>NC_072463.1:5774750-6974750 GCF_027596085.1 Anoplopoma fimbria | reverse complement strand
TGAATCTGGGGTTACCTTGTGTAGATGCTCTAGTGCCGATACAATCTCTCCACTGTACAAAGCAACTTCTTGTTCCTTAAATCGCACCCTTTGCACCAAATGTGTGAAGAGCTCCCCACCATTTACATAATCTATAACAAAGGATATCATGCATGTCACCAAAATATCATCCAAAATAAAATGTGGGTTCATTTTCTACAGGAAAGTGCAAATACTTCTTTTGAATTTCAACAAACTAATTAATTCAGCCGGTGAATGCCCATGTTGTTCTCAGGGTTAAATACAATCATTAGCCTTTTCATTTTTCATGTATGAACATAACACTGAAGGCGGTTTCATATAAAACGTCCTAACCCAGAATGAGGTGCAACTTGGTATCCGTCTGGAAGGCATAGTGAAGTGTGACGAGGAATGGAGACTCGCGTATGTGCTCCAGCACTTGCCGCTCGGTCCGCGTGTGTTCGGCGGTCTTTGCCTTTTGTACGATGGTGGCCTTCTTCAAAACCTTCATGGCATACAGCTTCCCTGCATCATGACCACTCACTTTCCTCACCAGGAACACCTTGCCATATGCTGGTGGTAAAAATAAACAAGGACAGAGAATTATGTTCATTGCAGAGCAACAGTTTAAGACAAACAATATTGGATGCCAGACTGGCATGCAAATTATCAACAAAATGTCTCGCTCTGGTAAACACAGACATGGATGGAAGTTCAAATTTTCACTCACCTCCTGTGCCTAGCACCTTTAATAGCTCAAAATTTTCAATGCCCACCCTCTCTACGTGGCCCGTCAGGTTGGCTGAAGTCAGAGGAGAAGTAAAATATAACAAAAGAATAAGATAAGCCACTCAATTCATATAAGCAAAAGAATGATATAATACAATAAATAACAAACATCATGTCACAGTATATTACTGTAGATGAATTCCGTTTTGGGTTATTCACTCACACATTCATTATGTGAGAGAGTACATATTCACATCCTTACAAAATTACACAATATTGATGAGTAGTTGCTCGCAAAGAATAATAAAAAATATTTCCATACAGGTATTTTTCCACCAATTGACTACCTGAGGCTTATCTGGAATGTGAGAAAATGTATGTTTATATATTCAATGCACTGGCAGGCATGCTGTTTGCAACTGCAATTGTTACCACCTCCCATGACTGGTGCCACATTAAGAGTAAGTACGTCCAAAGAGCCTTTCACTTACAATGCTGAAATAATATGTACTAAAACCAAAACATTAAAGATATGATTAGGAACAAGTAGTCGACGCAGATTGGATAATAAGTGAAGGGTCTGATTCATTAACAAAACAATACTTAAGTATTTAGACCACCTCTAATCCTGGTCCTTCTCTACAGTATAGCTGTTTCTGCTCCTAAATGATAAAAGTTAATCATTTAATGATGAACATCCACACTCTGGTTAAAATCAGTGGAAAAAGGTCTATTGAATACAGTATCACAGCCAAGTTGTAAATACATTCAAAACAGATCAGCTGTTTTAAGCCGTTGTTGCCAAAAGCTGGACACCAGAAGTCACATTACATCACCTTACACTATAATCCTTGTTTTGTAACTGGTGCCCATGTTATACATGATGTATTTCTTTTTGATACAAAGAGACTCCAGCCAAGACGCTTTGAGGCAAATTAAGTTCAAACTCTGCAAAACTCAAAGGTTGCATAAGTGGGCATTAAACTGGAGGATCAGCGATAAAAAAACACCGGAAAAGTTAGGAAAGTCTTGGTGGTGGTAAAATGAATGCATAGCCAACAGTAACAGACTGTGTATGTTGCACAAGTGAATTTGTTTAATTGTAAAAATGTGCAAATGCTGCTGACACAACCACATGCATAATCAGTAAACGTCCTTCATGTAAACAAAGATCTAAAAAATGGATGTGATAATCTTCCATGCCACCGCAGGCAAACTTGCAGCATTAACGAGCAAAAAAACGTCATTATCTTCCATCACAGATCTTCAGTGAATTCAGCACTCACTGTGAGTGATTCCTCATGTCTTTCTAAATCATGGTTTCCTTGTACAGATGACTGAGCATAGCACGCTCTTAGACATGCACGCCCTTTGTAGTGAACACATCCATTCTGTCTCACACTGTGAAAATAGGCTACTGAGCAATTAAAGCGGCTGATTTAATCTTTTCCGCTGCCTCTCCCGTTACGCACGAGAAGAAATGCTGCAACCATTAGACACTTTGAGTGCACAGTGTATCATTTCAAAACAACAAAGCTGTCCTTCAAATCTGAGGTCAAGGGTTTAGGTTGCATAACACCCTTGTCCAGCTCATCTGCCAAGTACAAGTTTGATTTTGGTGTTTATTAATAGACTGACAGAGGTGTCCAACCAGATGATTTCCTTCCTGTCAGTCAAGAGGGGCCTCTTCAGTCTGCAGAAGAGAAATGCCAACGTTCCTCAGAATAAAAAGCTTACCTTGAATAGTGTATTTTGATTAACTTAAAAACCCAACATCTAAATGCAACTCAATTTCAACAAGCTGTTAATTCGCAGAAGTGGATATCTTGTCTTTTTTATTGTGCAAAGCATCAACACAACTACAGTACCAGTCAAAAGTTTGTTCACACCTTCTCATTCAACTACTAATCTAAAATATAAAACATATTCTGGTTTGTTGAGCATTTGTTTGTTTACCACATAATTCCATATGTGTTCCCTCATAGTTTGGATGTCTTCAATATTAATCTACAATGTAGAAATAAAGAAAAACCATTGAATGAGGTGTGTCCAAACTTTTGACTGGTACTGTATATATATACACAGTGCCAGTCAAAAGTTTGGACACACCTTCTCATTCAACTAATAATTTAAAATATAAAACATATTCTGGTTTGTTGAGCATTTGTTTGTTTACCACATAATTCCATATGTGTTCCTTCATAGTTTGGATGTCTTCAATATTAATCTACAATGTAGAAAAAAACAAGAATAAAGAAAAACCATTGAATGAGAAGGTGTGTCCAAACTTTTGACTGGTACTGTACGACTACTGTACAATCACGTCCCCTATAGTTTATTTCTTTACCAATAATTGATATGTAGCAGGAAGATTAACACAAATGAATGGACTTAGCTACATTATGATGTATTTAGCTATATTGTGTTCTTGTAGTTCAAATGAGAATGGGGTCAAAAGCAGGGTTTAGTTGATGCAGCAGCTTAAATGCTGTGTAAATTCAAAAAAAAAAAAAAAAAAAAAAGTTCAAGTAACAACTAGACTGACTGCATATTTAGGGCAGGACTGTGAATGGGGGGTGCAGCACAGTCATGTTGCAGCCTGAACAGCAGCACTGCTATTATGAACCAATGTGTCCAACTCTGCCCAACTATTATATATAATAATTCGTATTCGTTTACTGCACTTATCCTATTCGTAGTGGTTTGTAGCACTTGTTATATTCGTATTAGTCTGTTGCAATTATTGTTTTCGTAGTAATTTGCCTCTGCACTATACTTTTGCTCTGGTTTATGCTTTAAGATGCTTGTTTAAGAAAGGAGATGCACTTATGACTTCTGGTGACTAGTAGTTCTCTTGAATACCTATGTTGAATACACTTATTGGATAAAAGCGTCTGCTAAATGACTGTAATGTAATGTAATATATATATATATATATATATATATATATATTGATCCCAATGGGGGGACAGATACTAAATCCAACATATTATACATTAAAAACACTAGTTATGAACTACAGCTTCCTGTTCAACACCACTTCCCTCTCTTATGTCATTCAGGACTGACACCAACTGACTAAACGTTGGTGATTAACGTTGAATGGGTTGACAGTTGGCATAGACGTTAACCAGCCGTTAGCTGCAGTTGGTGCAGTTCTGGGCTCCTTGTGGGTTTACTAACGGGTGGCTGACGTCAGTTTAACCGTTAGTGACGTGAGGTCGCTGAACGTTCGATGAGGACACAGTCAGCTAACGTTAGCCTCCGGTGGCGGTTGTGTCGCGCACAGCTAGCCAGCTAACATGCCCCCCCCCCTCCCACCCCGTGCGCGGGCACGTGTCTCTCAACGGATATAAAAGGACCGTGTGAAAAGTTTAGCCCGTGGATAACTTACCGTTTTTCAGCTCGTGTTTCACAGTAAAGAGGTCACCTTCTCTGGAAGATCCCTCCATCGGGGACGGCATCGTAATCTCCTGCTTCAATTGTGTTGCTTTTCGAAATAGGTTCATATATGTATTAAATGATTAAGCAAGAGAGCTGAACGTTTACTTAGGAGCCACACATAACACATATATGTGCAGCTGCGAAACCTAGCAGCAAGCCCAAAAGGAAACACTTGCTTCTTCCAGTACACCACCACTACACTACCCTCGCAACCAGACAGTCCCTCTTCGCTGATTGGGGTTGCTATGGGAAGAACTGAGCTCTGATTGGTTCGTTTCGTGTTGGCGACAAATTAGTCCCGCCTCCCCGATAGACTGGTGCTGCCTTCACTTGTACATGCTCCTGTCAAAGGTCAGGAATGCAAAATATCGAAGTGCAATCAATTGGGAATTTAAAAGATTAGTCAGTGGTGGAAGAAGTAATCTTTAAAAAAAAAAAAATCAATACAACAGTGTAAAAATACTAATAATAGTTACAAGTATGCAATACAAATACTCTGTGCAATACAATAGTTATAAAAGTTTCTGTGTGTATATATAATATTTAAGTTACTGTGGATTCTTTACTGTTTTTTACTGGGTTTTTTTATTGCTCATTTTCTTATTTATAATTACTTATTTTTGATCTTGTTTTTTACTATGTCTCTTGTTTGCACTATCCTCTATGCTGCTGTAATCCTGTAAATTTCCCCGCTGCGGGACTAATAAAGGATTATCTTATTTTATCTTATCTTATCTTACCTTATGTATCCTGCTTTCAAAATCTTACTCAAGCAAAAGCACACAAGTATTATCAAAAGTACCAAAAAGAAAACACTCACTACACACTGACACATTTCAGAATAATATATATTATGGTATTGAATTATAATTATTGATGCATCAATGCGTACGTGTTGCAGCTGGTAAAAGTAATAATATATTGGTTGATTTTATATTTGTTGCCTATTAATAACTGATAATACAAACTAACTAAATCTATCTAATACAATGTAGTGGAGTATAAAGTACAATGTTTGCCTCAAGAAAGAAGTGTAGTAAAGTATAAAATACTTAAGTAAATTACAAGTAGCTCAAAATTGTTCTTGAGTAAATATACTTAGAAAATACTGAGAATAGTATTGTAAACGAATATATATTTTTTGGTCAGAGTGAAAGGTAGATAGAGGTCAGAAAGTATTGGGAAATTAACACCATAATAGAAAAATAATCAGTTCCTGTTAGTTAAGATGATAACATCTGAGTGAGTTTATGTCTTCGTTTGAGGCAACACTGAGATGTGGTCATTTAACAGAGAGTTTAATAAGTTTCTGCCATTCTGCTGGTAAATAATGTCTGCAGGGCTAACCAGACTGGAGCTTTCTCATCATACTGTAGTTATCCCTGTCCATCCTTAAACCTGAAGTAATCTTCAGGGATAGTCATAGATATATACCAAAGAGAGGTCAATGTAATGTAGTTCCCCAATTTGTACACAGGGTGTCAACCTTGTACTGTATTTAAACAGGGAATTGGATGGAAAGTACACATTTATTAGACTTTCTATATATCTTTTTCTGTTTTTGGTGAAATATTGATTAACCTCTTTGAGGCGCAAACAGAGTTATAGAAGGGAAATGTCTCTTTGGTAGAACAGCTAACTACAACTTGATATGTGAATCATGAAAAGGTCCAGATGATTGGAAATTGGTTCTCTACTCCCATAATGTTTTTGCAGTAGACTGATGGTTTTGTGATACAATGTTCATCCAGTTTCTGAAAAGGTTGTGCAGTCAGTCTGCTTGTGTTTGCATTTAGCTTGATTTTTTATGTAAAGGAAACAGTTCAACACACCCAGAGGTAAATGGGCGTGTTACGTAATAAATGGGAAAACAACATTTAAAATAAATATAATAAAATACTTAATAAGTTATAAAAAAATATATTTTTCTGACAGCCCTACATTTTAAATGTCCTCACAGTTTTTTTGTTTTGTTCTGTAATTAGATCAGCCACTGTCAGTAATCACACTCCCTGTCTCTCGTAGACTGATGGATTGTAAGGGGTTTAAACAGGGAGGTGCCAAGATATGTTAAAGATATGTTAAGTTGAAATAAACAACAAACTTCTTTCCAAAATGTGTGGCTTCCAAACTCTGTAAACTTCCCAAAACAATCAGTTATTTTGATTCCCTTTCCATTTGGACATCTCAATCTGTTTTCTACCTCCACCTTGTGGCAGTATGCTGCTATTATTTTCATTTAGTCTATTAATAAGTTTTCCACATGCACACATTTGTAGTAACTACATATTTTTCCTAAAAAAAATTTTTTGGATAACAAGGTGTATTTTAAACAAAAAATTTCCACTTTTCTGCCTTCAGATGTCTTGTTCATGTAGGCTCAGGAAGTGGCAGGATATGAGGCGTTTCCTAGTTCTTCAACAACCAATGAGCTTCGAGTTCCTCAGAGCGAGCCAATGACATGAGGCTATTTCCAAGCGGCCAATCAGCTGCCGAGCTGACTGATCGGATTCAGGAAGTGGCAGCCTCTCATGTACCGCTGGTAGTACTTTGACAGCAAGCTAGCTAGCTTCACTTCACACCACCGCAGACTGACCTCCGCTCCAAAGATGGCTGGTGTTCGAGCCCTTGGTGTTCTTTCCAGATTCACAGCAAGGAGATACGCTCTCTTCACAGGTAGAAACTAAATTAATATAAGTGTTTAAACATTAACGAAACCTTTGAGAATGACACTGAACACGGGATTAGCTGTGTTTTAGAGGGCTAATTAGCTTGTTAGACTAGCTGTTAGCTCTGGAGACTGCTGTGCAAATGTGTGTGGTGTCCGTGATTCATTCAGCAAACATTTAAAGTTATTTATATGAAAGATTAATAAACATATTATTCAAAAGTGGAACTTTTTGTTTGAGCCGGCAAACTTAAGTTTAAACTAGCTATCGTTAGCTGGCTGCTGCAGAGTCCTTGATTAAAATAATAAAGTTTTAAAGACTGTTTGCGTCCATTTTTGACTGTAAGAAAACCCTGTCAGGACAGTTTAGACGAGGACATGAAAACTTGTGCCATTGACTCGCCATTGTAATGACTGTACTGCCTCTGAATGGGAGGCGGCGAATGTAGGTGAAGGGTCATTTCTCTTCACTGCAGTCTGGGGTCATGACAACATTATGTCAGCCTCATATACATTTCATGTGTATTAGGAGGAAAAGCTTGTGTTTAGTGCTCAATATGTTTTTTCTATTTTTAAGGGTGAAGCAGGAAGGCACTGTGCAGCAGGTTGGATCACGTGTGCTACTTATAATAATACATCTAACCTTAACTCTCATTTCTCTTTTGACAGGAGGTACTTGCCGGACCTTCTCAGTAGCTCCTGCAATGCTGGGTAATTCAAAAACTCACATTTGTATAGTATGTTGGTTAAAAAAAGGTCACCCTGTGCAGTGGCACAATTATTTTCTCACTGTACACTATATTCATTCTCCCTATTTTTAGCTCGAACTCATGTGAACTATGAAGTCAAGGGCGATGTTGCTGTGGTACGGATCAACGACCCAAACTCCAAGGTGTGCGCTCATTAAAAATAAACGTGAGAGTTTTCACCTGTATAATGCCTCTGTAATGTATGTGAACCTGAATGGTCTTTTCTCCCGCCAGGTTAACACACTGTCAATCCAAATGCAAAAGGAGATGGCAGAAGTAATGGATGAAGTGTGGGCCAACAATGCTGTTCAAAGTGCTGTCCTCATCTCTTCAAAGCCGGGATGCTTCATAGCAGGAGCTGATATTAAGTAAGATAAATCTCATTAAATCTACTGCCTATTAAATGTTGAGTGTGTCATGTAATTGTGACTTCTTATGTTATTTATTTTATAGTATAATGAATCTATTTACTATGTAAATTGCCCGTTTTTATCTACTTACGACTTATATTTTGCATATCTGAATCAAGATCTTTTCTTATATTTAAATGAATTGTCAAAATGTCCGATGCCTTGGATTTTCTTTTGATATACTGAATATCTGTTACAGTATGATCCAGTCCTGTAAGAATGCAGAAGAGGTCACCACACTTTCTCAGGAAGGGCAGAAGATGTTTGAGCGGATTGAAAAATCACCAAAGCCCATTGTTGCTGCCATTAACGGCTCTTGCCTAGGAGGAGGCTTGGAGGTTAGTAAAATTATTTCAGTAACCAACTATATGAAAAATATTTGACTGGGATGATTTATGATAATGTCTTATCTAATGAACTCTTTTTGCATTTCAGTTTGCCCTCGCCTGCCAGTACAGAATTGCAACGAAAAGTAAGAAAACAGTCCTCGGTACTCCTGAAGTAATGCTGGGTCTTCTACCTGGAGCAGGTGGTACTCAGAGACTCCCCAAAATGGTTAGTACTGGAGTTATATTCCCCAAATTTCCTTGTTTGAATCACTTGACTTTATGATGTAACTCATAAGATATCCCCTTAAACTTCCCAGTTGATTACTTACATTATGATAATTCTTTTTTTGTATGACAAGTTTTCTGAAAATGTATGTTTAAATATGCAAATAAGGGATTATCTAATTCTTACTCTTGGTTAATTTTGGATAAATCTACAGACGCAAATAGACAAAGTAGAGAATAAACACCTGCCTGTGTGTTTTAGAGGTTGTCTTTTCACTAGCCTGAAAGAAGACATGTTATGGAAGCAAAATTAGCCTGGCGTGTCTCCCCTCAAGTATAAAAACCCTACATTAAGCAGGATGATGCAGATTATAATGTGCAAAAGTGTCCTATAGTCATAACGTAGTGTTTTGTGTCAGGACCAGACCTGAAATGGCTACGCTGTGAAGCAAAATAATCTGGTTAATGCTCATAATTGGTTTAAGATGTTTACGTGGACCTTGGAGATCCTGCAAACCGATTATTACACCCTGCCCATCGTGTCTAGTGTTCAACAAGCCTGTCCTTCAAAGCATAGGATTGTGACTAACTTCTGTCCATAACATGACTAAATGTATGCCCTGAGTATTAATGATCAACCAGTTCACATGTGTTTTCTTTTATTACCTGTAGGTTGGTCTACCCAGTGCCTTTGACATGATGCTGACAGGAAGAAATATTCGAGCAGATAAAGCCAAGAAGATGGGTCTTGTCAACCAACTTGTAGACCCCTTAGGTAAACTATCTTGAGTCGCATATAATGAAAAAACATTGTACTGCTTCAAATGGGTAGTTTTCAAATATATCAACCTGTAGAAATTGAAATCTTTTGTCAGTAATTCACCACTTAATGTCACACTGCTTGATTATTCTAGTATTGAGTGTTTTTACTGGGTATCAGTTGATCTTTAGGCTAGAATTAATTGTTGAGATTGATCTCATCATGATTCTTCCTCTTGCTATTTCTGCTCATATTATAGGACCAGGGCTGAAGAGTCCAGAGGAAAGAACAATAGACTACCTTGAGGAAGTGGCCATTGAATATGCCAGAGGGATCGTCAATAAGAAGATCCCTATCCGCAAACAGAAGGGCAAGATGGACAGTAAGTTTGAGCTTTTGACTCCTTTTGTAGTCATTTAAGGCCATGAATAAAAATACTACAATGAAGTGATGATTTTCTTTCTCCATAGAAATTCAAGACTACGTTATGAGCTTCCCGTTTGTCCGCAATCAGATTTACAAAACTGTCCACAGTAAAGTTATGAAGCAGAGCAAGGGGCTTTATCCAGCACCTCTGAAAATAATCGAAGTAAGTAAAAACTCTTTGTTAGCAGTAACTCTAAAATATGGGTTGTAATGGGAGAAATTTATGAAATAAGACTTACTTAAAATGATTTGCCATGTGTCCCACTTTATTTTTTAATAATTGTTTTGGAAAGCTTGTCTTAGACTACCATTCTCTTTTGCCTTCTCTGCTTTGTTGTTCATTGTAGATTGTTTTTAGAAAGTTTTTCTCATATTTAACATGACTTATCGCCCTTATCAGTGTGTGAAGACCGGAGTAGAACAAGGCCCCGTTGCTGGATACTTAGCGGAGTCTCAGGTAATGTTTGTTGGCTTACATCATTGTCAAATATAGCATTTACACCATTATACTGTGAATATCACCAATCTTTATATTTGATACAGAATTTTGGTCAGTTGGCGAAAACCTCAGAGTCGGGAGCCCTGATTGGTCTCTACCACGGTCAAGTTGCGTGCAAGAAGAACCACTACGGAGTTCCTCAAAAAGAAGTGAAGTAAGTGTATATTACTGCTCACACACTGAGCTTGTGTGATGTGACACAATTTACATATGTTCCACCACGGGAACTTAGAAACAACCTTAAGACCAGTTTGTTTCTGGGTTTCTGTGGGTCCTTTAAAATTCTTTAAAGTTTGAATCCATTATTATAAAAAATAAGGCCTTAATGGCTATTAAAATATCTTGAATCAATCTTTAAACAGTCTTAAAATGCTAAGACATGGGAAGTAGGATCTTATAAATATATATTTTTTGACATTATTATAAAAAAATCTCAACATTAATTTTTTTTTTAAATCATTTACCGGATGCCTCTCGCATTAATGGCAAGCAGGTCCAACAAAATTCCTATTTTGTTTGCAGTGGGGATGCTCAGACAGATGCACTGTCTGCTAGCTAACAACGAAAATTGCCTATTAAACCCAAGATTTTGCGGCATGACTAAAACAAATACCAGGCAATGTATACGAGGCACAGTGTATTTTGTGCACTGTGCCTCGTGTACATTGCCTGGTATTTGTTTCCAGTAGGAGCTGTTCGTTTGGTCAATGTTAAACACTGGCTGGCACTACTGACAAGGCAATGTCTGATACTCTTGTTGGCACAATAACACTGATGACAAGACAGGCTTTGTTTTGGTGTAAAGGAAATATAAGAGTCTTAGAGACTACTCTCTTTTGCTTTTTCAGGTGGTAAATACATTCTTTTGTTGTTGTTGTTTACCACTAGGACCCTGGCCATCTTGGGAGCAGGTCTGATGGGAGCAGGTGTCGCCCAGGTGACCGTGGACAAAGGTGTACACACAATCCTCAAGGACACCACTGTGTCTGGACTGGCCAGAGGAGAACAGCAGGTTTACAAAGGGTGGGTTGTCATTTAAATATTAGTTGTTTCATTGAGAATGTTTTCGGGACGGAACAAACCTGTAGTGCTATTTATCGATCTAGATTGTTTTGGTGTGAGGTGCATGTTTCATGTACACAAACTGCTGACAACAAGGTCTGTGGATTATCTTCAATAACTGTGGCATTAATTTCAGGAGAGAGACATTGCTGTTGAGTTTTATTAATGTATATGTATTTGGCACTTTGAGCACCACAAGCAGAGTGTCATATAGTCCCATTTTATTCAAGAGAAGTGAGTTCTACTGCAGATATCTCCAAAACTAGACAACTCACACCAAAACAATAAATAATAACTCTACAGGTGAGAGGAAAATATGCATTTTTTTTATTTTGGAGTAATCTGTCCATTTTTAAGTACTCAATTCACATCCTGATTTTAAATTTGTGTAGATGTAGTTCCAGTCTAACGATAGAAAAACAATTCAAATCAGCAATGAAATATGATAATTGAAAGTAGTTGTAAAT
The DNA here is from genome assembly GCF_027596085.1 of Anoplopoma fimbria. Classification (NCBI taxonomy): domain Eukaryota; kingdom Metazoa; phylum Chordata; class Actinopteri; order Perciformes; family Anoplopomatidae; genus Anoplopoma; species Anoplopoma fimbria. Next base: position 6,962,982 of record NC_072463.1, on the reverse strand, counting down.
TGTGTAGTACAAATGTGTTGGGACCTAAAATCTGTGTCTTATTTTAAACAAGGCTCAATGACAAGACCAGGAAGAAGGCCATCACGTCATTTCAGAGAGACTCCATACTGTCCAACTTGACTGGCCAGGTGGATTACAGCGGCTTTGAAAAGGCCGACATGGTTATTGAAGCTGTGTTTGAAGACATTAACATCAAGCATGCTGTCCTGAAGGAGGTGGAGGCTGTAAGTGTGACTGAAAAGAGGCTTGATAGGACTTTACTACAAAAAGAATGTACTTCCTTAGTTGTAAATATCAATCCATGGTATTAAGATTCGCAGCATTTAATCCAGGACAGTATTTTTGTGACTTTGAGCTACGATCTAACAGACATTTGTCTGCAGGTGGTTTCCCCTCACTGCATATTTGCCAGCAACACATCTGCTCTGCCCATCAAGGATATTGCTGCTGCCAGCAAGAGACCAGACAAGGTTTGGACCTGGTCGCCTCGTAGTTTTAAAAGTGCCTCGAAATCAAAGAAAACAATGTTGCTGAATATTCTCTGTGTGTCCGTAGGTGATTGGGATGCACTACTTCTCTCCAGTGGACAAGATGCAGCTCCTGGAAATTATAACCACTGATCAGACTTCAAAGGACACTACAGCCTCCGCTGTGGCAGTCGGCCTGAAGCAGGGCAAAGTCATCATAGTTGTCGGGGTGAGATTTAGCGTCATGTTTGTGTCTTCTTTCCTTGGGTTGTTACACAACAATCAATATTTTAAATTATTTTTAAAAGAGAAAGCAAATGTCCAATTAGTTGTCAAAGTGGTTGAAGGTGATTAAGCAAGAATGTTAATAATTATAACGTTATTGGACTTCAATACAATAATTCACACATTTCTTTGCAGGACGGACCTGGATTCTATACGACAAGGTGTCTGGCTCCCATGTTGGCTGAAGCAGTACGAGTACTTCAGGTTAGTAGTATTACTACAGTTGAAAATGCAGCTGTGAACACTGTATTTGTTATGTGCTGTTGTAGTAGGATTTAGGAACTAATATGGACACGGCCAGCTCATTTGATTAAGCATTTTCATCATTTGGCTATAGTTGTTATATATATTATAAATATATCCATTTAAATTTACAGGAAGGCGTTGACCCCACGAAGTTGGATGCACTCACCACAAGCTTCGGGTTCCCCGTGGGTGCAGCCACACTGGCTGATGAAGTTGGTATTGACGTTGCCGCCCATGTAGCCGAGGACCTCGGCAAAGCTTTTGGCTCTCGCTTTGGTGGTGGAAATGTGGATGTCCTGAAGACCATGGTGGACCTGGGATTCAAAGGTATTGAAGCAGTTTGGCCAGTATTCGTTTCATGAAATGCTCGAGTTTAAATTTTTGTGTATACAGCAAGTTTTTATTATTAATCCTTGCATTTTTTTTTTAATCTCAAGGTCGCAAATCAGGAAAGGGTTGCTACATCTATCAGCCAGGACTCAAGACCAAAGAAGTGAACCCAGAAATTGGGGATGTCCTTGAGAAATTCAGGATGACACCAAATCCTGCTGTGTAAGTTGACATTGGACAATTACAGAGGTAGCAATGCAGTGATTTAAGCCACACTGTGCACCTTGTCTTTTGTAAAATTAACAATATCACTACAAGAATAAAAGTACATACTGTTGAGTTTAAAACAGAAATACAAACCTATTGAGCCATGATATTATATCACATTTGAGTGATTCTAACATATATACTCTGTTCTTACTTGTGAATCTTTTTACAGTTCATCAGACTCTGATGTGCAGTACAGGCTGGTTTCCCGGTTTGTCAACGAGGCCGTGCTGTGCTTGCAGGAGGGCATCTTGAACAACCCTCTGGAAGGAGACATCGGTGCTGTGTTTGGGCTGGGATTCCCTCCCTGCCTTGGAGGTCAGAGTTCAACCTTAGTCATGGTCATATGAGCCGCTTGTGCTCCGAGGCTGCATCCTTTTGTCAATGTAAAGAGCATAAAGGGTGTCCTTTAGTCCTGTGTAGTATGTGAATTAAAAAAAAACTGAGGATTTGTAGTGACAAAACATTTTTAGGATTCTTAATTTAGCTGTTAATCTAGCGTTATTTATAGTTCAGTAACTCAGTCGAGCCTGAGTTGAAGCTAAGCCTGAAATCCAACCTGACTAGTCTGGAAGAATAATTATTGATTTCCTGGTTTAACCATTAATCTGGATTTAATAAACACCATATCCCGATTTTGATTAAACATTCAATCCTGTGATAACATTTCTAACATGACTTCTTACCCCTTCCAGGACCTTTCCGTTTCGTGGACTCCTTTGGCGCCGACAAGCTGGTGGAGAAGATGAGGCACTTTGAATCGTTCTACGGGAATCAGTTCACACCATGCCAGCTCCTTCTCGATCACGCAAAGGATTCTAGCAAGAAGTTTCACAAGTGAATGACTCACCGAGTGTGCCAGTAGCATTTAATATATCTCCAGCCTGCCACTAGAATGTGCCTACCATTTATATCACGAGTGGGGGCAAACATAATGAAAATATGCGGCCAGTTTATTAGGTACCGCTAGCTAAAACTAATGCAGTGTAATACAGCAGTCCTAAGCCTCCAACAAATTGGACATTATAACCTTCATGAAGGTAAGATTTATTACAGGATTGTGTTGTATAAAAGGTTTTAGCTGGTGCACCTAATAAAGTGACGACTGAGTGTATAATGTCAGCAAAATTGGGTTGTTTTTTTGTACTTTAACATTATTGATTAACTTGATGGTAATGTATAGATCAAAAAGCAAATGGGGGCTCATTATTCACACATTGCAGATGTAAAGAGACCGTGGAGGTTAAAAGATTCAAATATTTCCCAACTGGCAAATTAATTCTCCATTATTAATGAATGTCTACCAGTCTGGTTCAGCGACTGGTTTCTATTTTTTTTTGTACATTAAAGACTTTCTGGCCTCGTTTGAACAATGTTGTAAATGTGAAGCCTGAATAAAAAAAAAAAATTTGATATTGAATCAAACCTGCTTTTTATTTTCTCTCACGGTGCGTTCAAGTCATTTCTATGTTACAGAATGAGAGCATAGCTGTGAACCATGAGAACATTTTATTTTTTTTGCTCCAATCCAATTCGTCTGGCAGGTCACGTGTCTGCTTTCCATTGTCCGCAGAGCAGGGTGTGTACCACGGGGAGTCTGTGTGGGCTGGGCCGAGACAGCAGGGTGTGTTTTTTCTCACTCAGGCATCCAGCATCCTTTAATATCAAGTGACATCGCTTGTTTTGGGGAAGATGCTCGGAGTGCGTCGGGAGGATGAGGGCGGCCCACATGGGGTGTGACATCAAAGGAGATTGAAACATTGTAGCACCTGAGCGGATAAAGGAAGATCCCGGACCCCGCCCGAGAAAATGGGTTTTTAAGACCTGGTGACGACACTTTTTTCTTCTTATTATTAATATTATTATTGACCAAAAATGCCTAAACCCAAACACTGCGAGGCGGTGAGGGTGGTGGTGCGCTGCCGGCCGTTCAGCAGGAGAGAGCAGACAGCTGACTGTGAAAACATCCTGCACATTGATGACAGACTCGGGCAGATCACGCTCAAGAAGCCGAAGGCGCCACCTGATGAGCCCATGAAGGTGTTCACGTTTGATTCAGTGTACGGGTGGGATTCAAAACAAGGAGACATCTATGACGATGCAGTGAGACCCCTGGTGGAGTCCGTGCTCCAGGGCTTCAACGGGACTATATTCGCCTATGGACAAACCGGGACGGGCAAAACGCACACCATGCAAGGGGTGACTAACGACCCAGAGATGAGAGGGGTCATACCAAATTCATTTCAGCACATTTTTACACAAATATCCAGAACTCAGAATCAGAAGTACCTGGTGAGGTCATCATACCTTGAGATCTACCAGGAGGAAATCAGAGATCTGCTGTGCAAAGACAACAACAAGAAGCTGGAGCTCAAAGAAAACCCTGACTGTGGCGTCTACGTGAAAGACCTGTCCTCGGTGGTCACAAAGAACGCCACCGAGATTGAACATGTGATGAACATAGGCAGCCAGTCCAGGTCTGTGGGGTTCACCAACATGAACGAACGCAGCTCTCGCTCTCATGCCATTTTTCTCATAACAGTGGAGTGCAGCGAGGTGGGGCCAGATGGCGAGGACCACATCCGCGTTGGGAAGCTGAACATGGTCGACCTGGCTGGCAGCGAGCGCCAGAGCAAGACAGGTGCGAAAGGGAAGAGACTGAAGGAGGCCGCCAAGATCAACCTGTCCCTCTCAGCACTGGGGAATGTCATATCAGCCCTGGTGGATGGGAAGAGCACCCACATCCCGTACAGAGACTCCAAACTGACCCGCTTGCTCCAGGACTCACTGGGTGGCAACGCAAAGACGGTCATGATAGCAACAGTTGGGCCCTCGCACAAGGACTTCGATGAGTCCCTGGCCACTCTGAGGTACGCCAACAGGGCCAAGAACATAAAGAACAAACCTCGGATCAACGAGGATCCCAAAGACGCCCTGCTGAGGGAGTTTCAGCAGGAGATTGCACGCCTGAAAGCACAACTAGAGGAGCGAGGGATGCTGGCAAAGGAGAGGCAGAGGAGGAGGAGGGACAGCAAAAGACTGAGTAAAAGCATGGCTGGGGTGGAGGAGGACATGTTCGGAGAGAGGGATGGGGAGGTGTGGAAGGCCTTTGAGGAGGAACCAGAGGTGAGACGACGCATTAAAGATGGATGTGACTTCTCCAAGCCTCTGAGGAGCGGGGAGAAGTTAAAGCACCTGAATGAAAACAGAAAAAGTTTAGTGGACATGCAGTGGGATCCAGATGCTCTGGAGAAGATCATTGAGAAATATAAGGTACGTGTGAGGATCATAATGTGTGATAAATGAGACACTGGTGGAACAAAAGATATTTACATTAATAATTCATTTTCATGTCTTTGTTCACAGGCTATGGAGAGCAAACTGTTAGTGGGAGGAAAGACTATAATTGATCACACAAATGAACAGCAAAAAATGCTGGAGCTGAAGAGGCAAGAAATTGCAGAACAGGTATGTAAAATAAACAAATAATGCTTTTTGGTGTGTTTTTTCCTCCTTATAAAACGTACTTTTGTGTTACCATTCATTGTAATAGAAATATGATTGTTAATGTTTGCATTCATCTTTACCTGAGCTAAATGTTCTGTGTGATTTGCAGATAAGACGGGAGAGAGAGATCCAGCAGCAGATGATGTTGCAGGACGAGGAGACGTTAGAGATGAGGGAGACATTCTCCTCCCTGCAGCAGGAGGTGGAACACAAGACAAAAAAGCTGAAGAGGGTAAGATGACTCACCCACTGACACGTCCCACGATGTTATTACAAAACGAATTAATCATAATTTAAGCAGTTACTAAGCATCCCAGGAGAGGTAACACTGGTGAATCCAGCTTTCTCTGGACGGAGCTTTTACTTCTTTAGCATTCTGATTTTAAACCCTAGTGGGTGTTTTATATCCAAATCTACAGTAACAATATAATAATTTATTTCCATAGTTGTACGCCAAACTGCAGTTGGTGAAGGCGGAGGTGAGAGATGTCATTGATGAACACGTCATAACCAGACAGGAGCTGGAACAGACACAGACCGAACTCACCAGAGAACTCAAGTACAAGTGAGTATTCACATTACAGAGTGTGCGTATATACTGTGTGATAGTGTGTATAATATGTCTTTATATCTGACGTCTTGTTTTCTCATCATCATCATCACGTGGCTTTCTATTGTATTAAGATCATATCCATGCATTTAAAAATAGAGAAAGCAAAAACTCTTCATTCCAAACAATCATCATGACAACGTGGCATTAGCATATAGTTGTAAAGTGTTTTCTACAAATAATTTCAGTAATGTAAAGAAGTGTGTCAAAGTATGGTACTGTATTTGCAGTACATTTTTTAATATATCGGATATTGGAGATATTAATTTAGATGAAAATTACCATTTTGAATTTCTCTTTAAATTAATTTTTTTTTTTGCAAGACCTTTTTTTAGTTCAATCTGCTAACAACACACTTCACATGACTTTTCAGACTATACTTACTGCATATCAAAATATTGTTATGATCAAGTGCCAAATCAATGGCATTTCAGAGAATTTTGTTCTTATTTAATTGTTTTTCTTGGTCATTCACAATATCATTAACTGTAACCAAGCAGGGAAAATAAAGGCTTTATGTTTCTTGGTGGGCAGTTTGCTTAATGTGCAGAGGATGACATTGTCAAAACAAACTGTGCTGATCTGTGTTATTTAACGCCTTATATTTATATACTGCACCATTTTCCGGGATAACAAGTTAAATGTAACTGGAGTAACATACTTCTATGAGTTGAGGAAACAAAAGTTCTGCACTCCAGCTTTAACGGTACGCGTTCCTGTGATCTCAGCTGACACATTCTTCTATTTCACTTTGCAGATATCTCCTGATTGAGAACTTCATACCTCCGGAGGAAAAGAACAAGATCATGAACAGACTGTACTTTGACAGCGAGGAGGACCAGTGGAGGCTCCAGCCGGTCATTCCATCAGAGAGGTCAGTGATTTAATTTCACATCGCTGACGTAAGCTACTGGAAGTGGTACAGTAAATTAAGAAAAATCCTCTACAACAAATTGTAAATTAATCACAAAGGGCATAAAACTGACACACTGGGTGAAATCCATCACTGAAGCAGCAGAGATAACACGTTTCTGCACCATCAGTTACCAAAATAAACCATGATGCAGTGCAGCTGTAAGGTGAATTATGTTTGTTTCTCTCTGCTGTTGCTATTTTGGTTCTTTTGACCTCTATATATTACACCTGAATGCATCGGCAGGGCTGTCATTAAACTTTCTGGTAAATGTAGGAAATCACTTACAGAAGTATAAATAGATCAGGCAGACTGAAAGAAAATGGGCATTGTTTGATGATAAAACAACGTTTACTTGTGATTGTAGCATCTTTCTAATAATTCTAATGACCTTGGTTTTTTGGATTGTGTCAGCACCTGTGTCTATTTTGGTGCAAAAACTAGGAGTAACCAAAGTCAAACCTTTAAAGCTATAGATAATTTATGCATTCTGCCTTTCCAGTAAACGGATGTCTTTACATGAAGAAAACCAGTCACACGTGGTATTTTTCTTTCCTAAGACAGTTGGAGATCTGAATGGAAGATATCAGGGCAGAGATAACAGGGTTATTTCTTCCTGGTGGGAGCTGATCAGATGACCATATATGGGGCACTTGAGAAGCTTACAGAAGCTTGCGTCTTAACCGCTATGTGCATTCAACTAAATTTAAATCTGTCTTTTCCCCCCATGTCTTTATCCCAGTGCACCCACTCAGGTCAAGAGAAGGCCTCTCTCTGCTGTGGGATACAAGAGGCCAATCAGCCAATATGCACAGATGGCTGTTTCCACAGCAACCGGGGCCCCATCTAGATACCAGGTCAGTGCTCGGACAGTTGGCAAAAAGTACAGCGGAGAGAAAGAGATGTGATATTATGGGCTTACGCAGCCTCATTTAATTTACACCGCCTCCTTCTTGGAGCTGGAGGATGTGAAGATGGTTGAAGTAGCCATGGAAACTATTCACAGCTTTAACAGTTGCATCGTGTGATAGTGAAACATCAATGTAATATCATAAAGTATAAAAAATACGATGCAAATAAAAGCCAGCACTTTAATACTGGCTGGATTTCAAATAATAAACATACTAAAAATGTATTTACATATGTTACTATAATATTATAACTACAACTTTACTTGTATGTGTCCTGACAGGCGGAGAACATAATGCTGTTGGAGTTAGACATGTCTCCACCGACCATGTTCGCCCTGAACCTTAACGGCGCTCACCTGGAGAGAGTCTTTTCTCCGAGGCTGATGAGGGATCTTCTGGCAACTGTTCCCATCAGAGAGAGGAGCGCTGCATCATCACGGGTCAGGAAATCCCAATCCTGGTGAGAGAACAGCTGAGAAAGGAAAACGTGCTTACAGATTCTAAAAGTGCCTTCAGTTAATTTAGATTAAGACCGAACATTGCAGTAGAAGAGTTATGTGAAGAACTATCATGAATTGTAGTCAAACTCACTCCTATTTTGGGTCCATCGTAGTTTCCTAAATACAGTTTTTAGCACGTATTAGTGGCTTCAGTTAATGAGGAACTGTCTTTCTGTATCGCAATGCAGAAAGTGTTTTAAAGCACTAAACAAGTATTTTTGCATGTTTTTTCCCCTTTAACTACATACAACATTTACTTTATATTTATATTGACCGATCTCTCCAAAAATACCAATGTTGTTTTTTCCTTTACATGCAAATCCACTGGTAGTCTCACTACTTGATTAAACACCTAATTATGCATATATAGCTATTGATGAACCCCATTAAATCTGGTAGAAACATTTGAGATGTGTGATGTGGCACCGTTAAATACTGCATTTTAAATTAGTCCTCATCTGTTTGTTTTTTTATAATCTACAGGTATCAGGCACCACAAGCAGCCTCCATGTCATCATCCTCATCGTCCACCACTCTGACATCAGCGTCTCAGAGCTTCTCTCCCTCTCAGAGACAAAGACCATCCTCCGCTGCCTATCTTCCACAGACAAGCCCCTGATATGTTTCAACACAAATGCGTACAGGGCCGGCCTTAGTTCAAAGTGGCACAAAGGACTCAAGATCTGGGTGACATGGGGTGAGGGGGGGAGGGACTCTTATGCCTTGATTTTAAATTGATTTCACAACTTTTTTCTTGAGAAAGAATCACTTTAGTAAGCATGTAGTCAACTTAACTGGGAAGAAAGTTGCCAAAAAACATCTAGTTTCTCTTGGCTTTTCCCAGTTTTAATGAGTAGCACAGCCTAAACGTTGTCATTTGAAACCTGGCATATAGTAAATTGTTTTGAGGGTCTTAATTTATTTTATATTATTTGGTGAAAAAGATATCCGCACACTTTAATCTATGCAGAGAACACTTTTCTTCAAGCTTTTGGTCTAAAGGACCTTCATCAGAGCATACGGGGTGAAGTTCCTTTAGACCCAAAGCTAAAATAAAGTATCTTCTGCATAGTTTAAATTGTGTGGATATCTATTTTTTCCAGTTTGAGCTTTTTGATACTGCAAGCACCTTATTTAAGATAAAGCCGGGTAAAGCGGTGATTATCCTGCAATTTATATTTTTTGGGGAAATGTATCTGTTTTTTTGTCAAAACAGTGGATGGTGATGGAGGTAACTGAGGGCCCCAACCACTGGGGGGCCACCTAGTTTAAGCCTGTACGCTTGATGAATTGTTGCTTCAATTTCTTGGCAAATGTAATTGTGAGCCAAACATGTGAGCAAAGCCTGCAATGTTCTCTTGATTAGCTGCCTTATTTTTTTCATAGTTGTGAAATTGTACAAAAATCCATTTGCTTACACATGCAAATAAACACGGAAATGATCTTGAACTGCCTGCTGGATTGGTTTTTTTTTTTCAAAGAGCTGCTGGTTTATGTTTGCTGATTTTCTTGTCACATAATTACAGCTGACATCTTTATAAATATATGTGAGGGGAAACCTGCAGACTTTGCAATGACAGCTTCATACAGTAAAGATGACGTTTCCCTCGGAGTCACGTGACTCTTTACAGTAAGTCCAACATGGCAGACGGAGTGGATCTTACGCGGTAACTAAAGCAACATTTCAACTGGAGCGGACGCGTTCAACACCACTCTGCGGGGGAAGACGTCCACAATGAGGGAGAGACAGAAGAAGAAGAAGGGGAGGACGTGGGCGGAAGCCGCAAAAACGGTATTCTCGGGGTGTTTTTTTTTTATTTTTTTATAAATCTGCCCGTTTGTTGTGGTTGTGTTTTTCCATGAACGCTCCCACTTGTACAACTGTGTTTATGAGTTCATGACCCGCTGCTGGAGACGAGACGTTGCGTACACCGTGCGAGGCCCGTGTTGGACGGTGTAGGAGACCCCGCTGTCACTAGCGGTCTAACTGTCGCCGTTGTAGCATAATGCGGCGGTTGACTGTCAGCTGTGTGCACCCAAGCATCCTTTTTAAACCCCCCCACACACACACCCCCCCTCCCTCCTCCTCCTCCACACACACACACACACACACACACACACACAGCCGAAGTCGAGTAAAGTAGCCGTTGAGTGAGTGATGACGTCAGGGGCTCTGCGCGGTAGCCACGTTAGCACGCTAGCTCCTGCTAACGTGGAGCTCGTCAACAAGTTGAAATGTAAATGAAATACAGTACAATAAACACTATTCGTATTAAACTCATTACGACATATGTTTCATTAACTCCCTAACAGACCACACAGTTAATATATTGCATGCCAACGTTTGGCGATGTGTCAGAATACAGCGATGACTGCTGCTAGCATTACAGCTAGCTGTCTAGCGTAGCATGCTAATGCCTGCAACATATCACAACAACTTCATAATTAAAGCTTATCGTTATTAATTGTGTTCAGTTGTGCATTAGCGTTAGTTGAACTGAGTTAAGTGTATTTATTGTCACTAGTTTGCTCACATAACGTAGCTGTAGTTAACGTTTATTGTAAAACCGTTAATACAGTTAAAACCGTTAGTTTCACCCAAGTCGTGTTTGGCTGAGACCGCAGTGAGAACGACACATAAACAGTCGTTAAAAGACTGTACAAGGTGGAAACAAAATAAAAACAACTGCATGCTTATAGAGTGAAAGTTTCTGCACTTTTTTCTGTGCTGTGAGCTTGTTTTTGTTGAAATGTTTGTTAATGTCATATGTTATATTCATGTACATATGACAGTGTACCATATGTGGACATGTACAGTACCAGTCAAAAGTTTGGACACACCTTCTCATTCAATGGTTTTTCTTTATTTTTATTTTTATTCTACATTGTAGATTAATATTGAAGACATCCAAACTATGAAGGAACACATATGGAATTATGTGGTAAACAAACAAATGCTCAACAAACAAGAATATGTTTTATATTTTATATTCTTCAAAGTAGTTGAATGAGAAGGTGTGTCCAAACTTTTGACTGGTACTGTAAATGTACTTGATAAGTATTTGTCAAGAGAATGGTGCCAACATTATGGCAGAATATCTGAATCTATTAAAGGCAAAACATGGCACAATGTTTGAGGTCTTGATTAGTCTGGGGATATGATCCTGCTCTTACAGTTAAGGGAACTGATGCTTTGTGGGAACTTGTTAGAAAGCTTCTTGCATATGTGAAATCGTAATGATTCATCATGTTTTATGACAACCACTCTCACTTCAACAACATAACTGTGCTTTTTTTGTTTGTTTGTGATAATGATATTTTTTATTATTTTTAGGTTTTGGAGAAATACCCCAATACGCCCATGAGTCATAAAGAGATCTTGCAGGTGATCCAAAGAGAAAGACTTAAGGAAATAAGGTGAATATTTTCCTGTCATCTTAGCTTTAACTACCGCAGATAGGAGACATTGTCATGAGGAAGAGAGAGAAGGAGCACACAGCTTTCTCCTTCTGTTGTTGATTGCTCATATCACGTACTTCCCTTTTTTTCTTGTTCACATAGTAACGGTTATTTTACTCGATTAATAACTGTTTCATTTCTTTTTGTTTCATTGTCACTGTTCTCATCCAGAAGGTAAGATAAAAGCTAGCCCCCAACCCCTTATCTTAACAAACTCACTTTGTTTGGTTTTACCTTTTGCATGTTATTAACAATAACATGTTGTAGGTTCAGTTGCATAAAGGCAGCATTTTGCGTAGACTTGCTATAGCAATTTATAGCCACCTGTTGCATAAAAACACATTTATATTTTTCAGTATGGTAAATTACTTAACATTCTGACAAATAAAGCGTGAATCCTGATGGTGATGTTTTTACTCTATATTTTCAAAAGTTCAACACAGGTACATTATCCAAAAATGTAACAGGGGTGTAAATTTTATGAGATAAATGATCCAGCGGGCAATATTTGTAACCCTTACTAATGTTATTTGCTTAATTAATAACATGTTTTTTTCTCAATTTGTTTTAATACCAATCATTTTGCTGGATGTACCTTACGTAACTTACTGTATTGTCCATTGTATAGAATAAATGTAATTTGACAAAAATGATTTATTTGCTTCACTATATACCTGGATACACCTCTTGCTAAGCTTGTGAAGCATTAATGTGCACTCTTAATTAACTCAAGTATGCTTTGAAAACGTTTGACTGAACTAGAGCAGATTTTTATGCAACAGACATAGTAATGCCCGACCTGTTTAATATGAGAATAATAGGTCCTTACAATGATGAGATTAGTCTTGATCCAGTTTTATTCAACTGATTTTGTGTAAAACATTAAATAAATTGGCCACAACTTCATTGATGTGAATCTGACCTCCACTCATACGTGTCCTTTTTGACGCATTGTAGCGATTTCTCCCCTTTACCCTTCTTGCGTCTTTCTCCCAGCTGTCTGATTTATTGGCGAATAAATGTGAAATTTGCTTTTTTTTTCTTTTCATGATCAAGTGGAACATCGCCGCTGGCATGTCTGAACGCAATGCTGCACACAAACTCGCGTGGAGAAGAGGGGATCTTCTACAAAGTCCCAGGCAGAATGGGGGTCTACACATTAAAGGTTAGTGAGACATAAAGCAGCTTTGCAAATCGTATTGGCTACCATTATGTAAAAGATCATTCCTGATGTCAGTCCACTTCAGGAACAAGAAAACATAACCAAAGATAATATCTTCATGCTCTTATACTTAAATCATGATGGCTTTTGTTGAATTCTATGAGTATGACGTGAGATGGATGCGGAATTGTTGAGAGTAACTGCTCTTCTCTTTCTGTACATATGTCTGTACTCCTTTTTTTTATGCAGAAGGACATCTCAGATGGGGCGAAGGAGCTTTCCGAGGAGGACTCTGAGGAGAGCAGTGACGATCTGTCGGACTCCCAAAGCACAGAAAACAACAGCGGCGCCATCGCAGGAGAGGGCAGGAGGGGAAGGTGGATGCGAAGAGGTACTGCGCACCGCGTACAGGATCATTGTTAACCGTTTGTATATCACTACATCCCTTAAGCAGATCCACTTTAAGAAGAGTTTAACGACCATCATTCATAAAAGCTTGAACACATGAATAATTAATGGAGATGTAAACAGAAACTTTAGTGCAATACTTAATTTAAGAATTTGCAAGAAATTTAAAAAACATCACCATTACGTCATAGCTAAATGTTCCTGATAGTGAACCAGGTTTGCAAGCTAACTAATATTAAATATGCTTAAACTACAATGTTTAAATTAGCTCTATTTTCCAGATCTGTTTACAGTATTAAAGAGTAAAGGCTTGTAGGATCAATAGGAGAGAAATATGCTCCGTTCTCCATCAACAGCAGTCATAACGCACTAAGTAAGGACTGTAGCTCTACTCATTAGTTCATTTTTGCTGGTTGGTTACTGAGCTCTGTTTTGGCGGTGACAGTTAACGCCCCTTCACAGCCGTTGTGAAAAGCCATTGCGGAAACACAGGAAACCAGCTGAAGAAGCAGTATAGGAGGCAAGCATACATTACATCGTGTCCTCGCAAAAATCATTCCTGGAATATACTGATCATCAAACATGATGATAGCAAAAGGTGGGTTTTTATCTTTTAAGCAAACACGCTGTGTTCATTAAGTCTTCGTTTAATTGTCAGCAGAGAAGCAGCTGGCTGCACATGAAGGTCACGTCATAGCACGTTTTTGCTCTTTTAAGCTTCTGTGTGGTCAAATAATCGTTCTGTGAAGTGCACACCTGACTGCAGAGCAACTGTGAAGAATAATCTTCTCTTCAAGTAGAAACTATTTTGTTTTTCCTCACGCTGTGCTCTCAATGACTTGAATATTTTAAGTGACTGTTAAAACAGGAAACTGTATTTTCTCAGCATGACCCGTGGCCACTTCCTCATTATGCACAAGAGAGGAGCTGCCAAGCAAATAACCTTGGTTCATATCTGAGTGGGAGGCTTGGATATTGTTTTATTTTTGTACTAATCAATGCAAAGAGCGACAAAGTCAAATGCAAATGAAGATGCATTGAAAAAAGAATCAAGTGGAACTGCTGCATGTAGAAAAATAGAGGTTGTTCAGCCCATTTTTTTGTAATATGATATTTTAGCAAGGTAATGCAATCTGCTTCTTTGTGCAAGGTATTGGTTTCAGTTTCATCAAAACAAAAGCATGATGTGATGAAGTCTGTACACCACCCTTCCGGAAGTATATTTTGTGACATCTGTTTTGTGCGTTTGTATTTTCGTAGTTCCCTCCAAGCTGCAGTCACAGCCGTCCTCTCCGCAGCCTCGATGCTCGTCGCCTTCCGTCCCCGCCAGTAAACTCATCTCTCCCTCGCAGAAACACGGCAAGAAAGCTTTGAAACAGGTACAGACTGGTTTGCTCTTCCTTATTGTTTTGATTGTGTTAAAAGAGCTTCTTAGCAGACTAAACACTATATTCACTGTTTGTGCAAACGCGTCTCAGATTCTACACAAGTTCCTGCCACACCCTCGTACTCACATACAGCCATATACATATAGGCCACACCACGCTGCAACACACAGATACATACTTGTTAAGTTTAGTAATATATTCATGCAGTTTTACTTGCATTAACATACAAAGAGCAGCGCTTTTGAATCTCACACCTCTAATCAATGTCAAAAATAAGTTTTCATACTTCTCTGCAGAGTTCACCAGATGTATCTGAACTTTTCCGCTGACACGTTTTCAGTGAACGTGTACATAACCCATGTTTGCATGTCAGCAGGCACCAACTATCCTTTCCCCATTCCCTGCCTGTAAAACAGCTTGTGCTGATTATTTAAAAACAATGAGGCGGCAGGAAAAATGCCTATAGCTGGTTTTTACAGTATTAATGTCCTCATAATCCACCCTGTTCAACATTTTTCCTATTGGCTGCTTTGTGTCTTACATTTAATTAGATTTCACTTGATTGCAGGGTTTGTAATTCACTCCATCTGTGCTCGTGTGTGATTTCATCTCAGTAAGACCGATTTGTGTTCATTTATTGGGCGTAGGAAGCACAAGAAGGTTGCAATTTGGCAGAAATATTGGCGCAGAAGAGACTTATTGTGTATTATTCCTCTTAAAACGCAACTTCTTTGTGAGGTGATCAGACTTCTCTGCAGATTCACAACGCAGAGTTGATTTAAGCTTGTGTTATGCAACCTATGTTTCATTGCTGCACTGCTATTTAGCTGTTATTTAACCAGGCAAGTGGCCCTGGGGGAGTAGTTGCAGGGAAACAGTGGGTTTCACACATTCACACTCTTTCTCACACGGCTGTCTATGTGTTCCTCTCTTGTTTTGCTCGTTTTCAGGCCTTGAAGCAGCAGCAACAGAGAAATCAGCGCAGACAGGGGGGAATGCCAACCACCTCCAGTCCTAGACTGCTTCTGAAAACCATCAAAGATATGGCTGACAACATTACTACAAAGGCTGGTAGGTGGCAGCTATTATATTGTCAAATAAAATATCAAATGAAATGAATAGTAGTCACTTTGGATATTTTATTCACGTTCTTTGCATGAAAATCCACACGGTTTGACGCTAAACGACTGATGCCGTTCTTATGTATTGTCCTGATATAACTAATAACTCATAAACAACAAAAGGAATTGCAGTATCATCATCCAAACATGACTCATAATTGGCAGCATCATCGTGGAAACAGTTAGATCTCAGAGCTTTTTCTTTCGGTCCAAACAGACTTATGCCACCCGGTTGTCCCAAGGAAGGTTTCTCAGAGGTCCGGCCGCCTCAGTGCAGGTGAGTCAGACATCTACTGTAAGTTGATCCAGTGGCTGGGGAACTTCTATATTTCTATGTTTTCTTAAAAACGACCGGAGGGGATTTCTTCAAATTTGTCAGCTCAAGGACTGATTTGATTTTGGTGTTCAAAGGAAAAGGTCACTGTGACCTCAGAAAAAACAAGTTTTTGGCAATTACTCAAGATTCATATGTTAATTATGACAATTTCCTACCAATATCTAAAATGATGAAGTAATTAAGTTTGAACAGACATGGATGTAAACTGGTTTAAAATAGTCCCCATCAAATGCACTATGTGCCGCGTGTGGGTAGCATTTACTAAAAACCACAGTGCCCAGCTGTATTAGGACATTATTTAGCGTTTTCTTTTAAATTAAACTATATATTTGTGTTTTTTACTGTTTATTTCTTCAGTAGAAAACAGTGTGTTTCTGGCTTTGTGCCATATAATTTGATGATTTTATTTTTATTTTGTGTATAAAAAACGAATATAAAAACATCTTTGGCTGTTCAGTCAACCCAGAGGTTAGCACACAAAAGGATAATGCAACACTTATTTCCAAATTGGACCTCGACGTTAAAACAGTACGTCATTATACATACACTTCACTCAATGAAGCGTCAATCTAGTTACAATAAACTACGATTATAATGTTTTACACTGCTTTATCATATAAAATGCTATAAAATATTAAAGAAAGAATAAGCTTCTAGACTCCAGTCTGCGCCAGAGATGCTGCTTCACCTTATTCTTATGTACTTATCTACTCTGACTCTGTTTGATATTCACGGTAGGGAAGTCGGACAGTATCTAAACACGGACATATGTATTGTTGATTCATGGGATTTGTTGACATTGTAAAATGTAGAACAACACCAGCCTTAGTAGTGTAAAATAATCTCACAGTTGGGTGAAATCTAATTTCTGCCTGCTTGCTGGGACTTAGATGGAGTTAACTGCATCCTTTAAAAAAGGGACCAAGTGAAATGATCCCACATTAGCAGAAAGAAAAATGTTAGGAAGGAAAACAAACTACACGACCACACGTTAAAGTATATCACTCAAGGTTTCAGTTGCACCATCGGCGTTGCTTCATCTGTCTTGGCTTTCATCTGTTTCCTGTTCTGTATTGCAGGGCAGCTGAAACGTACAAAGTGTAAAATAGACGTGGAAACACCAGACTCCATTTTGGTTAACACCAACTTAAGGGCGATCATCAACAAGCACACCTTCTCTGTCCTGCCTCCAGACTGCCAACAGAGGCTGCTCAAACTTCTGCCTGAAGTTGACCGGCAGGTGGCTCTAAAATTATACTTTTTATGCATTTGTTGAATTAGTGTTATTTTATTGCATTTCATTTCCCATGTTTCCTGTCAATCGTAGTATGTTGTGTTAAACTATCTCACAAAATATTTGTTTTGAAAACGTAGAAAACTTATCTGCACATTGATAAACATTTTAAACAAAGTTAACCTCAGTGCAGGATTAATTAAAGTCCACTGATTCTACATGTTTAACTGTCTTCTACTGTGCATCACTAACTTCATGTACTCCATGTACCGTTGCAGTGGTGGTGATTATGATGATGTTAGTCATAACATTGTGCCTCCTCTCCCCAGGCTTGCATGGACGGCCTTCTGAAGGTCACTAGTTCTGCCTTGAACAATGAGTTCTTCACGTCAGCAGCTCAGTCTTGGAAGGAGAGACTGGCTGAGGGTCAGTGCAACTGTTTGCATCTGATAAACACCACAATCAGTTCATATTCAAAGAGCAATTGTGTCACCAAGGTTCAGTGCCACTACACAGAAGAAGTGTAACTTTTCTTTTTTATGTATTATGTACCTTTTTCCCTACAGGGGAATTCACTCCTGAGTTGCAGCTACGAATGCGCCAAGAAATAGAGAAGGAAAAGAGAGTTGAGC
Organism: Anoplopoma fimbria; assembly: GCF_027596085.1. Taxonomy (NCBI): domain Eukaryota; kingdom Metazoa; phylum Chordata; class Actinopteri; order Perciformes; family Anoplopomatidae; genus Anoplopoma; species Anoplopoma fimbria. Next base: position 6,945,205 of record NC_072463.1, on the reverse strand, counting down.
TCTGGAAGGAAGCCTTCTTTGAAAACTATTATGGGGAAAAGTGAGTTCTCCTCCATGATATATTATTTATTCATTCAATAAGCTGGAAGGCATATTGTTTTTCAGTTTTTCCAAATGCCAAAAGACAGTTCCTTTCTATCTACGACCTACAAACAGTAGCGTGGCAATCTTACTTTTCCTGAGGATCTTTTCTTCACGTCATTAACATGTAATGTTAACAACATCTAATCTCAGAAATGCAGACTGTTATTAACTGGTGGCATGTTTAAAATGATTATTCAGAGCTGAATAAGATTCCTAATAGAATCTAATCACCATCCTCATCTCGTCACATTACAGTAATATTTATTTCTCGGGAACATATAAGTATATTATTATTTAAATTGTATTTTTTTTCACTTTATTCATCACATTGGATCCAACAACACCATATTACATCAAGATAGGCTAAATCTTATTGAATCGACCTGTTAGCTGCTTAAAAGTGTATCTAATATGGAGGCTCATGATGCATCAAGATGCAAATCAAAGAGGATGATCCCTACTTAGTGTATATTCCTGATAATTCCTTTGAAAGCTCAGTGTTTTATAAAACATCTGTGTTCCTTTTAAGAGAGAAATCACTTGATTTATGGATTTATTTTTTTATTTTATTTTGTTTTCTACCTTCCTCTTCTCTCTCTGTATAGTTCTGGGCTCAGCTTTGAGGAATCCAAAGAGCTGACAAAGGCTGATGTGAATCAGGAGTCTGCCAGGCCCAAGTCCTCCCCTCATCAGACAGGACCTGCCGCTCAAACAACCAAGGAACCCAAGGGCACCGAGGACGACAGCCGGACCGATGCTGCTGCTACCGCTGTGAAAGAGACGAGGCCCACAAAGGAGCCTCAGAAGGCACAGGCTGCCTCCACCACTGAGCCCATGAGGACACGGCGATCACAGTACGCTGAGGATCGTAGGTTGAACGCCACAGCGCAGCCCGGGCCAACACCTGCAGCGAAAACACCGGAGGTTGAGAGGCCGACTGAACGGGCCGTGGCAGGTTCACTGCCTGAAAAGAAGCTTAAAGAGGAGGTGAAGGAGGAGGTGAAGGAGGAGAAAACTGAACTCCCCCAGTCGCCTGTGAAGAGCCGTCCACCACCGGCTAGTTCAGAGGCAAACGAGGATCAGCCAGCGTCTGTGGCTAAGCCTGCTGAGGAGAGCAAAGAGGTCATCTCTGAGCCTAGTGGCCCCTCAGAGCCACTGAAAAGGAAATCTCTCAGTGAGATTGTGGAGGAACTGACACCAGAGAAAAGGCCCCGTATGTCCTCAGTATCCTCAGTGTCCTCGGTCTCCTCTGTGTCTCCTCCGGCCTCATCCATCTCCAGCCCTGCTACACCAACTTCAGCGACAAATCAGAGGGTTCCACCACTCAAGGTGGGAAACGTGTTTGTGAGTCCAAAGTCTCCTCTGATTTATCCATCCATCTCTTTAGTATTCAAAAATAACTCACCACTTGTAGGCTTGAAAGGTGGCTCTGACAAGTTTATAGCTTGGTCCTTTGCAGAGAGCGGCAGTCACAAATTCACAGCAGTTAGAGAGGCATGGCAAAGAAAATGTATCAAATGTCCATAGAAATGTCTCAAACCCCTCCTGCATTTCTCTGCTGTTGATCTTTATTGTCAGTGTATTCCAAACAGTATAAGCTTCTAAAATAAATCCCTAAATCCGCTCCCTTCAGAAAGGTTTTGTAGATGTGAGGAAGCGTTGACATGACATATTTAGCTATATCGTAGAGAAACTTTACATTTTTATTATGGATGTTTTTCATTTACTTATATGTGCATGTCTTGAAGTATTTCTTTAACATCTCCTTTTTTCTACTGTTTAGATCCCAGTGGCACGAATTCTCCCCGTTCCTTTGTCACCTAGTCAAGTCTCACCCAGGACTCCCCTCCCGGCTCCGCTTAGCAGCCCGGGCCGTACTGGTGCTCGCACTTTGGCTGACATCAAAGCTAAAGCTCAGCTTGCCCGAGCGCAGCGAGTAGCGGCTGCCGCAGTATCAAAGGGAGCGGTACCGGGCCCGGGGCCAGGAGGAGGCAGTGGTGAGCAGACACAGCCGTCGCCCAGCCCCAGCCCAACGTCCCCACAGGCACCAACCAGGTTACCAGCCTCCAGCAGCAGCAGTCAGACCAGTACACCTCCTTCTCGCCCACTGGAATCTTTTCGCCAGCTAAGCCCAAACTGGTATCAAACCTCTTTCCCTAAAAAAACTGATGAAGAACCCATGTGTCATTCAGCTGGTTCTGTCAGTGGTGGACCGGATAGCATTCATATGCAGCACACTCCGTCATCTGAGCACTCTATGAAGGGACAGGAAAACCCATCACTTGCTGGATCAACCAAGACCAGCTCCTGTATTCCTGCAAATAACCCGCTGGTCACTCAGCTTCTGCAGGGAAAAGAGGTTCCGTTGGAGCAGATCCTCCCAAAACCGCTATCCAAGGTGGAAGGGAAGATGTCAAACTTACCCTCTGGTAGTAAGGGGAAGACCCCACACTCTGCTGAGCACAGGGCCGATAAGCCGCTGTCCCTTCAGTTCAATACAGCAGGACGAGCAGGACTGGTCTCAGAATACACGAGACACCACAGGGAACTTCCTGATAAGGAGACTCAGAACCAGATCCTGCAGGCTCTAATGCAGAGGAAAGGCCAGCAGAGCCTGCCTTATGCTGGTTTGGGGCCTCAGCACAAAGTCCTTCAGCTGGTGGATGCAGTAGAACATCAGGACCAATCCAGGATTTCGGTAGGATTTCTGGGTCGTAAGAGGATGCCCAGGCCCGCCATGACGGGGCATTACCTGCTCAATGTGTCCACATACGGCCGAGGACCGGAGAGCAAGAGACTGCACCAGTCTGTCATCCCAAACTTGTCTGTGTCCAGTCTAAAAAGGGAAAGCACAGAAGAAGAGGAGGCAGCTGCAGAAGAAGAACCTGCCAGGAAATGTTTCTTTCCCGCTTCTGGGGTTAAAACAGAGCAGCACGGATACTCGATAACCAAGTCTGATGACGCAGCGAGCATTCAGCATCGCTCCGATGTTAAGGCTGAGCCTGGATCAGAGGACAGTGCAGCCGGGGGCGATAACAACAGCACCAAAGACACCAGCCCTTTTTCTCAGTCACACCGTAGGCACCTCGAACTCCGCAATAGTAACCAAGGAAACTCCGAGCCATATCTTGCCCAAATGGACCCCATTCACCAGCGGCAGTCTGCCTTTCACACCCAGAGAACGCTCGATAATCAGGAAGTGGTGGCAGCGTCATGCTACGGTGGCACCATCAGCATGTCTGTACCTCACACTTTGAACCACGGCGCCGCAGGCATCGGCTCTTCCGCATCCTCATCGGAGGCTGACGGCGGCCGCGTGCACGGGAGCGTCATGTCTTTCTCAGTGACCGTCACCACCATACCTGCCGGACACTCGTTAGACCACGGCGACCAGGGCGAGCCCTCACCGGAGCAGTCCTTCATCGAGGGCTCCAACATGGAGGACGTGCAGTCTAAATGCTACTGCAGACTGAAGGCGATGATCATGTGCAAAGGATGTGGAGCCTTTTGCCATGATGACTGCATCGGCCCCTCCAAACTATGCGTGTCATGTTTAGTTGTGCGATGATATGGAATTAATAATAATTCGAATATATCATGGTTTGATTTGTATTGAAGCAAGACACGAAGCAGAAGCAGGTCATTCAGAATCAATCACTGCTGGGGTGAAGCGTGTCAGACACACTCCAGATAAAACAACCAGCATGTTGCCGCTGTTGGAACGGCAAGGATTTACACTGGATGGTCTTTTGTTCCACCAACATCTATAAAAAGTTGTTTCATGCAATTTTTTGATTGACATGTCAATCAGTTTTCAATCAAATCAGTAGTATGTCAGATGTGTGACAAATATAAAGTCTGGCAATGTTTGCACTCGGCTAGAATTAGTGTGATATATATTTTTTTAAATATATATATATACGTATATATGTGTAGTTTTTAAAAAAAAAAAGGAGGGAAAAATGAATGTTGCTATTTTTGTAGAACATAATGACTGTTGTGTTTAATACTGACACTTTTTATTACTGGGCCTAATCATTTGTGGTTTAAAGGCAAAAAAAGGGCGCTAATGATAATCATTTGTTGTAGAGTACCTCCTGGCATTTATGCACGCATGGCAGGAAAGTGCAACTCACAGTAACTATTTTATATAAAAACTGTACATTTATTACTCATCACACTCAGATGTAAGAACTAGAAAGAACATGTATAGGTTTAGAAAGAGAATATAAATGGACTTTTCAATGATGCCATAAAATCGGCTCATGAGGATTCCACATTACATCATTTTTTGACTAACAGTTAAAAGGCAAAGCACTTGAAAACCACCTGGATATGTGGTAGTAACTGTGTACAGTACTTGCATTCGATAATTAGGGGGGAATATAATAATTTATATATAAAAATGCCTATATGTTCCTTTTGGCAATTTGAGATATTTTCCAAGTCAAGGTCTAGTCACTTCCTACTGTGTGAACCTTCATTTTCGCCCCAAAAAAGCCAGTTTGTAGATATTGTCTCCCATTAGGTGAGTTTTTTCAAGCTTGTATGTTTGTATTGAAAGATCAGCAGTGGCAATCAGTTAAAAAAAAACACTCAAGGCAAGGGGAGAAAGTGAAGATCATTTAGTTTTTTCACTGTAAATATTTGCTTATTTACAGCATATGCCTAGATGTAGAAATGTATTTTATTTTATCCATGCAGCAAACATTGCTTAAGTATATCCTGTTTATTACAAAATTATTTTTAATGTGGAAAGAAAATGGAGAAGAACAGTACGTTATGCTAAAACGCTAAATGCTTTATCATAGAATGATTCAGCATGGCATGTTTCAGTTTTACAAAAATGATTTGGTGGTACAATAACGCTGATTAACAGGCGAGTTAACACTTCCCGTTTAAATGGCCTTTTTCCCCAGAGAATTGAGAGCGTTTCCCTTCATTTTAATGTGGTGTGAAGTACCGTAAGCACAAAATAATACTGGATCATGTTTATATAATGTACAACTATAATGTTTGCGATGTACAATGATGAATCAGCACATTAGTGTTGTGCACACTGTGTTGTTACAACCTTGTAGCTGCATTTGGATAATGTAAACACAGTATGAGTCCTTACTTAACCACAAATGAACATTCAAAATGCCAGAGTGAAGCGTTACCTCAGCAGGTTTTTTGGTGTTCGTGCTGATTGCAAATTAAGACGCATCAACTTCAATTTGAAATCTCCTGGAGGTGCAAAGTAGGCCTGTTTTATAGCAATTATTTCAAGGTAACATGCCAAAGTCACCTTTAAACAAAGTAATATTGTAATCCTAAAGTAATATATTTTAATTAATATATTTTGATATAAAAAAATCTATTTGCTAATTGTTTTTGAAAATCAACAGGGTATTTACTATAATAATATATTGGCTGTCCGTTTTTTCCTATAATTTAGTTTGGACTGGACAGGCCACCATACAGAGAATAACTTTGACTTTTATAAATCAAATTGCCCAGGAATCAATAGTCTGTATGGCCCAGCTTTTGTTAATTGATCTGTTGGTCTGTATTTTTCCATAGAGACGTTGTTGTATGTGTGTACCTTTTGAGCTGTCTACATCTGTGTCATTACCTTATGAAAACAAAAAGATATGTTTTTAAAGCACCATTTGTAGGTCAGTGGATTAAACAAAGTCCATTTTTAAATGTATTTGTCATTGAATGGGGACTTATGTCTTGTGGAAAATTGGTTTTAAGATTATAGGGCTAGAGTCGGGAGAGATTTCCACATATTTAGAATAGTCATTTCACTAAAACTGGCGTACCAGTGTTTGATTTTGTTAACACAAATTTAATATACCCCCCATAAATACTACGGTCTTATTTGGTTGAATGTGATGTTAGGATGTTGTATTTACTCATGTAGAGTTGGGGACTGGATGCACTGCAAAAAAACAGTTAACAAAAACAATCAAACAACCCAAAAGGCAGCTGAAATCTTTGTTAATAAGGACTGAAACGTGAGTCAGGCAGCAGTCCCCGCTGACATTGAAGTTACCTGTTGTGTGTGTGTGTGTGTGTGTGTGTGTGTGTGTGTGTGTGTGTGTGTGTGTGTGTGTGTGTGTGTGTGTGTGTGTGTGTGTGTGTGTGTGTGTGTGTGTGTGTGTGTGTGCATTCAGAAGAGCAGTTCATAAAGCGTTGTCCAGAGAGCGTCATGGGCAATCACCACCGTTTGGAAATGTCAACTTTTTATCACTAGATGAATTAGTTCAATATGTCTGTGTCATTTTGTCTCCATTTAAACTCCGGGTGAATGTAATATAGTAATCAGCACTTGTAAACAAAGTGTATTTTATCAGAAGTTATAGACTATTATGAATAAATAATGAAAAAGAAAAAGCATTTTTGTGTGTTTACTGGTGTTTCTCTCTCACAGAGGGGTGTCAACGGTCGCCTGAAGTTCAGTTTACTCGACACGATGAGGACTAAACTCTATGAAAACTGTTGTATAGTGTTTAAATCTCATCAGGTTTTTCTCAGATTGGGCTTGAAACTTTAAAATTTGAAAAGCAGAAAGCCTGGGTTTAAAAATTGGAGATGCGAAGTTTGAAAGAAGTTGGCAGGGTTGGTCTAATAACTGGGACCCCTGGTTCTGGAAGTAAACACTCTGCATGATACTCTCCAGTTTGATAATCAGTTTAATAAATGTACCACTGTGTTTAAAAAATAAAAACAAAATCTGTTTCTTTGTAAAAATGTGAAGGCATAAAAACAAAAGAAACACACTTGGATGGATAATTAAGGACTCCAAAAGGTGCATTTGCATTTTAATCCAATCACCAATCTCACAATGCTGTTATGTATACAGCTTTATTTATAAAATGATTTACTTCTGGGTCATTTTGGGGTAAATTAACCAACTATTGTGCCGTGTTCTGTTAATTACCGAATCGCATCCTGTAATGAATTTGCTACTTTTGGATGTACCCTCCATGCTTTGACTGGCTTCTTCTCCATGGCAACAGAAGATGAGACTCCAGGGCTTTGTTGTACTTATGGATTGTGTTACAGTCACCACTTTCTTCGACATAAAGACGTCATGCTTTGTCCACCTGTTCTTATCGCATGGCCAATGGACAAAACATGATTTCTCTATGTTTAAATAGATACATAAACTGGTTACTATAACATAAGCCTGCAGGGTTAATACTGCTACTGATATTACTTAAGATGCAGAATTTTTTTTTAATAATAATAAAGAATGGGGGAAACCTCCCACAGAGATGCTGTGATGCATTGTGGGAATGTGGATCCAGTGTTTTTGGAGCTCAACTCATAAAGTCATTGTATACCGCAAGTCCTTCCTTCCTGCTGCTGTCAGGCTGCACAACCAGCTCTGCTCCCAGTAGACCACATGACACCAATACACTGTGCAATACAATAGTTATAATAGTTTCTGTCTGTATATATAATATTTCAGTTACTGTGGATTCTCTACTGTTCTTTACTGTTTTTTATTGCTCATTTGCTTATTTATAATACTTATTTTAATCTTTTTTTATTTACTATGTCTCTTGTTTGCACTATCCTCTTTGCTGCTGAACGCTGCGGGACTAATAAAGGATTATATTATTTTATCTTATCTTATCTTATCTTATCTTATATATTGCCTCTGCTACTTTGATTTTTTTTTTTATCTGTCTCTTTTGAGTCCACCATCTTTATGAAAGTGCTATAAAATCACAGTAATATCCCTTTATGCAAAATGTAATCAGTTTCTTGTCTCATCCCTCCATCATGCTGAGGATAATAACTCAACAATAAAAAGCAGGAATAGTAGTAGTGCGCCTTTAACCGGAGTGCGTGCGCACATGCGTAAAGTATAGTAGGTGGTCGCGCATGGCATCTCTGCTCTGCCGTCCTCTGCTGCTGGGTCTCTGATGATGATGATGATGATGATGATGATGATGGTGATGATGATGCCGAGCGGAGCGGGGCGCTTGTACGTTTCCTTGTGCGGCCACAACCGCAGTTCTCAGGATTGAAGTGGAATGAAACGCTGAGAGGAGGAGGAGGAGGAGGAGGTTGAAACAATGAAGATGGATAGCCCGAGACGTTTCTCCTCGCGCCGACAGCTGTAACGTCGGATTCATCAAAAGGTGAGAAGTGCGGCTTTGAATAACGCAGGAAAATATCCTCCTTATTCACCCTGGACCACTTATCCTTCCCATCTGATGCTGCTGATGGTGCTGATGATGCTGATGATGCTCTAAACGCAACCTGCGTGGTTTTCCTCCGGTACAGGCCAGCTGCCTGCCTCTCTGGTGTGGAGACGTCAGTGAGAATTGGAAAAAGATGCAGGATTGCCATTGTTTGTTATCCTCCTCCTCCTCCTCCCCCCACAAAAAAAAAAAAAAAAAAATTCTTATATATGAGCATCACGACACAGCGTTCCCATTGCGGATTCAAGGTAAATAAGCAGTTAAATCAGCATTCTGGCTGCGTTTGCGCTGTGCCGTCGCCTCGGGAGTGGATTTTAAAGTGTTGCAGGATTGCTCACAGTGAGAAACGAGGCTCGGAGGAACCGAGAAGTGGATGAGATCAGCGGAAGGGAGGTACTGCAGCAACCGAGTCCTTATGTTGACTCAAAGGATGTTGTCACTACTCCAAGCTGAAGGTGCGGTTACAGTAAAACGCACCTGGCGCCTATAATGACCACCACACATTTCTGTTTGTAGCAAAGAAAGATTTGATATCAAAAAGAATGAAGAGGTTATGATGGTTTATGTGCAAATGAGTGAATGCAACGGACTATAAAAAAAAATCCCATTAACTGAGCCCTTCTGCTGTGTGCCTTTCAGTGTGCTCTGGTCTGTGAATTCATCTCGTCTATGAATTATTAACAACTTGTCTCTCTTTCCTTATCTAACATGAGACGATCAACTCCTGCATTAAACTCATTGCTTTTGCTGTCATGCACTGCTTCCAAATATTATTTTTTCTTCCAAACATTGCCCTCCAATGCCAGGCCTGAGGAGTTGCCTACTCATGAATTTCTGCAGTTACTTCACAGGCTGAATATTTTTACAATGAGCCATTGTGTTATTTTGCTGACATGTGTCTGTTGGGTCTCCCACTGCATAGCAAATGTTTTCTTCCACCCCCCCTCCAAAAGTACAGCAGTGCTCCTCTAACATTTGATCTCTAATAAATACAGCATGTGTTGCCCATATAGGACGCCTTTTAATATGCAATTAAGCTGACCAAGTGTTTTTTAAATGCCATCATGATGACCAAAGTGAACCCTTAACACTGACTGAGTTATTGCCATGATTTGCCCTCTGAGCTGTAGGACGCCATACCATCTTTTCAGAGCAGTAAAAATGCTATTTAGGTTAGCACACAGTGTGTTATTGCTGTCTTATAATGCAGCCATATCAGTGAATTAATTGATCAGTTGCACAACAATAACAAAATTAATTGGCAACTATTTTAATAAGTGATTAATCATTTCAGTATTTTTTAAAGCCAGCATGACAAACATGCTCTGGTTTCAGATTCTCAAATGAGAGGATTTTCTGTTTTTCTCTTTCTTACATCATCGTCAGTTCAATATTTTGGGGGTTTGGATTGTTATGTGGAAAAAAAGACACTTAAAGATGTCACCTTGAGCTCTGGGAATGGTGACGGGTATGGCTGCTATTCTTATGACTGATTAATCTTCACATTATTCTGTCTGTAAATCAATCAATTATTTTGTCCAATAAAACGTCAGAAAATAGTGAAATATGCCCGTTATGACTCCGTAGAGCCCAAGGTGACATCTTCAAATGTTTTGTTTTGTCCAATAAACATTCTAAAATCTCAAAATATTCAAATATATGACAGAAAAGCATTCAATTCTCACATTTGTAAAGCTGCAACTGGCAAATGTTTGTCATTTTTGCTTAAAAAATAACCGAAATCGTTATTTAAATGCTGATTAGTTTCACGTTGATATAGATAATAATATAGTAGATTAATCGACTTTAATAATGGCTTACTTCATTATATATCACTTTCGTTTTGACATTTCACACTTAATCACGAGGGTAATCATTAGTTGTAACCCTGATTATAATACTTGTTTCAAATAAAAATGCTTGACTGCATTTCAGTGGTCAGGGTGCGTTTAAAAAGCCCTGCCGGTTGCTGCAACCAGCAATAAGAACCACTCAACACAAGCCAGACTGAGAAGCAAAGTTAGTGACTGGAAAGAGTTTCTGTCACAACAGCAGAGATCACCGAGAGAAGAACAGCGTCTCTGAAACAAGAATAAATAAATAGAGAAATCCTGCCTGTGTGTGTGTGTGTGGAGCTCCTCAGGGTAGCAGAACCCTGGTTTCTCTGCTCATGCTCTGCTAGTCAGCTGATCCTCCCCCTTTGAACACGCATGTGATCCCGACATGTTTTGGGGGCACCCAGCGCTGCTCTCTCATTGGCCAGCTGTAATGTGCTCCGTGTCCGTCATCATTAAGTGCTTCCTTTGCAGCTCTCGGTCGGTGTCATTAGCCCACAGGATGCAGTTACCGCTGAGCTGGGATGTCATGGACAATTATCATTTGCACAGACCACGGGCGCTGGAGTGTTCCCCAGCCAGCTCACCAATATCTCTACAGGAAGAGAGAGAGTGGGGGGGACAAAAGCACAAATTGAGAGTTAATGAAGTCCTTGAAGGAGGGGAGAGAGGGGGAGGTGTTAATTACTTATTCAAAAGTCTAGTACATTTTGTGAGCGAGGGATAGTTATCTCTCATAGTAATGGTGACATCAAGGCGAAAGACACCTTCACTAACTCTTCTAATGTGGCTTCTCTTCACAGGGTCGACGTTCAGGGCTTCACCTTGTTTGACATTCAGCCAGCGACAGGTAAATATTGAAATCTTAATGTTGTGTCTTATGATGTAAAATACCTAGTGTATCTGTGCTGTATAGTCTAAAAACAAATAATACTTTTCACTATATTGATACCACTATTAAATGTCTAGATTTCACAAGTGACATTACTGTTACAATTGAAGATATGTTTCAAATTAAAATGCCCACTATATATGAAAGAAATCCCCTTGAATAAATAACATATACCACAACATTAAAGAGCCCTGATGACAGTTATTTTAACAATAATAGAAAGAAGGACTGAATGAAATAAGAAACCTGTTGTGTTTCAAAGGGAATTTTTCTTCCACAGGTATGAGTACTATGTTGAAACAAAAACAAAAAGACAGAAACAATGAATCGTCTTTGAAAACACTGACGTTGAATCAGACGTCAGAACCAAAGTTAAAGTTTAAATAGTTCAATAGATGTGGAGTCTTTGGTATGACAGAGATGATTTGTTCCTCCATTCAGCATCTGATATCTGCATCCTGAGGATTAAAGTCTTTGTGGGAAAGATTCATTTTTAGACGGCGGCAATATGAAACATTTTTTATAATCTTTGTGTAGTCGGTTTTACGGCAAAATGCAGATTATTATTATATTTGTTTGAATAAATTATATTTGTTTGAATAAATGGGACAATTTTGTTAACATTTCAATTTAAGATTTTAATTTATTTATATTTATTCAACTGGTTCCCACATCTCTAATATTTCCAGCAATTAAAAATATGAATTATCAGAAATAGACTGAAAGTTAAGTCTTAGTCTTTCAAATCAAAAAAGGTTTTGTTGTATCACTTAAAAATTGCTTGTTTCATCATCTGTTAAAAAGTCAACCAAAGCCGTAAAATCTATGTACTGTACACATAACAGTGAAGTGAAAAGCTGGAGAGATGACTCATAAAGTCCTTTATGTACAGGGTGAATAATAAAGATAAGAGAACATACTGTTCTGGTATACCATAAATTAAATTGCATTAATAGTAATATATATATATATTATTCATCTTCATTTGCAAGGTTTCTGAGCTGAGTTATTAACAAGCTGCCGTCTTAGCAGTAACCGTTGCATGCTCTGTTGTTTGATGTGCCACAGAATGATCGAGGAGGGCAGTAAACGGGGCAAGGCCATGGTGGAGAAGAGACAGCTCTTCATGGAAATGAGTGAGTGGAGTCGACTGAGAGAAATCTCTTTTCACTATTCATACTCAGCGGCGGCTCATGTAATTCTTTGACCGGCTCGAAGTTGCGCAGGAGATGTGTGTTCCCTCACACGTACAGCATAATTCCTCCCACACAGAGACAGTGATAGTGTTTAAATGGTCCTCCTGTAAGCCTGATTGTGTTTGGACTTTCATTTGAGTTTATTAAAGTGGACAGGCGTAGCATTAATTTGACTTTTTGTTTTGCAGGAGCTCAAAACTTCGATGTAATCAGACTGTCGACTTACAGGACGGCCTGCAAACTCCGGTTTGTGCAGAAGAGATGCAACCGTAAGAGCATAAAGATTTTCCTTCTCATTTCACCGCGAGACAAGGAGAAACATCTGTTCCAACATGTAAACAGACGCAGCTATATCCAAATCTGTCTGTCCGTCCCCTCACAGTTCATCTGGTGGACGTCTGGAACATGATCGAAGCCTTTCGTGACAACGGGCTCAACACGTTGGACCACAACGCTGAGATCAACGTGTCGCGGCTGGAGACCATCCTGTCTTCGATCTACTACCAGCTCAACAAGCGTCTGCCCACCACCCACCAGATCAATGTGGAGCAGTCCATCGGGCTGCTGCTCAACTTCATGGTGGCCACCTACGACAGGTACGGGCCAGCTGGATCAGTGCAGAGGAGTGAAACACTGGTGGTGATCACTGGAATCACTTATTCTGGTGTTTTTTGGGTGGTGTTGATGCAGAAGTCACAAAGCGCGGGTTGATTGTTTACAAATGCCTCGGAAGCTGAATAACTCGGAATCACATTTTAGAGCAGTGGTTCCTAACAGAGGTATGTTTACTTGTGATCCTTTGTCACTGGTTGCATACGTCTACTAGTTGTGACTAGTTTAAGATAATATTCAGAGGCCTAAAGAGGTAAACTATTTTAGTTCTGTATTTCACAAGGAAAAAACTAAGATCTGAGAAAAACTGAAATTTGTTTAGCTGATTCTTTTTTCAGTCATCTCGCTACCCCTCAGACAAATATTGCGACCCCTTGTGGGAGTCTTGTGTTTTACCCCTCCAGGTAAAACACACCTTTGCTTAAGTCAGTACATGTAGTTGTTTTGCCACTAAAGCCTTGCCTGGTATGACCAGTAATGTACAGTAATTTATACTTCTGCTGTTCAGAAAAGTTGAAACGTCTCACTTTAATTTTTACTTGAAAAACTGAAGAAATCTGCAAACAGACTGATGCAATTTCATCTAATGTGCTTGTCAATCAATTGATATAAATTAGTCTGTAAAACTATTTAATAAATAATAAAAAATAATGACTTGATGGATAAATGGTGGATACATTATCGTAGCCTATAAAAGCAAAATAGTACTCTTTATGAAGTTTGATTATTTGTACATTATTCATTGATTAAACGGTTCTATTATTCATATTAAGCCTTCAATAACATTTCTTTAAACTAATTAACTAGTGTTTTAACAAATCTGTGGATCTAACAGTGTGAAGATTTACTGCTCTGCTCTTGTTCTTAATGTATAGAACATTAAATATCTTTGGATTTTGGACTGTTGTTCGGAAAAAACAAAACATCTTAAAAAATAATTCTGATGTTTTATAAACTGAATAATAAAACAGTGTATTCTGAATAAAATAATTGTTACACAACATTCTCAGTTTTCCACATAATAAGTTCCAAATAACGTAGTTCTTTCTTTCAAGGAATCTTAGGAAATTGGACGTTGTTAGGAAATTACAGATATAAAGCATTAACATTTTATTTTCCAATATAAATATGTAAATGCTGATTTAAAGCCCTCTCAAAACTGCCAAGAAATTCAATTCTGGTAAGAAAAAATGCTGAATCCATGTGTAGGTGTATGAAGGTAAATTCCCAAGAAATAAATACGCAGCACATGCCTTCAGTGTTTTCAATGGAAGCTCTGGCCCTTGACTTCATTGTACAAACTATTCAGCTAGCAGGTTTTAGGCCTCGGAAATCGAGCCAAAAAGCCGACAAATGTTGGAACAAATACACATCAGCCTGCTTTCTCTATCACACAAGAAAGAAATGTGTGCTCTGTAAAAATAAGTCCCAATCAGCTGAAGTATTCCTGCTGTTGTTTCACTGTATTTCCCTCCTCTCAATGTCAGCTCTGTGTTCAATCCATCCCGGAGCTCAGAGACTTTCTATTGACTGTAAAGCTCTCTCTCATTATTCTACCCTGTGTGCTCAAATTGATTGGCTGCTCGCCTCGTCCGCTCATCGACCCATTCGGTTGGTTCACTTTTATCTGTGAGGCCGCTCTGGTCCCGCTCCGTCATTATTCATGCTGCCGTATCTCTGGGAAACTTTGTGGAAATGACTGTCTGCGATCACAGGAAGCAGTTTTCAGCAGCCATCTGTCCCCGAGGTCCAAACTGAATTAGGCAGAAGAGCTTTCATGTTCTCTGTTACCTCTTCTCGGAAACCAGAGCTAAATGAATCTGAATGGAAGAGCCGGTCTCTCTGCAAGTTGAAGAGAGATTCTAAGGGGACTTGAGGAAAGCCTGACCTGAATTTACCGTGTTAATCTGTGATTTAAAGCTTAGTTCATGATTTTAGACATTTTTACACACGACTACTGGATGCAACATCAAAAATGTAATCATGACATGAGCAATCAAATGTAGTTTGGCACATGCACTGTTGTGTAATATGTTAATCTTGGTGACATTATTTTAGTTTTCATCTCAAATCTTGGCAGAGTTCTCAGGTCAAACGATCATTGCAACGTGACATATTTATCTTTTATTAAAGCAAATCTACTGTATGTAACTTTAAAATTTGACAACTTTATTAAGTGACAGTTGTGGGATAATATGATATGCTAAAACATAGAGTGACAGTAACACAAGTAAAGAACAAAAGCTAATATAAGCAACTAAAATCTACTGGTCTGTTGCGGCAAAACCAGTCAGTGTATTGAATTGAGCAAAGGTGCGATTTATTGCTTATGAATTCAACTTTTCTCCCTTTTTTCTACTTGCAGTGAAAGCCATGGGAAGCTGACCGTTTTCTCTATGAAAGCCATGCTGTCAACAATGTGTGGAGGGAAAATTGTGGACAAACTACGCTGTAAGTACCCTACATTTTCCAAAATCACAAGATATATATGTGAATGAGCTGCTTTTTTTTTTTTTTTTAAATTGGCTTGATTTTCTTAAATCTGATGTCATGGCTTCTTTCATGTAGTTGCTCAAATCAAGCACACGGGGGCGCTGTTGGAACGTGTATGCAGAATGAATTGGCTTTCACTGTGTATATTGAGTTTACAAACTGTGGCTCCACACATTCACAGATATGTCTAAAAGCAATTTTTTGCCCTTTTCTTTTTGCTAAGAATACTAAATCTGACATATACACTCTCTCAGATATTTTCTCACAGATCTCCGACTCAAGTGGAGTCATGATGTTTGCAAAGTTTGATCAGTTTCTCCGGGAGGTGCTGAAACTCCCCACAGCTGTGTTTGAGGGCCCTTCCTTCGGCTACACGGAGCATTCGGTGCGGACGTGCTTCCCTCAGCAGGTATGAGGAGGATAACTCAACACTCTCCCTTCTTCTCAATCTTCTATTAGTTCTCTAATAATACACATCTCGTTTGATACATGTTTGTGTGTGTTTGCATCTAGAAGAAGATTATGCTGAACACGTTTTTGGATGTGTTGATGGCAGATCCTCCCCCTCAATGCCTCGTGTGGCTGCCCCTCATGCACCGACTTGCCAATGTTGAAAATGGTGAGATCTGAACTCTCTGCTATTTATGTTCACACTCTACATCCATAAGGGATTTTCAACATTCATAAAACTACAAACGAATCATAGACATCTGAAACCTGAAAAGGGCCTCAACTATATACTGTTTTTCAGAGGTGCATTTACTAAAGTACTGTACTGTTGTACAATGTTGATGTACTCGAGTATTCCAATTATATGCTACTTTATACTTCTACTCCACTACATTTCAGAGTAGAATATTGTTCTGTTTACTTGAATGTTTATTTATTGACTGGGGTTGTTAGTTACTTTACAGGTTCAGTAACATTTGATTACTTTATAAAATATGATGCTGTGCTGTAGATTATCCAAAAATATATCAAAGGTAATTAATCTCCACCAGCTGTTACATTAAAATGCTGCTTATGTGTTGAATCAAGTACTTTTACTTTAATGCTTTATTACATTTTGCTGTTAATACTTTCATACATTTACTTCTTAAATGTAGGACTTTTACTTGTGGAGTGATATTACTACGTTAAAGTAAAATACACAAGTACCTTTTCCACCATTGCTGTTTTATAAGAGTTCACAAGCCATTAGTTAAGAAACTACTGGTTTAAGCTTATCATATATATGTTTTTATGTAAACTCTTGTACTTCAGACTAAAAGGTTGTGTCAAAAAAGTAACTGTATGCAAATGTTTTTTGTTAGTGAGATAGGAATCAAGCACATATACATAGAGAAAGGTAAAAAATTAAATACAGTAAACAATTAGAGGTATGTAAAATACAAACAACTGAAGATATAAAAGAGCAACTCTTTGTAAGTTAAGATGTTTCAGTCTCGTTTTCTGTTGTTGTCTTTACCGCCCAGTCTTCCATCCGGTGGAATGTTCATATTGCCGGAGCGAGAGCATGATGGGTTTCAGGTACCGGTGCCAGCAGTGCCATGGCTACCAGCTCTGCCAGAGCTGCTTCTGGCGTGGCCATGCCAATGGTCCCCATAGCAACCAGCACCAGATGAAGGAGCACTCATCTTGGGTAAGGTTAAAGCCCTGATCACTCTCAACTTTACATCCTTTTTCAAATTAATCCCAAAGTCAATATCTCTGTGAGAGTGTGCAATCATTTTACAACATGGCAGACTGTCCGGTCAGAGCGATCCAAGACGGGGTTTTATGAGGTTTTATTTGAGCAAATTAAGTTGTATTGAATGAATTTGCCTTGTTGTCTCATTCCCCCAAAGCTTGATCATTATGTTATAATTCTTAGAGAAGTCCAAAGGCACTGGATCCCAAATCCAATTCCCCTCCCACACGGTTTTTGCAGATGAGAGAATGACTCAGGACTTGAATTGCATGCCTGAGTGCATAAAACACAAGACACTGTTTATGATATGTAAACAGTGAGGCTTAGGTGGATGAATCTGTTCCTGAGGATTTCTCACTTTTATGACAAATTGGTGTAAATGATGTCTATGAAACACATGTTGGACGTTGTTTACGGCATTTTATTCATTTGGTTTCTGGTGCTGAAAACCATCCACCACACTTCTGATTTGCTGGCAGTATAACTGGCCATTTCCCTTTGTTGTGACAGAAAAAATGGCTGCTCATAAAGGAGCAGGACCTTTGTTGTGTCTGCTAGTGCACTTTATCTATTCTTCACCTTAGTCTGTCCATATTATAATGTTAATTTGCACTATATAAAGGCAAGCAAATTTTATTTCTTTAACATATTTTATACTAAGAAAACTCAATTTGATATATATTAAACAGTTGCTGTTTTTTCCTAAATGATGGCACATGCTTCACTGATCATGGTGCCCCAAGGAACTGCTACCCCATCATACCTTAAACATTAATCAGTTTGTGTTTTTTTATTTTTTTTTATTGAAATGTGAAATACAAAAAGAAGAGATTTAACCAGCCTACAAAGAATGACATTCTGGAGAGTTTGGTCCTTTTTTTGCATGACAACGGTCAGATGTAAATACACTGAATTTGGTTATCAGTGAACTACGATAAATAGAGTCACAGCATCATCTATCAGAAAAATCTATCAATAAAAGGTATGGTATGTTTATACCCCATTTATGTCACATTAGAGTTACAGTACTTGTAACTGCCAATTTCAAACTATTAGGTAACATTGATCTAAATATCCAAGTTGAAATTATGAATTTGTAAAGTTCTAGTATATTCAACTTGGGGCTCAATAAAAATGGACGTTCCTGAAAAGATAATTAAACCCAAAATTGTATTTTTAACCAACTCACAACAAACCTTTACAACTGTCATCAGTTGTTCTTATGACATAATCACAAAGGTAGCAGATACAAGCACTTAACTAAAAATTCATAAACTACTGCTGATCCACAAATTTGGCACCGTAAACAAACTGTTGACCCAGTTATGTAAATTACTTCTGAAGCAGCTTAAAACTGTTTCTACTATTCCAACCCAATTATACAACACACAAGGCGGAGCTCAACATTAACTTTTAGAAGTGGTTGCCTCGCCGGCTACCAGGCTTCAGCTTTAGGTTGACGAAACTGAAAATATGGTTGCCATTTTTAGTCACCTTAAATTTTGAAATAATCAAGATACTATGTAGTTATAAGTCAGCTAAATAGTGAGAATGTTATATAAAAGTCTAAAAGTTTAAGTTCAATAACCAAACTAAATTCCATGTGGTTTCTGTTTGAGCTGATACTTTACAGAATTTGAACCTTATGTGATAACGTGTCGACCTTCTATTCATGGTATAAAAAAATACCAGTAGTGCAGCTGTTGTCATGTTCTTCACACATCCTTCAAATATGAATCCAGCAAGTCACTGGTTGCTTTTTCATTTGTTCTCTTCATCCTTCAGCACTTATGTTTTTGATTGTGGGTCCCTCAAGTGACGCCAACACAAGCTACTCTCTCATTTCTCTTTTCGGAGATGACCTTGACAGCTAAACCCACTCCCCGATACGGCTGAAGGGACTTGGGTTTACATATTGTTGTTTGCTTTTTTGTTAAAAAGTTGCTGCCACTGATTACAAACAATGGCCAAAAATCGAAGTATATAAGTAAATCTAAAGTATTTTTCAAAATGGTTGCCAATGGAAACCTGGCCACTGTTACTGTCGAGCCCTGCAGATACCTGACAGATTCTTTGTTTGTCCTGCCCTCCTTTACAGAAGTCTCCGGCCAAAAAGCTGAGCCACGCAATCAGTAAATCTCTCGGCTGCGTCCCCATCGGAGAGCCGCCACATCCTGTGTTCCCCGAGCAGGCTGAGAGACCGCAGGAGCTCACCCACACTGTGTAAGTGCCATTCCCCAAAGCATTTGTTGCCACTGGCTGTGTCATTAATGAGGGGAACCCAACTGATTTGTTGATTAACCCTCACAGCAAGGCCCAGTGTGCTCATGATGTATAGCCTGCTCTTGTCATGTAACTGCCTCCATCTTTCCATTTCCTGTCACTACATGACTGATAGGAGTGCCATCTCGCTAAAATGTCAAGCCCGTGATTATTTGCTAACGTAGGAATGGTGATGTATGACGCAGGCTCAGCCACTGCTGCCTCTAACAGCGAGGGCTTCCTCATCAGTCTGTTGGCAATGAAAATGGGGACGATGGTATAAATCTCACACTCCAGGCTTTGAGGCTCCTGGAAGTCATTATAGGAAATGCATTATATTCTGCCGCTGTCTTAAACCCTGCACACTCATTTACATTTCAGTTGAAAAATAGAACAGTTACCATAATCAATTGAGGAACGTCCGCGGAAGTCCACATAGCTAAGGCCACTTCATATTTTTCTCATCATTTTTACGCCAAAACGCTTTTGTCCTCCACCAGAAACCAAATCAAATAATGTTTCATGTTTAAAAAGTGATTTATGATTTAGCTTGTTTCATGGCATTAACAGGATCACAAGAAAATCTCTGAACTTACTTTCAACATTTCTCATGGCACATTCCATAACAAAATCTTCATATTCATATTCCAGTCACGACCTTAAATCTAAGCTGTCTGTATATGGTTTTGCCGCTGGCAAGTGTCAGTGAGTAATTGATAGTGAGCTACATCATTGGGGAGAAACCAGCTCACTGAAAGCCGAGAAAAACAGACACAACCTAAAATACATCCACATGATTTCCTGTTTTACTGCGTGAAAGATACCATCATCTTTAAATCATCACATCCAGGCTCTGCCCACTGGTGGGAGGATTTTTCTGCATTGTGCCCAAACTTATGCATTTAAGATGAAGTCTATATTTGCATAAATTTACAATTCATCACAGCGTGGAGGATCAACTGTCGACCTGCATGTTTTCCTCCAATGAGGCGATTGGATTTATCTGCACTGTATCGGCTGAGTAGCATGAAATTACATCAAACAAAGTAGATTAAAATACATATTTGTGGCTAAATGTAGTTGGGTAGGAATTCAAGGAATTGTTGTTGTTGTTATGTATTCCTTTCAGGTTTAAATGGACAAAGTGAATTCTCATGCTCTTGTCGATGGCATTTCAAGGATGGTGGCATTGTATGGATGTTTGTTCACTGACTTTTAGGATAATGGGTGTGCCTGAGACGTTTGAATGTCTTTCTGTCTCCATTGTGTTGTCAAAGTTCCTGTCTTTGATGAGAAAAATGTCTATTTTTGGTTCCAGAAGCATTTCTGTTTTTTATTTGTGTGTGGTGATGAAGTAGCGGCTCTCATCAACCGGGCCATGAAAAGATGTTTCCTAAACCTGACAGCCATTCCAAAAATGTATTCATCGGTGACTGACGTTCTCAATTTTGGCTCAGATTTAATGCTTCCATATTTAACTGTGCACGTCTTTGAACTGCAGAACACATTTTATTGGAGAGTCTATAAAAGTCTATTTTGTGCACACATTGGTGAGAATATCCAGATCATTATTATCTTGGAATATGGCACATCATTTGAGATTGAGGATAAAGGCTGAGAAGAACCTCTAAAGCTCACTATTAACATGTTATATCTTGTTTGTTTAATCCACAAAAGAAATGTGGAGACTCCAGGAAGTCAGTGCAAAAGAACCAACATAATACCACAAACTATGTTTTTACGTGTAGACATGACCACGCTGTCTTGACACACTTTTAGAGATGGCGGGCAGGTAGATTTTTTCAGCTCCAGAAAGAACCATCTTAGTTGTTTCCCCCTGTCTCCAGTCTTTATGCTAAGCTACGCTAACAAGCTGCTGTCTGTATCTTCATATCTAACTGATAGAGCCGTGATATGAGTCGAGAACAGTCTCTAATGGAATAATTTTCCCTTGTTAACGGTCGATTTCATAGAAACTACGGATGAATACAGTAAATGTACGCATACCGTTCTAGTGATGATTCCCCTGTTGGCTACAGAAATCTTCCCAAAAACTGGATCTCTCCAATAATTAGTCACAGGAAAACTGCCAAGCCTCAAATTCTATTCTGAAGTGACATCATTTTATTGATGATTCATAGAAGAGAGAGATGTACTCTTGATATTCTAAAACTAGTGCAGCTAGTTGCCGATCCTGATGTATGTTGTCTGTGAAAAGTTGATGTTTTTGTTGTGAACGAGGAGACATCCCACAGCGTCGTCTCTCAGGTGTGTGAGTGTGTGTGTTTGTATGTGT
The DNA here is from genome assembly GCF_027596085.1 of Anoplopoma fimbria. Taxonomy (NCBI): domain Eukaryota; kingdom Metazoa; phylum Chordata; class Actinopteri; order Perciformes; family Anoplopomatidae; genus Anoplopoma; species Anoplopoma fimbria. Next base: position 6,923,638 of record NC_072463.1, on the reverse strand, counting down.
GTGTGAGGCTGAAGAAGCCACTGTGAGTGAGTAATAATGGCAGAATCAGGGTAGAGCGTCAGGTTTGATCAAAACCCCAAACTGAGCGGACATGCGTCTCCCAGTTGTCCGAACCGCTCGCATCCTCTACAGACAAAGTGAATCTATCCTGAAACTGTTTTTAAAATATTTACTGGCATCTGAGAGCAAAGACTAACAGCGAGCTGAGCTGTGGATTTTTTCCCCTCCTCTCAAACTGTCAACGAGATTCTTGCGGATTTGTGTTTTGGAGAGGAGTTGTAGGTTTAGGATGCACCGTCTGTCTCAGGAACTATAAATCTAACATACGGCTTCTTACCTGCATACTTATCGCTGATTCTGCCAAAAGACTTTAAGCACATAAATAGTCTAAGAGTCGAAAAATAGACATCTTATCATACTTTGCATTAATGTGGAACACACGCTTTAGTGTTGAGGTCTCTGTGCCATGTTTAATATTTTGCAATTTTCCACACTATATAATCCCTTTTAGATTTTTAAAATGCCTTCCTCTGTTTTGAACATCTTTTTTTATACTCTCCGGGTCAAATTCCATCAGTGTCATTAAAATGGAGAGAACAGGCATGAAATTCACTTTTCTGTGAGCGTGATCCATTTGGGATTCTTATAGCCGAGGCATCGGGGAAATAGGAGCACCTTTTGCCAGCAGGAGAGTATGCTTCATGTTTGTGTATTATTTTTAGCCATCTGAGAGCAACTGAAGGCAGCCATGCATCCGTTGTTTGTCAGAAGTAAGGTGAATATGTGTGTATGAAGCCTCACCAGACTTCATTTCCCGCTGTACTCCTGCCAACTGCCAAGTGCAAGTAAAGGGTAGCACATTGTCATTCAGTGCACGCAGGTAGCACGACGCTTAGCGCATTGCAGACTTTGATCTTTTTAGTGCCTAAATGTTGTGTTAACTCACTCCGGTTTGACCTCTGAGGCACCGGCTGAATTACTGGACTGTATGTCCTTAATCAGCATTTCTTCACTCGGTCAACCGCGGTCATTGATGTGAATGAATTAGGACGTCTGCGAGGATGAATCCAAATCTTAGAGGAAAATGAAATACTTTTACGTAAGAAGAAAGCCCTACAGTTCCACAGGAGTGATATTGGTGAGCTGGAAAAGGGCTGATGATTATTTATAGAAGGAAAGCTGTGAAGAGCTTTGACTTATGTAACTCGCTGAAGGTAAAAGGTAGAGTCAAGATGTTTAAAATGCAATTATAGTTTGGATAGCATGAGGCCAGTTTGTTTCTCTGTCAGGGATGTGAGTAGATTGGTGCTTTTTTTTTTTGTTTGAAGTTGCAACTGAGGTATTTTTTAGCAAGTGGCATTTCCCTAATTTGCAGTGTGTGTTCATGTGTTAGAGAGGCGAAAAGACGGAGTCAGAGCAGAGAGCTTCAGAGAGGAGAGAGAGAGAGAGAGGGAGAGCATGTGAGATACAGAGAGAGAAATCCACGTCGTCATGAAGTCACGTGACCGCCGAGTTTCCTTGGAGACAGCAGCAGTGTAGTACATTGAGATGCTCGCTTGCTCAGTTGAGGGCAGATTAGGCATCTGGAAACAGCAGCAGCAGTTGGATGTATTTTGCCAGCCGGGCAGGTGCTTTCTCTCCTCACAGAGGTAAGTGTGATGCCCCGTGTCTCCTCTTCTGTCTGCAGCCTCAGGGGGAATTATTGTAGAATAATGAGCGTTAAATGAGAGCTAAACATTTAACTTGGTAGTATTTGTGTAAACAGTCCGTCTGTGAAGGAGACTAGGAGGCAGCATGGGCAGGTTTGAGGTTTAACAGTTTTTTCCTGTTATATTTTTGCTTGAAACATCAGATTTAGCAGGATTGTGTTATAATATATAAAGTAGTTATGCAGGACCGTCTATGGATGGATCTGTTAGGCTAGTCCTGAGGGAAATTTGAATGTATGAACCAATAAATAATTACGTGTCTTTAAAAAGAAACAGGCTTAACCCCCACGAGCATCCACATTAATGCAGGGAATATCTACTTTAACAAATTATTTGAATACAATTAATGATCCAGAAATAATGCAGCTTCTCTTGCTCTTATTTTTGGAAGCACAATAATATAAAGAGAAGAAGAGCGTGTGTGCTGTTGAGGCACTTTGTGGCACCGAGGCAGACAAATGCTCTGTGTCTTGTGCTGATAACAGTATTCTGCACAATGTGGATATAAATAGTTGGATTTTGGCAAAAAAAAAAAAAAAAAGCTGATTGGACAAATAAGCTTATCGGGACACCATGCTGTTCAGTGCTTTTTTGCCTTTAATGTGATAATGAGTGCTTTGAATAAAACAAGTCGGTTTCAATAGAATCAAATCAAACAACAGAGCGCTACTATGTGCAGACGGAGGAGATGCTACTACAGAGGCATGGAAATCAAGTGCAATTTTCTGTGGCGGGTGAAGTGTGAAGCGGGGAGCACCTGAGCGATAATTTTGATCCGTTAATGAGACTCTGTGGTCCGAGGGGTTTCGGGCTCCGATGAGCTCACAGGGGCCACCGATGCAGCCGCCAGATGGACCCCATCGCTTTGTTTACGCTCACAAATTACCTCCCACAATGTCACCTTTCCTTGTTTTTCACCGTCTTCCAGTTTAATTAGTTTCCTTGTCTGCTGTTGTTGCTCTTGCTCGTGTTAATTAGGTTGAAGCTAATAGCCCTAAAAACATTTAAAAATCCCCGGAAAAGTCAATTATTTCGTTAACTCAAGAACAACATTTTGTGCACCACCTTCAGTGTAGTTTATAATGATCTTCCCCTGCCTCCCCCTCTTACTCGCTTTTGTACAGTTGGATTAAATTAAAGTCAGGATCGCTGATTCATGATTACTAATAAAATGCAAATGCCCTCCACCCCATTCCCTGGTGACGAGCACCACGGGCCTCTGCAGTGTAGCATTAAAGACCTCTAATCTTGTCTTTTAGTCAGCCGAAACCAGCGGCCAACAACATGAACGACACAATGCTCATGTCCTCTGGGACACCTACTCCTACCAAAAGGTAAGCACCACCAGGCATAACGCACAATGTCTTTTTAAAGATATGATTCTGTTCATTCCACAGAATTAGCTAATGTATTCTTGAAAGATGACAAAACGTCACGTTGAGTTACACACATGCAAATATAAATTATTTTAATCCCACAGAATTCACTCAGAATAGGTGATTCTCTCTCATCGGTGGAAGTCAGACTACAGATGTTATTTGTTTCCTCACACTTGACACACATTTTTTGCATTCGAGCAGCATGCCCTTGTGAGTGTATTGTTAGAGAAAAATTTGTTACGCTGTCATGAGGAATATGTGAGCACTCCTACTTAAAGGGGTTGATTTGACAAATAGATTATGATAGAATTGGAGCCTCATCATGTAAACAGAGAGCGGACGAGAGCCCCGTGAAAGCAGCCTAATTGTCCTCTCGTTTTCAGCCTCTCTCAGTTAAAGGCCACCTCTATTATTATTTACTCCCATTGGTAATGAACCATTGTGGTTATGAATGATAATGGAGAGCACTTTGAGGCGGCTTTAATGGATGTGCACTCTGTCCAGCAACTCTGTGCAGGGTGAATTTTTCCCTTTGTGGACAGTATCTCTCTCTCACATCTTCCCGGCAATTTATGTTTGCAAGATGAGACTGCTCAGGGACTCAGGACTTCCCACGGCACATTAGAAGGGACGGGACGTCACTGTCTGGTGTCCAGAAAGACAATAGACACTGTTTTAGATCTGGTGTTTGATCGGAATCCAGACAAAGACTTTGGTAGAGAATTCAGAAAGAGCTTGAATGAAGTCTGTGGCTGTTTTTTCCCCCACTTGTGCTCTTCTGGGCCGGGATATCATACGGTACTACCAAGGACCCAGACAGCTTAAGGGCAGCATGTACACTGCAAAAAATCTCCATCACTGCAAGACTGAACCTTGAAATGTGTATTAAAGGGCTAAGGTCGTGGCGACACTCCCTTACTTCTCTCTGTCACATTACAAGTATCATTATCTAACCTTGCTGTGAGATCTCCTATCTGTGTTTAGAATAACGGGATGCTAACAATCGATACCAGATTAAGTTTCCTGCAGAGATGAACATTTTGTGCAGTGCAGTCTCGTCTCAGAGGGCTGACAGTATCGAGATTAGAGCGCGTTTGAAGGAAGCTGACAAGATAGGGACACCCGAGGCGGTAAATGACGCCTTGCATCCAGACCCGTGGAGGTCAGCGGAAGATGTCACGTGTCGCAGCATGTACAAGAGCGAGGCGACGCTCTCCTGAGGTTTGTTTCACTGTGGCAGAAATCAAGGAGCCTGATAACCTTTGTCTTGACATTTTGCTCTGTGAGTCAGAGCAGCTTTGGGTAGATGTCATACACCGAGGATGCTGTTGCCTCGGGGGGCATAACAACTACAAAGCTGCCATATTTAGGGCAGAAATTGCGCATTAAGCCACCGTGACGCTTCCAAAATAGGTTGTGTTGAGAGTCAGCGTGGATACCGGTAGATAAGATGTTGAATGAGGAGGGAGGGAGCAGACTTCACTTAGGTTTTGGTTGCAGGGAACAGAAGGCCAGCTCCTAGCAGCCTCTCTCTCTGTCACATTTGGTTTGTAAATATTAATCTATTATTATAATTACCCCGGCACCGGTCTGCCTGCTTCCACATGAAGGGCCTATGAGTCAAAGATGCTGCTGCTGAATAATGCAAAGCTCCTTGTGGCTCTGCCTCAGTTCAAGAGCACCCAAACTGAAAAAAGCAGCACTGGTGTTTTCCCCGTTTGTTGACCCTTTCAGATTCAGAGGAAAATACAAAAACACATTCATGACAGTGTGTTGTCAGCGCATAGTCAAAACTGAATGCGCTCTGTTTGAGAAGCTGTGGGTGTTGTGCTTCCAGCCTCCATCACAGTCTGCTCTCTGATACTGTCTGCTCTGCTGACATGGCATCTGCTCCCTCCCACCTCTCTCTCTCTCTCTCTCTCTCTCGCTCTCTCTCTCAGAGACAATCGCTCACCACCAGCTCGTCCTCCAAGGGCAAACCGCAATTTATTACCTGTTAGTCATGCAGAACCACGGCGGCAGAAGATAAAATTAAAAAAGGAAAAAGGAAAATGCCGTCTTGAGCTTGATGAGTTTTAATTCAGAGTTAACTGAGAATTGTGTGTCAGGATGCTTCATTAACTGTGTGACACATGCTTAATACTAAAAAACTTTATATTAAAACAATTAGTAGCGAGTATACTAACTTTGGCCATACATCTAAACCAATTTGATAACAAAATATGCTAAATACCTCAAAGGGATCGAGCTGTGCTTTGCAATGATTCAATATTAACATGTATTGATTTTCAGTGGAATTGTATTAAAATGAAAGTCAAATATTTTATTACTATTTAACAGAATTCTGCCTTCAAAATGAATGACTCCAAGCTGATTCTAGTGAGAAGCTGACAAAATGAGTTTTGGTTGACATACAGTAGTACATAATCATGTAACAAAGTTGAATTGAACATTCATTTAATTACTTTTAATGTGATTTTGCTTACATTTGGTAACACTTTACTTTAAGTCGCCCCGTTTAGCATTAATACAAGGTGAAAATAATAATTTTAAATTTATGAATGAAGCTCATTGGAATCATTTTCATGTATGGTAACATAAGGCCAGAGATTGCGATATCCAAAGCAGCCGATAAGGCAAATCAGGTCTGCAAACAGTTATATCTAAAGATTAAATATTTAAAAGATATGAGAAATGTAAGAAGAACTGTCGAGCTTCGATGATATTGCTAGATGATTATCTGTCATTGTTAATAAGACAGTCCATCCAACTTTGAAATACAGAGTTATGATAAACAAGTATGAAATATGTCTTCAGATTGGATAAAAAATTCTGGAAATATATTCCAACCACATTGCCTCGCCTTATTAATAAGTAAACATCCCATCCATCAGGAAATCTGCAGGGAAAATTTAGGAACAAGATGCATCATCTCTCCAGATGTTCAACAGATTTGAATCTCTCAACCTCTAAAAGTTTTGACATTCAGTTTTATCACCATCAGGCCGATCAGAACACAATGTTTAAAAAGTATAATCTGTCACGTTTGTGACCAAAATAGGACCAGTGGTGTCTGAGATATTGTGTGTGAGTAAAAAAAGAAGAAATGTTGGTATTTTCAACTGTGAGACAAAAATAAAAAGTGTCTGGGAAAGATGCCAGTTCAGGAGGGCTTGAAGGCAGTTCATGCATCTTTGTCCAAAACCTGGAACCTGCCAACAGGTGGTGCCAGGAAACTCCCTGATCCCACATCTAGACATGCAGTCCAGCCAAAAAGACCTCATTGGGTCACAGCGTGTCCTGGGCCGACCCGAGCAGCTCCCTTATGTGTGTTAATGTATTACTTTCATTTAGGAAGAAACCTCAGGCTAGGTGTAAGCTTAAGCCTGAGGATGCGAGTAAATCATTTAGATAGTGTCCCAGTTTGTAAGACATTTCCTGACAGTCTAGTGCAGACCAACTGAATGTGTTTTTTTTTTTTAAATCAGGTGACACTATCTTGAAAGAAGTCGAATGATCCGCAGAGTATTTTAAGATATCATCACTGGAGCCTTGAAAGGAACGCGTTTCAGGAGCTGGAGCAGCTAAAATGATCTCATCACACGGGCAGCTTCTATTTTTATCTGCTTTGAGAAAGATAAGATTTCAGTTCTAGCGCGGATCAAAAGGCTGGTTTTGCAGCGTGTTTAGGGCCCTCGGTAGTCAAAGCTGCAGGCTCTCTGTGGTTGTTGATGCAGCGGGTTGGGAGCCAGATTGGGTTTAATGGTCTTAATCATCTCTCACTCTCCAGTCAGAGTTAGACGGAGCCCGGCTCCATTTCAGCTCTCCTTCACTCTTCATTGCAGATCGCCTAGCGAGATGGGACAGCATATGTCCCGTCATCTGTCCACGCCATATGCCACGCCCATGATCATTTAAAGTCTCATGCCTTATTTGACATTTCCAGTCAGTGATGAATTGGCCTGAACGAGCATTGGCACAGTCACAAATGCATTTGGCACGCGGCATTCTCTCATGTCCATCTCACTTCACTGTTACGGCCAATTATGTGTCTATTAACGCTAAGTGTCACATTAAGGTCACCTCGATTATAAAGTTTTACATAATCACTTTGACTCGACAGACTTTGCCTTCCTTCTTACATAAGAGCTTTTCATATTAGGGTCAGTGTTGCTGTATATGTGTGTGATGTGTTTCTCTGTCTGTGACTTTGGGCAGTGTCTTGGAGAGTCCCAGTCGGCTAGATGAAGAGCACCGCCTCATCGCTCGCTACGCTGCACGCCTGGCAGCCGAGGCGGGCAACTCCACAGTGAGTGTCTTGCAGTACGGCCCGTGGTGGGCTTCAGTCAACCCGCATCGCACGTCTAATGTTTTGACAAATTATTGTTAGGCGCTTCACTGGGGCTAGAGAACTTAAATGTTGAAACTGCAGTGTAAAGGCCACTCACACTGTCAAGTTAAACAAGCTAATACTTATTCTCCTGCAGTTTTACTTATTCCACAAGTCATAATTACCTAAAAAATGATTTACTGGGAAAATCTTGTTTTGTAGACACGTTTGGTGATTATGGTGATTGATAACCAACAAAAAAATGTATTAATTTCCTGTGACTGCTTCACAATAAAAGCCACCGCTCTTTGGTGTTTTATTGTGTAATGGCGGCAGCAGGAACTGTTCGGTTTGCTCTTGCTGGAACTTAACACAGCTCTGACATGGGTTAAATGGAGTAGACAGTAAACAGTGAGGCTGATATCAATAAGATGAAATATCCTGGATATAATGCTTTGTTTTCTTGTGAATCCCTCACACCTATGTAAGCAATCTGAATCCAGTGCGGACTCCTTCATTACTAATAGAAACTACTTTATAAAGAGATAATTCATTACATTGATCACCATTAAAGACTCAAAAATGAGGATGATAACTTTGAAGCCTTGGAAACAATAAATATTCATGACTAAATAAGCACCATCAAGGAATCCTTCATAAAAAGTAGAAGCTTGTGTACATACGAATTACAGGAGAGAAGTTAACTACGACTCCAAAGGAACAGTTTGCTAATTCAGTACATGTTCATGTTGGGTTACTTTGGGTTTGTTTGGATTTGTGCTTTGCATCCCTTTATATAGAGAGATAGAGGGAAGCTGTGTTGAGCTGTAATGGCTCCCTGTTTATGCAGAAACGTAATACGCCTCCAGCAGAGAGTCATTACTGCTCACCGCTGTCAAAAGGTATCGTTTTTGTCATCCCACCGTTGTTAATGCCATTCTATGCTAATTTTGTTTTTCAGCAACAATGTCCTCCAACAGATCTGGGTTTCAACTTTGATGCCAACAAGCAACAGAGACAGCTGATTGCAGAGCTGGAGAACAAAAACAGGTAAAATGAACTATTCTCACATCAGTTATTTATTATTATTTATTTTAAACTAATCATTACTATTTTACTGATGGGTTGGCTGTGGTGTAAAGTAACTAAGTATTATTAGTTAAATGAACTATTAGCTTGAGTATTGTGTTAGAATATAGTTTCTAGGTACCTGTGCTTTACTTAAGTATTATTATGCCACTTTATTCTTCTATTATATTCTTGGAAAAACGTGTTGTACTTTTTTACGTAACAAAATTTATCTGACAACTATAATTACTAGTTACTTTGCAGATTTCGATTATTTATGCAAAGCATATGATAATCTTGTAAAATGATGCACTGTGACAAATTTAAACAACTAAGCATTAGATAGAATAGTTAGAGGAATAGATTGACATTTTGTGGGACTACGCTTTCTTGCCGAGAGTAAGATGAAATGATAGAAACCACATCCAGTTAATATGAAGTTGGTTAGCTTCACTTAGTTTAAAGACTGGTATTGTGAAAACGGCTAGCCTGGCTCTGCCCAAAGGCAACGAAATCTGCTTCCTGGCACCCCTGAAGCCGTTCATTAAATGGTTAAATCTTGATTGTTTAACCAGCAACAAAAATCTAAAGTGTTCAAACTAAAAATTGTGGTTTCATTTGCCAGATTTTTTTTTTTTTTTGCAGTAAATTCCCAAAATGTTGGACTTTACTTAATGACTATGAAAGCAGTTATCATGCATGAGTAGTACTTTTCCTTTGTTACTGTAAGTACATTTTATATAATACTTATATACTATTACACAAGAAAAATGTAGAATGCAGGAATTTTACTTCATTAGATTACTACTTCAATTTTAACATATAGGATTTAGGGGGATCTATGGACAGAAATGGAATATCATATTCATTATTATGATTTCATTAGTGTTCTCATTGTTTTAGATAGCTTAATGTTCATATGGAGCCCACACACTGGTCCTCTAAGTAAAGAATCTTCGGCTGTTCACTTAACATATTGATTAACTCATTCAGGGAGATCCTCCAGGAGATCCAGCGGCTGCGTTTGGAGCACGAGCAGGCCTCTCAGCCGACCCCAGAAAAAGCTCAGCAAAACCCCACGCTGCTTACTGAACTGCGGCTCCTCAGGTATTATTCCAGCTAACGCATGTGTCCCTCGTACTAGAGCATCTTCCTCCCAACAACAGGAAGAAATAGCCATATATTGAGCAAATCAAGAAGTATAACCACTTCAGGGTTGTTGCATTAATATAGGCTGGACTCATTCTTCAAGAAGAAATAATGTCCGGCTAATTCAGGAGGGTGTTTTTGAATTAGCTTCAGAAGCAATGTGTGCATTTGTCATGCTGGCAGGACGCTGAGACCCTTGGGTTCAGTTCTTGGAATAGACTCACCCTGAGAGGACGCGTTAACAGCTCTTGTTGTGCTGAATGACTCCTTGTTTGTCCGGCCTGACCTAAATAATGAATCAGCAGTCAGGTCAACAGACGTGGCAACGATTTAAATTTAACATTAATCTGATGTTTTATAACACACTTCAATGCTGGGCTATTGCAGTTAAAGCAGAACTAGAGATGTGTTTGAAATCTACCTTCTCACTCTAATGTTAGAGGATTGTTGGATGTACAGAAATCAAATTATAGGTTGTTTTAAAACATAGTAATACAACTATTTGTTTATATCACTGGAGGATTCATTTATTCCATATATTATTTCTCCCAGTTTAACGCAAACGTCTCTAGAAACATTTGCCAGCTCACTGAGCCTGTTTGTGATGCAGGTTTTATACCAGGACATTAATCACAGACTGTGCACAGACCTGGGATACAGAACAGAGCAGAGGTGTTCACGGTCTGCAGATGTTTTGGAGCTTGTTTTTTTGGAGGACGACTCAGATCAGTCAGATATGCAAAATGCAGTTACTCATTGTGAACACCAGAGGGTGATAACAAGCAAGAATCCGCAACTAAAAAACATGGCCAGACTTTTACAGGGGTCTCAAACTTTAAGTTACCTCGGGGAAGGTACGGTTCACTATAGTAAATAAGACTTTTGTTGGTGACAAATATTTATGTTGAAGCTACAGTAGATGCAGCATGCCATGGTTATATGTGTGTGTGTGTGTGTGTGTGTGTGTGTGTGTGTGTGTGTGTGTGTGTGTGTGTGTGTGTGTGTGTGTGGGGGGGGCAAGCTCATTTTTATGCTCCAATATTGCTGCCTGTCTGAATAAAAGTATGTGTTAACTGTAAAACTGAAAGTGTAAGAAAAATCCCAGTGGGGGACTTTTTTGGGGGCCAGATTTAATAGTAAATTAAACAGAATTAGGCCTTTATAACATGGTCATGTGGGCCAAATATGCCAACATGACAATTAAGGTATTTGTATCTGTGTCACAGTGAAAAATAGTCAAATATAGTACAGTGGCATGATGCACATGCCATATGACTCTACATACATATATGCATCATGCACTGCTTTGTCTGATCCTCGACTTATTGCCCCCCTAAGGTAAATCTGAACCCCCTCTCACACATCTGTACGGGTATCTGGGAAAATCTACAGGAAAAACATGCATTTGCTTTATTGCTTCGTTAAAGAGATAAGAAAGAGATAATAATAATATCCAAGTTGCACTTCCTCCCAATTGTGTTTTAATGTTTATAAAAACTCTGTCCTTCTGCTGCAGACACAGGAAGGACGAGCTGGAGAGGCGCATGTCGGCCCTGCAGGAGAGCAGACGGGAGCTGATGGTGCAGCTGGAGGGACTCATGAGGCTGCTAAAGGTAAGACCATCACCCGTTTCTAGAAGAACTAGGTGTGATATGAAAGGCCTCTCAATCTGTATTAATATCCTAGGATGGTGCGTAAACACTAAGCCACTGTCCTGAATTAAAATAGCATTTTAAAGGTTTATCACTGCTATTCCAGTTTGTGATGATGATTCGGTTTTAAAGCTTTGGTGGTGTTTGTTTGATTAAATGAGATGTTGGCATGTTTTCATTCTTTAAAAGCCAAGACAATGCGTCGTATGGTGCATGCAGAAACCTCTTTCTTCTTCTTCTTCCTCTTCTTCTGCTGCTTTAATTCTGTTGCTCTCACTCTTCTTGCTCTCTCTCACTGCTTACCTTTGCTGGCTGATAGGATGAGGAGCAGAAGCAGGCTGTAAGTTGCCTTTAATTCAGTTTGCAAGGCTAAAATACCTAGCTCTAGTCTCAGCACTCAGTTTAATGCTGCTATACTCTTCCTTCACACAGATGTGATTGGAGGAAGTTTTCATAATAGGTTTTTAAGAAGGAAGATAATAGGATTCCACTATCTAACTGGGTTACACTGATCTAGTCCTCTTATCCAGGCTGCTCCACCACTTCCTCGGTAGCACCGTTGAGGAGCAAAACTACAGACTACCACACAGTCTTTAAAATCAGTTTTATCAGGTCCTTAGTCCAAACGAGTTGCGAGAACTGTGTTTTTTTAGGACCAAGTATGAAGGACCTGTTCCTTTCATCTGCACTAACAACCTCCCCTTCTAATGTGACTGCAGTCTGGCTGGCCATCTGCTGCCTGGCTCCGAGCCAACGACCCGGGGCTGCACCAGTCCCAGAGAAACACAGTGATCCTTTCTCTGAGAGATATATCACTCGTCTCAGTGCAGGCCCCACACATGGTCCTCATTACCCCCTCAATGCAGTAAAGGTGCACTATAGACACACAAGGGTGTAGACCAGCCAGTATAGGGATTTCCAGAAGTTTTTTTTGCCTTTAAACCATTGTTTTTGTTTGTTCTCCTTTAAAGAATTAGGTTATTTTGGTCACATCTGTGTCTGTGTTTGTTTTAATAAAAGGTCATCTTTTCCCAAAAGCTGCAAGCTGTGACTGCAATACGGTGTCTTCCGTTGAAATGCAGTTGTTCCAGAATTGGATTTGTTATATTAAGGGATTAATTGGATCCTTCTTTCGATCAGAAGCTCCGATTCACTAAAGGCTTGCAGATGGATGAATATCTAGTATGTCATGAAAATATCCAAATAGGCCATGTTATTGGTCAACAACAAACCAGCAAAAAGAGGCCTGGTAACATTTGTTAGCTCGTCTTTTTGCACCTATCGTGGTTAAATACGTAAAAATAATTTCTGATGCAAATCAAAACCGTGCCAAACTCAAAACATGTTTTAAGACCAAGTTCCCCAAATTATTGTGAGAACTTTTAAAAGGTTATGAAAAAGGGCATATTGTCCTTATTTATTATTGGATGATTAAATTTGGGATTAAATAATAGTTAAGCATTTAGGGAGATTTCTTGCAGAGTGAGACCTGACAGTACCTTAAATATGACGCTATGTTGGTTAGCATAGCTTAGCATAAAGACTGGAAACGGGGAAACAGTTAGCCTGGCTCCGTCCAAGTGTAACAAAATCTGCAAACAACCTCTAAATCTCACTAGTTTACATGTTATATCTCCGTAGAAATCCAAAAAGTGTAAAAACGAAAACTGTGGTTCCATATAGACACGAAAGAGGTTTCAATCCTCTCATCTTACGTTTGACAAGAAAGAAAATAAGCATTTTTCCCGAAAGTGAAACGACTACTCACTGTACAGCACATACAAAATCTAAAAGTTACATTTTTTTGCTGATGATACTGTAACCATCATGGGTGTTTGTATGTTGCAGTCCCAGTCTGGAAGCTCCCCTCATTCCTCCCCCAGTCACGGAGCGGGCTGCTCCATGCCCATGCCCATACGCTCCACCTCGGCTGGGTCCACACCGACTCACACACCGCAGGACTGCCTGGCAGGGGTGGGAGGGGACGTGCTTGAGGCCTTCGCTCAGGGTGAGTGTGCACCAACACCCAAAACAAAAAAACATTCCTTATAAAGCTCAAGCATGATCTACTACTTCCCACTATAATTCTACCATCAGGATATGCACTTTAGCTGCCTTTGCTAGTTACACTTTCACATTACTACACTGCAAGGCTAGAAACTGCATGTGTTTTTAATTTGATTTTAAAATGTCTCTGTTTTCTAGGTGTACCTAGAAATCTTCGGAATGATCTATTAGTTGCTGCTGACTCAATCACAAACACCATGTCATCACTGGTGAAAGAGCTCCACTCAGGTTTGTGGAAATTAAAAATACCTTTTTTGGGGGATTTACAAAGCTATTTATTGGTTTCTGTTTCACAATCTGGTTTATAAACCCGCCTAGAACTATTTTTTTTCCAGAAATGTTACGTTATTACTGAGATATCTTACTCCGCATTTTTGTTGTTCTCACACGTTCTTCTGATATGTTTCCCTCTATATTTTTGAGTTTTTACAAAGCGACCAAAAACATTGTCACTGAAATCTCAGGTTTTGTTTTTAAAGTTGATGACGTGGGAGTGGAAGAAGAGACAAACATGAGGAACGGTGGGGACAGAGGTAAGTCCAAGTTTACGCCGATAGTTTCCTACTTTAATCTCTCAGAGCCAGTTTAATTATATAGTCATACTATCAACAGTATGCGACTCAAAACCAGAATGCAGAATTGTTCAGCATAAAGATAAGCCAAAACATAAACAGTGCTCCCTTCCTTTATTCAGCTGAAGCAGTATGAACAACAAAAAGTAGGCGTTATAATAAATGTATATGATTTTATGCATATATAACGTAGTATAGTAGTTAAGAATAAGAAGCTGTGGTGGTAATCATTTTATTAAGATCAGAAGTTACTTAACCTGTTATTTCAAGATATGAAAGAAGCTTTCTACTGATGATGGGTTAATTGTTAATTATCGAGGAAACAAGCTTGTTTCCAAAAATACAACAGCTGGTTATTTTCCCTCGTTAACAGGATATGTATCTTCTTTTCAAAAGAAAATTAAAAGCCATTTTAAAGTGTTAATTATCCCATTATCTCCAAAAAAACAATGTTTTGTTGCGATAACGAGATAATTAACACGCCATCACGAAAAAACAACCTGTTGTTAATGTATCTTGGGAAACAACAGCTTGTTTTCTCAAGATAATTAACCCACTGTTAAAGAAAAGGCTCCTGAGATAAGGGGATAATTAACCTATGATGTCAAGATAATTAAATTAAATCAAATGAATGCAACCACGACCGTTGTTGCCTTCCGTATATAATATTTTTATAGTTGCCTGACGTACATTTATTTCCTGCAACTGAACAGAAAGTAGTTGGTGTTAATTATGAAGGCAGTTGTTGGAATGGAAGAGTTGGCTAGACCTTTATCAACCAATAAAATACTTACAACCCTCCATCTAAAGTAGCAAGGTACCATGGCACAGTGCCACACACTCATTTATACTGTTTTTTTTACAAATTAATTCAGACTTTGCAGGCTGTCAGCAGCTCTAAATATGCTCTTCTGTGTGTGTTTCCAGGCACATTGAGAGTACAGAAGCACTGAGGACAAGCTAACACCATTCAACCCTGTAAGGACAAACAGTCATCAACTGGAAAGCATCAGTAACAACAACAACAACAACAACCCCTGGCATTAGCACGTAGAGTAATGCATGCTGTAATCTAACAGGATTTCACTATGTGAAAAAAAACCGTCTCTTCACACCTTGCAGGTAGCAAGATGTGTGTAATTAGCGAGTGTGTGTGTTGTCCTGTAAACAAAAGCTGCTGTAATTAATTAATGATTTCCCTCATGACTGCTAAGGAATGGCTTGTTGTGCTTTCTCCCCCAAACTGTTCCATTGCAGCAGATCATTCTGTATATAAAATACTGTAAACACATGACCACGGGAACGCCCCGAAATTAAGCTGACGACATGTTCCCTGTTAGTGACTTTGTATGATTGGCGCTAGTATTTTTCTTTTGTTTTATTTATTTATTTTTAATTACTTTTGCATGAAGTTGCACTCATGGATTTTGGATGTAGGTACTGTACCATGCTATGCCAGCTCTCTGTGGGTTTATGAAGAAGTGTCTTGTCTCAGACTTCACTCCGAGTGTGTTTACTTTCACATTCATAATAATATACATTCATATATTTGTTGAAAATTCTTTGAAGTTTGTAAACGCAATATTCTGGATATGCTAAAGTTTCAGTTAATAATAGATTGACATTTTGGGAAATACACACATTTTGTATACTTGCTGTTAGATGAGATCGATACCATTCTCATATTTATGTTATGCTGGACTCTTAAAAATGGTTAGTTTAGCATAAAGACTGGAAATAGGGAAAACAGCTAGCCTGGCTCAGTTGTAACATAAAAAGTGACTTCTTTGAGCCTTGCCGTCATCGTTGCTAAGTCTGCTAAGAATACAGGACATCACAGCGCTCGGCTTGTTTGCTTTCTCACTGAGGGTCAGACGTAACTGTATGTTAAACATGAAGCTTCCACCAGTAGCCAAACAGGGGAAACAGCTAGCTTTGCTCCATCCAAAGGGAGGCAAAAATACACCTACCAGCCCTCTGAAGTTCACTAATTAACATTTATATCTTAGTTCAAACTGTACAAAGAAGGAAGTGTAAAAACAACATGTTGTAGTTTTACTGTATGCTAGATGCTGGCCCTTTTCCTTGCTGAGCACAGTGACTTCCCTAAGTCTTGTTTTACAGTGAGTTTTTTTTTCCACAGATTAAACAAAAGAGTTAAAGCCAGGCTAGCTCTTTCCCCCTGTTTCCAGTCTTTATGCTAAGCTAAGCTTTGGCTGCTGGGTGTAGCTTCATACTTAACTACACACATGAGAGTGGTAGCCATCTAATTGTCTAACTTTTGGCAAGAGTGTAAACACGCTTCCACACAAAATCTTAGACTATTCCTTTATTCATTAAAAAAATGAAAATTAGTTGCCGCTCTAGTCGGGAGACAGCTATGTTTCCATGATAATACAGTACCAGTCAAAAGTTTGGACACACCTTCTCATTCAATGGTTTTTCTTTATTTTTATTTTTTTCTACATTGTAGATTAATATTGAAGACATCCAAACTATGAAGGAACACATATGGAATTATGTGGTAAACAAACAAATGCTCAACAAACCAGAATATGTTTTATATTTTAGATTCTTCAAAGTAGTTGAATGAGAAGGTGTGTCCAAACTTTTGACTGGTACTGTATTATTACTATGAATGTGTGCAGGGATAGCTGTTATTACAGTAGGAAGACGCACATGAACAACGGTTCCCTGTTCAGACGGGAACCAGGAACGATAGCTGGCATCCAGAATACTGCGTGCTTGCACACACACACACACACACACACACACACACACACACACACACACTGCTACTGCGCTCTCAGTGAGCCGTCCTTGCAAATAAGAGGGCTGTGTGATGAAGCGAAACCAAGGGGCTACTACATAAAAACAAAAATGAGCCGAGTCGTTTTTTCCTCCCCGTTAAAACTTAACTGAATACACCTGACTAGCTGGCAGCCTCAGTATTTATTGTTTCAAGTGTAGGGAAGCACCTCAGGATGTTTAAATAGTGATGAATTAGGCATAGAGTTTTAGTTGTGAGTTACAGAATGAACACTTTTACAGTATGTGGGGATGTAAGGTCATAGTAAGTAAGTAGGAAATGCTTTGATAGCTTTATTTAGTTAACAAAGGAATATTGAAAATGTTTATGTGCAATGAAGGTAGGTGCTCAGGGACTTCAGAGCCACTCTGGGTGAAATATGGTGGTAATGTCCTTTAACTGCCAGACGTTATTGGCCTCAGACTGAGGGGTAAAGGTCAATGATGATTAAAAATGGAGGGTTTTATTCCAAAACATACACCCACTGTTATTCACAGACAATTGCTTGTGATCCCTGTTGTGAGATTTAGTTGAAACTTCCCGAAGTAGTACATTTCACTCTCATATCACCAGTCAATATGTCTAATTTTGGAATGAAACACTTTAATGAATATGTAGAGGAAAACAACAGCAAGTGATTCAAAGCTGGGTATAGAATGTGGATTATTAGAAGGAGAGAAGTTTTTATGAAGTGCTATTTTGTGGAGCATGTTGTTGGAAATAGTTTGTCTGTGTGTGTGTGAATTTGTGTCTTTCACGGAGAAGCCAAGCGTTCTGTCTGTCGCAGAGGTTAGCTGTCAACCAGAGAGGATGTTCACCTTTAAGTCAGGTCTAAGTTACCTTTACATTTCTGTCTTCTGGTTCAATGTTTTTTTTGTCCTTCAGGGTTGCCATTCCTCGCAAAAAAAATGAGCAATGTTTGGTTTTTAATCAATGCAATGTGATAAAGGTCTCGGAGCAGTTTTAGAGTTATACGTTCGGCTCTTAAAAGGAAGTAAAATCTGACTGAATGGAACTGAAAAGCAGGATTTTTTTGGTTTTGAGATCTGTACAGTACGCCTATCCCACAATATAAGCTGAGTATAAGGTTTCAACAACCTGCTACACTGTGTCAAGATAAAAAACAAAATGAGGCCCCTGTTTTATCGACATTTTTAAATGTGATGTTACATTACATTACATTACAGTCATTTAGCAGACGCTTTTATCCAAAGCGACTTACAGGAAGTGTATTCAACATGTTGTTTTTATTCAGTTCTCCGTTCTGCTCTTTTATTAATATTGTTTAGTATTAGTAGAGTATATTCAATGTAATGAGTTTGTCAAGACGGAGAATCACGTGCACACTCGCGCTTGTGTAGTCGCCCAAATATAAATGAATGCAATGAAGGTGTAAAAGTTGAAGTACTGTCATTTAAAATGCTTTGACCGCTGCTGTCGACCTGTTTAGTTTATTCAGTGGCCAGAGGTCCAGAAGTGATTTAAACTTAAAGAGTTACTGTCTTCCCCTTCATTCTGACCGATGCATTTGAACTCTAAAGTTTATTTTCATTCTTTCAGTTTGTGCCTGTAGCTGTTCTGTAAAGTGCTGTATAGAGTAAACCATTCAGCAAATAAGATGACCCATCAGCCTATATGTCCGTGACTTTGTAGAGATTTTATTTATTTATTTAATGTGTTCTGGGGGAAAAACTCATGCTCAGCCTTTACATTTGTGCCAAACTGTTTGCAGTCATTGTGTGTCATACAAATAACAGGTATATATCAAAGTATATCTGCATTAGTATGTTGTTGTTGCCCATCGTTTATTCACAGAATGCCTGGAGTTGTTAAAGGTTTCCACTGCTGGAGAAACATTTAATAGTTGATAAAGACGGACAACACATTCCAGATCTACTGAGAGACTCACTGATGTCATTACAGCCAATGTGGAGGCAATACTGTCCGCCCTGTCAGAACAACTCGGGGTAACATTAATAAAACACAGTCGGTCATGTCGAGGTGCATACATTGTGATCCTTTAATTGTTTGCAGAGAGACAATGTGCAAAGAGGACGAACCTCGACACCAACGCTTCCCCCGATGTTATTTATCTATGTGTGTGTTCTGTACGGTTAAGCTTCTGGTACACATCTGTTTCTCATGTTGATTTTACAAAACATAGTTTTATGTCACAAAGCCACTGTCTTTTGTAAATAAATCAAATGTGAGATATATTAAAAGATTTAAAATATGCCTTTGACTGGTCATGTCATGATTGATGGTGTGGTTTTGATTAATCATTACTAAAGGTCCCAATATTCTTACCAAACATACGTCATTTATTGGTGTTGGAAAATAACAACGTACAGTAGTTAAGTACAATTTTAGGTACTTTTACTTTATATTAGCCTTTTCTTAATTAAGAGATCGTTACATATTAAACTACAGTATACTTTACTACATTGTTGCATTGATACTTTTACTTAAATAACAGAGTACTTTGTCCACCACAGAGGTATTGTTTGTTCTCCCGTCACCCTTGTGGTCATTGTCTGGCCAGATTTGTAGAAATAAATATTTCCCCTAGTCAATCAGTGAGCTTTTCTGTAGCTATTTGTTTTAAAAGCCCTCACAGTCTAGTTAAAGTGGTTTGTTTCTCATCGACATTGAGGTAAAACAAACGTCTCTTGTGCCCAATTTCTCACTCACTTTAGCCGCTTCTTTTAAACCCAAAATGTGTAAACACTCCCAACACGTCAGACAAAAAAAAAAAACCCAAAAATGTTCCTGCTTCACCTACAAACCTAAATCAAAAACTGTCCATTTTCCTTCGGGCACCCATAATAACCATAGCCATACAGGTGAAATGAGGTTGATACAGAGTTTCCACCAGCACACACATGTAGGTCATGTGGCATCGTCTTGCTGCTGCTGAGGCTTCTGTCCTCAGATAAACCTTTTCAGTGCCATTGAAAGAGGAGACGCCGCTTCCAGATCAGTGAACCACATCCGCCTGCTGCTCACACATTTCCTCTCTCTCTCTCCCTCTCTCTCTCTCTCTCTCTCTCTCTCTCTCTCTCTCTCTCTCTAAATGAGCACTCAATCTGCCTCACAGCGAGATGTTCTACGAGCCTTTAACCTTCCTGCATCCTTAGCTTTAACCTCACTGTGTCTCCGTCTAGTGGGCGTGTACGGAATTTAGAGTTGGGTGCAGCAGCAGGCTGCTGTAGAGTTAATGGCATGAATGTGATAAGAGATTTGATATCTTGTTTTAGCTGCACTCTAGGAAATGAAATAAAGATGTGCGAGATGAAGTTACTGCCCAGAGGGGAAAATCTGTGAGATGAGCTACATGCTCTTACATCCGTTTTAAAATACAGACTGAAGCTGAGCCGGGAGAGACCTGTAACATCATAACTACATAGACATTTTTGGGGTTTTTTCTCTCCCACAGCATCACCAAATTGATTGATGGTGGATTTGGATATGATGCAAAAGACACCAGCTTAAATCTTACACAAAATTAGTCATAGCCGAGTCTGGATTTAAGGCCAAATAAATGATGAGCACAGTGCAACCAGGAATGTAACTTGTTTGATTATCTACTTTTGATTGTTGAGCATAATGTATAATATGCCTTAATACGTGTATATACATACTTATATCTTTTCTATTAGTACAGTGTCATTATGTTGCTTTTATACAGCAAAATCAACACTATGGGGTCGTTTACCTGCCTCACTTTTAAATGTTTTCCATAGCTGCATTATTGTCATTTTAGTTTTATGAGAGGAAACACAACTCTTAAATAGGAGAGTCATACCCGTTCTGGATGCTGAAACAATTGCAAAATAATTGTACTGCAATGTTATAATCCGATAACAATACTGGAGAAACTAACCAACAGAGCTAAGTTGAATTCAACTCAAATACTATAACATGATTAAAGCCATGAACTGCCTCTTCCTGCATGCTTCTTATTGGTTTATGCAAATTAAAGATTCCAGAGGTTTTAGGAACGAAAGACAAATGATTTCCTGCTGTATTCACTGTAACTGAATTTGAATAATAGCATGTTTTGGTTGATAAGCAGAATCACCAAAGTACAAGTCTGTCTATCTTGTAAATGGATTTTTTGCTCACATATTGTTTTACTTTCTGGATATTTTTTCCTGATACCATCTGAGCATTCTTGTTTCTTTATTGTTCCTAAATAAATCTGATTTATCAGACACAGCACACATTTTTACTTGTCATAGAAGGGAAAGCCCAGGTGTTACTAATAACATTAATGAAGCACCAAGTCAAAATGTCTGCTGTTAAAATGCTAAATTCAACCCTTGATAGTATAAGAGGACACTGTATTTATCCCTAAACATAATCAAGTGCAAGTGTCCCTGCAGAAAAGAGTAACAGAACAATAGTGAAATATATGGAGAAACAAGAACATTTGAATCACAAAAAATATGTCAAAAGTGTGCAAATGCAACATATAAAAGAAGAGGGGACCACTGTGGAGTAATAGTTGAGGTTTGTGCAATGGAATGTACAGAGTATGCAAACGTTACCACATATACATAAAGCCCTTTACCACACTGTACTCTATGTACTCAAACATCTGTGCCTACACAGGAGCACATAAACTGAGTATGAACACGACAAGCTTGTACTGAAGTGTGAATATGTCTAGAAGAGTTTACATTGATGTCTGGAAGTGAATATGCATAACTGTAGAAAGCACGTTTCGCTTCACTAGGCCTCAAAGCTGGCCTGAGGCAGCAGCTAATTACATGGCTGCTTAGGGGCCCCACAGCCACCAGGGGCCCATAAATGCAGCAAATTAAAAATGGGGAAGTCTCCTCTGGTTCCTGTGTTCATTTTGTCAACATTTGTATTAAATGACTTTGTGTGTTGTACTTGTATGTTTTATGCACAGATCACAGCTGTACTGAACACAGTGTTAGTTTATTTTCTAGCTTTCTGTTATTAGAATTGTAGTAAATTGTTTCGTAATTAATACATGTGCAATAAGCACCATGCAAATATCATTTCAAAAACATTACAGTTGTTAGCTAGTTTAATGTACACCCAATATCAAACGCCATTGGTGATAGTTTCCAATGTAATATGACAGTATAATGGCAAAAATATACAGTTCTGGTTTATATTTTCACACAGGTGACATGGACTGTTGTGTGACCATGAGGTGTAGGGGTGTCGTGGGTGAAATACATATTCCTTATAGTGCTATGGCCCAAACAGGCCAGGGCTGGTGCTGCTTTGCGTCTACATTAACACCTTAGCAATAAAATCAAACAAACCAAATCTCTCTAAGGGAAAGTGGTGAATATAAGGAAAGGGTCTCGTGTTCATTTTTTTCCCTGAGGTCACTTCAGAGGAGCCAGATTTGTACTTTGGGCGTTACTGAACAACTAAAAAGTCTCTCAGTTGTAACCTAAGTTTAAACATTAAGCATGGAAGTGTTCCAGTTGGACACTAATGGTTAAACCTTTAGATAAAAATGTTGAGGCATCCATGTGGCTTAAGATGCATATCAGGGGATTCCAATGTCCCTAGTTCAATATTTGTTTGTTGTCAATTATTGTTTTATCCTCTGTTTAGTGTCTCTTTCTTTAATATCATCGTCCTATGTCAAATAACTCTAATATTGCTCCCAAAATTTTAAATAAACATGAATAAATAGTTTTTTTCCAGCCGTGTTTTCCAAATGTTGCTTGGCTTCTGAAAGAAATATCTTTAGCAGATGCTTTTATCCAAAGCGACTTACAATAAGTGTATTCAACATAGGTATTCAAGAGAATTACTAGTCACCAGAAGTCATAAGTGCATCTCCTTTCTTAAACAAGCATAAACCAGAGCAAAGGTACAGTGCAGAAACAAACTAATACGAATATAATAGATAGATATTTTTTTTATTTTCGTGTCATGCACAAAAACGTGCCCAACCCTCATGGGTTTACAAGACACCAACAATACAGCTGCAGTGGATCCACATCTCATCAGGTCACATTTGATTACAAAACAACCGGTTGCTTCACCGCTCAATCTTAAACAAAACATTCCGCCTTCTCTCCCAGGCCTGGAAAATAAAATCTGCTACAAAGAAGGTTCCTTTCCTAAAACACAACTCGAGTTTTTCATAATCATCCAGCCAAAAGAAATCAACATAAATGGAAGTCGTTTTACTGAAGAGGACATCCCTTATGTCCTCGTAGACAGGACAGTAAAACAAAAAGTGCACCTCATTTTCAATTTCACCGAGCTCACACAACAAACAGATTCTGTCCTCCTCTGGAGTGGAATGAAACCTACCGGTCTCTAGGGCTAATGGTAATGTTCCTGAGCGTAACTGTGCACATAGGGATCTTTGCCTTTTGTTTAAGTTGTACTTAACATAAAGTTCTGCATTATAGTTATTCAATATTCAATAAGTGCAACAAATGAATCAGAATACAATAAGTGCTAAGTGGAAGGCTCGGGGTAGATCTAGATGTTTGTATTAGGTGAGCAGGGGGTCCATAGTAACCCTCTCCTCTGCAAACTGTGGTGAGCCGGCAGTGTTTAGGACCCTGTGGCAGCCGGCAGACAGTCCGCAGGCCCCTGCAGTGAGAGCGGTGCGTCTGGAAGAGAGCTGGCCGGCTAGGGGAGGTGGAGGACGGGGAGAGAAGAGGAAGGAGGCTCCGGGAGCAAGCGAGACAAAAAAAAAAAAAGGTCAGGCCTGGGACTCGGGGAAATTCGGGTAATGATCACACCGCGATTCATGCATTTTAGATCCGTTTAACCCGGCACTGATAACCGCGCAGGAAGGGTAACCTTCAATGTGAGCAAAAAAACGTGAGAGCGGAAGGCGCTCGATGGTTTGGGGAAATAGCTATTTAGGGTTTTGCTTCTTTTTTTTCTTTTTTTTTTGAGGGGGGCAGATGTGCTGATTGGACATCCACGATGTGCACATGAACTTGGGCCGAATTTACAGCCCAGAACCGGGACCGCTGCTTGTGAAAACATTGGCCTCATTAATAAAAAAAAGAAAAAAGAAAAAAGATAACGGGGATTTATACTTGAGTGGCCGTGGCCTGTAAAAAAAAAAAAAAAAAAAAAAAAAAAAAAAAAAAAAAAAAAGAGCCACAATCCCCCGGGTCATGTTGCATACTTCCCCTGCTGTTAACACGTCTGAAACTTTGCAATTTTAATGCACAGCTTAATTGGATGATAAATGCAAGTGAGAGGATCGCGGGGATGTGAGCGTGTGGAGCGGTCCTGGCTTCATGTGCGTGGAAATGCGGTGACATTTAACGCCTGTGTGGCCCAATAATACATTATTGTTTTTTAAGAAAACACGTTCTGGTTGTTGCAGGATATTATTTCAATATATAAATCTGCCTTTTACACCTTTTTAAATGAATCACAACAGACTGTCATCAATATTGACGTGTAACCCAAAAAGGGAATTAAACACATCCTAGGTTTTTATGAATGAAGATATAGAAGCTGCTTTTTTTTTCCACGAGTCTAACTGTGGCTCCGCTGTGTGCGCATGGCTGACTGCTTTAGTGTAACTTTAACACTTTAGGTGAGATGAAATGTTGTAAAAACAAGATAATCATCCTGGATTTATTTTTGCAGCGTTATTCAGGTACTTGGGCAAACATCAGCAGCCATGTAATGTAGACTACTGTGCACCCGTACACCCATGTGGTGTAGAAGGCCCTATAGGTGGTAGCAGCTATACAGTATCCTATAGAAGCCTGTGAGGTTCCTACACATGACGTGCACCCAGCAACAAAAAGCTGATGCTAAAACAAACCTACTTTATGACAGAAAATGTAAATTTAACCAAACTGATTTGAGGAAACGTGCACAAAAATGTGTCACTGCAGCACGAGGCTCACCTGTGACAGAAAACATCAAAACACATCACTAATTCATTGCATCTGATAAACATGTTGATTGTCACGTTTGTTTCTTTTTCTTCCAGGAGAGCGGAGAGAAGAGGGATTCATCGCTCATTACTTTTTTTTTTTGTTCCTTTGAGTTTATTTTCACCTCATCTACATCGTCGCCCCATTTTCACGTATTATCCATAAGCCCCATAAGACTCTCGACGATGCCGTCCAACACTGTCACCAACACCAACACCACTGCATTCAAAAGCTCAGACTACGCCGATTCACCTGGAAACAGAATGGTAAGAGACGTGTTGTAAACATTAGTGTGCTTGAGGAATCTCACTTCAGGTATTCGGAGGCTCCTCTGCAGCTCGGTTTGTTGCTAAATGACCCTTTATTTCTCAACTTTATAGCTCTGAGCTTCACGGAGATCATTCAGTCGTGTTTTGGCTTTTTGAATGACTCGTGCTAAGCTGTTGATTAATATTGGATTTGAGTCTCCATCTGTGAAAAATTCCAATTTTTTGAAAGCTCTCAAACTCACCAGATTTAAAAGGAGATTAGTTTTTCCTGGGCTTATCCAGCAATGTTCAGTGTGCCTTTTAGTATTTTCCTAAAATATCTGTAAAGAGTACATGTGTGTATGTGTGTATGTCTGTGTTTTTACTTTGATATTACACTGAGGCTGGTTTGTGCGGTCACTTTAGGTCAAAGCCCATTATAACCCCCCCCTATTTTATGAATGGAGTTAATTAATCTGTCAAACTGAGGCCTTTTGATCTCAAGACTGGCTGGAGTTGCATCAATTCCTCCTGCTCATCAAAGATAGTCATATTTTCTCTGAAGAATCCAACAGTATGTGAAGTGCCACGTCACCTTCCCTGATGCAGACAGACTCATTATTACAGTCCGTGCGTAGCTGCAGCATCACTGATGCTCCTCGGAGGCAGCGGCAGCAGCAGCATCACTGAGGAGGCTGTGGCGAGATGCAGCTGTATTATGTGACACTCGCTGTTGTAATGGTGGTTGGTGACGTGGGCGTTGGCTGGTGTAGGTTGAGCCGGAGCTGGAATGGCTCTACAGCTTTTTTTTTTTACTGGGGGGGTCTGTCCTCTTCCTCTACGTTCCCATAACACAGTACTGCCCTTAGTCTTGTTGCCTGGCAACAGACATTGCCTTAAATAACCGGCTGCCCAGGCGGAAAAAAGTGCAGAGATATTGACATTGTAGTAGGGTTCACTCGAGGCAACAACAAATCATATTTCAGGCTTTTCTGTTTTTTTCTCTTCAGAAAATATTAGGGTGAAGCTGTGTGTGAAAATGGCGTGTTATTTCCATTCGGTGTCTCTGAGCTCTCGGGTTTGGTTCATGTTGGCTGTTCTTGCAGAGATAGCAAAGCACCACTGAATTGTGTCATCCATGTAAGTGCTTCCCAAATGAGCCTGCACACCAGGCTGCATTCAAAACATGCTATTATTTATGCAAATTCTGCCGCCCTGTAAGGGAAAAAAAACGAAGCACCAGGCTCTCTACTAGTAATCACACAATGAACCGGCAAAACACACCCTCTCAGAGAGGCATCAATATCCACATTTAAAATAACCTCTCAGAGGATCTGCGGTAAATGCAGTATTTTCATCCAGAAATTCACTGATGAATATTTTAGGATCAGTTTTCCAGCAACATTTATCAATTAGAACCCTGTGCCCATTAATCACAACGTCAGCTGCTCAGATCACATCTATCTCTTTATGCAAATCAGTTTATCTCCCTGGGACATTAATAGTTGATGGATTTATTCCATTCTAGCAGCAAACACTCAGGACATAACATGGCCTGACCTTTTGAAATTCCTGCCGTGTGTTTATTAAAGGCCTCCATCTTTTATGTTATTTATGAAGAAGAGTCCGTAAGAGTCTGTGCGAGCTTCAGTCCAGTTTATTAAGAACGTTTTTATGGCATTTTTGCCTTCACTGGATAATTGATGGAATAAAAACAGCAGAGAGAGAAGATGATGATGAGATGTCAAAAAGGTCCCTGGCCGGTGTTACAACGTCTACTGTGACCCGTCAGATTATGTGACCTGATCAGGAGTTTTGTTTTGTATTTTTGGCATGTCAGAATATGTATTTTAAGCCAAAATTGGAGACTCTCTGAGGTTAATTAAGTAGTTATGTTATTTATTGTGCATACACAAGTTACAACCCAACATGGACTGATAAGTGATAAAACGTTACATGACTTCGTGCATATATCATTACACAGCTAACAAAGTTGTTTCTGTCTTCTGTCCCTAATACTATAGTATCTAGATATGTTGGGTGTCATGTTTTGATAATATTTACAGATGCCAACCCTTATAATGTTTTGATTAAGTGACACATTTTGATAGGGGTGATACTTAACTCCATCCTGTCAATATTTGATTAGTTTTTATTTTTACTGTCAATCCTCTAGCGTCACAGAATCTGCCGGTTCACAGATTTCCGTGTGACACCAGAATCTCACATTTATGTGAGCCATTTACAGACTTTTCATCCATGGAAACAGCATTTGGGAAAAAATAAAAATCTCACCTCAAGCCCCATTTAGTAAGTTTTGATCATATCACATGATCTTCATGAGCAGATGGAGTTTTCCAAATGCTTTAAATCTTAGATGAACGATAGAAGTCCTTAAAGTGCTCAGGAAAAAATAGGCACAATCTAACATCTACCATTCTAAAACAATGCAAACTACCTGCTCTTGAAGATTGTGTGATAAGCTTTAACACTCTTGAGCGGCTACTAAATGGAGCTTGTGGTCGCAACTGTTGTTTTAAAGGTTTGGTGCTCAATTTAAATATAGTGTTTAGATGTTTGGATGCAAGACGCAAAACTTAAATGAACATATATAAATGTCTAAAATGCACCAATGAAGCCTGAATAGTGCTTTTTTATTATCATGTTATGATCTAGTCTTACACTCACTTTTTTTTTTAAGATAGTTTTCAGATAATGTTCCAATGCAGGAAGACAAAATAAGTGCAGATATGCAGTGTAGTGTTGTCACTGTAGTTTGCTTCCTCTTGGAGGAATTAAAAGGGGTACCACTTGTCCCTGCCCTCAGCTACTTTTCTTCTATAATTAAGTCACTGAATTGTGCTGCTGTATCCAACACCATCCATTATGCAAAGACAAAGTCATCTTACAGTTAGTTTCTGTCATGTTATCCCACGCCACAGCGCCTAAGATTCAAATAAAAGTACCTAACAAGTCAGCAGAGGAACTCTGCAGAACGTTGTGCGGAGAGCTCATTTATCTTTGAGGGAATCTCACATTGAATACTGAAGGAATTTAATAAGGACCCGGCCCTCCAACCC
This sequence comes from Anoplopoma fimbria, assembly GCF_027596085.1. Taxonomy (NCBI): domain Eukaryota; kingdom Metazoa; phylum Chordata; class Actinopteri; order Perciformes; family Anoplopomatidae; genus Anoplopoma; species Anoplopoma fimbria. The sequence goes on along the minus strand of NC_072463.1, from coordinate 6,895,653 downwards.
CCCACCGCAGCTGTCAGGAAAGGCCTTGCGATCTCATTTGCATTCAGACTTGGTGCTGGTGGTCCTATTCAGTCAATATTGAAACTCAAAGCATCTACATTAGGATCATCTTTTCTCCCGTCAACCCCAGGGGTACTTGGTGGTGGCGAACATGGGGCTTTGTTCACGGAGGGTAGACAGTTTTATTAATCAAAGGGAAATTACAGCAGGGAAAGGCGGGGGTCGACGTCTTTGTAACGGTGTCAAGAGGGGGTCGTCTGTGGAAGGTCAGCACTGCGTCCGTGGAGCTTTCACTTCAGCCTAGTTCAAAGGAACGTGCCGTTCAATTTCTATCTGTCTCATTGTCCACTCAGCCAAAGACACTCAAGGACCCGCTGCAGTCCCACGCCAAATGTTCAAGTGTTTCACGTGTGGTGCAGTTTTCTGTGTGTCCTGCAGATATAGTGTCAGACCTGCTGCACCTTTGGCTCAGTTAAACCACAACTTAGCTTTCTGTATGAAGGAATACAGTCTTTCAAAACCTTGAAACGTTCTAATGTGACATCCCCATAGGTAACGACACTGTTACTCTAAAATCTTGACTTGTTTTCTGTTGACAGGGTGAAAGCACAATACTGGACAAGGACCTGATGACGGAGGAGAAGTCGGCTAAAAGTAGTGCCTCTTGTAAAGTTGGCAAGCCTGCAAGAAAGCGCAAGCAGTTTCCAGTGAGTGTTGATCTGATATGATTTTACAACTACATCCATCCATGCACATTTGTTTACAGTGATCTGTTTTCCAATATTTTAGTTTTAGTTTGCACACTAGTTCTTTTTGTTAAGTAATTCCCAAACCGTCCTGCTATGAATAGGAAGAGTGAGTCAATGCCTTTTAAGGAATTTCCATCCCTTTACGAATTCCTTTAGCTGCGGTCAGAGTGAAGAGTTTTTGTCCGCATGCTGGTCTTAATGGGTTAAGGCTGGGTTATGCTTGATAAGGTCATACATTTTAATCATGTTAAAACAAACACAGGTTATCCAGTCACATCTTAATGCAGCTGTTCCAAATATCCACACTATTAATCTTTCAAATATGCGGATGAATGCACACATTTTCAGACAGTCTTGGATATAAAGTCTTCATTGTGTCGCACTCATTCGTACAAATGAAAAGCAACAAAATAGTGAACCCAATCACTGCAAGAAGTGGAAATGATTGGACATGGGAGGATGTTTCACATGCTGTTCGACCAACAGATGGATAACTGTAGTATCCTTCAAAAAGAGTGCTTGTTGGATTGCTAAACAGCTCTAGAAACCCCGCCCGCCTAGTGAAAATAGCAAAATTTCAGTTTTTGTTTAAAGAATTTTAGAATTTTGAAAATCTGCTCAAGATAAATATCAACAGGCTCTGTAAAAAAAATAAAGGTGTTGTTTCAACTTTCATAAACACCACATGTACTACTTTGTACTCATGCATAAACATCTCAAAGCCTCCACCATGTTTCTCAGCTACAGACAAAAACTACACCAACGTCATCTGTAATCTGTTTGTTAAGTCTTTTGCGGTTAAAAGCCCTGATTTAATAATGACTCTTGGGCCAACATGTATCTGGGTATTTTTTCCCCTGAGATATTATCATATGCATAAACATTAGCTTGAAAATCATGTTAATACATTCTCACAGTGTGATTCAACAAAACCAATTTTCGGATATTGTAGGCTAGGGAGGAATATGCCGCTTTGTGTCAGAGTGTGTTTAAAGCAGCTGATTGGTGCTACCAGTTACAGAAAGTAACGTTTTTACTCAGAATCAAGGCGTCTTAGCGTGTGTTTTTACAGCTGTGGGGGGATTGAACACATGTGGCAGACTCTCCAGTCACAGAGGTGTTTTGTTGCAATACTGTCTGAAGGGGCATTTTTTCAGTTTGAATAATTAAGATACTCTTTTTTTGTGCTAATTATTCAATGTTAGCAAAAGCTGGTATATAGCTGTTACTGGTGGTATAACACAAGCCTCGAGCCTTTTCATATTGAGTACACAGACAGAATGCGCAAAGTCAAATTAGGTCCTCATTTTTTCAGTTTCCTTTTTTGCTTCTTTACATTTAGCGCCTTCAGTTCATGTGAAGTTTAAAAAATGAATCTGCACTTCAACATAAGATAATATTAACGACTAAGTTCCCATTTTGGGATCAATTAAGTGTCAGCTTAAAGTCCGTAAGAGGGAATCCTGCTGTATAAGTAAAGAAAAACTAAATATGTGCAGATACAACATGTTGCATGGCAAGGACATGACACAAGTACATTTGTTTCTCTCTCAACATGACGACATTTTTGGCATCTGTTGAAACTTTTGATTCATCCCACCTTTCATTACAGAACAACTAAATGTCTGAGTGAAATCATATAATGAAAAACTGTATCAGATTCTATAACAACAGGCCAGCAGTCTCACAGATATACATATACATTTGCTATTTCAAGAATTGTTTGAGCAATCTTTTTGGTCTTCACCAACTCCTGAGGTAAACATGTGGCTCTTTTATTGGCTAAATGCTCCACTAAGGTCACCAGCCAGTCATTCACTTTGTCTTTCCACCCTTTTGTGCTGAGCAGAAAGCGTATGGCGGGTTTATCAGTTGAGTTATGCAGCTGGATTTGACACTGATGAGAGCGTCAAAGGTTGTGGGTCATAAAACCAAAACAAGGACCTGAAAGACGCTGAAATGGCCTGTAGAGCAGAGTGGAACTGCATAGCTGGATGGTAATTATCTGTGGGTTTGTGATGCCTTTTCACATTATACTCAGTCATTTGATCCATTGTTAATAGAACAATATGGATTGCGGCAGCTTTAACATCTTATTAAACATATTATGGGTTCAGCTCTTTGTGTGTAAACTGTGATGCTGCAGCAGTAAGTTGGATTAGGTAGCCAGTGTTGTATTTTGACCTCTGTCCGCCTGTCTGAGCTGCCTGATTTACTGACTGTGACCTTTGACCTCTGGCAGGGGCCACATGAAGTTCACTGGGTCACTAATCTGTTGCGTAATGTGTGCACACATGTGCATGCGCTTAAATTTCTGTTTGTGACCGTTTGCCCGAACCTACATGCACATACACAAACTCACAGCGAACTCTTTTTCCAGTTATGAATTGAGTGGGAATATTAACTATGGATTTGTTGTTTTAAATCATTGTGTCAAGCTGATTTACTGGAGCGCCTGCAACTGCTCAACATTTACAGTCAATTTGTTCTCGGTTACTACAATGATTAAGTCATTTAGAATTTACCAGCCTGTGAGGAATGCTTAAAAAAACAACTTTGGCTTGATGTAGCTTTGTTTTGCATAGCATTTATTACACCAACGTTTTATAGGTCTCTGGGTCACATTAGAGCCAGCTTTAAATTATGTTTTCTTATTCAATCTGCAAGAATGAGATCACATTTGACTTTTTAGCGTCAAGCACAAGATCTTTGTGTTTGTTAAATATCATCTGGTAAAAGACAGATGCCTCCTGAGGCTTTGTTGTTGCCTGCCTTAAATGTAAACTGCTGTACCTACATCGACAGGAGATGAAAGCTTCAGCGCCGCTCTCATCAGTGTTGACAGTCTGATCTCACAAGACGTGCTCCACTTTCTGCTCCCAGTAACCCAGTAATGGGATTGTCTGAGAAAGTGTGTTTTTATGGCTATTTTTAGGCCGGAGCAGACACCATCACATTTCTTTAAACTTGTGTAGTTGAAACAAATCTTTTCTGGTCCTTCCAAGAGAGTTGTTCCCTTTTTGTGTGTGTGTGTAAGAACTGAATATCCTCCACTTTAACTTAAGCCGCAACTTTGGACAGGTTTGCTCTCTTAGAATTTACTCCTCTGCATAGAATGAAATAGTTTAACTGGGCGTTTCAAACTGGACGGAGTGAAAAACCTCTTTGTTGTCAAACAGCCAACATTCTTGACATATTTACGTGCTTCTGCAATCGTGAATGCGCGGCCATAGGAAGCCGAGCAGTGTACCTGATGAACTTGAATTTAATCCCCTCCCTCACTTGCAAGTTAACAACTCTACAGTACATTTACTGGCGCAGCTTTGAAGTTTACAACTCTATTTTAACAGAGCTGAATGGGAAATGTCATAATTTACTGGCTAATAACTCTAGACGTTGAGCTGCATGTTTGATTCTGTCCAGATAGAGCTGAGAGGGTTTAAGGGATGAAATTAAGCTTATCTAATATGAAATAGATAAATGCTTTTATTCCTATTTCATGTCAAATAGCCCATTTAGCCAATAGAGACCAATATATCCTCAGTCTGAAAGTGCCAGCTGTTTTATTGTTGCTCACTGCGATGACCTTTTCTCAAGCGCGCTGGATGATTTGTTGCATTTCCTAAATGGTTTTGTTTATTGCGCAGCCAGCTTCAGTGTATCCAGTGATACGGCATAACTGCTGACAGGCTCAACACTGTTGTACAACTTCAGAACATCAAATTGTAACATGCTGCTACAGCAATAACAACCTCTAAAGTTGATAGATTGCCAGGATGTTAACGTATCAACCTCCTCTTCCCCCTGCCTGCAGGTCGAGAGCTGTGGCTCTATCAAAGGTATTGTGGGTGTGGGCAACAGCTACACTGGAGCGGGTAGGCCGTCCATGGCACAAGTCCACAACGGAGACATGGGCGGGCACAGAGACAGGACGTCTGACGCCTACATCCCTAAACAGGAGAAGAGGGAAGTGGAGAACGGGATTCCCAGAGACCCTTCCTCTTGCCGGGTAGAGGACAGCTCCCAGAGCCCGAGTCCGTCCTCGGAGAACGGATTCCCGCTCAGCCGGGAAGACCAGGACTCGGAGAAAGACAAGGACGACAGCCTGACGACGCCGTGCAAGAAACGAGGGAGGCGGAAACTGGAGCGCCCAACGAAATGTGAGTTTTTTTGGTTTCTGCTCGTTTGGCTCGGCTATCCTTTGATCTGCTCTCTGTGGATCTGGCAGGGAAAGTCTTGTGCATGTGACTAGTACATGACTTCAACTAAAGATCTGTAGATGGATATCAGACTGATTGGGTCTGTGCAGCTCAACACAGTGAGCAAGGCTCTAACACTGCCAGGATTATCAACACTGAGGCGAAGTGTTGCACTCAAACTGCTGCAAGGAAGGATAGGCATAAGTACATGTTAGGGACACACTCTAAATCTTAATTATAATGTTGAAATTGCTGATATGCATCTTATACGTATTATACCAAATGGTATACATGCTGTATTTCACTTCTTTTGAATGACTCGGTGTGGCTTACCAACATGCTTTCAACATGCACAACCAGTTGCTATTTGAATGTGCAGTTCACCGTTTGCCCCAAATAAGATTTATGATGGAGAAACAGGCTGATGCAATGAAAAAAGAGATAGAGGAATACTAAATAAATGATCTTGGAAATAATGTATCAAAATCATATTTTACGTTGGTCGTCAGAGAGCACGCTCACATGCACAAACATGAACTAAAAGCAGGTGCAGCCGGCGCGGCTATGTCAACAGAGAACGGAGAAGCTCTAAAAACAACACACACAGAGGGAGAGTGAAATAGTTGTTTGCTGCTATGAAAGTGCTTTGAATATCATATAGAGAAACTTAAAACATGGTGTTTATGCAGATCATATAAAGCAGACTTGTTTGTTGTCAGGGAACGCCAATAGTTGTTTTCAAACAATGTCAAACATTTCTGATAAAAAGCGTAAAAATGTGTAAAAAGTGTACAAATTTAGCACCTTTGGAAAGATGTAATTCATAAAAGGAGACATTACTTGTTCTATTGCAACAAATATTTTTCCTGAAATAATTATAACTTATAAGAATCTATATATTTATATAACCTTTTATGCAAACTGTAAACATTTTAAGTATATTGCAACATTTTAAATTGAGTTTGGTCCCACAGAGCTGAATGTGCAGCAGCCACAGTGCAGCAGCAGATAACCTTAGCATAAAGATGATATAAATCAAGGGAGCATTGTTGGGAGAGAGTGGTGCTGACAGGTAGTTTTTAGTCCAAGATGGAGATTAACAATATCACTTAGCTGCCCCCTCCACTCTCTGCATATTAGTCCTATCTCTCTCTCTCTTACTCCCTCACTCTCTCTCAGCCACGTGCCTCTCTTGCTCCTCTCTCAGCCTCAGAGACACCGGCTTTGACCTTGATGAGGAGTGCAGTAAATAAAGCCAGGGGAGGAGCGACCCGTCTCCTGGCAACGAGCCTCTGTTGGGTGCTGGCCGGTCTCTGTTGTGGCCGTCTCCCCGTCGGGGGCCCTGCCAGGTGGATGGCGTCGTGCCCAGAGCTCTTTACAAACTGAGACTGCACTCTGTATTCACCTGATCTGTGCGTCTAGGATCTGTTACTTCACTTTGAAGCAGAAAATCTGGGATAACCGGGTTAGCTTTTGGTGTAAATGGCTAAAAACTGGTTTTCCGGAACCTATCTGCATCTCTGCTCCCTAATCTGTGTTTGGCTCCGATGCTGCTCAGCTTTAGTATGATACAGTGATGAACACACAGGGTATCTCACTTTCGCCTGGATCAATCATCATGTATGTACATTATTTGATAGCTACCATCAGGGTTTCCTGACAACGACATGTGCTTTATATGATCTGCGTAAACATCATGTTTTTAAAAGTTCTCTATACGTTATTCAGAGCACATTTAAAGCAGCAAACAACTACTTCTTTGTTAAGATATCATCGGATAATGTATATCTGTGTGTTGTTGCCCGAGCTTCTCCGTCTTTGTTGACATAGCCGGGCCGGCCGCATGTGCTTTAAGTGCATGTTCGTGCACATGAGCGTGCCCCACTGGCTAGCTCATAGCCAACGTAAAACAATTGTTTTCATAATCCATTAATCAGCTGATAGAGTCTGAGTTTTCTCTACATCTGGGCAGAAAAAGAAACGATTGCATCGTTTGACTGGAGAAGTTTCTTTACTACTATATTGTTTTTATATTGTTTTTTTCCGTCCATCCGTTAAAGGTATTGAGTGCCGACACTGTGAAAGTTTACATGAATATAAATTGTTTTGTACAAAGGAGCTTAAACATGGTTATAGAGTTTAAGTTAAGTTGCAAATTTCCCCGCTGCGGGACTAATAAAGGATTCTTTTATCTTATCTAAGTTGTCACATTAACTGCTTGAAGGAGACCATAAAAGCAGAAGTCAGAAATAACGCTTGATCATCTGCACTGTCCTCCATATTTGACCACTTTTAATAAGCCCTGTGAAGTAGAAATATGTAATGAAAATGTCAAACAAAACAGAAAGCATTGCGTTTAGCTCCCAGCTAGCCTCTTGTTAAGACTCCTGCATAGAGACTAACTCAAGCTCACCAATGAGCAGTAAAAAAACCCCCAAAAAAAACCATTGCTTGTAGGTCTCACAGATACTCTCGCACTAGGCTCGCTCTAGATGAGATGTGCCTCGCCTGGAAAGTGGACGAGAGATGCAGCAGCAGGGGGTGTTGAAATAAAACTGTGGTCAAGACGGAGAGTTTTCAGCTGCCTTCAAAGAATTAACAGGAAGTAAAAGAAACAGTTACATCCTGTTACATCCGATCTGTAGGCTACTTGTAGTTTGCAGACCTCTTGAGGATTATTTACATGTGTTTGTAAACATTTATTTATATGGAAATGTGCGTGTGTCTGCATTGTATGCTGTCCTTTGTTCTTTTTATGTCTGCCTGTTAAAAGCTTGTTCTGATAAGTGTTGTATTAATAAGCTTTATTATTATTGTTGACCATGTGTGCATGGCGTCAGAGCCAGTCGGGATAAAGTAGGACACAAATCTAACCGGCATGCACTTTGTAGCGAACTGGATTTGCCAATTTTGGACGAGGGTACTATCACACTGACTGACAGGCTTCACACATGTTTACTGAGTCAACTGCACCAGCAGCTACAATAAACAGTTATTTTATCTTCATCCCTCGAACTGAACTCGCTCTAAACACAGTGACACTAATACAATAACTAATCCGTCAACCGGTTTGTTACGAAATGCTGCTTTCATCTTATTGAATCAGGGTCATACAGGAAGTGTCTTTTACATTTTCAACAGAAGCAACAAACAGCAGACTGCTTGTAATAAACAGAAAGAGGAACTAAGAGTCGTTTGAGCCACAAAGAAGAAAAGACCAGATCAGAGGTCTACGCAGATGTTAGTGGCAGGTTTTTTTTACTTTCAAGGCGCCAGGCGGGCAGTGGCTGTCACGTTGAAATGTGCAAACTTAGTTTATATGATGGATCGTTTGGTGTTTGCAAGCTGCACATACACAAATGTCTGTTTGGCGGCAGTTTGTGAGTAAAATCTGATTGCTGTGAGACATTGAAACAACATCTATCGGATCAAAATAATCTGGAGGATTAAGAAAATAAAAGGCAAACTGTAGCATTATGGGAGTAGACTGGAGCAAAAAGCAGAAGGAGGGAGCATGTGCCACACAAACTTTTAATTGACATTACATCTAGAAAAAGTGCCCACACCACTGCCCAGAGTTGATAAGTACATAAAACACCATTCAAACCCGCATCATTTCTTGATTTACTTCAAATTCACTTAACAGCAACAATATACATACAGGGAGATATTATTTACGTTACTAAACGAGTTTGAATAGAGGGCGTGTTGGTATATTAATCTGAGAGAGGCGAGTCCTTGGTGGGGGGCAGTGCGGTAGATCGATAGTCTGCTAAACAGGGTTTCTGTTATCCATCTGGAGGGCACAGGAAGGATTTGAGCTGGAGGGGAACTGAGCTCCAGCAATACGAGAGCTGGACCCCGCTCAAACTGGCAAAGGTATACTCTCTGTGGGCAACATTAGCCAGCTCCCCTCACAAACCCAGTGACCTTCGCAGTCCGCACCGCCCCACATATTTGTAATATAGTCACTTATTCCCGAGGAGAGGACGAGGAGACCAGGAGAGAGGAGAGAGGGGATGGGAAGGAGAAGAAAAAAAAGAGCAAGTGGGGGAGGGAGGAGCAGTGGGCTCAGCTACACATGGAACCAACCTGAAGAGGCTGCTAAGAGAGCGGACTATTGTTTGGACCGGTCTGTAAGGGTACTTCACTGACAAGCCGGTGTTGGCCGTGCAGAAAAAAAACATGCCACGAAAAGTTGTCCTCAGCCTCTCAGGGCTCAAGTGTTACGATAGTGTTTGGGCTTCGGCTCAGCAGATAGTCCTGTTTACTCAGGCTGTGCAATCGCGCTAATTTAAGGCACAGCTGCTTGAATGATGTGACGCTCCGCTGGTGTCACATCACCGGAGTCTCGGCACTCGAAACGTTTGCTTATATTGAGATTTAAGATTGTGAAAGTTAAACCAGAGGTGTGGATTTGAGCTTCTGTGATGACGCATATTGTGGCTTTCTTATCTATTTCTTTTCTGCTGCCGCTTTTTAATGAATCATGCATCCTGACACTGCTGTCTTAGTGTTTCGGTTGAGTTGTTTCCACGCCCCCTGGCTAACCCCGCACTCAACCCATTACGACCATAAGAGACTTGACCTTGCAAAAATCACATGTGACCATCTCTGGTATATACTACTGGATTATTATCAACACTTATTGAGCATTTTAAAGATGTATCTGATCGTGGTAAAGTTTTTGTCATTTATTAATTTCCTAGAATCATAAAATGAACAGAAGATGGTAGAATTTAAGTACTGCTGTGCAGCCTGTTGCAATTCAGAGTCGGAAGACTGCAAATATTAAGAGTATACCAGGTTAACGGTAGGGATGTCTAGATGGGGTTGCATTTTGATATAAATGTACAGTATCAACTCTTAAGTATAGGTAGTCAAAGAGTACATGGTCGCTTAAGGAGTTTCCCAAAGCCAGTATCTCTCAGCAGTTTTATTAATGTGACATTAATTTGATCAAACACGTAGTTAATGGGACGATGTGGAGGGCGAACTCAACAATTGAAGTTAATAAATGTGTCATGTGGGTTATTATTGATGAATGCGAGGCCACTTCAGTTTAACACATATACGAGTGTAACCAATGTGGCCAATTTCCAATCTCCTATGAATGATTCAGGCCATCCATTGTGTCGCTGTCTTCTCTCTAGATGTGGAGCACAAGGAGGAGGACAGGCGTGATGCGGTCAAGACCGAGGTAAGATTTCTGCTCAGTCTTTTTTTCTTGGCTGGTGTAACTTGAGGTTTCTTTTACCCTTGCAAGGACTGTCGCTTCCTTTTTAGGGGTGAATCCACCTTCTTGTCATAAACCTCTGCTTGAGGGGAGGTTTACGTGTTGTTTTGCATGACTATAGCTTGGCAGGAATCGTTTAACATCTTGGGAAATACACTTATTTGTTTCATTGAAGGGTTACATGAGGAGATTTTTAGACAGTTAGCTTAGCATAAAGACTGTAAATATGAGAAACCATCTAGCCTGGCTTTGTCAAAAGACAGATACATTTGTTCTCTTTAAAAAGGAACAGTTCCACATCGGAAATGCGCTTATTTGCTTTCATGTCGAGATTGAGATGCCAGTCCCATATATGTCACAGCTGGAGCATGTCACTTTATTTTAACATAAAGACTGGGAACAGAGGGAAACAGCTAGCCTGGCTCTGCCATCACTAGTAAATACCTTATATCTCACTTGCTTAATCGTTACAGAAAGCCACGTGTAAAATCTAAAATTCTTCTCATTTCTTAGCCAGAAAGCAAATTAAACATCTCAAGCTAATCATTCAAGCTCATTTCTCTGTATTGGTAAGCTTTCTGACACCTACTCTCCCACAAGGAGCTTGAACCAAGGGTAAACTGTATCTGCACCATTGCTAGACTAGAAGCTTAGTTATTTTCGAGGTCCATAAAAAAAATATTAGTAGTTTTGCCTTTGGACATGTGAAAGAAATGGTACCTAATTGTGAATAGATTTGAAATATCAAATACACTTGGGAGCTTGTCAAATCAGTGGGTGCTGGTGACCTCGAGACCGTTGCCAGGGAGCTGTGATTAGACACTGTGGCATCACTTCTTGCTGCCCGACCAATCACAAGCTAATGGCTCCATACGGCATGTGAATAAACATCTTTTTAGAAATTAAGAGACAACCCGATTGCCTCAACCGCATATTACTCACTTGTTAACAAGAGTCTGTCTCAACGGCTCTAGTGACAGACTGGAAGCACAGATTGACTACAAATCTGGAAGCTTTCTTTTGAGAGAAAAAGAAAGAATCAAAAACAAGTAGCTAACTTTTTTTTTTTTTTTTTTTTTTAACACCTTAAACAGGCAGGTCGAGGCAGGAGGGGAGTTGGTTGGGAGATCAGCCTTCGTCAGAGGCCCATGCCCAGAATAACCTTCCAGGCTGGTGACCCTTATTACATTAGCAAGAGGACCAGAGAGGAGTGGCTGGCCAAGTGGAAGATGGAGGTGAGTACCCCATGCTCTGTCCCAGCCACCGTAGATTACGAGATCAGGCGTGGAATAAAGCTGCCAGGGCCAAAGATAGGGCTTGTGGTGCATTAAGGGCCAAGTGTATTTGATGGGTCATTTGATATCTCATGAAGGTACCATTTATTTCAGTGGATTTCCAGGGCCTTTGGCTCAGTTCGCTTCGCATTTCCTGACTTTGTTCTTGCCTATTGTATTAGCAGAGGAAACTGCATTGACGTGATTCAAGGTTCCCCCGATGAAAATGTTGTTTTAAATTTAGATTTGCACCTTTTCTTACAATTTCATTAGGAATATTTCTTGGGTGGAAAATATTTCCTATTACACTTTCCACATTAATGTAGTGCAGCAGTTGAAAAAACAATCTCACTACAAGTTCAATTTAGTAACTAACTTGCAGCGTTCAGTTGTATTACATTACATTACATTACAGTCATTTAGCAGACGCTTTTATCCAAAGCGACTTACAGGAAGTGTATTCAACATAGGTATTCAAGAGAACTGTATCTCATGATATTCTTCAAGATTTAAAACTGAATAGACCTCGTGCTGAGTTTGTCTTTGTCATGATGTTAAATACTTTAACCATGAAGTTCCCCACATTGGTCATTATTAAGTCATGTAAAATATGACTCCTGGTAGTAATGTGATGTACTGCAACTTCATCTGTTACATAATGAGGAGTCTCCGTAGTATCAACATGGGGTCTTCCATGTCTTCTGCTTTCCCGCCTCCCCCTGCTCTATTCTGGTGAGGGCTCGGAGAGCGGCCATAAAAATGTCTCCAGGGAGGAAATATTGCCAAATTAGCAGGACATGCTAGGGTCCCACTAGTGAAAAGTCCTGATATACGAGGCAAGTAGGCAGTTCACATTTACCAAACAGAGGTGGATTTTCTTGAACAAGTTGCTGTACAACGTTGAGATTTAAGGGGATTTGCAAGATGCAAATTGGTTTTATGTTTTTCCCCCTTTTTTTACATCTAGCATATTGCAAGCTTTGATCAAGTTGCAAAAAAGGCTGATTTGTTTTGGCATCAAAGCTTTACTCCTGAGGAGTAACATGAGGCATAGCTTTTAGTGTTAGTTCTGCTCTTGACTCAGAGCTTTGCTGTTGCACGTTTCTGCAGCAGCATGGACGACATGGTGGCTGAAAGGGTTACTGCCGGCTTGCACTTCTCCAGGATTTCTCTTCTTTTTTTTTTTTTTTTTTTTTTGTGCCTTGTGTTACAGTGGACTTCTCCGACTCTCCCTCTCCGTTTCCCTCCCCCATTCTTCTACTGACCCCTCCCCCAGCTATGGAAATGAACTCTGTGCTATGGATATGAGGGTGAAGATGAGGTTTGCAGCAAATTTCCAGCCCTGCTTGCAAGACAGCCTCTTGGCTCGCTGCCAACATTTTGCAAGTCCTCTCTAGCCAACCAGAATTCCTGTCGGCAATCACCTGACCCTGAATTCCCAGACAAAGAAATGTTCATGCTTTCTTTTTTTAAGCGATCTCTTCTACCCTGAGAGTGGGGGTGAAAAAAAAACTCAAGCCCCACACTGGATTATGAGGGTTGCGCGCTGGTGTGTATGGGTATGTGCACCGCATTGTTTGTTTGATAACATGGAGGGATAGTGTGCATGTCTGATTAGCCTGCTTACAGCGAGGGGAATATGCTGACTTCAGGTATTTCTACGAGAGTTGTCGTGGACCATCTGCTCTGCACGGCTTAAAGGGAAACTGTCTCTTTAAAGAGAGCAGGCTTTAGCTGTGTTTTGGGTGAAAAAGTTGCTTGCATGAAAAAAAGTTTTTCCCGTGGGGTGAATATGTGCTGAAACTATTTCCTGTTTCATAGCAGCGCCTAGAAATGTCAGAGTAGCATCAATTTCTTTTTTAGGTCAGATATATTTACCTTAGGAATGTTGCTGTTTTGTGAGAGCCACCATGATTTCACCTTACATAACATTTTACTGGGAAAGAGGTGAAGTTGTTGTGTAGGCCTCAAATCTCTTTCCTTCCTATCGTTGTGTACTTTGCTCTGTTTGACTCGGGTCAGAGATTTACTATAAGAAGAGTTATTTGATAACTTGAAAAGATTTGAAAGGGCTTCGGGGGAAGCTGAGCAGCCTCCTCTTGGAGCTTTTTTAACAACTCCACTTGTGGATTCATGGGAATTCTGTTTATGTATTAAGGGCTGACTCTGTAATATTCCTAATTATCTCTTAAAAGGATGCAATACAATGAGGACCAGATGGCCTATTTGGGTGTGACCCCCCAAGGCCACTCGTGAAATACACAGCCTTTGTAGGGGTCTGTGCTAAAATCACGCTAATGAATGCAGTGGCCACATCGCTGCACAACGAGACCTGCCACTTGTGCTTTTTCAGACAGTATTTCCAGTTTAAATGCAACATTTATTCAAAGGTTTAGGATCAGCGTTCCTGGTCCGTTGCATCTTGAGTACACCTGTCGAGACTTAGGGACCTTTTTCATTATTTGTTCGCCATCATGCTCAGCAGATAAGCTTGTACTGAGGACATATGTCACTGCATAATCCATCAAACAATTACACAAAACAGTCCCCGCTGCGTCTCTCCTGCCTGTTGCGCATGAGAGACGATTGCATTCAAAGGTCAAACTCTTTTGTGTTTCTTCAAAGACTCGCTGTCACGTTGTGTGAGGAGGTAATGCACAGTGACAGTTCATTTCATTTAACTTTTACCTTTAATCAGAGTTTGCCGAATGCTTGTTTGTTTTGATTCAATGGCTCCTGAACTGCTACTTTAACATAGATTTATTTCTCTAATGTCTGATCTATTTGTCGCTTGTTGTCTTCGTCCCTGTTTTACATGCCAGTTTTCAGGGCTTATGCACAAAAGGTGTTGGATCTCAACAACTGAACCTTTGACTCTTTAAGACTAAAACATGTTCCTTGTAATGTTAGCCCCTTATAATAGGCAGCTTTTGTCATATAAATAACTGAAGCTACTCGGTAAACGTGACCTTTTTGTTAACAATCAAAGCCAAGATTAGTTACTAGGGTATTATCTACACGCCCTAGAGACCAATATCTTTTCTCTTTTTTCTGCCTCACAGTGCACTCCGTCACCCCTTGAGCCCTCAGGGTATCATGCTGCACAGACCTCTAGGTCAGATTATCCCTTATTGTGCACCCAACATGTCTGTACACCGCCAGAGGCCTGCACAGCTTCTGCTTTCACTCTATCATAACAAAATCCACACTTACGTCAGTACAGTCGGTTAGGTTTGGTTTTTCCATTGTATTCATATATAACATAGTTTTTTCCAAGGGGAAAAAGTGTAGCTGTGTTGGCTGTGGGGTTGTTTCTACACATTTTCTCTACTGTGTTTATACATTTATAGTATGTCTGCTGTCATTTATGGTATTTGTTTTCAGCGCGGCGTGACAGCGGATATAAGTGGTGGTATTTCTGAGCTGTCAGTGACGGGCAGGCGTGTTTAAATGATAAAGACTGCATTGTGTCTCTGCTACCTCCTTTCCTATTTCCCCCTTTAGCCTCGGAGGGCCTGTCTTGCTGGTGGAGCTGCACACACACTGTGAGGCCCCCAAAAGGGGGCCATTTACAACTGGGAAGAAGTCCAGAGACAAATATCTGGTTCTTATAGCCACTGTACTTTCCTCCCCCCACTGGCATTTCCAGCGTCCCTTTCTGATTGGCTCTGAGGAAAAGGAACCCTGGAGATAGTCTGACCCTAAACACACCAAAATGGGCACATTAACAGTAGCTCCGCCGCTTTATGGCCATTTACAGATCCCGCAGTGTCCTTGTGATTACTGGTCACCAAAGATGAAGAAGCTCACTCAGGAGTAAATTCATAAAATGTCACTTTGCAGTTATTCTCAGTCAGCTCGTTACTTCCAGCAACTGCTCTTCTCACTTGCCAAGATTATTACAGATTGTTTCTCCCCATACACATAAGACATTCTGCAATTTAATTGACATTTGTTAGTTTTTGCAGTTTACCATCTGGAACCACACATCCAAGCAGGCTGTCGAAACACTGACTCCAATGTGCTGCCGGAGCCAAGAAGCCTAACACATATGGCCAAGGGGCTTTGAACCATCAATCCAACAGTACAGTACTGATATTTATAAACCACAGCAGAGCCTCTTGATTGAGGAGCACATGTTTCTACTCTTCTGCGCAGAAACCCCTCCCCATGTCGTCTAAGCACCACCTCCCCTTAAAGGCGCTATTGTTTACGAGTCACACTGGGAGAGAGAGGACGGAGGACTGTGCAGTCTCTCCGCCTGCTTGCCTTTTTCGTCCTCTTCACACACACATCCGGTCCACCTCTGGACATTTACAGTGTGTGTGAGACCTGAGAACCTGAGAAGGACTTGAGGAAAGTAAGCACAGCTGTGCAGCAACGCTCTCACGTGGATCCTATAGTATGACTAACACGTGTTTACATACAGGACTGCAGATCTACTGTATATTCTGCATGTGTGTGTGTTTTAAAGGAAAAGAGGAGAAGAAAGTTAACATGTGTGTCCATATGAATCCTACCGTGTGTGTGTGTGTGTGTGAGAGAGAGAGAGAGAGAGAGAGAGAGAGACAGAGAGAGAGAGAGACATCAGAATGAGTGCAGCTGTTGGGGATTTACAGTGAGAGGCTTAAGTCCCGGCTGCGTCTCGTCCTCTCTGATCGACCTAGCGGTTCAGTGTCAGGTACCACAAACCCAGTGAACTCTCCGCTGCAGCTCTGGACACTATAGAGTTACTGTATAGCGTGCTGTTGATGAATGGGCCTCACAGGCGGAGATAAAGCCGTGTTTACAAAGGCTGTCGGGCTCCCACAATCAAGATTCTGCCCTTACACAGCAGAGACGGCATGCCCAACTTGTGATGCATAGCTGAAAATGGGACCGGCATCTATGTTAACTGTGTTTGGTAGTAATACAATTTTATTGAGAGACCCGGATGACTATGATTCAAGCAGAATGTGTGATTACATATATGGTAATGTCAAGGTGTATGCATTAATCAATATATGTAAATTATTAATGGGTCAGATGAGTGTGTAATGTGAAAGGTGACAAACCCACAGATCAATGCTTAGTGAGGTTTTTCTTTCTTTTATTAATTCCTCCTTCTCTTCTTTGCAATGGTTAGCGTTAGCCAAGGAGCAATGGTTAGCGTTAGCCAAGGACAGTGGTTAGCGTTAGCCAAGGACAGTGGTTAGCGTTAGCCAAGGACAGTGGTTAGCGTTAGCCAAGGACAGTGGTTAGCTGGACATTGTGGCCATAAATTAGAGCTTTCTTTTTTTTGAGGATGTTGTTTTGGCTTTGAGTTTGTTAGCCATGCCGTTTCTTTCTATTCCTTGAGGACCAGGGGATTTTCCAAATCTGCCCTATTTGTAAGTGTATAAGCAGAAGTTTGACATTATTCCGGATTTAACATGGACATATCATGAAAAACGATTTCATTGCTTGTGCACATGTATTTGGGTATCTGCAATGCCTACCAACCCACAAACTGTGAAATAAGACAAAATAGTCCGTTTTTTGTGGGCAGCCTATATCAGAAATCATGTGCTTCAACCAGCCGTTCAATTGTGTTGAAGTTAGAAACCCAAAAAACAAGTATGAACCTGAAAATGAGCATTATATGTCCCCTTTATATCATTTTATTTCAGCGTGATGTAAACTGCATTTTTGACCTGTTCTCATCATCGCTGTCTCTGGGATGTGTTTCAGGCAGAAAAAAAGTCCAAACTGATGTCAGCAATGAACACGATGAAGGATCACGAGGAGAATGAAACAGAGACTCGGATAGAAGACGTCTCAATAATCAAGCACCCTTCGCCTTCAAAGCAGCAGCAGCAGCAGCCTCAGTCGCACACTCAGTCACAGCCTCAGTATCAACAGCAATCACAGCCGTCGCTGCCACAACAACAACAACAACAACAACAACAACAACATCAGCAGCCGCCTCCACAGCAGCAGCAGCAGCCTACTGACCCCGCCTCCCCCACTGTGGCCACGACCCCTGAGCCCGTCGCCATCGGAGGTGGAGACAAGACGTCCCCTAAGCCTGCAGACACTGAGCCTGAGTATGAGGTAAGATAATATTGATTCACACTGATTAATGTCTGGCTGTAGACCAACAGGATTTTACAACAGCGATCCTGATTGGAAAAAAGATTTAGCTTAAGGCCAGGATTAATCCAGGTCGAGTAAAGCAGCCATTTGGGAATTTATGCTCTTCAGGTGTGTTACAACTGTTGGCTTCGTGGAGATCTGAAAATTTACAAAAGATACCAAATATGCAATGTTAACAGATGAAATCTGTAAAAAATAATGTAAAAAATCTACAGCTTATTTACATTTCATTTAATGAAGCATAAAAAACACCTTGTGTTTTATGGTAGGTTTGTATTTTTCAAAATTAATCGGCAAAACTATTTTGAAAATCTTTTAATCAATACAATAATGTTATAATTGAATATTATAATAATACTATAATACAACTTTTGGTCTCCATGGTGTAGAGGAGGTTGTGTGCCTCAGGTCTTATCTGTTTATTCTTATCACAGGGATATATACGTTTACAATCTATCTATAAATTTGTCGACCTGACAATTATTGCATGTCTGCCTGTCCCAGTAGAGGTATTTTGGGGATTCATACCTTATCCTAATTGAAGTTCTAAAGGATATAGGCTGCGGCATGATGTACAGATTGTAAAGCACAATGTGGAAAATTTGAGATATTGATCTCCCCACATACAAATTGACTTAACATGATTTTACCATCCCCCCAAAAAAACAAAAACTTAAAGGTAGAGTTATTATGCCCTGAAGTTAATATATAGCGGATGCTTTATCTTTTATTTTGGCTACAGGACGGTCGTGGTTTTGGCATCGGCGATCTGGTTTGGGGAAAGCTTCGAGGGTTCTCGTGGTGGCCCGGCCGCATTGTTTCCTGGTGGATGACGGGACGGAGCAGAGCCGCCGAGGGTACCAGATGGGTCATGTGGTTTGGTGATGGAAAATTCTCAGTGGTGAGTGTTTAGAGCCAGCGATAATATTGCTGTCCGGTGACTTTATTCTTTTCACCGGAAATTAAGCAAAACAGCATTTTGTTTATAGTAACAACCACATACTTCCAGCTTAAACATAAAAGCCATCAATCTCCAGACTTTTTTTTACCTCAACAGGACAATTCTAACGTGTGATGTAAACAATTACATTATTTTCTGTATATTTTTACAGGTTTGTGTAGAGAAACTCATGCCTTTAAGTTCCTTCAGTAATGCCTTTCACCAACCAACTTACAACAAGCAGCCCATGTACAAGAAAGCCATCTATGAGGTGCTACAGGTGAGTAATAAGAACAGTGGGTTAAAAATAAAAATCTGTTTAAACGATCTTTATCTAACTGGTTCACACGTTAAAAAAAAAA
The DNA here is from genome assembly GCF_027596085.1 of Anoplopoma fimbria. Classification (NCBI taxonomy): domain Eukaryota; kingdom Metazoa; phylum Chordata; class Actinopteri; order Perciformes; family Anoplopomatidae; genus Anoplopoma; species Anoplopoma fimbria. The sequence continues at coordinate 6,876,779 of NC_072463.1, read as the reverse complement.
TATGCCTATTTAACTGAGCTCATTGGTTTAAACATTATAAAATGTAAGTGTTTTTTTACAATAGTAAACTTTTTAGTTAGCTAATATACTTACATATATACACTTACACTGACCATTTGGTCAGTTAAGTAGTTTTCACTTTTTTAAAAGAACAGTTGGACATTTTGGGAAATGCACTTATTCACTATCTCGCAGAGTTAGATGAAAATATTAATTCTGCTCTCCTTTGTTATACTAGAGCTAACAGACGATTAGCTTAGCTTAGTATAAATACTGAAAGCAGCTAGACTGGCTCTGTACAAAGTTAAAAAACACTCTGACTAGCACCACTAAAGCTTGCTAATTGAGCTCACTTACTAACCAAAAAATGATATCTGGTTTGCCTAATTTGTATGCCAACAGAGAAAAACAAGAAAATTGTGCTTTTACAGTGACTAAATAGGGAAACTTATGTCATTTTCATCCTGGGCCCTATTTTCACATGTTTTGTTGTGTCTAAGTGACTAATTGGGACAATTTTTTTTAATTGGTCCAGTATTGAGCAAGAGTTCTGCAGCCAGCAGCCAAGAAACAGTCTGCAATGAAATCCTTTGGTGCAATCATGCACCGTCAACTTTCTTCTACTTAAAGTGCTTGTTTTAGCCGCTGACAGGCTCAGATTGTTATTATACGTGTCTGAAAATATTAAGGAGAGCACCCTGTGTTAAACCAAGTCTCCCTCAAGAAGAAGTGTCTTTCTGAAATTGCTTGAGATTGAGGAGTAAGAGTTGGATAGAGAAGTGCAGTGAAGAGTTTGTTGTGTTTGAGTACAGAAAGCGTAGCTTAGTGTTATCTAAAAGTCTTTCAATAGATGATTTTGACGATGTCTATAAGGACTAACCCTCTCTGAGATTCAGAACGAGACTTCTCCTTGAGTGAGACTTCTGATTCAATTCTCTGCTAGAACTGTAATGGTGTTATTTCCCATTATGTGGAAGGAACAATTCCTTGTCGTCTTTCCTTGGCAGCCATAGCCATAGGCTGTGTGTGCACTGTCAATAAAACCCAAAAAATTATTTTAGAATTCAGTGCTTTTGAAATGTAATTTCAAAAGAAATGCTTAGATGAGGAAAAAAATAAAATAGTTATGATCCCGAGCTGAAGCCTTTTGCTGAGATCATTAAGTCGTTGATCATTTCTGTAAGTTTATTGAGGATGAACTTCTGCAATTAATGTTTTTATATGTTCACAGGCGGCTAGCAGCCGGGCAGGCAAAGCCTTCATGGCCTGTCCCGACAGCGATGAGACAGAAACCTCTAAATCAGTAGAAATGCTGAACAAGCAGATGATTGACTGGGCTATGACAGGATTTCAGCCCACTGGACCTAAGGCTTTAGAGCCACCAGAAGGTAAGAGGAGGTCACTATTATGAAGCTTGAATTGTTGGACGTATGCCTAAGTTTCTTGACAGCACCTGTGCGTCTTGACTTACATTTACCAAGAAACTTCCCATGTGTATGAACCCCTATAGTTCTTTTAGATAAAAGCTGTTAATGGACCTCTTCAACTACAAATTTATTAAATTAAGCATGTGATTGCATAATTCATAATGTCGGCTGTAATATTAATTGTCTGACATGCTTTGCACTCCAGAGGAGCGTAACCCATATAAAGAGGTTTACCCTGAGATGTGGGTGGAGCCTGAAGCGGCAGCCTACACGCCTCCTCCGGCCAAAAAGCCTCGCAAAAGCACAGCAGAGAAACCCAAGGTCAAGGACATCATTGATGAGAGGACACGAGGTAAGGTGCCTCATTCATTAGGTTCAATAGGAGTCATGAACTCTATATTCCCTCCCATGGGGGTGGACACAGCAGGGTAAGCGGTTGGAGAAGTAGTGTGTGGACAAGAGGTCCATTAGAGCGGCAGGTTTAAGATGTAAGTGAGTGATGTGACGAGGCAAAAAGGCTCAGTGTTCCACCGACTATAAATAGATGTTTGGGTTTATTCACAAACAAGCTTTATTGATATTGCTGTAGGATGTCTTTGCAATGAGCACCTGATTCTGTAATATAACTAATAATTTAAAAAAAAGAAGCAATTTTTAAAATCATTTTTAACTTATTATTACAATGGTTTGACGTTGTTCTTATATTTATTTTTCTGTTTGACCGTTCATGTTATTTCATCCTACTGTATGTGCATCTTGTAATGCTGAATTTGGTGTACCACAGGGGTCGATTTTGGTCCTTAGTGGCTTTTAAATTTACATAAAGCAGTCTGCATACTGAAGAACATTTAAGTCCAACTTTAAATTTTAGAGTTCCCAAGGAAGCCTGATCCTTTTTTAAAGCTTTTAAAAATCTGTCATAAAATTCCTGATTTCCAATTTATAGCATAATTTAATTTTACTTATTTCTTATCTGTGTGAATAAATACACTAAAACAACTAAATCAAACATGGAGGTTGAAAGGAGACACATTTTGAACTGTTGAATATTGCTGTGTGCTGATTTTGTTCACCTACATTTCTCATGAGGTGTATCATGTTTTCTATTTTCAGAACGGCTTGTTCAGGAAGTGAGACAAAAGTGCCGCAGCATAGAGGGTAAGTGTTGTGTCCTCTGTGCCTTCTAGCTTGTAGCAGTTGGGGGGGCTCTCTCAGGGGATGATCACCTAGACGCCTTACACTTCCCCTTGTTGTTGAAAGCGAATCTGCAGAACTGTATGTGTCAATGTTAATAAAACTATAAAAGATCCAAGATGCAGAAATAAATTCATGAATTTAATGAATTCTTGACTGCGAGTTCCCTCCAAACAAAACCACAAAAACCAGCTGAGCTCATTAGATCTTCACCTTCTGTCAGAGATGTTCAAATAGTTTCACAGAAGTGCTATGACCTCCCTCTGTTGAATACTGACATGATGAACTTCTTTCTACAGACATCTGTATCTCCTGTGGAAGTCTGAATGTTAGCCTCGAGCACCCGCTGTTTGCTGGAGGAATGTGCCAGAGCTGTAAGGTAAGCTGTGATAGAGGTCATTAAAAAGTCTGGGACTCAACTCCGTTTCTACAGCATCGTAAAAAAACCACAGCTCCTTTCAAGGCTAATCATAAACTGAACATATTTCCAGCAGCACCTGTTGTAACCCCCATAAAATCTTAGGTTTTAAATAAGTCAAACTGCTCACCGTTTCGTCTCTTTTACACAGAACTGCTTCCTAGAATGTGCGTATCAATATGACGACGATGGTTACCAGTCCTACTGCACTATCTGCTGCGGAGGACGAGAGGTGCTCATGTGTGGAAACAACAACTGCTGTCGGTAAGATTTCTACTGTTTAATGGAGGTGGCGGGTGGTGATAGAAACCACAATTGCCCCAATATCTTCATTCAAAAGTGTAAATTAAAATCATGACAGCATCTTCTGCACAAATAATCAATATACTGTAAGGATTTATTGTGTTGGCAGTGTCATAGTATCTAAACAAAGTGTAAAATTGTCAAGTTAACAGAATCTCCAGAAAATCTGTAAAAGAATATGCAAATTGGGGCACGTTTCCATCCACTACTGCTATGCAAATATAGGAGTTGAATGGAGCGAGACAAACTGTTTATGGCGGTAAATTATCCAGACAGATGCTATCAAACTGTTGCAAAAGAAGAGGCAGCAACGGGATGACATAATTAAAAGAAGAATGCCAGTCAGGCTTTGAAAAAATTTCCGGCATTTCCCCTCCAATTTTTTTTTAAATGCGCATAGAGATAGTTGGATGGGAAATGAGGCTAAGGTTCTTAGCTTTTTAAATAGGTCCAAAGCCCCAGGGGGAGTTCCGTTTGCCAGATTACCTCAGAGGATGCTACAGTATCTCAATCTGCCAAATCTGGAATTGATTTCTGGAGCACAATATGTTTGGTATTTCAAATATGTCCCCAAATAAACAAATTACTACTTGCAGAACCAACCATAACTTTGATCCACAATTACCTGACTGAAGTACATTGCCATAAATTGTATTATATAATATAATAATATATATATATATAAAAAAAATGTATTTTTAAATATTTCCAGAAATGTTTTTTACCCTAAAGATGAATTGTTCTAATAAATCTGCATAGGATATACTATAAATACAACATCATTACATATGTCAGTAGTTTGTTTGTCACTGTAGTGAAGATCACAAACATAATATGAAGTGTGGTTGAGCGTCAAATAAATAGACCACTGTTTACTATAAAGTAATAGTCTGATAAAGTAACCTCACACAGAATACGAGATCTATACGAGTCTAGAAAATACCACAGAGAACAAATTAAGCCTCGTCAGTCACATGTTGGGCCAATCTCGCCTCTCACAACTCCCAAACCTCTTTCAAAATCATTACAACTAGCTGCAATCTAGATGTTGCAATCGGGTAGCCTGCCAATGACCTCTGATTGATTAGAAAACTGATTTTGGGAGGAGAGAGTGCTGTAATATATTATTATACACTCCTTTTAAGGATATGATTATGATGTGTTTTTGTTATCGTCAATCCATTAAAAAATATTATCTATATATATATATATATATATATATATATATCACTTGTGCTAATTAACCACCTTGGCTTGTGTCCAGGTGTTTCTGTGTGGAGTGTGTCGACCTCCTCGTTGGTCAAGGAGCGGCCCACGCAGCAATCAAAGAGGACCCGTGGAACTGCTTCATGTGTGGTCAGAAGGATGCGTTTGGTCTACTGGGGCGTCGCACTGACTGGCCCAGCCGTCTGCAGCACTTCTTTGCAAATAATCATGACCAAGATTTTGTGAGTAATGGACCTTTAGGCTATAAATCCCATTAACTGTCTCACTTAAGAGTCTTTTTTTTCCTGTGTGACTCATTTTATTCCCTCCCTCTATCTCTGTCTATCTGTGTGTTATATTTCAGGATGCGCCAAAGCTTTACCCTCCAGTCATGGTGGAGAAGAGGAAGCCCATTCGTGTCCTGTCACTATTTGACGGCATAGCAACAGGTTAGATAAGAACTTTATCAGTTTACTCCAAATAAACGCAAACGAAAAAAACGTCCTTTTAGTTGACTTCAATGTCATGATCAACTCTGACTGGAGAATTAACATGTATAAAATATATTTTATTTTATTTTTGCTTTCCTGGTAGGATGAAATCTAATCTTATAACACCATCAAAGTCTTTCTAAGAGTAAGAACATTCTACTGTATGAGTTTTAAATTTGAGTATCTATTTTCAGGACTCAGCATATTATTTGTTTATAAATCCAAGACGCTCCAGAGCTACACATCAGTTTTTACTTATTATCATGTACAGTTCATTGGTTTTGGTGTCCTCAGCTTTGTATGTTCTGTCTGACCTTTGACCTCGACCTGTGCAGGGCTTTTGGTGCTGAAAGATCTTGGCATCCATGTGGATCGCTACGTAGCATCTGAAGTGTGTGAAGACTCCATCACTGTGGGCATCGTGCGGCATCAGGGTCGCATCATGTATGTTGGCGATGTGAGGAACGTCACACGCAGACATGTAAGTTTGATTTGAGTTTTTGAAGGATTGGTGTAATGCTTCACATTCGTACTATCAGTTTGCTTATGCAACTGCACTTACTGGTCAAATCGTTCATAACAGCTTTAACGTTGCAGGTACATATTAAACGCCTGAGTAAATACAGGGATAACACACTATGTGATAGTTAGCTATGTTTACAGATGTCTTGCTAGGAAACTGCAGAAATCCTGTAAGAACTGTAATCTACGCAGGTTCCTTTACGAAAACAGAAACACACATCCATGAAAAAGAAAATCTGTGCAGAAAAAAGGAAAGAAACAGACGAAAAATTCTATATTTTGATGAGATGGTGGATATAGACATGGATGCAACACAGACTGTAACTCCAGTGAGATACAGGTGATGTCAGTAGATACGACACAAACATCAAATAATAACGATGGGCAGCTACTGAATCGGAGGACAAAGTATTGGAATTTCTTCACACCACACAACTGTATCATTATTTCTCCCGACTGTCAATAGAAACTGTAATTCTGAAACAAGGTACAGATGTTTGTATGGACTGCTTTGCTTTGGACAGAAGTTATTTAGCATTTTACCTCATGCTTTAACTACAATGCTAAATTTGTTTGCTGATTTCCTTCCTTAAAGCTCTGCTGTGTAATGTTCCTCTTTTTCCTATTTCGTAACATTTTTGTGAATGAAACTTACCCACAAACAAAGCGGAACATGTAACCTTATATGGAAGTTTTAGTGGTGCTAATGATCAAATTTCACAAACGCGCACTTCCTCATAAAGAGGTCGCACTCATCAGGCTGAAATGACAAGTTGACAAGTTGAGGGTGTTCGGTGTTTGGCAAACAAACGTACAAAAGAAACTCAAAGAAAATTGCAGGAAAATCTCTCTTATAGCTGACTATCAAGGTTCCTTAACATGACTGATATACAGTTCACTGACATCATATTACATCATTCCTGGACAATATTTTCAAGAGAAAATCAAAAATGTTCCAAAGTGCATGAAAGGGCGAGACTAGAACACATACAAATTATATTAAGCATCCACTTGACTCGACAAGTAGAACTAATGAGTGTTTATTGGATTGTAAGGCTTACAACATATTACTATCTATTCTGTCTCTGTCTTTATCTCTGTGTTTCTGACTCTGTATCTTATCTGTACACAGATACAGGAGTGGGGTCCTTTTGACCTAGTTATTGGTGGAAGCCCATGCAATGACCTCTCTATAGTCAATCCTGCTAGGAAAGGCCTTTTTGGTAGGTTCACTGTTTCATTGTTATGACTTTCTTTATGATGTTGTTTTGAATCAAGATCATGTCAAATACCAATAAATTGATTATCTGAATAGACAATCACAAAAGCATCATCAGTATGTGCCTCTTACTGAACGTCCAACACTGTTCGATGTATGTTTCTGTCCCAGAGGGCACCGGCCGCCTGTTCTTTGAGTTTTACAGGCTGCTCCACGAGGCACGGCCGAAGGAGGGGGAGAGCCGGCCTTTCTTCTGGCTCTTTGAAAACGTGGTTGCCATGGGTGTCAGCGATAAGAGGGACATATCTCGCTTTTTGGAGGTCAGCTTCTCTCTGTCCTCTTAACTTGTTGCTTAAGATTTATCTAATCCTCCCGGTCATAACTAGTCATAACTTCTAGATAAAGTTTGACGTGAGGCAAAAGGTTTGATGGCTTGTGAATGCCCCCTTGTGGCACTATTTGATTTTTTTTTGGACATAGATCATGAGAAGGGAGCACTGAGTCTCTTCATCTTGATGTAATAATTTTGATGTGCCATGTTTAATGTACTGGTCTTCTGCTCTCCGTATTGAATTTTGTCATGTTAAGACCTGGTCAGCTTAATATTCTCCACTTTGTGTTTGGCTTTTGAAACCCTTTTTAAATGGTGGGACGACCTGATCCTTAATTGATTTTAGCAAATCAAAAACAGTGCAAGGATTTTTTTTTTTCTAATACCAGTAATACTTTGCTATTAAATGGTAATTCTACTTTGCTGTACTGTAAAACACTGTATGTAAAACAGCACCTTACCTTGGTTCCTGATGTCTTTTCTCCTCTGCTTGGATTCCAGTGCAACCCAGTGATGATCGATGCCAAGGAAGTGTCTGCTGCCCACCGCGCCCGATACTTCTGGGGAAACCTTCCTGGCATGAACAGGTTGGTGTGCGAATGGTGAGGGAAGCAGCAGCCTGGGACACACAACGGACAAAATATACCCTTTGAACAAGGGGACTGCTGTGTAACATAGCCCAGGCTTTTACGAGTTACCCTCAATAGGACTATGACACTTAAGTATATACCCCATGAGGCCCACAAAAAAACAAGGGAAAATAGGGTCCAGTTTGAAAACTACCAAAGAAACCTTTTAGTACAAATTCAAGGAACATGTACTGCATCTCAGAGGCAAATATTCCCATGTCTTAAACTACTTTTCAGATTACAATTTTTCATAACCATCCTATCCAGTGAAAACCGTGTATCTCATTTTCTGAGTTGATGAAAAGGTGACTTTCTAGAGATACGTGGATCTCACAGGACAGCGACACGTCATACATATGATGATTTTATAGAATATGATGCATTGCTGTGGATTAAACTAACAAACAGTATACAAAGCAGTTAAAGTCAACACAACCATAAACATCTACTGCAGTAAAATGCAACATATACATTAATGCAGCAGTAATAATAACTCAAAAACATAATACAGTACCAGTCAAAGGTTTGGACACACCTTCTCATTCAACTACTTTGAAGAATCTAAAATATAAAACATATTCTGGTTTGTTGAGCATTTGTTTGTTTACCACATAATTCCATATGTGTTCCTTCATAGTTTGGATGTCTTCAATATAAATCTACAATGTAGAAAAAAATAAAAATAAAGAAAAACCATTGAATGAGAAGGTGTGTCCAAACTTTTGACTGGTACTGTATATAGTAGTAAAACACTAACAGGGAGTACTTTTACTTTTAAAAGTTAAAGTAAAATTGCTTATAATACTTAAATTATAATTTAAGTATTACTGAAGTAAGGTTTTGAGTGCAGGACTTTTGCTAATAAGAGTATTTTCACGTTGAGATATCAGTACTTTTACTTAAGTAAAGTAACTGAATACTTCTTCCACCACTGATTCATTTCATGCAATATGTTACTTAGCTAAGCAGAGAGCTGACGTCACGCAACACAGATAAACCATCTCAACAGGTTTCAAGTAAGTATCTAATTAACAGACCTAACGTCTCAAATGAGCAAACACATTCATTTCTAACTTACATTTTATCACTTACAGCAAGTTTAACATCTTATGTTTCACTTACATTGGGGGGACCGCCACCAGACACCGTGTACAGGCAGCTGTTTTGACGTTAATTAACGCTAATTCATAATCGCAGACTTAACGCTCCGTGATCACAAATCAAACGCACCTCGAGTCTCTGGCTACGTGATTGGCTGAAATGATAGGCGACATCTGATTGGCTACAGATAATTCCCTTTTATAGAACACGAAGGGAGCTGCTGCAGGGAAGACTCAAAAAGTTCAAACATGACAGAATGGAATATAAATATGTTTTTGTTGAAAATTGCAAATACTTTTGAATATGTATATTTGTGGATTTCTATAAGATTTAAAACAAAAAATATTTGTGTTTGCATAATTTACATGCAATGATAAATACTTTTTTTGCATTGAAAGATATTTTTGTCTAGACGGACATTTATTTATTAAATACAAAATATATTTTTTAATCCTTCTGTGTGCATTTATTAATACAGAGAGCCATCTGATTACAAAAAATTAAGCCCAGCAAGTTGTGTGTTAATCTAATCAGATTTATGTAAATTTAAACATAGGAGTTGTCTTTTTCAGAGGTAACTTGAAAAGAAAAACAAGAACAAAGTGGAGTTACTTTGTCAAGCATCAGATCTATTAGCTGAAGTCCAAAGTTATATATAGTATTGCATGTCTACATCAAATTTTTTGCTCCTGTTCTTTCTCTTTTTCAGGCCTTTGAGTGCCATGTACAATGACAGGGTGGACCTCCAGGACTGTTTAGAACACGGCAGAACAGCTAAGGTACTTGTGTAATACTTTGATTGAACTAATATATTACAACAGATCTGAACCTTCCTCACGTTACATTTATTTGTTAGGCTGTATTGTCAAAAGAAATCATCAATAAGTGCATTAAAAAATCTGAATCTGCAACAAGATCAATTATGTTTCTCTATCCTCTGATGGAAAGACAACCATTTTTGACAGTCACAACTGTAATTTAAGTTAAAAAAACAACAGCAAAAATGTAATAAAATGAGAAAAAAGTAAAGAAAAGCACAATTGAATTGCTCAAAGCAAAGCAAATCTGCACAAGGGCGGCTCCCAGTGGCAGCAGGAGGTAACAGCATGAAAGTCCATCAGTCAGTACTGAGAACTTAACCAAACACAGAATCCTCATGCTCATCAAGCGATCTGATCTGTTATGCAGTAATGAAAGCAGTAAAATCTCTGATTTTTGCAGCTTTCATACACTTTGAACAATAAAAAACAATAGTTAGACTCACATAATAATGTTTCTTTCAGTTTGGCAAGGTGAGGACCATCACCACCAGGTCTAATTCCATCAAGCAGGGCAAGGACCAGCACTTCCCTGTGTACATGAACGAGAAGGAAGACATCCTCTGGTGCACTGAGATGGAGAGGTATGTAAACATAAAGCTTGTCCTTAAAAACTGAACTATCACAGCTCTTTCAGTGATCTAAATCTCAAAATGATCTTCCTGTGTCTTCCCCTTATTCTGCTCCTCGCCTGTCCGGTTGTTTTTGGTTCTGGATCTCAGGATCTTTGGTTTCCCGGTCCACTATACGGACGTGTCCAACATGAGCCGACTGGCGAGGCAAAGGCTCCTGGGCAGATCATGGAGCGTCCCGGTTATCCGCCACCTGTTTGCACCACTCAAAGATTACTTTGCCTGTATTTGAGCGGCGGGAAAACTCGCCCTCGGAAACATTTAGGAACTACAACTGTATGTTGTGACTAGAAATAAGAGCCTTGATCCTCGAATTATACTCCTGTATAATTTGCAAGCAAAACGTTGACGTAGATTTCACATTATTTCTTGTATTTGAATTGTAATTCTTATTCTATTTAATTTTGATATGTCATTTTACCTTTTTAGCAGTGTTATCAAGTATTGTTGATTTGTTTGTGCAAGCTATACTTGAGACTATGCTTTCTTCTCACGACACTGAGACAGGAAAGTGCTAAACGTGTGTTTTTAAAAAGAGACGGCAATGCGATGGGAAAGACCCGACAGATAGGAAAAGGTTTTCAAGATATGTGAAACGTTTTTTTTTTGCTGTGTGAGCGTACTGTACGTCGGGGCTGTGAGATTCCCGCCTGCGGTGCGGCCATGCTTCCAGCTACTGAGCCTCACGGAGGTGTGAAGGGAAAGGCAATTTTCTTCAGTGTCAGGAGAGCTGCGTCTCCAAGAAATCCAAAACACCAGATCACATATACCTCTTTGTTTACAGTTTCTATACACAACTGAAGGTAATAAAGGTACTACTGTAATATGGTTACAATACCATGGTGCTCCAAGGTGATGGCAAACATCATAGCCCATGTGGCACTGCGACGTTAGATAATACAAGGCTCTTTAACCTGTTGCTGGAAAAGACTTGTGTTTAATGTTGAGATAAAAAAACAAATCTGTTCTGTGTTGTTTTGTTCACTTTAAAGAAAAGTGACAGACAGTAAATTGCAAAAATAGAGCATATGCTCTTCTCTGCATTTTACAGCTTTTATACAGTTTGTACTGGTGCTCATTTAATCTCTCAGCCTTGCCACACTCAGGCTCACTGCCTGGATCTGCACAAACGGAGAGTGAAGCTACAACCACATGGGCGATGATGTTTTCTGTCATTTAAAGAAAAGAAAAAGAAAAAAAACTTAAGATCAACGTCTGTGAAACTATTTTTTTCTAGTTTCATCCTGACCAATGATATTACTGTACAACTGTTAAGTAAGTGTGGTCGCTGGAGGGGAGGGAGGCTGATTGAGCTTTGAAACTCTCCTCATCAACTTCCACCTCTCTGAACTGAAAAAAAAAAACTGTCAGGTGCAAAACCTCAACAATATGGTGCGGCTTCACAAAGTTCTTCTACCTTTTTATAGCAATTCTGTGCTGTTTTATCAACATTATAAAGCACTTTTATATGTATACTTTCTTTTTTTTTCTTGATATTTTAAAAGAAATATTGGTTCTTGTGAATTGTTTCTTGTTTTGTTTTTGTTTTATGATGTGAACTGATCTACCCTCGTGTAATACTTTTTGTATACAGTAGGGCTGTGCCAATAGAAGTGAAAGAATGGATTTTGATATGTGAAACCCATGTTATTTGACTCAGTGTACAGTCGATGGATTGACATTTGTAACCCCAAACCCCTTTTCCCTTCATCGCTCATCCATATTGTTCCCTGTTTTAAAGCAGCGACACAGTATGATACTACCCAGATTCAAAGAATGTCTATTTCTTTTAAGATTGTAAAATGTAAGACAGAGTTAGGGAACTATGTTATGCGCTTTGTGTAATATTTTTGCCATTTCCCTGATAAATCGTAGTCGTCATGTTGACAAATTTAAGTACTGATCCAAATTTTGGATTACTCTCACAAACTAAATTCTCTTGATTGTAACCTCTAAGATAAATATGGAGGATTTAGGCTGCAGTTCGTCAAAACGAAAAACTGACACAGTGTTTGACGAAGATGTCGGGACTCAAAGAGTAAAGATAATTAAAACAGATGTTATCGCTTATCTATATCATATTTAAGATTCTAAATTTGAAATTTAATTTCTTAATGTAATTAATTTCTTAAGTGACCTTATTGCCATCGTTTTTGTCCATGCACACTGGGCTCAATATGAGCTCTGGTGCTTTGTGATACTTTAACCAGATGTTATTTCCCCCCCTCCTTCTATAATACTTAACATCCCCTCATGTTTGTACATTTTGTACATAAAGTTTTCCGGTTGCTGTTTTCAATTTGTTTTTATCTTTTTTTTTTTATTACGTATGAGATGTACAAATATAATTCTTTGCTAATATATATCATCAAATTAGGAAAAATCTTAGGTTAAAAATAAAAAAATCAAGTGACAAATTTGATTCAAAACTTGCTTTGAGCATTAGCTGTAGGGAGACTCTAAGTCGACTACTTTATTGTACTGATTTGTTTGTGTCAAGTGAATCCAGATTTTAATGTCATGTGATCTTAATAGTGGCCTATGGACAGCTTTAAGATGAACGGTCTCAACTTCACTGCACAGCCCTACATGGTGGTGTTATTTTGCTTCTATTTCCTTTTGTAAGACTTTAAAAGAGGGATTGTCGCTGTTTCTGATGGTGCTAAACATTTTATCTAAACAACAAAAATATATTTGATTGGAAGAGAACTAATGTCTTGACAATGACTGTTTTGAGTTCCTTTCAGTAACGCAACAGAAATATTATTTCACTCATATAAATATATTAACAAAGGCATTTTAACTTTGTACTTGAAAAAATAAGGATAACAAATAATGAAAGGTTTCCTATATTGTTTTAGACTAGAGATTGCTGTAGTTGGTGCTTATCTGTGGGAAAATTGTGTGAGAAAAAAAAAAACGGTAATAACTTTTACTGTAGCATAATGTCTGCTTAATACGCATTGCTTCTTAATCCTACATTCCATGCCGTAATATTCTCCATGTCTGTTTTCAAAATGTTGTTTTGAATTGATGTTTTTTTTAATTTTTTTTTATCAGAAACAACATTTGAGTTTTACTGTTCAAGGCAGGTCAATAATTCTATATTCGGTGATACTGATGACACTCTGTGTGACTTTCTTTCTGTCATAACTGTTGATGGCCTATACGCTTTCCCTCAAGACCAGTTCTTACAGCAAATGTAGCAGTCATTCTCCACTTTGACCGAACCCCCCATACTTAAGTTTAGTGTCCAGAGAGAAGATAGAGGCTCCGTATGTACTTGTGCTGGAGAACACTTGAATAAATGTATTGTTTTTGTGCAAACGTCTGTCACCTCCTGTGCTTTTTTTTTATCAATATTTAATAAATTGCACCTGACCTTTTGAATTCAAGCCCTTGAAAATGTGGTTTCCAATATCTCAAATATTGCTCTGACTTGTTAGACTTGTTTTTTTAAAAAAAAAAGGAAACTACAGTGAGTCCTAATTTTAAACAGAAAGGAATTTTAGGATTATTTAGTCAGAATATAATTTAATTGGGTCGAATTCAATATGCCATACAAATACAGAATGTCCACAATCCAAAAGCACATTTTTACAACACAGTCACCTCAAGCAAGTGCGAGAAGTTCAGAATAAGCGTATATAATAATAAACGTTGTAAGGTGGCAGAAATGAGCCTCCGTGTCTGTAAGAGGCCTTTCCTACAACAACATTTTGACTTATTAATAAAATCAAGAATGGCTCTTTTTTACACAAATATGACATAGTGTTGCAATAATATTCATATGTATGAGTACCTAAATTAGTATTACTATCTTGTTAATGTGATACATTAAAGTCAGAATAATGGGGCGATAAACACTTGATAATGAAAACATTTTCTCAGGTGACAATAATGGCCTTCCATTGACAAATGACACGTGCAAATATTTTTGATGTTGAACAATTGCAACCGTAATTAATACTCGCATTACTCTGATTAAGCATCCAATAGTCAGGGGACTGAGAGAGGAGATGTGGATATTGATATTCAGCTCTTGTTTCCATGCCAATGTGCCCTCCAGCAGGGGATTTGTAGCTCAGTGGCTTCTTGACACCTTGGTCTTCACCACCGCCAGTGCTTAAAATAAGGGTGTTGCCCTGCAGCTCCTTTCTGTTCAGACCTGAACATGTAGCCATTCCACCGCCTTTCATTCAGCCATCAATCACACAGGCTTTATGTGCCTGCACTTACATTACCTACTAATGGCACATGCTCGTAAATATATTATTTATCTGTTTTATGTTTCTTTTTTCTTCTATAATTGTTACAGATCAAACCCAGGTCACGTAAGAAGACTCAATGTAGACTAAGCTATTCAAATAAAAGGTCATAGAGACATTTAAGCCATTAAATCCATGATAACAAAGAAGATGACACATTATAAAAAAAATCAATTATGCAGCCTCACTCTGCTCTTATCTTTATGCCACCCCCCTTCCTCTGATAATGGTACAGCCTCCTCTCAGTGGACACGCCCTACGCCCAAAGTAATTGGTTGCTTAGGCGACCAAGCCTTTACTCAGTGCAGCTGATTGGAGCTTGACACCGTCTCAAGGCCTGGGATGCTGCGAGCTGCATCAAGTTAACCACAGAAGGAAGGAGCTGTACCGGAAAACTTGCGATTATCCTACAAAATAAAAGCATAAAATATGTCTCGATAGAGCCCCAGTATATGCTCGTTGTCAAACATGTTTAAGATAACTAGTGCCAATGGATTCATCTCATTCTTAAAAACAACAACAACAAAGAGCTAAAGAAAACCAAGCCACTGTAACATTTGTATTTGATAAGCCAATATAAAAATTGCACATATTTGTGAAGAGCAGTCATTATATATTGCAGCCGTACATTTGCATATAGCCTTACAGAGTGCTATCATGTATGACCACTTCCAATAGTAAATGTAACACAATAACATATAATATTAGTCGTCTACTACAGTGGTTCTCAAATGGGGGTACGTGTACCCCTGGGTGTACGTGAAGGCACTCCAGTGAGATTTTTAAAAAATATATTTAAAATTAGCATCCATTCAAAAATCCTTTAAAAAGAGTTATTTAATAAATATTCAATAAAATATAAGTGTAAGTTCATGAACTGAATTCAATGCAACAATGCAATCGTCAGTGTTGACAGTTTAATAAATCAGACACTGATGGCACAGTGCTGTGTATTACATCTTTTTTTCAACCAAAAATGCTTTGCGCTGGTTAGGGGGTACTTGGCTGAAAAAGTATTTCACAGGGGGTACATCACTGAAAAAAGGTTGAGAACCACTGTACTAGGTTACCAAATTAGCAATTTGCTGAATCGTCGATAGTTTTGAGAGGTATTTATTAACAGATGCATGTTAAGTATTGATTGTATTACTAACAATATGTCTGAAGGCAGTAAGTATGAGTACGTTTTCTCAATCAAGTATTTGCAGCTTAGAGGAGAAAATTGGGGTATTTTCTTGCCCAGCACATTATTGGGGAAGGAATTTTTCCACAGATCTATATGAGACTCGTAGTAAAAGCTGTGTAAATTACATATTTGGGGAAAAATGACATCTTATTTTGTGCAGATTGCATATTAAATGCCTTTTAGCCAAAACCTGGTTCCGGACCTCTGAATTTAACCAGCGATCTAAATAGACAATGAACTGAATATGAGCATTTCAATCTGATTATCAGCCAACTTTTTGGACTCACTATTCCCCTGCACAGGTAAGACAATTCTGCTTTTATTTTGAACTCCATAAACGGAACTCTTACTTGTACTCCCTCGCTGACTTGCTGACGGTGATGATGCTGCGATCTGCTGGTCCCCCACCGGCCAGGAAGGCATCCATCTGGTGTGTGTGTGTGAGTGTGTGAGTGTGTGAGTGTATCTCCTTGGGAAGATCCATCCACGGATTGTGTTGCATTCAGTTCCTGTTGAGAAAGTAAGCAGAGAGCCGAGTGGAGCAGCAGAAACAGGCCCGTAGAGGAGGTATGTGGACCACATCACCGCTTTTATTATATAGACTATAGAGCTGGAGCGCCTTGGGGGAGGACTCCTCTCCTGGAGCCTGGGAGACTTTGTTTCCATGCCCCCTGGCTACACGTCTGGGTGTCTGTTCATGCCACCCTCCTATGATCTATACACACCCTGAAGTACAAGTACACCCCCTAACCTGGCTGCAGGGCTTTAATGACCATAGAGAGGAGACACTTTAGATAACCAGGCTTTCTGAGGGAGAGGAGGGACTAAGGCGCACTGAGAGTTGGTGAAGCCGGTTTCTAGGTCGCTGTGCAGCCGATCATGCCGGATGGAGACCGGTTTCTTTGTGTCAAGTCGCACAAGTGGAAGTGTCATCATTCCTCTGCGACCACAATTTTTTTTTTTTACAGTGAAATTACAGCATCATTATTCAGTTTGGCTACTAAATGACATATACCTGCGATTGCGTTTGATTCCTAGCAGGGATTTAATATATTTAATGGAGAATTCAAATGGATATAGAGACATTTGATATAGAACCAGGGCCTGTAGTTGTATTATTGTGCTCCAAAATGAAGTACTAGTTGTTGCATAGATTGAATCAGTAATAGATTTATGCTTACATTTCATATTTTTTGCAAGTCTTAAAACAGCACAACACAAGCTCACCTGTTTATTATTGACATATCAACTTCCATGGTGCTAACTGAGGAATAGGCCTGTTAAATAATAGTAATGACTTTATTAAAGCCTGTAGCTGCTCCCAGGCTTTGGAGGACACAGGAGATATTGCACTAGTGCTTAACCTGCTAACTGTTGGCATTAATGCCCATCCTAACGCATCCGATACAGTATCAAGCATCAGATCTGCGTGAAGGAGTCCATGCCATGCAGTAAAGTTGCCGCACCCTCGTACGCACGCACGCATCCTGCACGCACGCACGCAGGATGGGCACACACACACACACACACACACACACACACACACACACACACACACACACACACAATACATCACATCATTACTACTGTGGTGTAAAGGGAAAGGGTGGAGGCAGATCCTGGAGATTCTTTGTTATTGTTGAACAGATAATCTCTGATGATTAATGATCACAACCAGTTAACCAAATCATTTTTGAAGAAGATTCATTTTTCATTACTTTCTGTGCATTTTTTTGTGGTTTAGAGTGGAACACAATAGAGTAGAGAAAGCTTTGTGGTTGGGACCAGATTAGTAGCCAGAAATGTAGAAAGACTGATCTCATGAGACCTGGACCAGACACAAACAATATATTTTTTTTTCTTTTTTAATAAATATTGACTTATTCATTCAATTCTTCCAATGTAATCCAGCGACATGAAGGTGCAAGTGCTGCTTCCACTCTACCATTATTCCTTTTTCGTGTTTTCGTAAAAGTCATCCAATTTTAATCTACTGGAGACTGCAACCAGTCTATAACATATGCACATGGCCCGTATTGTCCTCAATGCATGTCCATGACAAGTTTAATTCAAACAGTGATTTTACCTTTTCAGATTTAGATCCAGAAAAGGTAAACGTAAAAAAACGTAAAAAAAAGGAAAGCAGTAATGCAATTATTCTATTCGTAGTAGTTTGTAGCACTTATTATATTCGTATTAGTCTGTTGCAATTATTGTTTTCGTAGTAATTTGCCTCTGCACTATACTTTTGCTCTGGTTTATGCTTTAAGATGCTTGTTTAAGAAAGGAGATGCACTTATGACTTCTGGTGACTAGTAGTTCTCTTGAATACCTATGTTGAATACACTTATTGTAAGTCGCTTTGGATAAAGGCGTCTGCTAAATGACTATAATGTAATGTAATTTAATGTAATTAAAAAAATAATTGTGTAATAATAAGTAATTTCCTACCATAGTAATCATCTGGCGACTCCTTTTGGGGGTACTGATCCTCAGGTTAGGAAGCACTGGGGTAGTGTAGAGCTATTTCCCATGAATGAAAAGAAAGGGAACACACTTGAAGACACTATGATTCTTTCTGAATAGCTTTGTTTTGAGGGAACGACATTATAAGTGGCTTTATGCTGCTTAAGTCCTTTCAAAATAATGGCCTTATTGACCCATGTCTGCCCTATTGTGATCCACAACTGGCCTCAGCTTCTTTCTATTCACCACTACGTCACTGTCCACTGAGACGTCAGGTCTCAGGCCGTGACTGACACAGTCTAGTAGCTGATGTCAGTCACAGCCTGACAGACTAGTCACAGGGCAGCACCACTGATTCTTGTCTCTGCTGGACTTACTGCACTGTCTCAGGATGAGGTACTTTATAAGTTCTCCTTCTCAAGTTTCTTGAGGAAGAACTTTTTTTGCTCTTTCGTGTTTTAGTAGTTTTAGATTTAGTCAGTGTACAACAGTTTTGGCAGCTGCTCACAATACCAGACGAAAACAGGGTCAAAATCTATCTTTTCCTCTCTCTCTCTACCTCACAGAGCTATAGCCATGTCTTCCAGCTCAGCGATGGTGCGGATCCTGATAAAGGGCGGCAAGGTGGTGAACGACGACTGCACCCAGGAGGCCGACGTCTACATCGAGAACGGCATCATCCAGCAGGTGGGGAAGGAGCTGATGATCCCGGGTGGGGCCAAAGTGATCGACGCCTCGGGAAAACTGGTCCTCCCCGGGGGCATCGACACCAGCGTCCACCTGGAGGAGAGCTTCATGAACGCCACCACGGCAGATGACTTCTACAGCGGCACCAAGGTAAAGAAAGAAAGAAGGGTTTAGTTTGGAAGTAGGGCAACTGGCATTGTCCTAATTATAGAACAGACCAAAAGCAACTTAAAAAACTTAATGTCACAGTATGTTTTTCAGCTGAAGCATGAAATAAGAACAGTGTTTCAGCACTTTAAGATTCAGGTGTTCTTGTTCTAGTTCTTGTGCTAAATTCCTCTTCATGCTCTTGAATATCCCCCTTACTTTATTATTGCTTATAATCACAAATATGTTGTTTTCTCTGTCGGATAGAGATCAATGAAAGATTTTCACTGATGCTTATTTTAGCTGAAATGTCAGAGGAGCGACTTTAGTTTGGTGTTGATGAGAGGAGACAGCTCTCTTAATATTTTGGCAGCAAATACGTTTGTTATTTTAGACACAATCAAACTTGCTGTCAAAGTAAAACGACAAAATCAAAACATAATGTTAACACTAAAACTGCAATAATAAGATTATATTAAATATAAAGCATTAAAGCAGAGTGATAGAATGCACACAACATGTTAAAACATATGAAATCTCGGCTGATTATTGTGACAGTTCAAACTCTAACTAGACTCTATTGCTTGGAAGTATGATCAGTTATTTAGCAGTTTGAATACTCTGGATGTTCTTACAGACGAGCCATCATTCTGTGAGGTAGAGCCCCAGTGGTAAGTTGATTAATCAATTGGTAAATGGACAGAAAGTTAATCGTTAATTGTTTTTAGTCATTTTCTAAAGCACAAATAGCAAAAATCAGGGTTCAGGGTTTTGATTCTCAAATGGGAAGATTTCCTGGCTTTATTAATCTTCTATGATTGTAAACTGAATATCTTTGAGTTTTAGATGGTCGGTTGGACAAAACACCTTGAAATGCTCCTCAGAGAGCCAGATGTCACAAATCATGCTTCAAAATAGCAAGTGGTATTCATAAATCACATCAACAGCGGCCAGAACCTGAATAATCGCTTTAAAAAACTGCACGTAAAATAGTAAAGGTGTTTTTAAACATAACAAGCTGCGAGTTAAAGTGCAAATGGATGGGCATCTTTCACAAATTCCTGACATTTTAAAGAACAAATTATACATTTTGATGATTTATTATTCAAGAAAACAATCAGCAGAGACATATAAATAAGAACTGCCCTTCTTGGCAGTTATATGAGGGCTTTTTTGGGAAGTGTCACAAGGTTGCAGAGTCTGTGTTTTAGCAACATCACACAAAGATGATTTGGCACTTGGCTGTTGGCGAGGCTGCCAGAAAGCGTGGGATGAAGTTATCATGGCGGCTGATAAAGAATGGGATACCCCGCTCTGCTTCAGGGCACCGTGATGACTCATCACTCTGTAGCACTTTGAGATGATGGAGTATGAGAGAAGACGGAGGCCGGGGTTTCAGTGGTTTCAGTAGCGGCCGGTAGAAGCTGGTGACAGACACTATTCTCCACATTCCTCTCCTCTCCGTCTCCCTCCTCGCCCCTCCCTGCCTGCTCTCCAGAAGAAGTCCGGAGACAAATGCAGATCAGTATCCGTTGCCATGGATACCGGGGGGCTGCTGCAAAGACTGCTGCAAAAGCCTTTTCACTCACGCCATTGTGCTTGGAGACAATGGTTCTCAGACCCACGCCCCCCTCGTCGTCCCTCCCACTACACACCACTCCACTCTCTAGGGTCAGCTGACAGATGCTATGTGAAGCGTGCTCTCATACACAAAACACACTGTTTCACTTGTTGGGGTTATTTAGATTTATTATAGTGCGGGTTTAAAACATCTCAATCTATTAATAAGTAAAAAATGCTGTTACCCTCAAGAAATGATGCAGTTATTGCTTTGATTATTACGCTGTGAGGGGCAGTAACTCCTGTGCTTTAACTACTGAGGGATTTATATTTCCCTCAGCAATCATCTGCAGATAACCATAAAAAAATATGCATTAATTGCAATTGAGGCTTTAACTTTTATTGTTAGAGCATGAGCTGTGTTTATCAGTAGATTACAGTACCATCAGTATTTCTGGACTTAATAAATCAATATTTTCTGCTTCAACGTCACTTAATTGTCTCGGTTTAATGATTTCACTTAACCTCAGTTCCTTTTAGTCTGCAATGGCAAATGATAAACTTAAATGACTGCCTCATGGGTTTAAGCCTCCGCAAACCAGTCAAGTTGCGGTTTCCACCCACATATGTCCAGACTCATATAATATATGCGGTGAAGTCATATGGCTTTGTCATATAGTGCAACGACCATCGTCTGAAGCTCAATATCAGCAAAACCAACAAGCTTGTGGTCAATACAAATCAATAAAAACGGGACGAGACTCACAACACTAAAGCTCTCTTCAGAACGGGACGCGGCCGTCACCAGCTTGAAGGCATTAAAACACACTGACACACTAAAAGATATGTAAACAATGCAGATAGTAAAACATAAAATACAATACTAATAGCAGAATTACTTCCTACAATTTAAGGAACTCAAGAGCTGTTGTTTGCTTTTCTTCTAGGCTGCTCTAGCTGGAGGTACAACCATGGTGATCGGACACATTCTGCCAGAGAAGAATGAGTCTTTGCTGGAAGCCTACGAGACGTGCCGCAGCTCGGCGGACTCCAAAGCCTGCTGTGACTACGCTCTGCATGTGGGGGTCACTTGGTGGGGACCCAAGGTAATCCGACACTGTGCCTACCTCTCCACATGTCATCAGTTTTACAGAATTCTTTTTTATTGCAAAAATAAAATCAATATTCAGTCTTAAACTGTTTGCTTTGAGCAGCCTATAATGTTTATTACCTCTGCTGTACCTCTGTAAGTGGCTTCCTACAATTCCTAGAAAGCTTTTTTGGTATCCAGAGACTAGATTTTTACATATTTCTTTCAGCCCCTTACATGTGTACGTGGAAACATGGAGATGAGTGAGAACAATAGCTAAACAAGAGGGTTATTTATGCCGGGACAAAGCAAAAGTTTGGTCATAGTTGTGGCTGAGTTGCATTCTGGTTAATTGAGGCTGAAAGAAACGTTTTTGTTTTTTCTTTTTCTATGATGACTCTCTAACTGTACAATTGTTGTTAATTGTATTACACTGTTGATTTAAGAGAGAAGCTTCTGCAGTTTGGTTTAAAAAGCTGATGTTTGCTAAATATATTTTAGTCTGTTCTTATCAAGAATAAAATAAATATACCATTAAATAACAACAAGGACACATAATAAAAGTACACCTCTTGCTGAGATCTGGATTCCTCTTTGTGCAAAGATTTGTGGTCCAGGCTGAGAGATGCTAGAGCTCATTTACACTTTCACTTTCCCTCCTGCAGGTGCGAGCGGAGATGGAGAAGCTGGTGAGGGAGCACGGAGTGAATTCCTTCCAGATGTTCATGGCCTATAAGGACATGTTCATGCTGAGGGACAGCGAGCTCTTCCAGGCTCTGCAGCACTGTAAGGACATCGGAGCTATCGCCAGAGTCCATGCTGAAAATGGGGAACTGGTGGCTGAGGTGAGGGGGAATCATTTCACTATTCCTTTTCATTCTGTATATTATATATCTATTGCAGTATACACAAATTAATTGATCATAAATGCTTGTATTAATGAACTTTGTACTAATTAGTTGTACACATAATTAATGGCAATATCTTGATTTTTCCCAGGGTGCAAAAGAAGCATTGGACCTGGGCATCAGCGGCCCAGAGGGGATTGAAATTAGCAGGCCTGAAGAGGTATTACAGTCGGGCTTATTTTTATTATATCCAGACTCTTGTCATAAGTATTAATATTATTTACATAGTGAATAGATCCAGTCTCTGTCTTAGTGTCTCACTATGATTCTTCACGGTTCTCTGTCTCTTTGCAGCTGGAAGCAGAGGCGACCCACAGGGCCATTACCATTGCAAACAGGGTGAGTGAGATCCCTCCAGCACAAATGAAGAAATATATAATGGTGAAGAGACAACATCAGTTATCCTATATTACATGATGTAACTCGTGTGTATGTGTGTTTTCTGTTAGGCCCACTGCCCGATCTACCTTGTCAATGTCTCCAGTATGTCTGCAGGAGATGTAGTAGCTACCGCCAAGATGCAGGGTAAGGCCTATTTTCTGTTGGAAGAGAGAATATGAATACCCATAAAAAAACTACTTTTTGAAATTGTAATTTTCGAAATTATACAAGGGAAACTCCATCAAAAAAAAACAAACGGATTAAGCACTTTATAACTCCTGAAATCCAATGGGTTGTGTGGCACAGCACTCCTTTAGTATCGACCTTTTCATAGTCCTTTTTTGTGTTAATACTCAAAGTTTAATGGTGCCTAAACACTTGTGTAATGACCCCCCCCCCCCCCATCAACTTCCATCCTATTTTTTTTTATATTTTTCCTCTGCATTCTTCTGCAAAAAAAATGTTAGAAAAAGTAATTAGAAAAATAGAAAACTAATTTTAAATAGTCACTGTAATGTTTTTCTTAAGCGTTTTAGAGTGAAACAAGTCATGGTTTGCTTGTTTAATCTCTGCCCCTTTTTCGTACAACATTCTTTTCACTATCATTTATTCCAGTGTGCATCCTTATTGTACTGTCTAACCACAGGTAAGGTGGTCCACGGTGAAACCACCACAGCCCACGCCGTGCTGAACGGTATGCAGTACTACCATCAGGACTGGGCCTATGCTGCCGCCCACGTCACCGTGCCTCCTCTCCGCCTGGACCCCAATACTCCCAATTTCCTAATGAGCCTGCTGGGGAAGTAAGGGAATAAGAAAATCTCACATTAAATGTAATATGATGTTAGCGCCGCTGCAGTACTACATGTGACCTTACATCCCACTCTGTTTTCGCCTGCAGTGACACTCTGAATGTTGTGGGGTCCGACCACCGTCCGTTCACCATCAAACAGAGAGCCATGGGCAAGGATGACTTCACCAAGATCCCCCATGGGCTTCCTGGCATTCAGGATCGCATGAGCGTCATCTGGGAGAAGGGAGTGGTATGTGTAGCTCTTTTGTTCCTGTCTGGCTGCCAGATAACCTCCAGAAACAGGACATCTGTTTCTTTTTGGTGGTTCACGATTAGAACTTTAAAAACGAAATAAAAAACAGACAGCAGAGGCGCAAAAAAACATCTGCTTGTGGTGCATCTGTTGTTTCAGTCAGATGTTGTGAATTTAAGTTAATTTTTAAGAGTACAAACATGATTTTTTTTTATAATTCACAGATTGGAGGGAAGATGGATGAAAATCGCTTTGTTGCAGTCACAAGTTCAAATGCAGCCAAGATCTACAACCTCTACCCCAGGAAAGGAAGGATCATCCCAGGAGCAGATGCTGATTTGGTGGTCTGGGACCCCGAGGGATCCAAGTATGAAACTCAATCCATCCATTCATCGACCGGCAGGCCTCGCTGCAGCTTTTATCTCGATTCCCTGAAGCTGATTATCTTTTTGTCTGATTTAACTGGGTCAACTCTTTCTTTCATCTCTTTCTGCAGGACCATTTCGGTGGATAACCAGGTCCAGGGGGGAGATATAAACCTGTATGAAGGTCTCCGTTGTCACGGTGTTCCCCTGGTCACCATCAGCCGTGGCCGTCTGGTCTATGAGAATGGCATATTCACCTGTGCTGAGGGATCTGGAAAGTTTTGTCCCCTGAGGACCTTCCCAGATTACCTCTACAAGAAGATGGTTCAGAGGGAAAAGGTACCAGACAGAACTGTCTTTCTTCTTTGCTTCTTCCTTTTCCTTTTTCCCTCAATCCTTTCTTTCATTTCCTTCTTTTGGTTCTTCTTAAGTTTCCTTCTTTCCTTTTGTTTGTTTACCCATTTCTTTCTTCCACCTTTCCCTACTTCTGTCTTTCTTTTTACTTTCTTCCTCCTTTAAATTTCTTCTTAAGTTTCCCGGCTTCCTTCTTTTGTTTTCTTACCTTTCCCCTTCTCTTTTTTCCTTGTTTCTTTTTTCCACCCCCTCTTGTGGGTTTCTTTTTTCCTGCTTTCTTTCCTGCCTTCATGTTCGCAAGTTGTTTCTCTCTTTAGTTTGCTTATTTACTTTGCGTTTTTGTTACCTTCTCATTTTATTTATTTCTTCCTCCCTTATTTAACTCCTTTATCATTCACCCCTCCATTCCTTCTTCGGCAGTAGAAGAATCTGACTCTGATCTGCGAAGGAGCGATTTCCTCAAAGCACATTGGTCCAATAATGATCCATAGTTAGTACTATTGTCATGAGATAATTGATTTTTTGCTTTGGTGATCATGCATAAAGTTTGACCCTGACGTGATTTGAACACGCAACCTTCTGATCTGGAGTCAGACGCGCTACCGTTGCGCCACAGAGTCATTGAAAAAATACGAAGACAAAATTGTTTCTTCTTCATCAGACTTAAACCTCTGACAAAGCTCACTATTGATAATATTGAGTCTTACAATCCAATTATAGTCCAACAAAGTTTCTATCTTGGTTGTCAAAGGAGTACTTCTAGTACCTCTGCTGTTTTATTACTGCTACTTCAATAGTTTCTACTCAAGTTTACAAGTCAGATTAACACTTTTATTTAGCATTCACATGTTCATTAATTTGATTGTATTTGTATTTGTATTTGATTGAATTTGTATTTGTAATTTATACGTACATGTGTGTTGACCTACCAGTGCCAGGCTGTGAAAGCTGTTGAGCGGGAGCCCTACACAGGTGAAGTTGTTCCGGTGCTCAACTCAGGAAAGAGGGATTTGGGAGTTTCCGATGTGGACACTCCGACCCGCCCCTGCACCCGGCACGGGGGAGTGAGGGACCTCCAGGAGTCCAGCTTCAGCCTGTCTGGTAAGAATCCACACATTCAGTCAGATATCAGTGGACATTTCTGATTTTTTCCTCATATGATGACACCATGAGGGAGTATTTTTTAGACTATACTCTTTCATGCAATGGTTACTGGAGTAATTTGGTGAAACTTGGAGATATGCTGTATTTTGTTACTGATTTTCCAAACTTTAAAACATTCACTACCTGGCCTGACGAGGGCGCCATATTTATAGAAATTTGGAAGGCTTTTTATTATTATTTTATAATATTTTTTATTTATTTATTGCTTTGCCAAACCAAGAAGTAGAAGGCTTACACCTATTCTTTTTAACATGGAGTTGCCTTGTATCTATTTGATAGTAGTTTCATGTCCTAATAATAGGGATTTGACGATAGAGAATTGACAGGAAATTTGAATTTATTGAAAGGATAGCCCCTTGATATTGTATATATACAAAAACAGCGTTCCGTAACATAACATACACTGCAAATACACAGATCCAGACAGCATGTCCACCTCTCATTACTGACATATTAGGCATCAAATGTAGAATACGTTTGTGCCTGGGGATTAATTTTGCAGTTTGACATAGTTTTCAGTGTTTGAGTATAACCATTCTTCAGGCAACAGAGGGCCAGATGCTATGTCATATTTTTTTCTTTACACTCAAATATATGCAGGTATTTATAAGTGGTTTGGATTTTAAAAGGAATGAGAATAATTTATCTTTAGAAGTTTACTGCATTGCTTGAATCTGGCTTGAACTTAACATAAGCTGTTTAGAGAGCCCTTTAGAAGAAAATATGATTGAGCTGCACATTAATACTACTAGGAAATAGTAGTTCCTTGTGTTTCACCGTTAAACCCATGCACATGATCACGTTCCCCGCTGCTCCAGGTGCCCAGATCGATGACAAAATTCCAAAGAGATCCTCGGCCAGGATCCTCGCTCCTCCTGGAGGGAGATCCAGCGGGATCTGGTAGCCAATCAGACGGCCCTTACGTGAAGCGGAAGAATGACACCCGAGGGAAACATATGTCCAAGCAAGATGAATTGTTTTTCTCTCTGGAAGCTTAGAATATGTGTGGGGTAATGGAGTCATGTTTTATTATTTTCAACTCAGAACAGTTACATAGGATTGTAAAACGTTAAAACTGTATAACATTTGCTGTAATAATATGGGAGTATGGTTAAGTGGTTATAGCTACAAAATTTCGGTCAAATGTTAACCAAATATAAGCAGCAAATAAAAGATGGGTTGCCAATGAATTACTTTGGCTGTTGGATCTCGTTAGAGGAAAAATGTTACTGATAGTTGTTGGAATATGAAGGTGTGTCATGGTTTTTACGATAATATTGTGTTACCTCACTGTAAAATACAATTTTGCACTTGTATCATGTACTATTTAGATGCCTTTTTACATGATTTAATGTCACAAATATCACAAATGTCTTTTTAACACAAGCCATGCAGAATGAAATGTGCTAAATTATTAGCAAGGTGCGGGCATGACATTAATATGTCAGTCATAAAAAAAAATTATAGTTGACCAACTGATGCACAATATCATAATGCAAACTAACCTTTTTATATGCGTTTGTTTATTTATTATTTATATTGCATTATTTGTGCTGTTTTCCATCGATGCTACTGTGAATCATTTCCTAAGTAAGAATGAGGTCTTTGTTCAGTAGCTCATCATTGTCAGATTAGCATTTCAGGTCATGTTTACAGCCTTATAGTAGATAGACTTCTGTTCCACCCCCACCAAATGTGAATGAACCTATGCTGTGTGTACTGTGCATGGTAGCATAATTAGAACTACTGTAATAAGCACTTATGTTGCTCATGTTACGCAGCATTCTTTGTTATTGTATCCATTTTCCACAGAGAGCAAAAAGTCTCACCCAAACTGCCTTTTTCTCACCTGAGAACACCGACACCCACAAACACATCGTCCCACACTGCCGGCACAGATCATGACATGTTGAACACTGCCGTTTCATTTAGAGTTGGCACTTTTTTAAACGGCAGGGTTCAGAAGTTACGCTGACTCTAACACACCACTGAGAAGCAATTAGAGAAGGTGAAATGATCCTCATTCACAGAGTTGAAGTTACACAGCGTATATGTTAAGTCAATTAATGCCATTTCTTGAGGGGATCAAATGCCTTCACACTGTACGACACTCAAAGCTCAGCATCATAACAGGAAGGCATGCTTGCTACAGAAAAGCACTGATACTACTACTGTATTTTTTATTGTTTGTTTTTAGTTACCTCATTTTTCTTGTGAATAATTGTTTTAGTCATTGATTTTGTTGTGTTTTTGTCAAAACTGATGCACACCAGATTCTGGTCATGTTTTGACTGAGTTATGTTCAGAAGATCATCCAGTTACGGTAAAAGTCCTACATCGTTTTTTGTGTGTTTTTTTGGGACAGATTTCACTTCTAGAAGCTCCAGTGAATCTTGTTGCGTCTCCCCCCTCCCAAATGTACACTGGTGCTGAACAATGTGTCATCACATTGACATCCTTTATTTCTTATTTCTTCTTGCAGCTCTTTATCACATGATTTGAGTGCAAATAAACCACAATGAAATCTCCAACGGAATCCTGTGTCTGATTACTGATCTGTGGTGGAAAGTAACGTTTACTGAAGAACTGCACTTGCACTGTGCTTATAAACTACAGTTTTATGCTACTTTTAACCTCAATCGATCAAGATCTTTATCGTCATTATGCACACACACTGAAATTGCAGTTGTGATAGCTTCAAATAGTGCTTTGTATTAAAAGATTTCACACATATTTACAAGGAAAAAATAAGGCATGAAATAGATAAAAGACAATAAATATTAGATATAAAGAGTACAGAATCTATGCAGTAAAAGTATACAAATATTATTAATATGAAGTATAATACTATAATGATAAACACACACAGAAGAAGCAACAAAAGTCAAGTAAAGGTACAGAATGACAAATAAGGATAAATCTGTGTTGAATGACGTAAATATTACATGATGGCAGCACATGAGTCAATTTATGGATTAATTGATCATGAAAAAGAACTGTCAGTTTTGTCCTAACTGTTGTATTAGTGTTTTTACTTAAGAATAGGATCTGAATACTTCCTCCACAACATTTTTTCATCCAGCAGGAGATAAAAAATGTTTTGTGTATTCTGACCTCAGTAAAAAAAACCTCACCAACAGTCACCAGCAGGCCTTTAAATCCACCCAGACACACCATGTGTCTCTTAGGCTGTAACAGTACCAGAGTCCTATTTATAATGAACCTTTAACAGCATGGAGTCAGGCGCATGCGCGCTGGGAGCCGGATTGTTGCAGCCCCAGACAGGGCGGCCCGTTATCACGCACCGCACCGCGCAGGGTCTGACAACGACGACAGCGACGCGCACTGACATAAGGACTCCTGCCCGCGTGATAACAGCGCAGACGCTCCTGAACACAGTGAGTATCCACGCACGAGACACCCCCCCTGACCCGCACCCGCACATTGTCCCTGTTTGTGCGTGATAAGGTGTTTTCTGCGGGATGAAGCTGTGTGTTTTATTCCCACGCAGTGAGGATTTCATTCCCGTGCACTGACAGTGCGGAGTTATTCCTGGAGGCCTGTAGAGGGGGCCGCTTGCAGAGCAGCTCCAGCGTTGCGGGTTTTTTTTTTTTTTTTTTTTTTTTTTTTTTTTTGCACCCCGCAAACGGGCACATTTATTGTTCTCAGCTCGGGCTGGAAATGTCAGACCCCCGCCCATTTGTTTTGTTAGACTTTGGGGGGGGGGGGTTTAGAAAACGTGTGTTCTGCTGCAGTCATTATGGAGCTTTCTGGAAGGCCCGGCAGGTTTCTCTTTTTTTTGGGGGAGAGAATAGATTGACTTCTCTTTCACGCGGTACAATAATCCATATTTATTAGATTAAATTGCACCCACTGCAATGCGTGTTCATGTGGCTGAACCCGCATGTTTTCATCCTATAAATGGTTTCATTGTTTTGCTTGTGTAGTTGTGTTTTTGTTTTTTTATTATCATGCCTTTGTAAGCTGCTCAAACCCCATGAGAGACCGCATTCACAATATTAATTCAATTCAATTCAGTTTATTTTGTATAGCCCAGAATCACAAATTACAAATTTGCCTCAGAGGGCTTTACAATCTGTGCACATGAGACATCCTCTGTCCCGGTACTCTCACATCGGCACAGGAAAAACTCCCCTAAAAAACCCCTTTAACAGGGAGAAAAAAGGAAGAAACCTATGGGAGAACGACAGAGGAGGGATCCTTCTCCCAGGATGGACAGAATGCAATAGATGTCATGTGTACAGAATGAGCAGAATATTAGTAGTGTTATCACCAGAACCCACCGCCTACACTGCAATAAGCACTGATCCCAGTTGTTTGTGTGTGGGGACACTGGAGGAGTTCAGGAATATCTCTCTCTCTGGCTGTCACCTGCAGACACAGAGCCGAGCGTGACCCTTATAACCATCCTTTCCCAAGTGCATTGCTGGTTTATAGACCTGCTTTGTGTTAATGTGCATTTTTACTGCAGGGGGATGTCAAGGTGTTACAGGCCCCATTTTTTGACAGGAAACCACTGGATGGTATTAACAGGGACGCAAAGTGAGCACAGAGAAGGCTGCAGCTGCCAGATGTGCAAAGCTGCTCACAAACATCAGGATATTTCTGTTTAATCTAGGGAGGATTATGCTCTCAACACGTCTGTAGATTAAAATTGAAAGTTAAG
Source organism: Anoplopoma fimbria (assembly GCF_027596085.1). Taxonomy (NCBI): domain Eukaryota; kingdom Metazoa; phylum Chordata; class Actinopteri; order Perciformes; family Anoplopomatidae; genus Anoplopoma; species Anoplopoma fimbria. The sequence continues at coordinate 6,846,179 of NC_072463.1, read as the reverse complement.
ATGCCTCTCAGGCACTGTGTTTACAGTCAAAAAATCAAGAGCGTTTACCATAACAGGCACAGTTTCAGCAGTCAGTGGGTTTTATAGGATCACAGCTGTCTCTGGCCAAACCCAAGATCTCTAATCTTAGAGGGCAAGGGGAAACTACAACTCAAAACGTTGAAACATAATGAGAAAAAAGATTTAAAGTGAGACATATAGCTTGTGTTGCAGTTGGGAACATGGCGATTACATTGCATGATATTTGGGAAAGCTTATATATATTATAATAAGGTCTTATATATAAGCTGCATATGAAATCCAGGACAATTATATCAAAAAGTGGGTCCATTAATTAATCCATAAAGTAGGTCCATGAACAAATCCAGAGCTGAAAGAATTAGTTTATCGATAGATATACAGTAACGACAGAACATTTATCAGCAAGGATTTTGATAACCAATTCATTATTATTATTATTATGATTATGATTATTATTTTATTAATAAGTTGTTTGTAAAAGTAAACATTCCCATGCTTTCCTCTAGGTGAGGATCTGTTGTTACAGTGTGTCTTACATGATAGTAAATCAATGATTTCTGGGTTTGGGACTGTTGATTGGACAAAGAAAGTAGTAGTTAAAGACATTTAGGAAACTTCAGGAAATTGTAACCAGCAGTTCTCAGTATGTTTTGACATTTTGTAAATAAAATGGTTAATCGAGAGAGTAATCATTTAGTGGTTATGCGTGGGAAGTGGTTAAGTATTTAGTCTGAAATATGATTAACTTACTTTCTGCCAAAAGTTTAGTTACGGGACAAAACACAAGTCCAACTGAATGTCCATTCCTCTCATCTCCTGCTGTTTGTTCAGGTTGGGGATGGCAGTGAATGTGTACGCCACGTCGGTGTCCATTGACAACCTCAGTCGACATGACATGCTGGCATGGGTCAACGATTCTCTGCACCTTACCTACACTAAGATTGAACAGCTCTGTACAGGTAAGGGAAGAGATCACACACTTCTCAACACATACATCAGAAGAAGAGAACAAAAAAAACTAAACAAGTGTCGTGTCTTTGTCTTTTCCAGGAGCGGCATATTGCCAGTTCATGGACATGTTGTTTCCGGGTTGTATCCTTCTGAAGAAAGTCAAGTTTCAAGCCAAGCTGGAGCACGAATCTATACACAACTTCAAAGTTCTTCAGGCAGCTTTTAAAAGGATGAGTGTTGACAAAGTCAGAATACTTTCATCATATTATCACTACGTATTCCAGATAATTATTGTTTTTATCGTATGAAAGCAGCATAAAGAGTGTTATATCCCATGGAGCTAATGAAGAATTTCCTGTTTCTACCCTCCAGATAATTCCTGTAGAAAAGCTTGTAAAAGGGAAGTTCCAGGACAACTTTGAATTCGTGCAGTGGTTCAAGAAGTTCTTCGACGCTAACTACGACGGGAAGGAGTATGACCCTCTACTATCCAGACAGGGGCAGGACGTGGCCCCCGCCCCCAACCCAGGTGATCACTTTAACCACAGACCAAAGAGAAACCCAGGTAAACCAAAGAGTTCTGCCTTTGCTGCACGGTCTTGCTGAGCTTTGGATGGCTCGAGAGCGCTCCCTGCAAGCAAATGGTGTGAGCAGCACGATTCACAGACTGACTGCTGTCCACCCAGATCCATCTTCTCGTTGCCCAGCATTCACAAGCAACATGAGTAGGTATGACCGAGTCACTGGTGGGATCCTAGTGATCACCCTCAGTGACTCATGGGATGCAGCATCAGTGAAAATCCACCACATGCAACTGTGTTCCCAATTCTAATTGATCATGATACATGAGACATTACTTACAGTAACATCAGAGGCAACTATTTCCTCCAGTGTCCTGCATCAAGCAGCTGATGCAACACTGCTGCAGCTCCATCTCTCTCTGGAAGCTGGACAGATAAACTAGAAAGTTTCCCTCATTTTACTAACAAGAGTAACGTCAGCTTGACCGGCCTTGCTACGTCTCCGTGAAAGCTTTTCGCTTGAAGATCATGGCGAACGATCTTAATTTGAGGTGTATTGTGTGTCATGAGCCTGCTTTGTGACGTTGTCACTGGTGAGCAGTGTGGTTGTAAATGGGCATTTCTTTTTCAGTTTCTAAACTGGGATATTGCGTGTTGGCATGTTTTGAGTTTAACACCTCTGCTGAAGCACTTATAGAGGTTTGGCAGGACGCAGGGTTTTTATGTTTACAAAGATTTTGACTCAAATAAGTGTGACATTCTGCCATTTAAATATATTTGATACATTTTTCATTCATAATTTGGCTTTTTAAAATCCGGCAATCCAAATTTGTGTCTTTTATATCAGCAGTGTTGTAAAATAATTTGGAATCCTTTCACAAACAAATGGCATATCAATAGGCACAACATTATGCTATGTGCTGATAACATCAGCTCTCTATAATGTGCTGTATCCATCGCCACAGTTGCTACAAAGCCAACATAAATGCAGTAGATCGATTTGGATTTATATGAATAACATCTCTGTTCATCTCTGACCCTTCCAGGACCACAGAGGACATCTCCAACAGTTCCCAAAAACATGCCAACACCACAGCGAGTCCAACACAACACTCCAGCTTTGAGGAAGAATCCATCTTTGTCTAGAAACGGGGGCAGTGATGCTGAGATCATGGAGCTAAATCAACAGGTAGACAACAGAAACTCAAACCATGTCATCTATTTTACCCCTTTTCAGTCTTATGTCTATGGACTCCCTATAGGTTCAGGAGACATTTTGACATGTTACAGTATTAAAAAGACATGTGTAAATGTTAGATACTCCTGTGCTTTCCTTTAAGTCAAAACGTTGCTTTGATTGGTTGCAATGTTAATGTTCAAACTTTTATTCCTTTAATTAATGTTAAAGAAAATGTAATAGTCCCTCTTAAACAGGTTCTAAGTCTTACTTTTTTTTGCATTTGCTGCCTTCCTGTAATTTTTTTTCTTTCCTTTCTTAGTTGATGGAGTTGAAGTTGACTGTGGACGGACTAGAGAAGGAGAGAGACTTCTACTTCAGCAAACTACGGGACATCGAGCTGATCTGCCAGGAACACGAGAGTGAAAACAACTCCGTCCTCAGCAGTATAATCAACATTCTCTACGCAACAGAGGTATCTGTCCTTTATCAGCAACAAATGCTGGCTGCATTGCACCATTTCGATCTGCATGTTCTTTACTCAGAGGGAGTTGCAATAGAGAGCCAGAGAGAAACTTTAAATTCAGATTAACGTTCCAGTAGTAAGCAAACCTCATTCAAAACCCCATTGACATTTCTTTAACTTATAAAATCCAGCTATGGAACATAACTGTTCTTAACAGTATGTCATGTAGCTCAATCCATATATTCACATGAGATTGGTGATTTAAAAAAAATCAATATATTTTTCATTCAATATCTCTGTTTTAAGACATCTTGAATGAAAACGATTCCTCGTAAATCCTACCTAGAGAATAGGGACAGGCATTTGGAACAAACATACTATTGGATGATCACTGGATCATAGATTAATCAAAGATCTAAATAGAGGACATTGGTTACCTGTTTTTATGTCCTCTCTTATCAAGATTGTTTGGGGTGTTAACAGAAGATAAAATAAAGCAGAAAACCTGATTATAACTTTCTTCCCTCTGTTTCTCAGGATGGCTTTGCACCGCCGGAGGATGAGGACCTTGATGAACAAGCTCACCTGGACCAGGATGAATACTGAGCCCTTCATCCCCCCTCCCCAACATCTCCATCTTCTCCTCTCTTTTCCTTTTGCCCTCATTTGTTTTCTACTCTCTCTCTCTCTGCACGCTCTCTATAAATACTCACCATTATCCCTGCTCTCTCCCAGTCTTTTCTTTTCTTTCTCTAATGTATATCTGTTCGTAACCCCCCCCCCATCCGCCCTCTGGCTGTCTACACACTATACAAGACTACTCTGTATCTTCATCCGCTGCTCCTCCCTGCCTCCACTTACACAGTTACAATAACAGTAATATAGAACATATCCCGGTTATTTCAGCATGAGTAAAGGCAAAATAATAATTGTGCCGAGCTGGCATGGTGGTTGTTTTGGCAAATAGTGAGATTTAAGACTGTAAATATTGCTGACATTGCGATTTCTGAGAGAACAATGTCTTCGCTCATTATGGAGTTATTTATTTGATTAACTTTGGTGCGCTGTGACACTTATATTAGAGCACAGAACAATGCTGCTCCGATGTGGCATCAGGACACTCCCGCAGCTACTAAAACTGTAACAAAAGTGACTTTTTAATAACAATATCTTATTTATTTAAGTTATATTTCATTTAGATTAACTTTCTGTAGCAAAATTGGTGCAAAACCTACTGTATATGAATTGAAAGTTGAGGTCATGTGTGTTATTTCAGTTAGGGTTTGTGCTTGAGTCAGCATCAAGCTTTTAGTTTCTGTTATGGTGGGTTCATGGCATGTAGAAATGCTGAAGGAAAGTCTGTGATGTATCGAAACAAAGGCGTATGATCAGTGCTCTGTGATTATTCCTTAGTGATCAGCAACATATCTGAGCATGAGAATGTTACACATTGACTGTGAATGAGTGATATTTTGTATATGTATTTTGTCTGGAGATTTTGTCTGATGTCGCACGATCCTGGTTAATTGCCGTTGTATCTTTTAGGCCGACATGCAGAAGTTTTAAATTTAGAGGTGGAAAGCCACCTGAAGACTGACAACATGGTTATAGACTGTAGCAGTTATAATGTTTTATTCTAAAATATAAAGGGAACCTGATACTGAATTAATACAGATACATTTTTCACACGACAGGGTTTGTTGTGTTTTTCCTGCTAACCATAACGTGTTTACTTTTAATTTGCTGTTAAGGGTTGCCCAGGGTATATGAGTTGTAGTTTGGAAGAAAGTCAGTATTCTATATAGAAATCACTGACTATTTGACTTGTCATCACAAGCATCCAGTTACACTAAGGAAGTCTGCTTGGTCTTCCCCAGCTTTTTTTTACTTGCAAACTGGCTGAAGTCTGCTCTGGAACTAGCATTCATTGACCATGTAAACATCTACTGAACACTCGTATTTTGAGTTTTGAATAAATAAACGGTTGTGAAATCAATGGTGGTGTTTTTATTTTAATTGAGAATTGAGGATTTGTAATGCAAGCTCACATTTGCAACTTTTTCACATCATGAACCCTACACATTGTAGGGTAAGCTAACTTTAAATAGATTGTACTGTTTGTGCTCCACACTAAAGGTTTATAAGAAAGATTAGAAAGATTGGTAAAAGGAACAACAAGCCTGCCATCTCCTTTTGTGTGCAGATCAGAGTTTTGATGTGCATTGCTATGTTCTGCCTGTTCCGCCAAAGTCAGCCCAAAGTAAGCCCAAAAAGTAAAAAAGTTCAATTAATGTACCCAAAATGAGCCAATCACGTTCTTCCTTTTGGAAAGTAAGCCCAAAGTAAGCCCAAAATGAGCCAATCACGTTCTTCCTTTTGGAAAGTAAGCCCAAAGTAAGCCCAAAATGAGCCAATCACGTTTCTTACTTTGGGCTTACTTTTTTTTACTTTTTTTTTTTTTTTTTTACGTTTTTGAGGTTGTCTCCCCTCCTTTCTACCGCACCCCCGTGCATCTTTCAGATAATGCACACAGACAAATAATGATTTAGGCCGTTGCCTCGTTAACTTCCCTGTTACGATCCAACCTGCATTACATTACATTTTCATTACAGTCATTTCAGAATCAGACGCTTTTATCCAAAGCGACTTACAATAAGTGTATTCAACATAGGTATTCAAGAGAACTACTTAGTCACCAGAAGTCATAAGTGCATCTCCTTTCTTAAACAAGCATCTTAAAGCATAAACCAGAGCAAAAGTATAGTGCATTCCTCCATTTGAATCCAATACAATCCAATATTGAACTTAGTACTTAGTACTTAGTTGATAATGGTTTCTTTTAAACATATTTGTCATGTAAGGATTTACTTTCACCATGAACGTTGTATCATGACTGTGAGTTTTTTCAACGGGAGGTCAGCCCAATGTTCACATCGGGGGATTAGCTCAAATGGTAGAGCGCTCGCTTAGCATGCGAGAAGTAGCGGGATCGATGCCCGCATCCTCCAAATCCTTTTCATGGCTCGACAATTTATGGATAAAAGTCTTTACAACTAACGACATCTACGGATGAATCTTGTGACATTTAACTGTGTTGTTCCAATACAATACTTGTTCATTTTACATCTTGTTTGTAATCATGGTAACGCGAAAAGACCACAGCATAGAAAAGCTACTACTTTGACAAGTTGTTGTGAGAATTAACCAGAAGACTGTTGGTTCCACTGAGGACCAGCAGATGACAGCACAACATCAGGTTATGTGTTGGAGCTGAGTAGTATATGCCAGTATACTTTGTATCTCGTTTGCACTGTCAACTGCATGTTACAACATGTCCCAGATACTCCAACGGTTCACTACTACTATAAGGAACGGTAATGAACAACAATTTACCGAAATTTCCTGCAATGTAGCAGGTGCTATTTTTCAATAGCACCTTTTCCCGTATTTATTTCCTAGATAGATTATTTATTGTCCTATAAGGAACGGTAATGAACAACAATTTACCGCAATCCGCAATGTAGCATTATTAAACAACAACCGAATATAATAATATGTTTGATTCACAACAACCGAACAACACCTAGATAGATTATTTATAGTCCTATAAGGAACGGTAATGAACAACATACATTTAGCATTTTATCCAAAGCAATCCGCAATGTAGACAGCAACTGATGCAGCAGAAATGTTGTCCGATGAAATTAAAATCCCCTCAACGTTGACAGCACGCGACTTTGTGGCCGTTGAAATCTCCGAAACGACCCCGAAACGACGTGATTGGTTAAAAGTAAGCCCAAAGTAAGAAACGTGATTGGCTCATTTTGGGCTTACTTTCATGTAAGGCTTACTTTCCAAAAGGAAGAACGTGATTGGCTCATTTTGGGCTTACTTTGGGCTTACTTTGGGCTGACTTTGGCGGAACAGGCAGAACGCTCGCTTAGCATGCGAGAAGTAGCGGGATCGATGCCCGCATCCTCCAAATCCTTTTCATGGCTCGACAATTTATGGATAAAAGTCTTTACAACTAACGACATCTACGGATGAATCCATGACATTTAACTGGTTTGTAATCATGGTAACGAGAAAAAAACACATCATAGAAAAGCTACTACTTTGACAAGTCGTTGTGAGAATTAACCAGAAGACTGTTGGTTCCACTGAGGACCAGCAGATGACAGCACAACATCAGGTTATGTGTTGGAGCTGCTGTGAGAGCTGCACTGAGGAAAGCTTCCTTGGATTCACAATTTAAATATCACCGTGAGATCTTTATATTCAATAAATAATGAGTTTATTGTTCATCAGAACTTGTTGATTAAATTCCAGTCAATTTTAACCCAGGATGAACACTAAGCCTAACCCTAACCCCAGCCCCCCAAGTTTATATTATTTCTTCACTTGAGAAGACTAAGAATGTTTTCGAATAGTCAATAAAGAAGTAAATGTCATGTGTTTAAACCTCTAAACATGAGAAAAACGGGACAGCTTCAAATGCAAAGTACACCTGAACAGATGAACAAACAGATTATGTTAAGATTAGAAACTTGTAGTTGTCACTTTATTCACAAATTCAAAAGTCAGACAAATACGGCACACTGTTGACAAACTGTTGAGTTCACAATAAATCAGCACAAAGGTGACAGCCTTACCTTGCTACAGCAGCAACCACAACAACCTAAAGATGATCAATAATAATAATAATAATAGTAATAATAATAATAAAACCAGATTAAATTGAGTGTCTTTGTGAAATAATAACAAATTTGCACCACTACATTGCAGTAATGGATTTAGTGATTACATGTAAATATGAGAATAAGCTTGCCTTATTGTGTACTTTACCCATTCTGATGCTTATAACCTAAAACCTGTCTTTGGTCAAATGGCAAAAAAAAAAAATAAAGAACACGAGAGCATCTTAAAAGTGAAATGATTTCTGAGAGTGTGAAATAGTAAAATCCGGCAGATATCTCAAGCCCCCAACATTTTCTTCACCATGTATCCAGGCATGTTGTAGAGGAAAAGACCCAAGATGGCCAGTAGCAGGAGAGCAGTGACGATCTTGATGGTCAGCCACCTGTACTGGTCACAAATCAGGTGTTTTGCAGCCTTGAAAGGGATGAGGAACCAGAGGAGGGCGATATCTGGACGGCTGGTGGAGCACAGAGACAAACAGTGTGTTAGCAGACAATCAAAATGTTTAAAATTGGTTGCCATTGGTTCAAAATGCAATGTATGTTTCATGAGTGGGGCAATAGCAAAGTATTGATTCAACCTGAGGTCATAATCACTTCCTCTCAACATGGTTCGAACATTTTCAATGGCTTTTCTTTTTGCAGTCGAGTTTTTAATGAATTTTTAGTTTTCAAGACCATCTAACACATTCATTTAGCTTTCAATAGTTTGATGAAATAAAGCTAAAGTTGGAGATGTAACAAGGACCATAGTAATCTTTTGAACTGTAGTTGTGAGAACACTTTTTAGTGTTTGACCTTTAGCTTTGTTTGTAGCACGAGCCTCCGCAGACGGCGTGCGAGCTCTGAGCATGAACCGAGGCGTTTAAACTCACAAACAAAATGAACAGTGAAGAGACAAAAAGACAGCGAGTGTAACTCATAGATTTGCCCGTAGACTGTAGGTGTAACCGGCAAAACGCAATAAAACCAACCAATTGTAATTATCTGTAAACTCATATCTCATATTAATGGACTGCTGTGCTACGTTTGTACATGCCCTGTTGAAACAAGTCAAGTATTACATGCATTATAAAGAAATTAAGGTTGAATATCCTTTAAACAATTTTACTTTTACTTAGGAAGTTTAAAAAAAAATCTGTAATGAAATGCAAATGATAGAACAAGCCACACATATAAGATTTATAAATACAAATAACTGAGGTACAAACTTTGACAAAGACACATGTATAAAAGCGACAGGACTACCAGAAAATTGAAGTTCACAGGTCAATTTATGCACACATTTGAAATAGCACACATAGACGCATAAACAGATCAGGACAAGAAATTGTTCAAGCAAGAAAATCTGAACTCCAACACAAACCAAGTCATAGTTGAGCAATGGACATGAATAAATTTAATGGGAATAAAAGGAAACCACAATTCAAGACATGAGGAAAAACTGCAGTTATCACACCAACAGAAGCAATATGTTGAGATTTGTACACATTAGACAACATTAATAACAAATGATGGACGCACAAAATATGTATTATTAGTAGTTCTATCGTTATAGTGCATACATTAAGCATTTTGTCAAATCTTAATTTCCCAAAAAATCACAAAACAATCCAAAATGATTACTGAATGCAAACCCTTTGAAAAGTTATCATCTTCTGGTTTTAACTCAGACCCCCAACATTTTCTTCACCATGTAACCAGGCATGTTGTAGAGGAAAAGAGCCAGCATGGCCAGCAGCAGCAGAGCGCTGAGGATCTTGATGGTCAGCCACCTGTACTGGTCACAAATCAGGTTTTTCGCAGCTTTGAACGGGATGAGGAACCAGAGGAGGGCGATATCTGGACGGCTGAGGGAGAACAGAAATGTAGACACGATTACAGGATGCCAAAGACAATCAACAATATAAAATACACTGTAGGAGGCTGGTATGAACTTCCTTCAGTGTATCTATCAGGTCAAAGCACTGATTTGACCTGATTAGAAAACCTGCTTACCTCCACACAAGGGACCATATTCCTTTTGGTGTGGAAGTTGGATGAAGAGAAAACATTTGATAGACAGCAGCGTGTGTGCGAGCCTTGTTATTACGAACTACATGAATCACTGTAGCTAATAATTCCTCTAGTCCATACTGTTCATAAAGAGGTCGCTGAAGAATCACTTAATTGTGACTCCTAATATGAGGTCGAAGTTAAGACAAAGTGGGTGGATGTCTTCCAACATTCCAGTTAACTCTCTGTCCACTGCAGCTCAGCATTAACACACAGTTTGGCAAAACAAAAAGAGTACATTTTAAACTAAAAATACAAACTTTGGACGACGCCCACTTTACTTGGCACCTCAGACTGCTCAAGCCTCATATTTACTTTGGCTGAACTCAGATTTTTTAATAACTCTTTCAAAGTGCATTTGGACTTGTGAGAATTATATTAATATAGATTGAACCTCCCCTGGTTTAGTTTAAAGTTCAGTTAGATCTGACAGATATTTTATTCTCATTTTCACACACTGCGTTGAGGTAAGAAACTGTTGAGTTTTTTTGTAATTAAATACAAACGTAAACCAAAATAATTTTTTGCGAGGCTAATCAGGAAGTTGACAAAAATCGCTGAAAATAATTCCATTCAAAAGTAATAAATCCAACTCACCAAAATAAAAAATGTTGTTTAATTTCATTCACAGTGAGCACTACTAAGGTAACGGTAACATCGCTTGTTTTTCAAAGAGATTTGGTTCCAAGGATGCAGCTGCTTTCAGATGTTGCTTACAGTGTTCTTACTTTAATTACATCTTGATCAAGTGAAACACACTCTGAATTTGATCTTGGATGAAGTTCTAACTTCCCCCAGTAGTTGTTTATGTCTTCAAAGTGCTGCATATCCTGATTTTGGAATGCACAAATCCTTTTTAGAAGAATGCATAAAGATTTAATTAAATTCTCACTATGATGTGAATATTATAGCTAAAAACAGAAAATCAAATATGCTGAAATGTAGATTGACTAGGTTTAGCGACTGCAAAAGCTTTTGTCAAGCCGAGTTTCTTTAATAATCTACTTTTTGTCACCTTATAGCTGAGAATCAATTACATGATTAATGTCTAATTAATGATTGTTAAATTATAGCTTTGGTTCCATTTTAAGATGCTCTGATTGAATGGAAACTTTAGATAGAAAGCAGGAAAAGAGAGAGTCGGAAGCCGTTCAGTTAGTGAAATTGCTGGAACCTTCTGCAGAGATGTCTGAGCGACATCTCAAGCTCCTAACATTTTCTTGACCATGTAACCGGGCATGCTGTAGAGGAAAAGAGCCAGCATGGCCAGCAGCAGGAGAGCAGTGACAATCTTGATGGCCAGCCACTTGTACTGATTGCAGACCAAGTGTTTTATGGCCTTGAAGGGAGAGAGCAGCCACAGAAGGCTGGTGTCTGGGTGGCTGGAAGGACAAAACACAGATGTTCAGTAAAACACACTCAAAGCATTATAGACCATTATTGTTGCTCTCTTTCTAAGGCAAATTCAAATTTAAATATAGCTGACATTACTGGTACTAGGACAAAGCAAAATGCAAGACAGAGATGCAATTTACACTATTTTGAGAACTTAAAAAATAGAAATACACAAACAATATCAAGAACCAGCAACTTACCATGTAAAGAAAGGAGATCCTGTATAAGTCCAGAGCTTGGTTGAAGTAAATTCATAAAAATGTCTTTCCTCATTTCGGGCAATTGCTTATTTTGCTAATATTATTTAATTTTGCTATTTTATAATAGTTTAAAAAATGTTTATGCTTGTTTTATGTTTGAGAATTCCCGTCGTTTTTATGACAGATTTATCTTTTTATTTATTCATTTTTATAATCTTATTTATAGTGCTTTTAGATAAGCTAGACTTGCAGCAGCTGGAAAATATGTACCTTTGTAGTTGAGTGTCTGTGTGTACATGGTGAGGATGAAAGGTAGCAAAGCCATAGAATAAAGTGAACAATGTAACTGAGACACACAGATCAAAAGAGTGGTCAGTAATAATAAATGTGGACATTGGGGTGATAACTGAACATCCTTCATACTTGGGTTTCTCCAGTGGATCTGGTTCGTTGCGTCCTTCACCAACTGGGCTTCTCTCTGCCTCCTCTCCGGTCAGGAGGTGCAGCTCTGCTTCCACTTTTCCCTAAAGAAGACAATAAAAACACTCTAAGTCATAAGGAGGTCTTAAAGATTCAGTGTGTAGCATTTAGCGGCATCTAACAGTGAGGTTGCAAATTGCATCCAACTGAAACTTCTCCTGTGTGCCAAGCATGAAGGAGAACTACAGTGGTCATAGTTAAAATGCCAAAACGTGAATGACTCTATCTCAGTCAGTGTTTGTTTGTCCGTTCTGGGCTACCTGAATAGAATCTGCTCTATATACAGATTTAAACGGCTCATTCTAATGTGAAATTATTTTTATTTTCAGGTAATTATACATTAAAGGAAAATTATTAAACTTACTTTTCGATTTTATATTTAATTTCTGCCATAGATCCACCTTAATGCTACACACTGTTCTTTTAAGATATTTTCCAGCTCATACAGCCTTTTTTCTAATTTTATGACATTTGCTTAATTTTTTTACTTTGACCTACCGTGAGTTCGAACTCATCATCTTCGTTTCTGGCCACAAATGGCCACCAGCCTTTGATCCTCTTCTGTTTGAAGATGGAGACCGTGGGCATCTCTGCTTCATTCGTCACCATCTCTATGGAGCACTGCTTGGCGGTCTTCGCACCGCGGGGAAAACGGTTAAGGTCCAGCTCGATTGCACCTATAAAGAGACATTGTTTAACTCAAAGAAGCTAAATTGGTGGATAAAACAAGAAGAAGTTAAAAGAAAGATTCATGTCTCATGTTCCAAAAAGGATCCAGTCTTCAGAAATGGTATTTAGTCAACAAAGCTCTAAAGTTACCCCATTAGCAGCATCACTGTTTTTTAATTAACAGTGATGTATGGAGCCAAAAGTTATCATAAATGATTGTCCACTGCACCTAAGAAGTCATCTGCAGAGAAATGGTCGGCGTCCCACACTTGCAGGTTAAGACGAGCTGGGATCTTGTATTCAGTCTCGTCCCAGGCGAACATGGACTCTTTTTTTGAGATGACGATCTTCTCCTCAGCCATGAGGTAGTCGAAGGGGTAGACGAAGCGCCAGTTGAAGTTGCCCTCCCCGGTGATGGAGTGGTAGTGGACGTCGGTGTCCTGCTTGTCCTCCTGCTGCCCCTTCAACCAGCTGGTGCAGGAAAAATATATAGGATACACAATTGTTTTTTAATTATTGGAAGTATATTTTCATCTCACTCTTAATCTGCATAAGATAATGTTGTGTTTCAGTTTGTTGTCTTTTGGTCTAGTTGTTCCCAAGAATGTAAAAAACTAGCAAAAAGACTAAAAATAAATCATCAAAAACATAGAGTGCTTATAATTACCCTCGCACAAATATGTCACTTGACTTCTCGCCAGTGAAGATATCATCGTCCTCCAGAACGACTTCATCCGTGTTCCAGACGATCACCCTCAGCTCAAACCTGGACACAAGCAAAAATAACAAGATAAACGATGAAACAACAATGAATAATGATAACAGGCAAAATGCGTGCCTTGATCAAACCAAACATTTATTAAGATAAAAGCTGTGTTTTTGTTTAAAACATACTTCTTTGGTTTCCTTGGTGAAATATCAAGAGCCGGGCCGGGTGCAGTCATGTCCTTCGGGAACATATCCACCCACATCTCAATTCTCCCCTAAAAGCAGTCAAACACAAGGAAATAAGCTCTTAAACTATGTAAACAAAAACAATATAGTATACATTGATTTGATTAAAAGGTGTAGTTGGCTGAAGCAGAGCCAGCATGAGCACACTGAATGACATACCTGTTCAATTCCTGGTTTATCAGGGTGGAGCAGTGGTCTGGTTTCCACATGTTCTGGGACCAGTTTGCAGCCGACCTTTGGGATTTCCTCCCAGTGCTTCAACACGGTCAGAGCCAGATGTTCGTCTGTCTGCTTCTTTAAACCTGACAAACATCATCAAACAGTGGTCTCATACTAATTTCACATTTAAGGGTAATAAGATGCTGCTCCAGAGCAAATTAGAACAAAGTAAAATCATGAGATAAAGGGTTAGAAGTATATTAAGTGAATTTAACTCATACCGTTATCATCCTCTATCTCAGTCGGTGCCATGAAGACTCGGTTTTCCACCTTCACTCTTCCTCCAGGGCCGTAGTGAGGCCCATCCAGTTTGCCGTCCTTACAAAGCTTAGCCAGGATTTGTGTTGGTTTCATTGGGTCCCGCCACACATTGTAACCATGGCTACAGAAAAAAGCAGACGCAGTTACAGTTTATGAAAAACAATTAATTATATAAACTTAGGATAGCCACACAATACATAATAAAAATACACCTTGTTTATGAAGTAGGTTAGGACGAGTGGTGGAATGTTATATAAGTGCATTTACTCAAGTACTGTACCTTATTATAAATTTGAGGTACTTGTACTTTACTTTATTTTCTTTCCCTATCACTTCCTGCTTCTGATTCACTACATCTCAGGAGGAGATACTGTACTTTTTACTTCACTGCATTTATTTAACAGATTAAGTCACTAGTTACTGCTAGTTTGCACTAAAAACCCAAGAAGAGAGTATAAAATATGATATTCTGTTTTAAATTAAACTACCTAACTGTACAACTGAAACAATAAATCAATTAGTTGATTTACAGATTTTTGGTAACTATTTTCTTACTTCTTTAAGTAATGGAAATGTTTTCCAGTATCACAAATGTAATGATTCGCTGCTTTTCTTTTTAATTATTCTAATCATCATGATTTATTTTTAATAATTTGTACAACGGTAAAGTCCTGCTTTTACATTAGTGAATGAATAATAAAAATCTAATGATATAATAGTTAACAGTCAGAGGGGAAATCTTTCCTGATTATACTTACATACTTTTACTTATGTAACATTTTCAGGACTTTAAGTATTTTCACTGGTTTTAGTACTTTTACTTAAGTAAAGGATCTGAATACTTCCTCCACTACTGATTCGGACACTACATTCAAGTTTAAAACATGATATGTGTGGTTTGCACGACACATCCAGCTATGAAAATGTTAGTATTTCAAAGTTAGTTTCATGCATCATCCTGTGACTGCCTAATTGATGATGGATGCTATGACTCACTAATGCAACCTGAGTCACCAAGAAGCTTCACATAATCCTGTATTGAATAATTAACCACTTCTTTTTCCACAATCTATGGCACACTGCTGCAGGGAGTTTGGTCTTTGATTCTTACATGGCGTAGTTACATGTAATGCCACACGTGGCTCTGTGTTTGCTGTAGAAACGGTTCTCAAGGTCGAGTTTAGTTTCTCCAATCAGATCGTCCGTCCCAACCAGGTCCCAGTCATAAATTGACACAGTGAGTGTGGAATCCATTGGGAATGTTGCCTCCACGTCAAAGGATCTGATAAGATGAGAAAAACAGCATTTGTCAGGTTTTCATGTATATTTAAACATGACTAACATAGCCCTAACTTTGTAAGATCATATACAGTGGGTAATGACAATTTTAAATCAATAAAATATTTCTACTTACTTTCCAAACAAAGGATTCAGCTGTTTTGAGATGTAGTTCTCTTTGTCTTTGATCTCTGTCTTACCCAGTTTGATTGCAATGTAAGGATCAGCTTTACCATTAATGTCAGCTGGATGCAGATCAGTTGCCTAAAACAAAATGGGAGAATTAAAGAGTATAATCTGAGCATCTCCTGAGATATCTACAATGGCTTTCTTAAAATACCACTATAATTTAGGTTTACTATTTGCACTAACATTCCAAATACTCATGTTACATTTATATTATATACACAACTGTAAATATTCCTTGTCAATATAATCTTGTTTTCCTTTTTACAATTGTTGCCCTTCAAGTTTCCATTTTATTGTTTATATTCTGTTCTAATCAAATTTAAATATCTGGAATATCTGTTCATACATTTTCTGTGTGTGTAGCATGGAAGGGGGCTACAACTACATTTCATTGAGCAATCCTGTATTGTAAAATGACATTAATAAATCCATGAATCCTTAAAGTGCAGAACTCATAGCCTACCCTGATAACGTAGATGCGGACGAGGATATTAATGGGATCGTTGTGAGGAATGTTCTGAAACATTCCCATGTTGGGATCGAAGCTCATGTCTCTCTGCATGTCATCCGACACTTTGTACATGCACATCGAGCCCTAAAGGGACACAGTCAAACCAATGAATTGTTATATTGCAAAACATAATGGGAAAAACAATATTGTTTTAGAAAATGAAGTGCATTTTTGTATTGTCTGCAACTGTCTAATGTTGGTTAAACAAAAAGAGAAATCTATGAGCAGCTTGTTTTAACAAATGACAAAGTTTGATACAGACAATTGATGTAACTGAAGAATGAAATATGTATTATACATTATGATCTTACTTTGAATTTTCCAACAATTCTGTCCTCATCCGTCACGTTTTGGTCGTCATCATCGCCACCTTTTCCCCTGAACAGGTTAAAGCTGTGGAGCCAGTCTTCAAAGCTGTCAAATTCACTCTCCAGTTCTTTATGGAACACCTTGTTTGAGAACACAAATTAATCAAAAGATATATTTAGTTTTGAATAATCGCTTTTTATAAGTATGTGGCTCTCTTTTCCCAGGTTATACCTATCCCGTCTTATCAAGAATATATAAACAACAGGCTGAATGAGAATTGTTCTCAGCCGTAGTGTCGTGTGATGAGTCCGGTACCTTCAGCTCATCCAGCTTTGGTTTTTTCTTCTCAAACGGATCGATCGCCAGCTTCTTCTTGTCCTTCTTTCCTCTTCCTCTCCTGGTGGCTTTCACAGGAGAGTCTTCAGGTTTGATATCTGAGTACAGGTTAGCGGTGAGGACGGATTGAAGGGACAGGAGCGGGGCGGGGGGTAGATTGGAGGAGCAGAGCACTCGAGACATGAATTCCACATGAAAGTTGCCAAAACCAGCTTTTACTGTATACAACGAGCATGCCATTGAATTGTATACTATGAAAGTTATTATCATCCTCAATCATGTCAAGTATATGTGTAGTAACATAGTGTATACTGCAATCAAACATGTTTCATATGTATCACTAAAATAAAGGCTCATCTTTTTTTTTTTTATTCACTGTAATTTTTCATTGACAACTTTCATGGCAAGCATACGGCTAATATGCACTTGTGGGACGAAACAACGTTTTCCCACGTATGGAAATTTGGATTCATGTCATCGTCTGCATTAGAGCATTCTTTGGCTACGAGGTTCATTACTGCACTATAGAAGAAAATAACAATGATGAGTTTGCGAGCTGATAAAAGATGAACATGCATGATAAGTACTTGCTCATACTGTTGTTGTGGGTTAGATGGGTGGTGCTTTCTGTTTTGTGACCTTACTAATAGCATCACAGCTACTCCACCACATTAGGATAAGGAGTACTTGTACTAGGTGGTTTGGGGCTGACAAAGAGGTACACGAAAGCATGCTGGATAATATAAAACTTTTACGTCATGAGCAAAACACTGTCTTGTGTGTGTCTTGTTTTCTGTTTTATAAGGTTTTACCTCCGCCATCTGCAATGTCCATGTCATCTTTGTCCTCTGAATCTGAGAGTGTAGCCTCATGAGCCTTCAGAGCCTGTAGGAGCAGAAAGTCATTTCTCAACTGGACTTATCAAAACCAAAACAGGATCCAGTTTTTTTCTGTTTTTCTGTTACTCACCTCTGTCAAAGTTTCAATGGAGGCAAAATATTTGGACCACCAGTCCAACATGCTCTCGTCAAGTTCCTCCTCTTCGATCTCATCACCCTTCTTCCTCTTCTTCTTTTTCCCCTTTCCATCCTTATCATCATCCTGTTTAAATAAAAAGCATTAAAAACACTCTCAATTAAGATTTAAGATTTCTTGCAACATAAAATTTTGATTAGGGAAAATCACTTTGCTTACCTCAACTTTGACCACAGCATCAGAGCCCTAAGGTAGAAAACCATATTGCAAAATATCAAAAAATGTGCTTTTGTCTGTTTTAATCATGTCCTTTATATAGAATTACTTCTCAAACTAGATCCAATTCTTTAAATAAAGGTCACAGAAAATTTACAAAAATTAAACGTACACAGTCTAGCTTGACCACAGTTTCCATCTTCTTAAAACCAGGCTCAGGTTCCATGTTGACGACAATAATTTCCTCTGAAAGATAAAAGAAGAACAGTTATGTGTTTATCTCTATAATCATCATTTATTACATGGAAAACACATGATGTACTTTATCTCCAATCAGTTTTGATTATTGCAAGTGGTTTTTAAGTAACGATATTGTAAAGCACTTGGGTGTAAAATGCGCCCAGGTTTTAGTTTATACCTGTAGTGGAAAAGTTATTGGCCTGCTTGTCTGTTGCCCTGTAGATGAACTTCCGCAGGCTGGGGACAGCGTTGGAGCCAACCAGAGTGTAGCGCCCAAAAGCCCGGCAGTCCACCACTCGGATGTTCAGCGGCGGGTGAAGCAACTCGTTCTCAGGCAAATCCTTACACACAAAATCCAGGATCAATTTGATTGACGAGAATCATTTATAGGAATATGTTTTTGAATGCTTCTTTCCTTTAATAAAAGGTGATAAAAAAGGAATTTAAATGATAACATACCACTTCAAACCACTTGACGAGGGTGCTGAAGTTGGGGTTTTTCTTGTAATTGGGGATGAGGGCGGACTGTACTCCCTTTCCGGCACATTCAATGTCCACACGAGGCCGATCCACCTGGGCCAGATTCACCCTCTTCAAGTCCCTCAAGCCCCAGAACAGAACCTGAAGGATAGGGAGGTCCAGTTTTTTCATTGTTGTTTTACTTTACATTTCTGTTCAAAATAAATCACTGGTCGAGCTAAAATCACCTCAATCCTGTATTTGCTGAGCACTGGTCTGATCCCCAGTGGTACAGGCAGGATTGGGCCGCGTTCCATATCTGTGGGACCGTCGATTGGAGGCAGGTCAGCTTTCCCATTGGGACCAATCTTAAAGAGGACACAAGGAAAGCTTTATAAAACATGTAAACAGTACCCTCACAACTACAAGGTCTGCATCTGATGGTCTAACCTGCAGCAGTTCAAAGGCTGCCAGCATTTCTCCAGCGGTGCAGTTCCCGCGGTAGATCTGATAGTACTCCAGCTGAGGAGGGAAGCGTGGGGGTCCATAGTGCTCGTCCGCCATCTTGACCACCGGCTTGGCAAACGTTCTGCCCATGAAGTCAGCTTTACCCTGGAAGCACAGTGGTGAATTAATGTTTAACCCTTAAGACATGAATCCTGGTTTAAATATTTGAAAGAATGGTCTTTATAGCCTACCATATACAATCCATTAGTTTTTACATTACAATATTTTATTTTAAAAAAAAGGTTGGTTATGGTGTTATCATGAATTATTTTCCGATCAGCGGGAAGAAACATGGCTTGAGATGCACATGTTTCTAGGCAGACTGGATAAAAAACCATTGAAGACAAAAGAGCCCAAAAGAAAAAAAAATGAACAAATGCAACATACCTAAAATAACCAGTGAACTGCAAAACAGGCATGTGTATTTATGTCACAAGATCATAGAATTATTACTTATTTAAGTATATGTAATTAAATCTCTCTTGCAGTTAGTGGTTATTAAGAGTCAAAATTACTGTTTGGCCACATACAAAAAGCACAAAATGTCACTTAAAGGAATGCAACAGGTATAAGTTCATCTATCCTTATGGACGTATCTTATTCCTCTTGCATGCCTTTCAATACAATCTTCTCTGCACACATTACAGTGCTTCTACAGTACATCAAGCCATCAGAATCCACACTCTACTTATCCAAAAGGGTCATCCAAAACAATGGTGTTATCGACAGGAGCAAATATAAAATTGTCAGTCAGCAAAAGCATTCTTTCAAATATAACTTATATCAGGCTGATTTTAACAAACACATTATTAAGGGCATATCACACACTGGTTTTAGTCTCATTAAGTGACATGTTAAGTTTTACATTACAAGTGAAAGACAGGCAGACTCTTAAATTATTAGGATGATTAGGATGGAGGAGACTGTTGCTATCTGGTAATTCAAGCTGTGCGAAGGTAGATGCTCACATAATTACAAATGGAAAAAGAGTGGCGTCTCTATTTCAGAACAACCCTTACCACTGTGTCTTGATCATAGATTTCAATGACGATAATAGGAGGGTCGTCCCTCAGTTCGGTGGCCTCTCCAAACAGCTCCACGTTCTCAAAGACCAGCAGCTGGTCCCACGTTGGGCACAGAGTCTCAGCCAGCACCTGGAAAGAAAAGATTTGATGAAGATGCAGAATGTGCTATTCGATAAATCATATCTGATATTCTAAAAAGCCCTTTGAGGGTGCTCACCTCAGTGACCTGGCTCTGTGTCGAGAAGAAGACTCTTGCAAATGGATCAGACAGACCTGTGCTGTCAGCAGCAAACAGGCTGCGAGCTTGGTACATGTGGACCCTCAGCTGGAAGATCTGTTTCACTGTGGACAGAAAAAAGACTCCCATAAATGAATGACTTGTATTTAGAATAAATTGAGTTCTACATATCTAAAACATGAAACATAATGTATTCAAAATATCAAGGTTTTATGAGGATTTTCATCCAAATAAATGTCTGTTAAGTCACAATCTCTCCCCGATAACCAACTACTTTCACTTTCGCTGTTCTCAGTCATGCAGTATGCAGCTTAAAATCAGACAGTCTTGTAAAAGAAGGTTTCATATCTCATTTTATTAGGAAAGTCTTAGTTGCGGTGTAAAGTTAACATAGAAATACTGAATTGGTTGTTGGTCTTACTCATGTAGGTGAGGCTGATGGGAGGTGAGCACGGCATGCCAGGTCCTTTGGACAACTTGTTTTCCTCAAATCCATTGGGCAGACCGTTCAGGTAGTCTTTGCGCTGTTTAGTCAGACCCAGCCACAGATAAATCTCTATCTTGGACTGGACTGTCCAGCCAGCAGGCCCAAAACCTTTCTTTCCAGGGATCTTTAGTATATGAGGGAAAGAAAAGTCAATCAATAACAGAAGGTAAAAGGGAATTTGCCTTTTCATTGATTATCTTACTATATCTAGTGTAATCTCACCCTCAGAAAGATGGTCTTGACTTTGCCACAGTCCTTTCCTGTCTCCTCCTCTGTAGTGGAATAAAGGATGTCTTTGGAGGGAACACGTGCATAAGCAATGCGTTTCCCATTACTTATCATCCATATGAAGACATCAGGGACGCTGTGTTGAGGCTGTAATAAGAAAGGAACGTTCACATAAACATGAAATGACCACAATGAAACAAACATGTACAACAAAACAAAACAATTTGTAAATGTGGGACATAATGTTGTGGATCTCACTTCATCAGCCAGGAAGCGCAGCTTTGTGAGGAAGTTCTGAGCCAGCTTGAGTTTATCCCTCACTGTGCTTTTCTTCACCTGTGACCTCATGGCTTTAGCTTGCTGGCCGATGCTCTCCTAAACCCAGAAACAGACCAGCATTTAGCAAGACAAGAGAAAATGATAACAATCAACATGTATGAGAAAAAAATAAAGACATAGCTCCTCTTTAGTTGACATACCACTTCTGACATGCACAGCTTCAGTCTCTCCCTGTCAAGTTTGGTTCTGCCGGACAGATTCTGATCCTTGTTTGCCAGCGAAAGAAACTGACTGAAAGGAAGTGGAGCTCGGTCAGCGTCAAAGTCTTTATTCAACAATTAGACTTAAAGTTTAAACCTGCTAAGTTTTAAGTGTGTCACTACAGACCTGCAACCCTGGCTGAGTTCCTCGAGGACGCCTCTCAGTCTGCGCTCAGGGTAGGTCTTCTCTGTCTTGATGATCTCTTGCACATCATTCAGTCCATCCTCCTGTAGGTACCAATAGAAGATGTTGAGGCTCATTCAGCATAGAGACAAAAACTATATTCAACTGCTAATACACAATTTAATACCATGTTCATACTTTTTTCACTGCTATGCTTGTCTACGTATTGGGAAAGTTCATGACTTGCCAGTTTATCTGCAACGTTGTCTATAATGTTTGCATTGTACAGCCTCCTTCTCTGGTCCTGCCACCAGCTCTTGATGTAGATGCACGGCTTCCTCTCAAAATACGGCAGGTGAAAGTAGTTTCTGAGGAAACAAATAATACATTTCATCAAAATGTATGTGTTTGAAGTGCAGAAACTCTAATATGCAAAGTTTTACATTTCAAAAGGCAATGGATAATTCAGGTTTGGTGAAATTCTGCTCTGTGAAATAAGTATAACTATCAACTACTTAGGACTTTTGAAATTACTTTAAACTTTAAATCACAATCAACTAAACAGCGTGGCAGTCAGTTTTTCTGTTTTAATAGGCTATGTTCCTGAATCTCTTTCTGAAATAGAGTGGTTTGTTGTTTTTGCTCTGACCGGTCGGTGATGACGGGTTTCATAGGAGGAGTCGTCGCCACTGAAGTCAGGTCGCCGTCATCATCCATCTCCTCATCACTGGAGTTGTGGATCAGTTCAGTTTCCTCCTCGTCCCCTTCTCCTCCCCCTTTCTTCCCCTTCATCTTTGGCCTGGCAGCCCCATCAATCTCGTTTCCATAGTAACCTGGCACACAGCAGCTATGTTAGAATACACACCCACATAAATGTGCACCACCTTAATGACTTACTAAGGGCATTTTGGCTTATACATTTTTATCATTTTGTCTGTGTTAATGCAAACGGCATACATTTTGGCAATGGTGTGAGTTTTTATATTTAATTTTGAAAATTTACTCTTATAATAAGTCTATGATAAACTGTCAAGCAAAAACACTTTTGCCAATTGAAACCCATTTTGATTTCACGCTAAAGAAACTGTATTTAAAGGGTTGAAATTTGGAAAATGAATAAATATTTGGTAGTTATGTTCAAGACTGAAGTTGAATAATAGTTTTGATTCAGTGAAAGTGGAAAATAATATTAATATATCATTTTATGGAAGTTTTTTGACACAGACATTTTTTTTCCTCTAAGGAAAACAGAGCAACGTTTTTAAAGTCAATAAATTCTGCTCAAAAATTACACTGAAAATGAGTTTTAGTGTCCAAAGATTCAATTCAAGGCTCAAAATGGGGGAATGAGAGACACTGAGTAGGAAAAAAGAGTAGGTAATGGAAAATACCTATTGTGACCTCAAAGTTGATGGGCTTATCACCGATCTTTCTGTCAATCATTGTTGCCTCCAGGAAGGACCCAAAGAGGAAAAA
Organism: Anoplopoma fimbria; assembly: GCF_027596085.1. Classification (NCBI taxonomy): domain Eukaryota; kingdom Metazoa; phylum Chordata; class Actinopteri; order Perciformes; family Anoplopomatidae; genus Anoplopoma; species Anoplopoma fimbria. The sequence continues at coordinate 6,822,976 of NC_072463.1, read as the reverse complement.
CTCTTCAACCTTCCCAGTAGCGGTCTGTGAAGTAGACAAACAAGGGTGAGAATGAAGGAAAACTCTGTCTCACTTCTTTTCTTTTTCTTAATGAAGTACAAGTAAAAAACTAAACTAGACTCCAAATTAAAAAAAAGCTGTTACTCTTTGATGACCTATAAATAAACGTAGTTGTCCTGACAACCCTGTAATACGAGCTGAAGGACAGTGAGAACTGAATCCCTGAGGACTTCGGGTTACGATCCCACTGTGCTGAATTTTCTGTTTAACTTCTTTTTGTCCACCAACAAAAAGAAGCCACAATTATGCAAACAAGTTAATAATGCACCAGGTGGGCTAAATAAAGACAATAAATAATTCACATCAACCGCAGCACAATGCCCTGCCAGCAGGAGGAACAATTGGCTCCCTCTGCATGGCTGCCCATCCGAGCAGGAACCCACCTCTGAGATGTTGGGTATTCCCTCCAACTGCACATCTGTGGAGCTGGAAATGTCAGGCGAGGAGGGGTCCAGGATCTCCACACCCAGGCTGAGGAGCAGACGGGCCCTGAAGGACACTCCCTCACCGAGGCCCTCGTTTAACTCCTGGTACTCGTCCATCAGGGTGTAGGTACGGGTGGAGCCGTACATGTTCACCCAGGCAGGTCCGAGTGTGGGAAGGAAGCCTGAGAGATAAAGAATAAATATTATTTGTGTCTGATAAATTGCAAAGTAGTGATGGAATGGTTCTACCTAACAGGTGCTTTAAACAGCATGGAGAAGATCTGATTGCAAGGTAAAAAAAATATTCATGCTTATTGTTTACAACTGTGTAGAAGTTGCTCAAACTGATCCCACATCCAAATTCCATCTTCTGCAATTAAATGAGATAACAATGAACTCTCTAGGATGCTTCTTCGTATTGTAAAAAGCACTGCCCGCTAGTTTCTCCAGGTCAAAAGAATATTTCAGAAATTCTGGAAAGGGTGCTTTAATGAAACATTTTAAAAATAGCAAGTGGTACATCACCTTTGTCCCCATCATTGGAAAGCTTCCGTAGGTCTAGGAAGTGTGTTCCTAGAGCGATATCATTCACTTTATCTGAGTCGCGGATCTGGATCTTAATGCGCTTGCACAGCGGTGGAAACATCTCGGTGAAAACGATTTGTTCGTTCCAGATCGGCTCATAGCAGCTCTTCTGAACAGATGTTTTCCCCTGTAATAACACAATACACATGTTTTTTGTTTTTTATGTCAGTGGTATTTATATTTTGTCATAGCTGAGATGAGACACAGACAAAAACAGAGGGAAATGAATGTTTAGGATCCTAACTATTACTTACTTTCTGCCCAGCAAACAGTACTTGGACATAAGGATCAACCAGGTCCTTATTTTCTCCTATGAAGGCCTTTTTGACGTTGGCCATGATGCTGGTGTTCATTCTGGGGAGTCCCTCAGCTCTGTAGATCTTCAGGTAATAACGGGCCCACTGTCGCTCTGCAGGCACCCCCTCTGGTATCAAGAGATTGCTGAAAAGGAAATGGGACACGATGAAATAAGGTAACAAACAAAATGCTAACTTCAAAGCTGTGAAAAGTGCAAGATTGCAGGATTTTCTGAGTTAGGTTTGAATGCTAGAAACAACATTTTAATTGATAAATCAGCCATTAATGGTGCAAGTGTCATGATGATAGATTAATCCTCATAACAACATAGATGTTTCAGTATTTAAATTAAGTTAAATTCTGCAAACTCTTTAGCAATCTTGAAATCTACTGGGAGTACTTTTTTTATTATATATATACTATTTATATTTTTTGAATAAAGAACCATTCACAATACAAATATAGTTACCCCTCTATGTCATCTTCATCGGATTCATTGGCCTTGTGTGGAGTCTTTATGGTGTCTCCTTTGGCGACAACTGCAACATCACACTTAATGTAGCCTTTGCAACCCGCTGAGATGTCATCAGGGTCAGACAACAAAGCCCACTTGTGGTAGAACTGATGTTCTGCAACACAAATGAGAAGACTAATTAATTGATAATTCAAAAATTATTCAAAAAAAGCTCATTTTAATGGATTCTTTACCAGGCTGGAAGTAGATTGTGCCAACATCCAGTTTAAAAGATCCAACCAGTGTCCCACTACGCAGTAGATTTTTTGAGTGAATTACCTAAAGTTTGGTTCAGGGAATTAAAACATTGAAACATTTATTACACTTGTCTTGTAGCAGACAAGGAATTATATGAATCATTACGTTACATTGTTTTGTATCAAACAACTTACAGACAACTTCAGGATTTTGTCGAACATAACATCTGGAGGGGCGTGGAAGTCGAACACAAAATACTGAGAAGAGAAAAGATTAAGTGAGGATATTGTTAGTATAGACGCTGTATTAAGATTCATAGTAAGCTTTTTTCCCAAACTGAATTGAATATAAATACATAATGTTGTTATGGCTGACTCACTTCGTTGTAGTATGGGCAGTTGGTCGATTCCTTCATTGAGGTGTATTTTTTATCTTCTCCAATCTCCACACAGACCATTGGATCCATGTTCAGTCCAATCAGCTGCCTGGCTTCAATGACTGTCACACTGATCTGAAATTAAATTATTATTTAATTGACAGAATTACTTTTTGTGACTGATTATGTACCACTTGTTTCATATGCCTATACAAGTAAAATAACACTTGTATATTCCACAATGACTGGTCACTTAATTCGAATACACTAGAAATATTAAACTGGGCCACTGAAATGATGAGTAAGATTTCTCTTACTTGGTAATCTACTGGTCTTCCAGAACTGGGTTCCATCTTTATGTCTGGTTTTGATCTGTAAGACAATGAAGTGCCGGATATAAGTGAGACTCTTCAGACAGATTCAAATGATTAACGATAGCAAAACTGATTATTTTTTAATGCAGCTATAATCACAACAGAACCATGCTTGCCTCTTGTTTGATACATTGGTGGTGACAGCTGTAACTGAGGCCAGTGAGATGGTGTCGGGATCAGGGCCTCCTCCCATGAACATGCCCTGACGATCCAGGTCCTCTGTCTCCAGAATAGCTGGCTCATCTGGAGATCATATAGAAAACACACAATCAGTACAATTTGTTGTTGCACGATAGAGCTAAAAAAATGCTAAAAAATTGTTTCATTGTGCTTTTTTTTCTGAAAAGTATCCTTGGAGTTTTTCATGAAAGTCAGTGACATGTGAAAATGTCCATATGTGACAATTAAATGCAGAAAAAAAGGTGTAACACTTGCAGTAATGCTGAATTTTACTCTACTGCAGAATTGGCTAATAAAGGCCCAAAAAGATATTTAGATTTTACAGCTCAACAACAAGATCACAATTTGGGAAGTCAAGGAACTGCTTCATTGTGGTTTTCAGGAAAACAATAAATGTAGAGAAAAGTTTTGGTACTTTGTTTTTGACTAAATGTTCTAGTGGGCTGAAGTGGGCTGTAAGCAAACAGGAGTTTGTAATATCAGCCAGGATTTCCCATCTTATATGACCTAATCTTCTGTCATCCATCTCAGTTACTGATACCTCCGTTTCTGTCCTCCTTGTGTCCACGGTGCTTACTGCGCTTCATGATTCAAGACAATGCTTTGCGTGCTCTGTGAAAGAAAATAAAGTGAATCACTATTTCATAAACAAAAGCATAAATAAAACATTGGATTCATAGATTTTGTTGATGCAGTCACTTTAACAACTTTATTTTAAACTGCTTTCAGTTAATTAGAAACAAAACAAGTTTTTTTATGCAATATAATCCCATTTTCTATGAACGTTCTACAAACATCACTTCTTCTGTCTGAACAGCCACTGTAGACTAAACCACGACTCTCTACTCCAACATCTTGTAGACAGAAGGAGGCCAACAACTAATTGCTATCAAAAAAAGTCCAAGAGCAACTGGAAACGGCCTGAATTATTAAAAGCATTTAAAATATTGAAAGTATTCAAAACTAAAACATTTGACCTAGGAAACATATTTTTGTGTGATGACAGAACTAAAGTACAGCATGCATGCTATCATTTTAAGACAGGTGTCTGTGTGCTACCACACCCTGGATTAGCCTTCAAAAGAGCTTTTTAATTATTCAAATCAGCTGACCTTAATACATCAATTAAAGAGGATACATTTCACATGCATTGTGAAAAATAATACACTTAAAATAATTAATACGCTGTAATTAATCAGCAAAGTGCCCTTTCCACAGGTGCACAATTTTAATCTAAAAAGCTTTTTTGATGTGACCAAATGTTAATTATTTCCAAGATTGGCATTTTCAGAAGTAAATTATACACAACTCAAGGGCTAACATTTTTTACTAAATGTTTGTTTGCTTTTTTAATATTTTGTCTACATTTTCAGAGTTGATGTGAGTAAAAGTCTAAAACAATAAACTGAGTGTAACACATCAAAACTATGCTCCACACATTTTAAACACATTTCCAATGCTTGAAACTTTGTAAAAACCAAGAGCTCAGCAAAATAATTAAACACTCTTATGAGCTGCATGTTGCAGAGGTTAAGAATAACCAAAGATCATGCAATTAAATACAATTGTAAGGAACCAAGAATGCAAGGTTCTGAATGGTTCTATGTTATCCAAATAAAGAAATCTGCTCAACATTTTAACTAAACAAATATTAGTCATCAAAAGAAAGTCTATCGAGTATGCTGCAAAACATTGAGGCCTAAATTCCAAAGCTTTGCTTGTTACATCTGATATCTGTTTAACATAATGTTGCTGATGAAATAATATAATGTTATAATACATACCATACAAGAAAATAATGCTCTTGTCTCCCTCCTCTGAGTAGCTCCAAGACGTTTCCTGCAGGGGAAACAGCAACCTCTTTTTTTCTTCTATGAGAAGGAAGACTACATAAACATTGTTGACATTTACACAGCAGTAAGGCTTCAAAGTAAAGTTGTACAGAAAAGAATTGGGTTTGTCCAAGTCTGAAGTTGGGCAGGAGTGATGTGATACACCAATGAATAGTGCATGAGTGTTGAACCCGAGACTGGTAACTATAACTAGGGACTGCTGAGAGACGTCACTGTGAGCGGAGTCTGCCAATCCAAATACAATAGGCTGGGCACAAAACAAAAGAAAATATTTAACATGTATTTTTTTTAACTTAAAAACTCCTTTACGATTGTCATTGAAAAGCCAACCTGCATCTTCAACATACAGGGCAAAGGGCCATTGAATTAATCCAACTGTTAAATTGCATAGTGATTCTGCACAATGGAGCAGAAAAAGCCTCCTCCTAAAAGTACAAGATGTTGCCTTGTGAGCTTTTCAGATGTATAAAACTATCAGGCATGCTACAAAGTGAAGAGAAACACAAATGAAATGTTTTCAAATGTTTTAAAAGGGTTTGGCAATGTGCATCTTGTCATTGTAATATATTGTGCAGTGTATATCAAAACAGTACCTCACAGAAAAAGCTTCAAAAATGTTTGAGCATGATTTCTCACTAGTGATAGAATTTCATGGAAGTGAACACAATGTCTTGCCAGCCTAGTTGGAAGAATGCTCCTATTTAATCTTTAATAAGGTGCTGTTCCAAACTGGGTCTGGGTGCAGACACACTGGCTTTTGTCATGGAATCACCAAATGGTGTCAAGTCCTATTTGCAACGCTTTGTGGTACAAATCCATTCAGGTTTGGGCCTTATGGTTTAAAAACTGCCCTCAATTTTGAATCACACAAGTGTTGTTGATTTTTGCATGAGGATATTTACTTGAATGAATAAAGATAAAATAAGGAAAATATGGTTTTATGTGGTTCCCCACAAAAAAAGCAGTGGTACTGGTTATGTTGCATTATTTTGCTTAGTTGAGGCATGTTTTAGCAACTTCTATTCAGTGCAGCCACTGTTGAATGCTGGAGTACTACTCATCAATTACACATACAGCCAGTCTGTAAGCCATACGTCAAAGTCTAAAGTTGCTGGTATCCGATGAAACTAGGCTCTAAATTATTGAAGCGCTCCAGTCAGGGATGCATGTGGCATCGTCATTATGTGGAGGTATCACTATTCACAACAATATAAATAGATTTAGCTTAGAGGGAAGAACAGGAAAACATGTTACCGTTATAACATGCATTATTATAAAATCGGGGTTATTGTCTTTAGGTTTTACCCACTTGAGGAACTTTTAGCATTCTCAGTCAGGGATACATATTTACTAGATGTGTAGCAAACAAAACATCATGCTTAACTTTATGCAACTACTTTACTACTTACTACTGTAAAGGATGCTTCCTTTTCCTGCCAGCTCACCTGGAAGTGTGTGATACCCTCAGTGACACCAACCTGACGACTCTGCTGAGGGAGTCTGCGCTTAATTACATGATTCAATAGCGGCTACGAGGGGTTGAGGAGATCCTCGTTCCTCCAGGATAGCCGGTGGCCATGTCAGCAACCGTGCAAAGTTACTTGTTGCCCCTGTAGTCTCATATACTAACCTCATTCTCCGATGCATGCTGTCATCATATGCAACTTTAAACACATCTGAAGATCCACCAAGAGAAATATGCCATGGTTGACTTTTCTGGTCTGATAAAGAACAAAAAGTGTTTAACTTGAATTAAAAAACAATTAAATGCAATCTTTCTTTACACCACAAAATCTCTCAGTAGATATGTGGTGTCTCTGGTGCAAAAAAACTTCTAAAATGTATGGAATCAAAGATCTTATGTTTTTGGATGAATATTTAGTTGACACTTATATGCATGAGCAAGCATTCAAGGCTTTAAATTGACACCTTTGACAACATGGTCTAGGGTGAACCACAGATGACTTGATACCTACCATGCAATCTTATCCCATGGAGGTACTGTGTCCAGAGGCCTTTTTTGTCTGTTGGTTGTAGACCGGTTATCACCATCTTGTTTGTGCTCCACTGACTCTGTGGGCACACCACCTGACAGTGGTGTAGTGTATCCTTGTGACCATTTCTCTCAAACTCTCGGTTGGGGAAGTTTGGCGAGCTTAATCAGTGAAACACAGCCAGAGGGCATTGTTATTGTTGGTGTCAGGGGGCCCATTGTTGGCTACAAGGCAGCAAGCACGTAGGGCCTGACCTCAAGTGACCACAGGAACTGTCTTTAAACCAATTACTCACGATCTCAATGACTGGTTGGATGATTAAATGGTTTTAAATGTCTTCTATTGTACATCAACACATCACCTATGTTACTAAAATGGACAAAAATGATCAGCTTATTTGTGGCACAATTTTGCCCAAACTGTGCACATACACTATCAATGGCACATCAAAAGCCTCACTAACACAGTCTATATTCTGTGACCAACGTAGAGAATTTAATCCAATTCCATCATTGAGATCATTGTACGGTCAGCCTCTAGCAAAGTATATGGGATACATTAGCTAACCTTACCAGTTGCGACCACAATATGAATGGAGGCCCCACCTGGTTGCCAGAGAGCTCATGTTCCTTCCAATGGTAGCTGGAAGCAAAACACATTTCACTTGTCTAACTCAAACTGGACTCGTGTTTTTGCACGCTGTCTACGGGTACAAAATAACTCATACAGTTCCACGCCCAGGCAGTAACATAGCAACACACAAAAAAAATGTATTTACGTTAAAGCTACAGACTGTGGTGTTTTTGTTGCCAACGGTAACAGGGCGGTTAACTTAGAAGTTAACTTCATTGAGAATTTTACTCAAGTGAATAAAGTTGTCATATTTTTTTTTTCTTTAATTTATGACATTTGATTTTACAGTCAGCATCCCAGCGGGCAGGTTGACTAGCGGTGAATATTTAAACAATAAATAAGTCCGGGGTGAAAGGTCAACCTAATTGTTAAGTATTATTATCAGTGGATTATAAATAACAACAAGTTTTAGTAAGTTATTGTGCATAACGTTACCCGCAGTTGCAGTATCTTATTTCATCAACTAAAACATGTTGAGCCTACACATTTGCCACGTTTCACACATTTCACTCTGGCATATGCATGCCACTGTGCCTCAAGGAAATAGAAGACAAGATCCTCTATGTTCAGTTTGAAAATAATGAATAATTTAAAACAGCATGTGAAAGGTAAAGCAATGTAATGAATTGTCACACACTGTTGCCCTTCCATGTGCTTGTAGCCTAAGAGCCCCCTCAGTTTACTTGCTTAGTTTCGCTCAATTGCTGGATGTCTATAGGATCAATATCATGTCATTTGATCCCATAGACACTCAACAGTTGAGTCAAGATAGCTGATATTGCTGTATGACATAACTTCTGACTGCACCAAAAAAAAAGCCAATGTCATTTGCATTTATTAGTTTCTTACTCTGGGAAAGTAGGAAAAACATAAATAATCGCCAAAACTACTGTATATCTGAGTTATATCTCCTACCAAATCACACACACAGGCTATATTGTGTGATCTTCTTTTGACATCTAATGTAAAGTGGTTTCACTTCCATTCACTGAGTCTCCTTTGAAAATCTTTAGAGCCCCCTAGGGACGCATGTCTTACACTTTAAAAACATCTGGAATAAAGTAATTCCTATTTTTGCCTGGAAGTAAACTTTTATGGGGATTTTATAAAGAATGTTTTTATCAGTTGGTAGGCTAATGAGAGTAGCAATTATAAGAATTCAGTCCCTATATTAAGATATTTTATTACGCGTAATAAGTGTAAGTAATTTTGCATGTCCATGTATTCTTTATAAGACATTATTATAGTTAACATCAGGAAACTATGATTCCAATTGACATAAGCAGCAGCTTTTGTTTTCCAATTTCTTGTTTTGAATACGGATTAAACTTTATAAAATGTTATGCTTATATGTGATAAACCTTAAAGGTCCATCTACTAGGTGTTGATGTATTTCACTGCATAAGTGAAAGCTCTGACCTGCTGGTGGCACTGGAGGATCAGTTAAGGTATCAGAAAAGTCAATGAAATTCATCATCTTGGGACCATGAATGTCTGTACACATTTTCGTGCAAATCCATCTAATAGTTGTTGAGATATTTCCGAACATTACTTATTTTTCAGATTGTCAAGAAAGTGGGTTTGGCTGGGTTTGGCCTTTTGCACATCTGGCCCTAAATAAAACAACACATTTTAGTAAAAAAAAAGGTTGACCTATATGAAGCTGAAGCCTTTTAAAGGCAAAGCTGACTTCAGCTTGTTCTCCAGATATAAAGACCTCCATCTAGTGGTCATCCTATTTCATTCATCAGGAGGAATCATGGGGGGAAAAAAATAAACATCACATTTTGTCCTTGTCTATTGAGAACACTGACTCCATCAGAGTGGGCTAATGTCAAAGCAATGTATGTCACTGAATATTATACCACCGTTGTCATGGTAATTATTTATGAAGACAGGCTTTCAGCATTGCTTCCATTTTTTTCTCTGTCTCTAGGAAACGCTGCTTCTCCTTTGGCCACATCCATCAGGCAGGCAGGCAGTGTGGTGGGGGAATTAAAGTGACACAGCTACATTATGTGAAAGTAAAGCAGAGCAGCTCACAAGGGTGATATCTTTAAAAGGGGAAATCACCTTTTTATAGACTCATTGAGGATCAGAACATCCCCAGACTTCCATAGCCTTTGAAGGGACAGGAGTACATATGTGGATAACCTTTGATTTATCTCTAAGCCACAGGACGGGTATAAGTGGATGCTTTGTTTTCATGCTCTGCTCTCTTATTGGTTTTATATGGTACAGATGAACAAGCAGCTGATGCGGAGGGCAGCTCTCAGCACAGCGCACTTGGAGAGTGAGGACCCGGAGGCATCTTGAAATAGAAATTGAAAAGAGGAGGAGGAGGAGAGAAAAGGAGGAGAGAAAAGGAGGAGGTTTTTAGAGGGAGAGCATTGGTATGCCAGGCTCAAAACCTAGCATGGCTGTGCAGGAGAAACACAGTGACATCCCTCCATCGCAGGGACCGCTTTCTACACGTACCATCGAGAGCCAGAAGAAGAGGAATGGATATGAAAGAACAGGAGGTCAGTAGCTTTTGTTTTTGCTTTTGTGTATAATATATATAATGTCATTTGTATTGTATCCAATCAAAACAAGCCTTTCCTTGAAGCAAAGCCAGAATGACTGTAGATTACAAACACAGGGGCAGCTGATCATATTGATGACGCATGAATGAGATCCCTACATTCCCTTTGGGTAAACATTCTGGAACTGAGCATGGCAACAATAAACAAGAGGATATCAGGGGGACATCTGTGGACATTATACACATAGCATAATCAGCATCAAGATATGTTTCAACCCCTTAAAAAATGTGATATTTTCCCCCTTGGGCTTTTATATATGCTCTTCGGTCTTGTGTATCGCCTCTATGCTCTGACCTTTTTATTATTTGTTATTTTCAGTCCATGACGACTTATCAGGTGCTACCATGTTCTCTTTGCTTTTTATGCGCAGGCTGTTTATAATGGCTCTTTCAATAGCAGCTGACCCTCAGGCCATCCCAGTCCTCAAAAGCCACTATTTGGGACAATTTTCTTCAAGCGGATTTGTTTTTGCTTTAATACGTAACAGTCCCTTAACATCATCTGTTGTACTAAAAGATGCATTTACAGCTAGTAGAAAATCCACAAATATCAATATCAGATTATGAAAACAAGAAGAGGGAAGTGTTATTGCTATATATTTCTTTAACTGAATAACATGCTGTTTTTCCTCTCACTTTTAGACAATGTTGGTCATATCAAACCAAATTCACAGGCAAAGAATACAGCTGGTTCTGTCAACAAGGCTGCCCAAATCTGCAACACAGCCACTCCACGGGCCACTGCAGGTTGATACAACTCACACATTCATCCTTTTATCAGGCAGCTGTCATATTATTAGGATACTGGATAGGAGACCTTTAGCATCACTTCATTTAATAGACTGTTTACATTTTGGTTTTAATGTATAATATAACTAATAGTATATTTTTGTAATTTATGGCATCATAGTGGCCAATGGACCAAATATTGATGAAAGGCTGAAAGCAGCACGTGAGAGAAGAGAGGAGCACCAGAAGCTACTTGGTATGTGACACTGTAAATGCATTGTCCTCAATTTCTAATAAGATTAACATACATAACTGAGTTGTCTATTTATACCGGTTCAATTTTTCCTTCCTCAGCCTCTCGGGAGCAGGGCAGATTGGAGCGGGAGCGGCGGGCCAGGCAGTTCTATGAACAACAACTGCAGGAGCGCAAGAAGAAACTCCTGGACCAGAGGCTGAAAGAGGAGAGGAAGCGAGCTGCCGTGAAGGAGAAGCACAAGCAGAGACTGAAGGAGGAGAAAGTGAGTTTTGGATTGTGGAAAATCGAAAACTGATATTTTTAGCGAGGCAGATGCTTTCCCCCAGCTCTGGGTTGAGAAACATCAACACTGAACCTTTTTTTCCCTGAGTTAAGGAGCGATATGAATCTGCAGTGCGTAGGACAGTGGAGAAGAGCCAAAAGGCCCAACACAGCCTCAGTCAAAGCTCAAGAGGAAGGAAACTCACCAAGAACGGTGAGCAAGAGACGAATGTGCTTCCCTTTTTTCACTCTCTTTTAACATGATCTTTTTAATCTCATAACACCAAACTAAACAGTATCTGTATTCTCTGTGTAACATCTTGGAGTGCCTTATCTTTGTGTTCATGCTCCACTTTAACCTTTATACTGATCAATATGCTAGTACCACGTCGCTTGCCTCTGACATCATGGGAGAAGAACTTGGTCAGTCGCCTGTTAACCCCTACATGCTCTTATCTGGCGAGGAGCAAGAGTGCTGGTTGTCAGTCAGGAGAAGAAGGTACTCACTCCCATGATTAGAGAACCCTGCTTTAATATTATGGCAATGCTAATTGTTTGTAGTGCATTTGTTGCTACTAACCAACTGCTGATTTTCCTCTCTGTTTACGTACTGCTTCACAATTCCATCCCATTTGTGCATATTTCCTCCTATTTCCCCATAATTATTGCACAAATCTACTGGCTCAGTTGTCCATGTTTGTCGGCGTGCAGTTTCATTCCACTCCATGAATTCCACCGTCACTGCCCCTCACAAACCCCAGCACCACTCTGGTCCAGCCCACCACATGCCATCTGCCTCCCCGAGTCCCAACAACAATCAGCACAGAAGCATCAATCTGGCACAGGTAACTCTAGCTGTTCCTTTGGGCTTACATATTTTTAGCTGTCTATTTTATTCGTGCTTACTTTCTCTGATTTGAATAACATTATGTCAGAAAATTAATTCTGATGTTTATAATTATTTTTCTTCTTTTTGGTTTAGATCAAAACAGCAAGACAGCAAGACGCTCATAAGAAGAACTCAAATACTAGATCACCTGCCGCCAACACCAGTGTGAAACCAGCCAAAGTCAAACGGAGCAGAACCACCTCCCCCTCACCTGAACGGTAAGTGAAATGTTTATGACCAAAGAAAATCTGCTTTACATTCATGACATAGCAACAGTGACTTAAACAAAGTGGGACATCTGCTCTCTTCTTACTGGATCTCAAAGGACTCCCCGCAGATCAACCAGCAAACACTCAACCCCTCTGCAGCTGGAGCTCCCATCGGTCCCTGAGGAAGATGTTACCGTTTTCAGTTCAGTCCTCTCCCCTGGTAACTCAAGGCCTGTCAGGACTCCAGCTAGAGGTCAGCAGGAGAAAATGAAGAATGAAAATCCACCAGAGGCTCCATGTTTGAACCTGCCCGACAAAGAGACAGCTGCTATAACTAGAACAGCAGGACATGGAAGTAAGCTAGAGAAATGTTAAATAAATTGCTGTGTTTAATTTTTTTTTTTTTTTTTTTTAAATGTGTATTAACGTTGATAATATTTCTGTTCAGGTCCTCAGCAAAAGCCCCCTCATCCAGCTCCACAGCCTCCTGAAGTCCCGTGTAGACCTTCAGCCGGGACAACAGACCCAGGGGAGGCCTCACGTCTCCTGGCTGAAAAAAGAAGAGAGGCCCGACTACAACGTGAGAGAGAGGAGCAAGAGCGCCTGCAAAGAGAGGAGGTTGAAAGGTAACCATGTCCACCTACGACACCAAAACATGAAATAACAGTTCATGATTATTATACATAAAATTATAAATTTGTGTCCAGGCGGAGTCGTGAAGAGCTGGAGCGCAAGAGAGCAGACGAGCGAGCACGACAGCAGGCCGAGGCTCAGCGTCTCGTAGAGGAGAAGATGAGGAGGGAGGAAGAGGAGCAGAGACAAGCTGAGGAGGAAAGAGCTCAGGCTATGAAAGAAGCCGCCCTTCTGCAGAAACAGGTAAGATATGCAAACATTCCTCAGTGCATGAGGGCAATCGCAGAGGGGACAACATCTGCTTTTTATTTGTAATTTCATTTGAAAGGACGATCACTGTTTTCCCTGTTTATACAGAGAGAGGAGGAACAAGCCAAAGAGAAGGCAAAAGCAGAGCAGATGAAACAAGAGCGAGAAGTAATCGCACAGAAAGAGGAGGTAGCGCGCCAAGCAAGAAAAAAGGTGACAAGTTTGACAGTGTTTCAAAATAATCTGATCTATAATCTGATCAGTTGATTGCTATATCTGTACACAACAATGTTTGGTCTGTGTTCATAATCATAAAGTATATCAAAATCTCTGTCTCGTTAAAGAGACTGCATGGTATCACAAAGCGGACTTTAATAGCCTAATAAAAGCTGTTTTCTTTCCCAGCGACTTGAGGAGATCATGCGGAGGACCAGAAGGACTGATTCTCCAGATACGGTGAGATTTACTGCTAAATATCTGTAAAAGTACATTGCCCCTGGGCTCATAAGACCCACATCCAGTATCCACTAATGACTAACCAGCTCCACTTCTAAGACCAAATTGGTTTATCCTTTTTAAACACAGAAATCTGTTCCTGCAAGTATTTTGCCAAATGAAGCCCAACCAAAGGAAAACACAGAGCCTGTGCACAACGGCACAATAGAAGTTGCCGTCAAGCTGCCAATGGGGACGAAGACTTCAGAGCTGGGTCTGAACAACGAGGAGGACATGGTACCTGTTGTGGCCTTCAAAGAACGCAGGTCCCTCAGGACTCTCACAGGCCTGGAGGAAATCCAGAGCCACCAACGAGCAGGTGAGGCAGATCATTTGAGAGCGCTTGTCCTCAGGGTGGGAAATTATCACCAACCACCGGATTATGATGACTGATCTCTGGCTAGTGACTCTTTTAGAAGTCAGGAACCTTATTGACCTTGAAACTTGGACATGTTCCATCACCCGTCATGCTTGTTTCCAATCAGATTGAATGAGGCATGGCCGTGTTTAGAGACCACACAATCAGGGCCATTCATTCATCTTGATCTGTCAACTTAGCAGGCAGGGTCTTATGCATCAGTTTGGAAAATGTATATAAAATGATTCAAGGCTGGAGATCAAGGTTAAGGCGCTGGTGAAAGGCTAGCCGTCATTTTTGTTGGTTGACATGACAGTTTCCCACCCTGGTGGCATCTATATACAGTATTCAAATTATGCAGGACAAAAAACTGCAAAGGAAAAAAAAGTGCCTGTCCGCACACTGAAGTTTGCAAGCACCCAAGTTATAGACCCTTTTCACAGCAGCCATTGTGACGTGTCATTTCATGGTAAAAATGTGTAATTGATAAAATAATTCATGGTCCTATTCTATTAAGTGTGTCACAGCCGGTGCAGTGAGCCAGCATGCGCAATACCAGGGCCCTGGCCCATCGAAATGGAACAGTATCATTTTGTCCTGCAAGGTCTAATCAGGCAATGCTAGACAGTGTTCAGAGCTAAAAAGGTCTCCATCGGTGTGCCTCTCCTTTCCCTGTATACAGTTTCCCTTAATGAAAAGTCTACAAATAGATAGCAAATGTTCTTCTCTTAAGCTGCTCTGAAACATTTTATTTAATATAATATATTTTTTTCTCCCTTCTGTGCATTCTTCAGAGGTCATCTGAGAACCTGCAGACAACGGGCAGACGTTCAAAGACTTTGTTGGAGAGCTGTGATTTCTCTGTGATACACAGGAGCCACACTGCAGTACAGGCATTTTGCTGCCCTTTGGCACCTTGAAAGAGCATGTAAGAGTACAGCCTTGCGTCTCACCGAGGACGTCAGCATTTGGGCACTTTTCTGTGTGTAACCAGTGGCACAAATATTGGGCAAGTTATTTATTGCTTTCTTCAGTACAGCAGGTTTCTGAACTAATAATGAAGATCCAAAAAAACAGTAGATGTAGTCAGTGGGTAATGTAGTTTGCTGGCGAGTGTTGCCTCTGAAAAATACTAGGAATAGCCATTTTAACAATCACAACATATGTTAGCCATATGCTTTTTGCTTATTCCTGATATTTCTTGCAATCTAAGCACTTTTCCTTCCCCAGTTTTGTCACTGTGGAATTAGAATAGCTCAAATGAATGTTTGTGCTATAAACAGAATACTTTAGGTTGTTGGTGAAATGTAAATTCCTATCTTACCCTTTGATTTTGTGAAGTATAAAGATCACACATTTCAAAGCTGCTAAGGAACTTAGTTTCCAAAGACTTTGCTTTAGTTTTGTGAGTGTTGTTTTAGAGAATATGATGCACAAAACCTTTATTGCACTGACAGTTGCTTTGTCTGACCATTATCTCACTTAACAAAGCAAAGTTTGAGGCGTAGAGGTTAAGAGAGTTTATTATAATAAAAGCATATAAAAACAAATGTATCTGATCAACAATATTTGATCCTATAGTTTAAGTATTGCTTATAACTATTGCTTGTTAACCTGTTAAAAAGTTGAAATATATGCCATATTTCATTAAAGTTGATACTATGCCACATCTCTGCCTTGTTTTTCACTTAATTTGTTGACTGTAAACATTAAAAGTTGAAATGCAATAAACACAATAGAAAAAAAAATGCTGCTTGTCCATAATGTGCATGAATGTAAACACTGTGCACATCACAAGTGTTTGTGGTGAGGAAAGTCATGGGTTAACAGCAGATGGAGAAAGAGGCTTAATCATTTGCAGCATCTGTCTGGTTTCTTCCGTCTGCGCATGCACCTTCCACAGCTGAGCCTCCAACTCACTGCCAGCCAGCAGAGAGGAAAAGTCCCCATCTGCAGAGGAAGACGGGACAAAGCAGGCTAAGAACTCCTGACTTACAATGGCTTTATGTTTTGAATTTGCTTGGGGACATCTAGTATGATAGGATAATTTAAATGGCTACAGTACCCTCAGTAGCTTAATAAGTAGGGGTGCCACAAATACACACCTTTCTTGAGGTTGAATACTGTAATTATGCCAAGCTGCTGCAACTTTACATCTTTCTTTTTGAGAAACACCAACAGGTACTCCAACATGAGAATGTAGTGAGATCTCAGCAACTGGATTATCTCCTCTGGGTGAATAGAATGAAAACACACAGAATATAACAATACTTAATAATAATACAAAACCAAGCTGGTTATTTGATGTTTTCTATCACAAAGGAATACTTCCACACATCATTACCGGTCATTTCTAGTTGGCTGATGATGGCCGCACTGTTGTAGGACAACTGAGGATTTTGTATTTGGCCGGACAACTTCACAAGTCTTGAAACTTGCTCTGATGTTATTGTCACCGACAAGTTAGACTTAAGTGGATCTGAAATAGTGATAGAGGGTGAAGGATTATGAAAATAATTCATATAAAAGGGGGATCTTATTATGAAGACAAACAAAACTAATTCATCACTCACCCGAGGTCATGAGGTGACGTAAGCATGACGTCACATGCAGCAAGGTCTCATCCGACAGGGACGGAGACAGAAGGGCCCTGAGGAGTCTGGATAAACACAGACTTTCCATCACAGCCTAGATAACAATGATGGGCTTAATCAATCTCAGGAACCACGCACAAACATATCTTACTACAAACATGTGACATTAGGTCATGAATTGCAGCCTTTGTGTACCTGCTGACCCATGCTGGAGCTACACAGGTTGGTGATTATCTTGCAGCTGTGTGTGATTATGAAGGATGTTTCATAATGAAGCAGCTGACCAATTTCATCCAACAGACCCTCAGTCACCAGGACGTCCTGGAATCATGGAAATATTATCAATATTAGGATGTAAACAGAACAGTTGCTTGATATCTACACTTTTTAGTTTATTAAATCAGTTTAATAAATCAGTTTTCAAAGTCTTCCTGCTAAAACATCACCAATAGTTATCATTATTATGATTGTGCTGTGTAGGATACCGTACATTGTTTGGTGTGTGTGCCGACAGTGCAGACAGAAGTGTTATGGCTGATTCTGTCCACACAGGAGAAGAGTTTTTCAGCAGCGCCTTCAGGGGCAACACACAGTCGAGCTCCATCAGCTGCTCCTGGATCAGCACTAAACACACAAAGGAAAATGACACACAGCATCTGCTTTAGGCATTGCATCAATCTCTGCCTGCAATGTTTATAATTACCGTTCTTTGAGAGCGTTTGGAGGCATCTGCATGCTTGAGATGAATTCTGAAAAATAAATAAATACGATTTCTATTGAACAATGTTGATGATTTACCTTAAAACCCAGCAATCAGAAACTTAAGGTCACAATTACCTTTTGCACAGAGGAAGACATGAGAGTCAGAAGAGACTTTAACAAAAAATGATCCCCGATGCTGAGCAACTTTGGGTGATGCTCCCGGACAGCAGCGATGTTGCACAGAGCGGTGCAACTGTAAAACTGAACTTCTGAATTTGAGGACTGCAGCAGAAGTACCAGGACAGGAATAGCTCCCGCTTGACATAAGATCCTTGTTGACCAATCTGGAAAAAGAAGAGAAATTTTGGAAATTTCTGTATATATTAAAGCAGAAAAACACTGGAAACCACACAAACACAGCAGCTTCTATTTTTATTAAAAATATGTGAACATTGAAAGTTAAAGGAAATGATCCCACCTGACTGTGTGAGATGTAACAGAGCCCAAGTGGCGTTCTGCTGCACCTGTGGCTCGTAGGATTTGGCTAAAGCCAACAGTGGCATGATGCCATCCACCATGATAGCTTCACTGTCTGGTTCTGTAACAAAAGAAACACATATGTATGCTCAGCTGATCTATACAAGACTACGATGGTATGATGTGTCTCTGCAGTCATAGCCAGGATGAATAAGAATGGAAAAATAAAGATGCTAAAAAACATTTTAAGAAGCAACTTCTATCTATTTAACCTTTCTGACTATCTAATCCTCATGAGATGATTATTCCCATATGTCTTGCAGTACAAGTTTATACAGGATAAGTGGCAGTATGCAGAATTATACGACATACTCCAAAGCCTTCTGTAACACTATATGAATTAGCAACACATAAAGACATTGATTGCTATGTTTTATATATATTATTTCTATTGTTTATGTCCTTTCACCAAATGCTAATTATTTACTGTCGAGACATCTGTGAGATCTACTAAACAGGGTCCTGCCCGTCTGTACCAACCTGAGGAGGCCAGCATGGTGATGCAGGCACATGAGTGACACTGAGCGGTGGCATCACCGGACTGGAACAGCTCCAGTATGGGCACCAGCATCCCCATTTCAATCACTAACTCCTTGCACACTGAAATCAGATCACATGGACAGTAATTGAGACCATCTGAACTGCAAAAATTGGGATTTTGGGTGTAAGCTTTGATGCATGCACATTTATAACAACTTAAATAAAGAGGAGGGTTATAAGGATTATGATTCAAAATTCAAAAGACGATACTTTAAAAACCTTGTGATGATCTCTTACCATTATTTTTGACTAACAGATTGACCAAAGAGAGAGATATAGTCTTTTGCACGTCTAGGTCAGTTGATAAAAGTAAGGCCATGACTGGCTCCATGAAGGCATCTGGTAAAGGCGATGTCACTGCAACAGCAAAAAGATTATTATTGGTTGAAAAAGCAGAATTTTACGAGTTGTTTGAAGTTCTTCACGCCCAAAAGTATTTTTAGAATAGCCAAGATTAATCTAGAATGTAAACATAAATTTAATAAACTGTCAGTCTCACTAGCTTAAGCCAAAAATGAGTTATTAACACTGGGGGTGAGTTTTAAATTCAGGTTCCAAATGAGATAATCCACCTTTGTCTATCAACCACAACCAGGCAAACACAGGAATCTGTCAACTGCCACCTTTATGCAAAATACAGTATGTGGTTACACTTTGCATATAACTGGATCTAACCTGGACTACAAGTCATACTTTATATGAACCATTACTTCTGTAGTTATTATACTGTGGGATTTAAAAATTTAATCTATTTATTATGTCTTTAAATTGACACTGGAGCAAACACATGCTGGGAATTGTCAGCCAACCCTGGACAAAATACAGTTGAGCATTTGCATGATTCCAGTCATACTCGTTGGACAGCTTATCTCCACAGAGGGTGATATGAGAAACCTTTAATTGCAAACAATAGTGTCATTCATTGCACCACGGATCTGCAAGCTATAATGAAGATAGAAGCCACATAAAAATCGGTTTGATTTCTTTACTCACAATGATGACTGACATGTAAATAATACATGGCTGCAGTAGTTTGTAGATCAGTGTTTTCTGAGGATGCAAGTCTGTTCAGTGCGTGTAGACACTCCTGATTAAGTAGTTGAGAATCATCATCTAAGAAAAGAAACAGATCAACAATGATTAATACTCCCAAAACTTGAGAGTTGTTCAGTGATTGAGTTTGTATAATATGTGAAATAATTTGACATTGTGTGTTTTCTAAAGTAACAAATACACTGTTGATGTAATGTTGTCTGCCCACAGGTGTACTTGCACTCCACAACAATGCTGTCTACAACAAAGAAAATGAACGGCTCCAATGTTCCTACCATGCAGCAGGTGCAAAGAGGGCAACTCTTGCGTCCTCCTCCTCCTCAGGACACTACCCTCCGGGGTAATCCTAAAGCAGGTGCACTGAGAAAGTTCCCTGAAAAAGTCTCTTATTTTTTGCTCAAACTCTCTGCAAACCTTCCTCAAATAAACGAGAAATTCTTTAAGCAATCGGGAGCAATCTTCACAAAAGCCAGAAGCCATGACCACATCTTCAGCAGAAAGGCATCGCACCTGCCTGTGACACCCAACCTGCACACAGACACGCCCAATGGAATGTCATGTGACTGTGGGGATTACAGAGCAGACCCTTTACATTATACTATTATTCAGAATATTACCATACCATACCATACCATTATACTATTATTCAGAAGCAAAAATACTATTATAATAATAATAATATGATATATAATAATAATAATAATATAATAATATATATAATATAATATATATTATAATAATATAATAATATAATATACTATTATTCAGAAGCAAAAATACTATTATAATAATAATAAAGAATATATATATAATAATAATAATAATATAATATATAATAATAATAATGATATATTATTATAATAATATAATAATATAATATACTATTATTCAGAAGCAAAAATTATAAAAAAGGGTTTATTATCAGTACTACATTTACCGACCCATATCTCGTGTTTTGTTTATAATATATTTACCCGACTATTAGCCTAAAACACGTTTTTTTATTATATTTATTATTGTTGTATTCATGTATTTATCTTTGCTCTTTCTTTGTTGTCATGGGTTACAGCATTTCCCAAGTATAATTGTATTTATTTTGTGTTGTTTTTTTTGAGGATAAAATAATTAAATAGTATCAACTTAAATATGATAAAATAAGTGCATTTTGATAGTAGAAAGTAAACGACTAAAGTTAATTTTATACTTTGTATGTTATTTCCATGGTTACGGGTGAGAGATTGCTCAGCCATTGGTGGATTTGTTGTTGTTATCTCTACGTCACAAACATGGCCGCCACGCCCCGCCCCCACGTTTAGCCCTGTTTTGGTTGACTTGGAAACCGTCGCAGCGTCGTTGGAGGATCACAATCACTGCAGGGTAGATAGATACACGCCTCACATAACTCCTATCCTTCTGTTTAAGATACATTTGTTAGGAACATGGTTTATAATGAGGCTCAAACTGTTGCTTGAAGAAGCTAAGTCGTACTGTGCCAAACTAAGTGAGCTAATAATGCCACTTATGCTAGCTAATGTTAGCACTTAGCAAGCTAACGTTAGCATTCACTGTTAGCATCACACAGAGGTTGCTTTTCCTAGAATGTTTTGAGCTTCAACTAAGAAAACACGATGTGGGTTCGTTTACTTGTTGTCATCCAAATTGCAAAACTAATTGTGCAAAGAAACACCGTAGAGATTAGTGTCTGTGCAGGGTTATTAACATGATTCATGCTTTGTTTTTATAGGATTAAAGCCTTCCTGCCTGGATTAATTATGCACCTTTTGCCCTCACAATGAGAGACATAACGGTGTCTGAGGATGCCAGTAGGTGAGTTACTCCATTACTTAGTTTAGTTTAGTAAAAGTTGTAATACCACAGTGTATACAAATTCCTTCAACACAATTGCACAAGAATAAAGTTGAAGTATAAAAAGTAAAAGTTAATATAATGCAGAATACCTTCTTTCAGAGTCTTATATTATTGTATCATTAGTGGATTATTATTATGCATTAAAGTGTAAGCATGTAAGCATTTTAATGCTGAAGTTGATCATGGTGAGGCTAATTAGAACAATTGTACACATTGTTGAGCAGTGTCATCTATTAAAATGTGCCATCTTTTATCTGTTATTCATTCAATTCAATTCAATTCAGTTTATTTTGTATAGCCCAGAATCACAAATTACAAATTAGCCTCAGAGGGTTTTACAATCTGTGCACATGCGACATCCTCTGTCCTTCCCTCACATCGGCACAGGAAAAACTCCCCTAAAAAACCCCTTTAACAAGGAGAAAAAAAGGAAGAAACCTATGGGAGAACGACAGAGGAGGGATCCTTCTCCCAGGATGGACAGAATGCAATAGATGTCATGTGTACAGAATGAGCAGCATAACAGTTCTTTTCTTAGATACAACACATTCAATGTATATGACATAAATGATTCATATAATAAGACTACTTATAATAACAGCAGCAATTATTACAGTAGAATTATAGCCATGAAAATAGGGATAGTAATGTGATTAATAATAATAATCGAAGTAGCAGTGGGTGTCAGTCGGCTCACAGCAGGAGGCACGACTACGGTCCAGGTACCACAACGATTCATGGAAACCTGCAGAACGAGAAAGCAAAAGGGCTTCAGGGTGGAAGTAAAGCTAAAATGCTTAATGGTACAGGTAATAGTAATAGTAATGTGACTAGTAATAATAATAATGGTGGTAGCAGTCGGTGTCAGCAGGGCCGTAGCAGGATGCACGTCCAGGTACAGCCACGATTTATAGAAGCCTGCGAAGCGAGAAAGCACAAAGACTCCAGGGTACAAGCAAGTCAATAAGCGTAATAGTATAGTAATGTGACTAATAATGATAGTGGTAGTAGTAGTGGGTGTCAGCAGGGCCTCAGTAGGTGGCACGATGACAGTCCAAATATAACCCCAATTCCTGGGAACCTGCGAGGCGAGAAAGCACAAGCATAAATTCATGTCTTGTATGTATGTGAATAAATGTACTTAAGTAAAACGCACTATTTAGATCTGCAATGTTGTAAATTGGAAATACTCCTGCACAAGAACAAGTACCCCAAAATTGTATTTAAGTACGATAGGTTGTAGAAGTTGTAAATTTAGCCTTCACAACAGCAACATAGATACATGCTTTGATCACACAGTAATAACTGATCTCAATGTAGCCAGCCCATGGCAACTTTGCCCATTAATCGGTGTAAATCTTTTTACAGGTGCGAGTGAAGACCGGGCAAAGACCCGGGAAAGATTCAACGAAGTCTTCAAGAAATACTCTGAATCAGACAAGAAAAAGTTAAAGAAGAAAAACACTGAAACTCAGGAGACTATTGTGGTATGTGCTCTAAAAGTTTCAAACTACACCTGGTTTGTTTACTTCATCTCCTTTCTCCAAAATAACTGGAAAGTAATTGAGATGGTCAACATCTTATTTAGGGAAACAAGATTTACATACATGTATATTGACATTTCTTTGTTTACCTTTCCTTTCCCCCTGTTTCTTTTAGCTTCAGAATCTAAAAAAGAATCTAAACCTTGAGAAGGACACAGAAGATGATGAGACCATCCTCCAGAACACATATCACCCCGAACAGGGCAGCCCTCGCTACACCAAGAATAAGAGAAGAGAGAAAGAAACAGTGGAAAAGGTCAATATCAACAACAGTAGAAACGAAGAGGAGACTCAGACGTCAAAAGGTAAGAGGAAAAGCAGGAGAGAGCTTCCCCCCCTTCGTGTACCTGAGGATACCAAAAGTTTCACCCAGAAAGATGCGGAGGCTTCCAAGTCTGAGATTGCTTTGGAGCCAGATGATGTAGGTGCTGGAAAGGAACCAAAGCGAAAAAGTAAAAAGGGGAAAGGCAAGGGAGATACAGAAGCCAAGGCAGTGAGTCAAGTGGAGGATGCAGAGGACAAACTGCTGCATGAATACCAGCAGCAGATTGCACAGAATGAGGAGAGGACTTTAAAGACGACAAGCACCAAGACTGAGGAAGAGAGCGCTCTCTCCCAAAATGTCTCGCTAAATAACGATGTCGGAAAGAAGAAAAAGAAAAAGCTGAAATCTGTAATTACACAGCCAGAAATAGGGTATGTATATCTACTAGTGTGTTTTTACATTTAGTGATTAGGCTACAGACTACAGATTTAGCAGCATAATGAAGTAAAATAAAAATCTTTGGGATTCCTCTAGGGATGATGATGAGGATGCTGACCAAGATGCTGAAGTGGACAGCGAAACTGAAACCAAGGGAAAGAAGAAAAAGAAGAAGAAAAAACATGGTAACTGGATATTAACTATCAGCTTCACTATTGTCAGGCATTCATTTGAGAAGTTCCCTTGAAAAGTCTACAATGTTGATGAATTGCATGTTTTTTAATTTACTAATTTACTTTATTTCAGTTGTCAAAGAAGAGAGTGAAGCTGAGACAGAAGTTCCACAGAAACCAACATTTGATGACAGCCTTGTACTGGGAGTGTACATCCACAGAACAGATCGCCTCAAGACGGACCTACTGATCTCACACCCGATGGTGAAGATACATGTTATCGATGAAGTCACTGGACAGTATGTGAAGAAGGAAGACTGGTGAGAATGGACGCTCTCAGTCACCTATATAACTGCAGTTCAGCTCAGTGTTTAATTCAGTGTTTAATTGTTATTTTAACCATTTGAAAGGGTGCAGAGTGTGGTAAAGCCTTTGAAGAACCACAATATCTAAATGTTTTTGTCTTGTTTTTTTCATAGCCATCGGCCAGTCTCCTCATTTTATGAGCAAGAGAACGTTGACCACATTATCCCCATCATGACTCAACCATTTGACTTCAAGAAGAACAAATCAATCATCCCTGAGTGGCAGGAACAGATCATCTTTAATGAACGCTTTGGTTACTTTGTTGAACAGAATGATGAAAGACCCAGAGTTATACTTCTCTTTGAAGTAAGTGACACTTAATTTAGACATAATTGGCCAATTTCAATGTAGCTGTCAATAATTATCTGTATTTAAATGTTTCGTAAAGATCCTGGACTTCATAACCATGGAAGAAGCAAGAGCCAACGTTGATGTTGACAAGCATGAGCGAGGATTCAGAAAGATTGCATGGGCATTCCTCAAGGTACTATATTTGTCCCGGTTGACTTTGTTTTTCACTGTTCTTTGAATACTTATTTCACAATTTTCTCTGTATCCTTTAGCTTGTCGGCACAAATGGTGTGCTGAATATCGACAGTAAACTTCGCCTCCAGCTCTTCTGCCCTCCACCTCGGGCAAAGAGACAACCCAAAACAATCGAGGTGGTCGAGTGGTGGAGGAAGTACCCTCGAAACAAATACACATCCACCCTTTATGTCACGGTGAAAGGCATTAAACTCCCTGAGCATGTACGTTTTTTGTTACCCTATAGCTGCAAATAGATGACGTGTTACATACTGTAGAAAAAGCTGTTTAGGATATTCTGGTGTTAAGTCAAGCCTCAAGTGGATTCAGTAATATGTTGGAGCTAAGATTGGCTTTTGTTCTGCAGGTGGACCCTGGTATTCGGTCCATGATGGCACTGCAGGAGGAGAGGGGTAGCACCTCCTTCAGTGAACTACAGAATGAGGTCACCAGGAGAAGCCTGACTCAGCCTCTAGACATCAAGCCTCCAGCCTTGAGATGGAGCAGGCTGCCGGGACAGGTTGGTGGAATTGGAACAAACAACACTCACACGTTTACATTAAAGCTGTTTCCGTCCACTGTGATCATTCCTCCTGTACAAAGTGTCTGTCAAGTGGTCCCTTCCTCATGCAATGCCACTCTAAGAGACAGCACTGTACATACGGGCATGTTAGTGTTGTTTTAACAAGGAAAAAATGTGAACCTGTCCTTGAAATGTGGTTAGTTGCACATTACTTACTTAAAATTCTCTGTTAAAGGTCTGTCGGATTCCGAACAAGTCCATGCTGTCATTCCGTGGTGGTCGGATGGGCTGCTTCACATTGCTCTTCTCTCACACCGGGACGATGCTGGCTGCTGCTTGTGCTGACACAGATGCTTTCCCTGTAGTAGGTAAACAACACCTCGTCCGTGTAAAACTCCTCAGCAGTAATCACAAGCTAATTAACTTGCTGTTTACACATGAACATCTCTGGGGATGAACTCAAGTCTCTACAACTTCCAAGCATATAAAACAACATATAAGCATATTGTTCAATAAGTAACCCGTTCATTTACTGTTTCAGTGTATGAGATTCCCTCTGGCCAGGCTTTGGTTGCCTTCAGTGGCCATCTGAAAATAGTCTATGATCTCTGCTGGTCCAGAGACGATCGGAGCCTTTTGTCTGCCTCCTCTGATGGAACTGTCCGGTGAGATTATGTTTTTTGAATTGAAAAATAAATAAAACTGAACAGCAGTGAATGAAAGAGTTGGTTTCACAATGAGGCCTCACTGCTGGTGACTGAATTGATGTAATAGCTGTTTGCAATAGTACCTCTAGGGGGAGCAAGCACCCTTCATAGCAAGTGGCTCATTATGTGTTTAGGTTATCAGTGACTCAGCATGTTTTTGGCTGTAGTGGGGATTGTCTGATTTGAATTTAATTTAAAGAATATAATAACTTTGCACAAAAGAGGGTTTGCATTATTCAAATTCTCTTGCTCTCCTCCATCAGAGAGTGGAACGTGGAGCGGCTTCAGGGAACGGCCCAGAAGGTGCTCCCTCATCCATCCTTTGTGTACTGTGCTCAGTACCAGCCCACAGCCCAGAACCTGGTGGTGACGGGGGGCTTCGACGCTCTGGTACGAGTGTGGAGGCTGGATGTAGACGATGTGAACGGCCAGCTGCTGCAGGAGTTTGAGGGTCACAACAGTTTCATCAACTCCATTTGTTTTGACTCTGAAGGTATTGTGTTTTTTTAATATTGTATGTAAACCCCATCATAAACTGGCAACCTGTCCATGTTGTGTACTTCTCACCCAGTGCATTTATATAATCTACATAAACTAATGCTATTATGACATAATATGTAATGTAATATAGGAAAATCTTACATGTACATGTTAGAAATAGTGAATGATGTGCATTCCAGTACATTTCTGAGGGGGATTATTGTTAGTATTTATATATTGTGGTGCTCTCCCTATTAAATGTAAGATAGCTTACTTTGTAATGTGAATGAAGAATGTTATACTTACACGTTGATGTTATAATTACAGCTGATGTTTTGTTTGTTGTATTTGTTGTAATTAGGAAGAAGAATGTTCTCTGCGGACAACACCGGCCTAATCCTTGTGTGGAAAACTACAATTAATGACAGCAAGCGGCATCCACCAAGTCAGCGCTGGTGTATAGAGAAGGTACGGGACATTATATGTGTCATCTTTGATCCAAATGTACATATAACACAGTATACTTTAGTTGTCAGTTTGTCAGATGGTGGTCTGCTTGCTGTAGAAGTGAAATTGGAAATAAATGTGAAACTCTGCATGTTTTGTCTTGGCAGAAAATTGATGAGAGTGACCTCAGGGGCGTCCCCATCAACATGCTGCAGCTCCATCCAAACGGGCGGTGCCTGCTCATCCATGCCAAAGACAGTGTCCTGAGGGTGATGGACTTGAGAATGTAAATAAGATAAGACATAACTTTGAAAAGCAACATCTGTAATTACAGGAAGCAGTGACCTCTGTTCAGCTCTTTGAGTGTCGCTGCTGGTTTTATGGTTTGCTATACAGCCACTTCAGTTACCCAGTGCAAAGAAAAAGCGTGCTGAATTTTTTTTACGGCTGGAGCAAGTTTGCAAGATGATAACACATTTTAAGTAATGGCATTAACTTATTGTATTTGTCCTGGTAAAGCACCAATGTCAAGTCTTTATGATCACAACATTATAAAACATTTCACAGCTATTAAAGTTTGTTGTTTGTATGTATGTATGTTAGTGGCTTTGGTTATAAGTTAATCACAGGTAAAATAAACACAAGTTTTAGAGCTGTTGAATCCAAATAATGTCACTATTCATAACTAAAATACAGATTAAATAAGATGATGTCTCATTTAAGTCTTACTCTGAAACACAACATTGGTGTTTGCATTTCTAAATTATAACTGATAGGAGAGGGATGATCATAAATAATGTATGAAACATACAGTATTATGTTTCCCAGTATAGTTGTTACAGCCAAAAAAACATACATTCTTTGTTCAAACTTAAAATATATATTTTCCATCTTTTCAACAATGTATCTGCCCTTTTCAGCCTGGCAATGAAGAAGTACACCGGAGCCACAAACTACAGAGAGAGGATCTATAGCACGTTCACGCCATGTGGGAACTTCATCTTCTCTGGTAGCGAGGACGGGATGGCATATGTCTGGAATACAGACACAGGTGAGATTATCATGGTTATTTTCTGTCAGTTTTGTTGTTGTTATGCATAGTGGCTCCAGCTGTTCTGTCTTCTCAGGTGACCAAGTTGCCGTCTACTCTGAGCTTTTGTACCGCACTGCTCTCCACGGCGTGTCGTTCCATCCTCACGAAAACATGGTTGCTTTCAGTGCCTTTGGTCAGAGCCAGCCTGTCCGCCTGTACCTGTACGATCGCAAAGGTTTGTGAAAACACCTGACAAGGGCCTTTTTTTTCCTTGTGGATGCAGCCCTCGAATCTCTCATCATCTGTGCTGTTAAATTGATATATACAAGCGTTAAAATCCATACTATGTCATGCTGTATCACAGTTTCCCAGCTGGAGGTGCACAATATAAGAGCTGGGAGCAGATCAGCTTCTACAGACACCAAAACCTTCAGAAACACACCTGACACCCCAGCGTGTCAGGACACGTCTGCTTCAACCATGGATCAGTTTGCCCAAGCAACAAGACTCGCATTGAAAATGCAATGTGTTAAGGAGCAACTGAATTCAGTGCTTGTAAATACTCATCCATCTATTACTTAGAAATAAGTACATATAGAAATACAGAAATTTAAAATCTCCAAAACTCATCTTTTCAAATCTTTTTAGGATCCACATCAGAGGTCTTCAACTTCTGGATACATTTATGAGCAAGGTACTGAATGTGTTTTTTTGTTTTATAATGAACATGGTGTTCTGCATTACATCTTGTAATAACCTGTTTTTGTAACAATGCTGTCTCTGTATTTACATGGAAAATATTCTGCTTTTGTGTGTTTGGTTTGCAGACAAAATGAACATTACTCACACAGGGAGGAGCTTCACAATAGATTCTGGCACAGTGAGTCTTTGATCAGTACTCCTTTGTAAACACACCTTTGATTGGCTTGGTTTTTATTGAGGTCATATCTGGTGATGTAACGTGTCAAGCCCTTTATGCCGATATTTTGTTCTCGGTAATCTCTGTCTAAACCAGCATGTTCTCTGGTTCCCTCCCAAGAGCTTAGAAAGGAAACACACAACAGAATTATGTCTATAAAGTTATAGACTGTGTATTTTCAATAATAAACTGAAATCGTGATTAGCACTGCATTACAGAAGCAGATAAATGTTTCACTTAATCTTGACCTTAAATTGCCTAAGGAGTCATGATCAGTTATCCATTAAATGGAAAGTAGTTAATACATTACTGCTATTTTATAATGAATCATATTGCTTGAAAACTGAAGCCAAGCCTTTTCTTTTGCAGACGGGATTAAATACTTCGTTACCACCTCCGTCCCTCCTGTCGCCGCACTCCCAGCTGCAGTTCTCCGGTTCTCTCGCAGAGCAGCTAATCCCCCAGGCAGCTCTGAGCACCCAGAATCGTGAGTGGCTTGTCCAGTTAATCACATAGTAATTTGCTCTGAAACCAATGAATGACTTTACTGCTGCCCTGTGATATGTGAGGTCAAATACCTTCCAAGATTATAGCTGCATTAAGACCAAATACTCCCACTATTCTGGTTTAAAGTCTCCTGAAGCATGTACACCATACACAGAGACAAAGATGGACCGCTTGTGACTTTCACTTGTGTCCGTAAGTGATCTCTGTAAACAATCACTGAATTGTGTTTCAGTCGAAGATTAAACATTTTTTGCCTGCTTTTGTTTTTTTTTCTTGTAATTTCAGGCGGGTTCAGTCCAGTCGGTCAGCGTCTAAAAGGAGCTTCATCTCTCAGGCTACAGACGGTAAGGCTGTTATATAATAACTTTTCCTCATTAGAATGTCTAAAAACTACAGACCTATTTTGTATATTTATTTGAGTTGTACCCAAATCTTTCCAACAACTTGCAACAAGATGAATCTGTTATTTAATCAAAGTAATGGTGCGTTTCATTTGTTCGCCTGGCAAAATATCCCCTTTAATGTGTCAGCGCTGTGGTCGTCTGCCACAAGCTGTCAAAGATTACATTTGTATCCAGTTTTAAGCCACATTCTTACGATACACTTTTTTAGATCTTGTTTGTTTTTTACTTTATATTTACACTTGATGAAGGATTTTAGTAATCAAACGTCAGGATTTTAAATTATCAGTTTAAGACCAGTTTTAAATCCCAAATTAATTTGTTACTGAGAGGAGGAGTCCTCTGCGGGTTAGGATTAGGGTTAGGCAACACCTTAAGAAAACGCCCTTAACGATACAAAAGGAATACTAAATGGGAGAAGCTGACTGTAGTGAGGACGATAGTGGTGAAGACTCCCATGATCCCACACTCAACACTATGTCACCAAACGCCGTCTATTGCTTTTGTTTTGATCGAGAGAGTCGACAAAATTGACACTTTTTGTTCTGTCTTTTACTTTGTCAACCGAATCTTAACCAGATGTACGTTGCTGCACTAACTAGTCAACTGCTTCTATCTGCCAGGTATCATTTATCTGCTAAATTTGCTTCTACATGATTAAAACTATGTTATTTTTCTCCATCAGAGCCTCCCTGACCACATTTCTTCAGGCATCCATGTGGAAACAGATCCTGTCCCTGTTCAACAAGTAGTAAGTATCCACTGTAGTGGTGAGCTCAGTCACATGTAACCTTTTCCCCTTCTCATATTCAAGCCCTCCACCTTTGTGTTCCTCTTCTAGGTCGTCTCCCTCCATAACTACAGAGCAAATCGGTCTGATGAACTGACCATACGCCGCGGTGACGTCATCCAAGTGCTGTACAAAGACAATGAGAACTGGTGGTTTGGGAGTCTGGCCAATGGGCAGCAGGGATACTTTCTGGCTTCTTATGTAGCAGATCAGAGTAAGTGAATCATCATTTCTTGTGATAGACACCAAGTGGAAACACTTCCAAATGTGGTGCAAGATGTTGAGTTCTTTTATTTTGTAGGAGATTTCAATGAAGAGGTGACTGAGGCACACGCAGCCTCGACTGAGGGGACTGTTGAGAGGTCAACACCAACCAGGGTAAGGAGACAGAAAAGAAAGAGAAAGGGGCGTCTGTCATGGATTAGAATCATTTCTCTTTTTTCATCAGTAATGAATATCAGCTGAAAGGTAAAAGGTTGTGGCTGTGAATACATTTCTCGCACTCCATATTCGGGTTTCCTCTTTCTTGTGTCTATGGGCCCTTTGCTTCTGTTTAGTAAAGAAACAGAAACAGGGTAAAGTATTCTTTGAAAGACTTTGGGCTTTGCGGAGTTGTATGACTTTATAGCATACAAGAATGCATGATGATCTATTTTTTAGTATCTGCATGGTACGATGGCTTTTCCTATGGTTTTATCTTTTCTATTTCCTTACGTTTCCAAGGTATCTGCTGCAATTAGTTCTTCTGGGGAGCTTAGGTTTCTTTCTGAGCCGACCCTTTCTGACACCGAACCAGAGTTGACCAGTGCCAGGTGAGTGGCTCGCTGTGGTTAAATCCTCCTGACAACATTAACAGGGTGATGGTAACTGAACACTGTGTGAGGATCTAAGTGCTGCTTTTCCATAACAAAAACAAGACACCGCGGGTTTAGAAATAATTCATTTTGATTGTGAATGATGGTTTTCTTGCAGAGCTAGAAGGAAGAAGAAGGTGAAGAAGCCAGGAGTACCTGCTCTTTCATCTCAAGCCACATTTTCAGATGCAGATGCTCCCAGGTCGGCGAGCACCAGGAGGAGAGGCAGATCTACAGACAGGCCTCTCCCAAAGAAACCCACCGGAAGGACTAATGGAGCTTTCGAGCCCGATACATAAACTCACGGACACATTGCTGTTTTCAATTCGAGTGTTTCAACTTTAACTCTTATTTTTTCATAAATTGTATTTTTTTTTAAAATTATAATAAATCTGACAGATTTGTTGTATTTTTACCGTTTTGCTTTTTATATTTGTTTATGTGAACTAAATGAGTATAAGTCAGTGTGTTCTGAATTGTATTTAATACATATTGATCAATGAAATGTAAAGACTTTTCACATAGAATTGTTGTATGTTTTACATATTTATTGACATAAGCATGAATTGACTATTGTGTACATTTATACTGAAGATATGGAATACCAAATGTCTGTAAAATGTAGTTTATTTTCTTAGCCTGTAAGAGATTAACGTTTTTTTATACGCCACTTCTACACAGCTATATAAGAATGCAGATTATTCCTTTCCACATTTTTAATCACATGTAAAGTCAAACTTTTTATATATAAAATGTTTAAATAAATATGCTTACGGGTTATTTTGATTATGTATGCATCAATTTTTTTGGAATGTCCCTGTAAAGCAAAGCAAATAGGATACTAATTATTCTGCTTGTTGCTATTATTTTACAGACTTATTTGAGCCAGTCAAGTCAACTTACCAATAAATAAATGTTAGCGCTAGCATATCATTATTTTATATTCAACGTTTTGATTATTTAATACATTTTTATTTTAAGATTCTAATAGCAAAGGGATATTGATTTTATTGCGACACAATTATTTTAGGATTTAGGCTTGTTTCAAAGGAAAACTGGGTAATTTTCTATTTATTCTGTGAAATAAAATATAAGCAGGCTATGCAGTAGCATGTCAGTTCAGAATAACTTAAAAATCATACCACTTGCATGGCATACACAGACATGGTATGGATAAAGTGAATGAACACAGATGTTTGTTTTTCATTCACATATTTACAGTTTTTAATTTAAATCAGTGCAAAAATCGTAAAATTGTTCTGTCAGAAGAGAAAGTTACCACATACAAAATCACAAACATGCAGTGAATGTGACACGATGCTCCCTGTTGAATTATTCTGAGGTTAATTATGAGCCAAATAATATATCCATAGCTCATAACATTCTTATTTCCTTCATGTTGCCATGAATGTGGTCAGCAGATCTTGGCTAACTTCGACATGAAATCCAGGTCATGTGATGCAGAAAACTAAGATCATTATTACAGCTGAGCTTGAGAACAAAAGGCACATTTAGTTTGGACATTCCAGTGGTTAACTATATTCATTCATATTACTTTCATTTATCCTCATTCACAATACGAAATCATCTATTTAAATTCTCATGTAAAGTTATAAATGAAGTACTGCTTTGTTTTTTAAGGCTGTTGTTTAGGATCCAAACATTTTGTAAATATTTCATAAAAACGATAATTTGACAAATATATTTCTATGACTCCTACAAAAGCATTACAATCTCTGCAACTTTTACAAAACATAAAAAAGGAGGCTGACCAAAAGCAGCTGACACGTTAAGATCTGGTTTAGTTCGACATGGCGTCCTTCCACATGTTGCTGAGGGCTTCAGTCAGTCAGGAGAGGCGTGCTTTCATCAGTTGCTCCACTGTCTTTTTGAACGCTTCAATTCAAACATAAAAGTGATTGTTACACTCAGTACGTTTATAAAAACTGCACTTCTAAATAGCCCTCCACGTAGTAAACAGTTGATCTAAATATATGGCATATTACATTACATTTCATTACAGTCATTTAGCAGACGCTTTTATCCAAAGCGACTTACAATCAGTAGTATATTACATATCATTCACCCATATATCTGATTATGTTCATTTGAGGTTAATGATTACCTTTGTTGTTGTTGAGGATGAGTGAGGTAATACACAGCAAGAAGGAAGGCCTGAGGACAGAGTTGGCATTTAGTTTTAATGTGTGTAACTGCTATGAAAAGAAAATCTCACGCTTCTTTCTCTATCAAATCTCTGTGGTGTGTTTGATAACCGGGCTTGGAATAATGTTTTTTCTCCGTCCTTACATAAATGTCACGCAAATAAAGTGGCAACTCTCACAGTCTCATTTTACATTGACGTTGACATTTTACAGGCTTTCGAAAATGTGACCATTGTTTGAATGCATGACTTATCATTTACTCTTGATGATATGGTCATAAAGTGTTAACTGGGATCTTTAAAATCACAAGAAGACACTGAGAAAGTGGGACGGTTCTGGTAATTTTTTCAAGCTTCATGCATCCTTTTCTCACATGGACCCATCATGCACATGAACACAGCACGAACTGATACTTACACCCAAAAACGCTAAGCCTCCTTGGATTGCAGCTGCCCACTCAAAGCTCAGATGCTGCGTGATAAGGCCACCCACTATTGGGCCATAAAACATCCTTTAAAAAAAATCAAAGGGCAGAAAATAAGTATGAATCAGTGAGAGAATGTATTTATTTTCTTCTATATTCAGGCTGCTGAAAAGCAAATGGCTTCTGGATGTCAATAAAAAGGAGTAGGACTTACCCCAAGGACCAAAATGCCCCAAACAGTCCAGACACCATTCCTAGAGTGCTTAGCCCTTCTTCATAACCTTGTTCACTGCAAAGAATAAAAGTACCTTGTTTTACCTTGCATTTTAGACATAAATACAAATAAATGCATAACTGCACAACATGTCGAGCCACTCACTATGCACATGTGATGATCTCAGGGAACGTGGGTATTGCAGTCATGCCCAGAGAAAGCCCAATCACACCGAGCATGATGATCACCAACCACAGCTGACTGCATATATAAACACATTCGCACAAAAAACAGAATGAAGTATATATTCATTTGCTGGTGCAGGTTTTGTGACCTTCCCTCACAGCCAGGCTAGTAGTTTCCCCTTGTTTCCAGTCTTTATGCTAAGCTAAGCTAACAGACTGCTGACTGTAACTCCATATTCAATTGACAGATAATAATAAATAGAAAATAATAAGCGTATTTAAAAAAGAAATGTGCTGCTATTCTTTTAAAGGAGAGAGTCTCTGTTACTTTCCACTTTTACCACATGCTCACCTCGGGATGTGAAGGAAAGGAACGGGGCCAAGCATAAAGAAACCAAATGCTGTGGCGGTTCCTCCTGACACCATGAACCAACACCTGGTGGACTGATAAACACAAAACACACACAAAAGATTAGGTTCAAAATAACAAACTTACATTTTGAAAGAATTATCCACATTTGCCTTCATACTCACAGGATATTTATCAGTTATGTACCCAATCAGCGGTGATACCAGGCAGTAAGGTAACGACAAACCAAGGAGGATGAGTCCCACGTAGCCAGCTGAGAGATTAAACTGAAACAACAGAGAGTGAAAAATGATTCACAGGAAGCACAATAAACTTTCTTTCTACAGTGACTTCATCAGAAGAAAGGAAATGACCTTCTCCATGGCAAACAGGGACAACGTGGCATCCAAGAAGCCCAGACCTGAACTGAGAGTGAATATGGCATAGCACATCAGGACGATTTTCACTTTGGTGAGGAGCGGAAGGAACGAATCCTTCGAGGGGTCAGCTTCTGTTTGGACGGAAGCACAAAGTACAGCTCACGGTTACAACACAAGAACAAAATAAAAAATGTATTGAAATGACAGAAAATTAACAAATAATATGTTGAAACTTAACCAATGCTTGGCAAGACGTATATGTTGAAAGGAACCATAATCAGCAAGAAACATCCAAGGAGCATAAAAGGGACTTCATATCCAAAAGACTGGTAGAACCACCCTCCGACCGGTGGCCCCAGAATAAGACCAAGTCCTGTGAAAACCTCCAAACTCCCCTAAACAGAGAGAATAGCAGCACTTTAAAACATGCGAGTAGAATCTGCACAGTTTGTCAGCTTAGAGACTTTTAATTCACATGCCAGAAGATATGTATTTTTTTCCCATGACACTGAAAAAAATGGTTACAAAACAACACCAACAATAATACTTTTTTGTTTTTCTCGTGATTCTAATGCCTAAACAACATGCCAGTCGCACAAGAGTCGTCTACACTCACCAAAACAGTTGCCACATTGTTTGGAAAAATCTTTGCTGTCGTGGCAAAAGTGGAGGTTATCGCAGCGGCAAAGCCAAAAGCGTCTATGGACCTCACAACAAAGCACAGAGTTATGAAAGGGGTTCCCGCAGGAACACGGTCGAGTAACCTGCAAGAAACAAATTAAAGTCAAACAGGAATCAAAATAGAAACATTGGAACAAATGCAGACTGACTAAAATCCAAATCGGCATGTATCCACATTCAAATAAAGTGGAGAAAAACAATACATTCACAAAGAAATGCACTTTGCCAATACATTAATGTTCCACGTGACAGGCTCTGTCATTTTGTGACCTTGCATTTATGAAACAAATACTCTTTTACAATGTTCTTAAAGGTAAGGTTTTATTCTAAATTTATCTTACTATGAACAAACCCAATGATAAAGATCAAAAATGTCTGCGTTAGTCTATTGCTCTCAGTGCCAATTCCATTCATTCCTACTGAAATGGGTCACAAAAATATTGTTTCACCTTTTTTAAAAAGTTAAATAAATTTCCTAAAACATCTGGGCACTGTAGATATCAGCAAACATTACTCAAAGGGGAGAAAATAGTGTGTTTGTTGGAACTATTTTTATCTGCAGATTACTACACAACTGGTGCTCTTTGTTGTCTTTTCATTTGATTTGTTGACAATAAGACTATTTCCTTCATTGTTCTGCAGCCAAACACCTCAGATATAAAGTCAGAATTTGCTACCTGGGTGCTTTCAAAAGCTCTTACTTAATTATAGGAGTTGAGTTGTGATACATTTATGTGGTCATCACCATCATTGACAAAGCACACTGGACCAACACTTACCCAAACAGGATGGTGCAGCCTGACGACACGAAAAGCCCCGCCACAAGCATGAACTTTGCACCAATCTGGACAATCTGATACGACGACAAAGAGAGAATGAATCACTCAAAATCTGGGCAGCAGACCATACTTCACATACTGATAAGAAAATGAGCCATATGCACCTACATATTTTCCCATGATCAATGAGCCAATTAGATTGCAGACAGCGTAGCAGCCAAATATGAGACCGATGACAGTTTGACTGGCTCCCTTCTTTACTGCCTGTGTGGAAATATACATGTTAGGTATTTATTGGTCCGAGGAAAAACGTCTAAGTAACAAAAATAAGGACGTGTATCAATTGATAGCATATGGATATAGCAGATGACCAAAAAACTTTGTTATCACAGAGCTGTTTTCAGAGCATTAATGCCTTATCATTACCATATTATATTTATTACTTCACTGTGCCCTAACCTTCGCTTTTTAGTTATTAGTCGTGATGTCAGCTGACCCTACCTGACACCAGAGGCTATAACTGAGCCAGTCATTCACTGGCCTTCAGGGAGGGATGTCTGTCTAGCACATGATCATTCTACTCAGAAGACACACACCACCCAGGCTATTCTTCAGTCTAAGAAAAGCATCTGTTTGTATTATCAAATAATTATTATTATTATTATGGTTCACAGCTGCTATTTCACATCCTTTACCAGCACAGAAAGCCCTACTAAAAAAATAAAAAGTATTATGTATTCTATCTTGAGTCACCACAATAGCCCAAGCATTATGTCCTGTATTTCATTTATTTTATTAGTCTATTTGATAGCAGCTATCTCAAAACATTGTTGTGAAAAGCCATCAACGTATATTTTAATGAGCTAGTAATAGACCGGACATTCTCCACTTCACATTTCTGTTATGATTCTGTGCAGATGTTATGCAAATGACCAGGATTTAAAGTATACACTCTGTCAGTATAATATGTAATAGCATATGCTCTTTTATTTGGGTAAAGAATACTTCACGTGTTACCGATGCTCTTTCAAGACACACTGCCCTGCTGTTCTGCATTGTGTTTACTTTTGACAGAGTTGCTTCTTTGATTTAGTCTTGCTTCTGCGGTTTGAAGTTTCACATCACTTATCTTATTTGCATTTGCTCACAGCCTCTTTCTCAGATTTTCTCAACCTGGCAACCCCAAATTTGTTCTGAATAATGCCATAAAACTGATCTATAAAACTAAGCAAATTATTTAGAAACCATTCAAATTTAACAATGAAACTTTGAGAGCAGTAGCCACTGTAATGCTTAAATCTGTTTTATTTGTTTACTTGTCAGGGACTGTGATTGGATGAATCAGAGTGAACTTTAAAGGCTCATTTTCACTAAAGTCCCTAAAAAGACCCCTCAAATATAGAATAACATGAAAAATTGATAAAACTTGATGCTAAAACATAGTGTAACAGTGTAAGACTCAGTACTGTTTGAAAACACAGAAGTCTCTATGTAAAGTTTGCTGACATAAGCAACCATATTGGTCATACCAGACCAAGTAGCATTATGAACTTTGTTGAATAAACTAATGATGTTTTTATTGCTTATGAAATAACTTCTCATTCAAAAGAGAAATCATTTATTATTTATACTTTCAAAAGCTACATGGTTTTGCTTCAATAAAGCCAGGAGTTGAAACTGTATTACCCTTTAATAAAAAAGTGTTACTCAAACCACTAAACTTATTAACAACACGTATTGTGTACACTATCACGTGGGCTTATTTTGGCTTACCTCATTGGGGAAAAAAGGGCCTAATATTGAGTAGCAGACCATTGAACTGAAGTTGACAGATGCCATAGATATTAAGGTGAGGATCTGCTGTCTGGTCATCCTCGGGGGAGGATCTGTCGTTTCAGCTGCAGTGCTGTTGTCTGTTGTGAAAAGAAAAACGGAAATTAATAAAAGTTATTAAATAGTAAGTAATAAGTGTAATAAGTATAAATAGTAATAAGTGATAATGAGATGCGATTCATTTAAGGGGCTTAAATGAATCGCATTCATATGGAAGTTAAAGTTATGGATTAGTTCAGATGAATCAAAACACAGCCAGGAAATAATGAAAACTTATTTAAAAAGTCACCAACCTATTTGTTGAAGGTCAGCTTGCGAGTCCATTTCTGGGTTATTTTGTATCCAATTCAGGACAGAGGTTGAGACGGTGACATACCGGCACACAGTGAGCTGCCTGTCTGCTCAGTGCTGAGGCAGCGGAGGCTATTTCCTCAATGAAGTTACCTTTAACGTCCAGTGAGAGACAAAGCACACAACAAAAATAAAAGCCCCGGTGGCCAACTTCCGGGGGCTATAACAATACTGGCTTCTTTTTAATTACTCAACATTTTTGTTTATATGCCATAAACGGTTCCTTAAATCAATCACATTAATTAACACCAAATACACGCTCAACTACTTTTAGGATGCACTATGTTAATTTATGGGTTTTTAATCGCTTGAATAAATGTATGTATGTTTGTTTTGTTGTGTTTATTTATTGTGTTGGGACTGGTTTTTTTTACTGATGAAATATAAAAAAAAACGGTGTGTAACTTAAAGTTAGGAACATTATATCATTGGATCAAAAAAGTATGAATAATACTAAAATGATAATACATTATTCTGACTCTTACACTGAAGGCCCTTGGCGTTTTGGCCTTGAATGTATGCATAGTTACATAGATACATGCATACATACGCAGGCATGCATGCACACACACACACACACACACACACACACACACACACACACACACACACACACACACACACACACACACACACACAGCCTGTGTTCTGGGCTGTCCCTAACGTTGCATCAGAGAGTGAAAGAGTCAAAACTGTAAATGACACATAACAACAGATTTGGAACCATGTATTTTTATTACATTTTGGCCTGCCGATAGGTCCATGTAAACCTATGGTCACATCATATTTGTTTCCTTCACAAAATAAGAGAAAAAAAATCAGGCAACCAACTATTCATTAGGCAGTATTGCTGATAACTGACACACACTGTTGCTGAAGTCTCTACAGCTGAATTAAATGAAAAGCTCTTAAATGAAAACTCTCTGTAGCCTCTCTTAAAATACTTTCTTCATATACTTTAAAATAACCTACTTTTCGCAAATGACAAATGTCACAACAACCTTGTTTTAGCAAATAACACAACGTCCTTTCCACGTTTGTTTCTTTATACATTAGCACCAAACCTACATTAATCTCAGTCCTACTGACAACTTGTAAATAAATTGTATTTATTACCATTGCAAGTTTATTGTTCTCGTTCTTTTTTTTCTAAGTTGAACATCAAAAAAACTCTTGTTACCATGTTAAAGCAAAGGTGAAGTACAAAATTACTGAAATCAGCAACATATAAGCACAATTGTCTAAGCATATAATAATGTGAAGTCATTCACTAAGTACACAGTGCAAGCAGCATTGTATTTTCTTTTGCAAGTACAACATCAGTTCTATGTAAGTAGCGTTATTGCACACAAGCTCTATCTATCTAAAGCAGCACTGGTTTCCAACAAGGCAAACTACTGACGTAGCAGCATCATAAACACCCAATGAAAACAACACAGAGCCAACCAAGTTTGGGATTCTCTGAGAGGATCTCAGCTCTTTTGCACATTTTCGTTAGTGGGGATGAAACCATTTTCTACCGTATTCCCCACCAATTTACTTTAAGCCAAATGCATTTTGGCTTTATGGTTTTGTAAATGAAAGGGAATGTGTAAATTGACTCAATAAAAAATTAAGAATTCATTGTCAGATCATAACGACATCTGACTGAAATATGATTTGCAGTATTGTGGCCAAAATAATATGGTTTATTATGTTAATTGCACCACTTCATAGAAGTATCATGAATAGAAAATATACAAACTATGATAAACTGCGGTGAACTCTTCATGTTGCAGTTGCAGAATCAATATATTCTTCTATTGCATGTTCAGCAATTTGAACATAATGTAGAGGACATTTATCAGAACAAAATAAAGACTAAAAATCTAAGCATTGCCTTGAAAAAATGGGATTTGAATGACGATACAAATAAAGGTATTGGGAAAACAAATAACAAAATAACAATCAGTTTGATATTTATAGTAAAACCTTATATTTTATTTACTTAATTACTTAAAACTGACTTAAAATAGTGCAGATATGGTATGGCTTGGTGAAAATGTATTTGCATTTGTGACAGCCATTGTAACTATGATTGAAGGTATTTTCTGTGTATATTTTTTATAAACACCACAAACATAAATAAAATATTCATTAATTTGAAATACATTAAATAAGCCATCATTTTGAGAGAGGGACGATGTCTTTGGCACCACATGCGGTACTAAACCTCCACACTGCTTTTAAAATCCATTCCAACATGAACCATAATAACCTTTTGATATCCAGGGAAGGTTGATATTTTTTACTTCACTATATAGCATCTGAATAATAAATAAAATTAGCTTGAGTACATTCAACATATGCACTAGAAATGATGGAATAACTGGTGTAGTCCCCATCACCACTGACCTACACTGACATTGCCCTCAACAGACTGATTGTAAATCGTCTGCATGTGCAAGGCCGCCTTGTATATTAAAAAGAACCACCACAACATTGACACTTTCCCAGCTTTATCCCCACACATGTGGGGTGCTAGACCATTGTGGCTTCTTTTGAATTAGTCTACAGCAACACAAAACCTTTTCATTTCAGCCTTTGAGTTACATTGGCTAAGGCAACAGCAAATGCCTGCACTGCTGAGAAAGGATACTGGAAATCCAAGATGTAGCCGTTCCCATCAATTCGCCCAAACTGCATCACCTAAGGAAGACAGAAAACAGGAAGGCATTTCAGAAAGCATGAATTATTATCAAACAGATCTATAAGTGCTTTTTATTGATTTATTTACGGCTGAAGGGTTATTGGTGATCAAACTGCCAATGATTTTCTTTTTTTTTTAAAGAATGTCAGAAAAAAACCCCCAAGGTGAGATATTAAATGGCTTTAAAACAGTCCAAAACCTAAAAATATTCACACAAAAAAGAAATCAAAAACAAAAAAAGCAGGCCATCCCATTTTAAAAGCTTTTTTTTTGCTTAAAACGTGAGTATAAAAATAGTTGCAGCCATTTTTCTGTAAATCAATTAAAAGAGCAATTCATTCATGATTTCAGAGGTCATTTCTTTAAGATTTCTTATCTCATTACCTGTCTACCATCCAGCTCAATTTGAAAATTCTTTGCCGACTCCTGTGTGACTCGTCCTCCAAAATCGAGCTGGTAGACCTGGGTGGCTTCGTTCCACAATGGTTGTTTATTGGCCATAACATAGACGAACCCCTGGCTTCCCAAACTCCGGTCCTCTCTTTCATTTGCCTTGCGGCACTTGATCTCCTCCAGCTCGCTTGCCATGCGCATGCTGCGCTTGTTCTTCCAGCTCTTCTTACTGCTCTGGTTCTGGTTCATGAGCTCATCGCCGCTGATGAACAGCTCCGGCTCGCTCTCCGAGCTGTCCTGGAACTCATTTGTGGTCCTGTTCATCTTCTTGGTTTTATTGAGTTGCTCTCTCTGCCCCTTGGGCTTCTTCTTCTCCCTGCTGCCGAGCCTTGGGCTGGAAATGAGAGTGTTGAAGTCGGAGAGCGCACGCCCTTCCTTTCTAGATTTTCCCTCAGAGACGGTGGTCATGTTGGCTTCCTCGGCTCTGCTGTCCAGTCTTTTGCGGCTCTTCTTGTTGAAGCGCTCTGACTCCTGTGGCACTGGGCTGTCGTTTAGAGATGATGGCTCTAGGAAGTTGTTGGCAGACTCTGCTAGATCCTCTGTGGAACTTTTGGAAGGTGGTAGCTCGGTAGGTGGAGGAGGCGGGGGGAGAGGAGGTGGTGGGGGTGGCCCAGAAGGAGGAGGTGGCGAGAGGATAGGCTTCTCTAAAATCTGGTGAGTTTTGGTAGGGAGGGGAGGCGCTGGAGGGTCTTGCATGGGAGGAGGACAGGGGTAAGGGTTCCAGGGGTGAAGGTTGACGGGGTGCAGCTGAAGTCCGGCACATGAGCTGGCTCCTGGATACATCGGAGGGAGAGGGCAGCAGGCCAGGTTAGCAAGACTTGGAGGATAGCCTGGTGGCAAGACCAGGTTGGGTTCCTGCTGAGCAAAAGAGACTGAACCAACCACTTCACCTGGCGAAGGGTTCTGTAAGGTCTGAAGAGAAGGACCACTGTGACCAACACCCGGAGGAAAAGGAGCGAGAGATATCTGGTAACCGGACGGGAAAGTGAGAGTGCTCGTGGTCTGACTGGTTGGAGGTTTAGTCGTGAGGACAAACGGTAGCCGAGTCATGTCCAAGTGCTGAGCTTGACTGATGATGAGCGGAGGCGGTTTATGAGGACCCGGTGGAGGACCTAACATTGTTTGTTCTGGAGTGAGCCAGAACTCCTCTGTGGTGGACGTGTCCCACTGGTAAGGCGGAGGGCGTTTGACTGTCAAACTGACGTCGCCGAGAGTCAGCTGACGTACAGACTTTTCAAGGTGACACTGCTGATTCAAAGTCTCGTCTTCGGTAAAGGCGGAGTTGACATACACCGTTCTGTCCCTGCTGTTGTCCATAGCACTCAGCAGACTGTAGGATGACTGAGAGGCCATGGGCGAGGTACTTTTGGAGTGCACGATAATGGT
Source organism: Anoplopoma fimbria (assembly GCF_027596085.1). Classification (NCBI taxonomy): domain Eukaryota; kingdom Metazoa; phylum Chordata; class Actinopteri; order Perciformes; family Anoplopomatidae; genus Anoplopoma; species Anoplopoma fimbria. Next base: position 6,779,668 of record NC_072463.1, on the reverse strand, counting down.
ACTGTGATGTGCCCCTTTACCTGGTGGGAAGTCCTGCCTCACCACCGTGCCGCCCGCGATGCCACTACTCATAGTCCCTCCACCACTAACACTGACACTGGTGCTGCTGCTGTTACTGCTGCACTGTGTGCATGTGTACAACGCTGTGGGCAACCTCTGCTGGTAGGTGAGTGCCAGTGCACTGTTCATTTTAGCCTTGGTGGGGAGGGTTCGTGAGCTTTCCATCATCTGTGGTACTTTAAGTCCCACGTCCCTGCGGTCACGACGTAAAGTGGCATGAATCAGACTGCTATCGATTCTCTGTGGAGGAGGGAGTGTAGCAGTTACTTGATTGGCTGGATCAGGGTAAGGAGGAGGGTCCCCACTAGGTATTGAGTATCTAGGGACAGAGAGACGACTCAATGTTGCGGAGCTGTAGGGAAGCTGAATTTTTTTGTTCTCAGAGGAGGTGACTTTGAGCGTGGCCGAGCCTCCGATGCCGTGGACGGCATACGCATTTTGGTTGCGAACGAGGCGCCTGCGTGGCCTGCAAACCTCCTCCACGTTTCCACTGCTGTCAAAGGTCGTGATCCTTTCATACCCCAGAGGTGTCGGGTACTGTAAAGTGACAGGGTGTAGCAAAAACTCGTCCTTCTTCAGGCAGGGGTCTGGCGACAGGACACTTGGGCTGTCACAGTTTGTGACAAGAGTTTGAGGCGTAGCGACGGCTGTAGCTGTCGCTACAGACACTACAGTGCCCGGGTATGGAGGAGGAGGATTCACCTTCCTCATCTGAATCTCTATGGATCCATCCATGTCACTGAAGGGGGGTAAAGTCCGCGGCAGACTTGGCTTAAGAGTGTGTGCGTGCTCCCCTCTGCTGAACCCAGGCTCGGTTGTAGGAGGGGGAGGCAGGAGATGAATCTGGTGTAAGGAAATGGTTGGATAGCCAGACGGAGGAGGGGGCAGCGTCATCTGCATCTTCAGTTGCTGCTGCATCTGTTGGTGCTGCCTCTGCATTTGTTGATGCTGCTGCTGGATCTGCTGGTGCTGCTGCTGGAGCTGCTGCTGCTGCTGCCTCATCTCCTGGATCTGTTGGCGGATCTGCTGCTGCTGCTGCTGCATCTGCTGTTGCTGTTGCTGCATCTGCTCGTGCTGCATCTGCATCTGTTGTTGTTGCTGTTGGATCTGCTGTTGGTGATGAAGCTGTTGGTGCGTCGGATTTTGTGTGAGTTGTTGGTGTTGCTGAACCTGGTGTTGTTGATGTTGTTGCTGCTGCTGTTGGTGTAGCGTCTGCAGTTGCTGTAGCTGTTGCTGCTGCTGCTGTAAGTGTTGATGCTGCTGCTGTAGCTGTTGCTGTTGCAGCTGTTGCTGCTGTAATTGCTGCTGTTGCTGCTGTAACTGCTGCTGTTGCTGCTGTGATTGGGACTGATGATGGTGTTGTTGTTGCTGCTGCTGCTGCTGCTGCTGTTGTTGTTGTTGATGATGATGCATTTTCTGCTGATGCGTCTGCATCTGTTGTGACTGTTTGGGCGGCAGTTGGCGAGGCTGCTGTGAATGCGGCCGCTGCGGGTGAGGCTGCGGTGGGAGATGTTGAGGTGGAGGTGGAGGAGGAAGAGTACCGGGAAGGAGAGGACCCATCTCTAGCCCGTTGAAGATCACTTGACCGGGGTTTGAGTATCTAGTTGGTACTGGATACGGTGATGGAACTGCATCCTGCCCATGATCCGTAACAGGGACAGAAGCTGCTGCCGCTGCAGCTGCAGCTGCTGCAGTGGCTGTAGGGTTGGTCAGGACATCAAGCTGAATGTTCTGATTGGCCAGAAGAGACTGAACCAGGCCGATACTCTGAGTTGGAGACATTGCCTGAGCCGGACTGTGGATGGGAGCAATGGGGATGTTGACTGTACAGGGAGGATTGTCTCCTGCCACTCCAGAGGGCCCCATCACTTTATAAAAACACAAAAGAGAACTGTGTAAGTGACTTTTAGCACAACATTTATTCATATCTTATATTGTGCTTAATATTCATTCACACCTGGTAAGTCATCTTCATCCTCACTGAACACATTGGGGTTGAACACAGGCAAGCTCATGAAGTCATGAGAAATCTTTCGCACTTCTGGAAGGTAGATTGTCATCTGTCTCGGTTGTAGATGAAGCAAACTTGTCTTATAGATGACTGAAACATAAAGAAAGTCATGGTGACTTTTAAACTCATCAGAGTGGTCAACGTTATTTGTATGTGTGTCTCTTTTGTGACATTTACCTGCACCAAGATTGGCAGGGAGAAAAGAAGCAAGTCCAACAATTTTGAATTTTGTCCCCCAAATGTTGGATGTCACTTGAGCAAGGTAGTTATGCTTTAAAGCAGAAGAAATGAAAAGTGGTTATTATAAGCCTTTTGTGACATCTACATTATACTTTTTTTGTTAAAAACTAGATAATACTACTTGCATGTACAACCGTGTATTTAGAGAATGATGCAGATTCATACCTCCGTGATCCCATCCATAGAAAACTCTCGACGCGTCAGACTGGGAGACCGAACTGGAGGCTTCTTTGTTGGTAACCGCGGCGACCGTTGGCCTTCATGATTGATGCGTGAAAGTTTGGGAGATTTTCTCAATTCCATGTTCATCCTTTGAAACAAAGAGGTACAGCTTTCAATCATCCTTTCCTTTTGATATATGGTTCAGTTTATGTTGCAGCTGATGAAACAGACATGAACCCTACTAGCATGATGAAATAGCATGGCTGACATGTAGACTTTTAATGACCTGTTTCCTCGGGATAACTTTGGTGACTTCTTCCCGACCCACTCATCGCTCAACTCAATGTCACTGGAGTCAGAGCAGTTACAGCTGTCAGTGTATGAGATCATGGGATTCACACACACTTCCTCTGGAAAATAACAAAGACAAAACAGATAAGGTGAGTTTGAACTGAGTCTACATACATACTAACATGAAATTACCCCAGCGTAAGAATAAGAAAGTAAGTAAATAAGCACGCCCACAGTTGGTGGGACCACAGGCTAAATATGACCCTGGAGCAACCAGGTCAGTGTGCAGGCTATTCCTGTATCAAGCCTCAGACCATGTTATATCAGAGCAGAACATTCATCACCAGAGTCTGTACTTGTTCTTTCTCAAGGTGAATTTGCATGATTATGGCCAGTTATTTCAAAATGGAGCACATTTAAAGAGAAGAACCAGACAGAGAGAACAAGAGTTGACCTTTGACCTCTGGGCATGTCTGCTACCAATAGTAGTGTCTCTAGACTACTGGTTTTCTCATAAGTACTTTTATTTAATTCATCAGTATTTCAAAAGTTCATAATTCATTTCAGATATATGCCTCTGAGGTCATGGCGTTTATTTTGTTGTTACTCTGGATAATCCAAAGAATTTACTGTAAACATCTTTCACTGGAACTACTGAAAAATAAATAGTCCCTATGAAAAGACTCGCCTGTTTTGCTGTCCATTTTTGGATCCATAATGACAAACTCGGGCCGTAATTTACTGATGCGCCTTCCTTTGAGAATGGGCACCAGTCCTCCTAAATATTCTAGGTATAGAGTGTAGCAGGGTCCGCCTGTCTCAGGGCTGTCCTCGGCCCTCTTCATGGTGCAGTGGAGCCTCTCATTCCCAGCTGTGGGATAGCTGACAAAGTCACGGATGTTGTTGGGGTCAGGGATTGGGGGCTAGAACAAAGAGAGGAAAGAGCTGTAGGATTTCTAGATCACTCAAATGTAAACATGTCTCAGTCAGCAGTTTTGGATTATCAACAAAGCTGTCTATAACTGTTACTGCACAGCAATGAGTAATCAGGAATAAATGCACCTTGATGGTGGGTATAAAAGCAGTGGTGACATAAGAGCAGAGCAGCGAGGGCATGTTCAGCTTCCCCACGTCTTTCTCCTCTCGCAGGGCGCTGGCAATCCCCTGCTGGCATAAAAGTTGGAGGCTGGCCACCCTGTGCTCCACACGCACCACATACAGGGCCGGTCCACATGCAAGGAACAGGCGAGAGTCTCTGTGACCCCAACAGATGGTGGTGATGGGTCTCTGAAAAAAAATTCACAATAAAAGAACACATCTCTCATACTGGTTAATCTGCTAATCAGCCGTTTTCCTTGTGCACTTCAGACCCTCAAAATAACAATGTGTAAAAACATATTGTACATACTTATATTCAGCACAAATTCTGCACCTTACAGTTGCGCATTTACCTGAAGCAATATCTATTTGACTTGCCTACACATCTACTATATCCCTCCTTATATATACAGAACCAACCTGTGCCGGTGTTTCCAAAGTGTAGATGTGCTCTCCTTGGACATTATAGAATTTAACGAGGGCATTCCTCATGATGGAGGAGCAGGCAGAGTCGACGGGAAGCCCGTGTCTCTCCATGCCGGCCACAGCCAGGAGGTCCCCCTGGGAGCACCACTGGGCCTCAACATCTGTGGAGTGAAGGAGCACGAAAACCTTGTGTGTTATGGGGCATATGATCAACACAATTGATGGGCATGCTTGGGACACATGGATTTTTATACCTTTCAGCCCTGAACGGATTACGGCAGGAGACAGGTCGTCATAGTTGTTCATTAAACTGATATCTCCTGATAGGAAGGTGACTGTCAACAAAGGCTTTACTCTGCGCACTTAAATAAACAAAGAAAAGTAAGTATATTAGTTTTTAAAAGCTAACCCAAGGTAGCAAGCTGTCATATAAGCAGTGAGGTTTCCGGGGGGATGTGTGTGTACCTAAAGGCAGAATATTGTCATCAGAGTCTGTGTCGCTCTCTGTGCTGTCCTCAACCAGAAAGTCAGGACAGTTCCATGACATGCTCACGATCCCGTCAGACTCGTGCAACAGTACGTGGGCGAGCATTCGTCCGTGACAGTCCATCACTATCACCTGACCATCTGCTGTACCAAACAAGACCTGAGGGGGCATTGTACATTAAACTTGAATAGATGGACATGATGAAAAAATGCTCTGGAGCATCAAATTCTAGTCCGAGGAGTGCTGCAAGAAAGCCCATTATATAAGTTGTTTCATCTTGTATTTGAGGCATTCAAAGGAAATAATATCACCACACATGTCATTTTTCTTATTAAAGACAACTTTTTTTCTGTTTTAAGACAGATACACACGTTAAATTCTACAAAAAAGTAATTCATACAATTTCAACCAGGCAATGTGTACCTGTTGATCATCAGGCGTCCAGATGCCACAGGTGATTTGACTCTCCAGGTTAATCTCCGAGGACCAGTGTCTTTGTCCGCTGACCGAGCCAACTAACACAAAGCCATCCCGGTACGCTATGAGGGCTTGAGTGCCATCATGTGACCAAGTGAAGTCACTCACCTAGATGGAAGAAATGTTCCCCTTAAGGCTATTTGTGTAAGTATACAGGACGCAAATAGGTTGTTTTTGTCATCAAGTGCATTGCAGTTGTCTTATAGTATAATATGTTAGTATTTATAGCAGGATAATACATTATATGTGGATATAAGTAAAAAGTGTCTACCTGGGCTCCTCTGTCATTCACCAACTCTACAGACCATCTTCCTTCATACTGGATCCATACAAAAATACCTCCTTCCATATCACATGTGGCCAGCTTCTGAAAGGGTTCATTCCAACGCACAAGGACAACCTGCAAAAAGCCCCAAAACACTGTTACTATTTTTCACAAACCCAGGTGGCGGCTGTGGCTCAGTGGAGAGCAGGGTCGTTCTCCAATCGGGATCGGTTCGATCCCCGGCTCCGGCAGTCCATGTCGATGTGTCCTTGGGCAAGACACTTAACCCTGAGTTGCTCCCGAAGGCTGTGCCATCGGTGTATGAATGGGTGTGAATGATTAGAGAGACCCTGATGGCACCTTGCATGGTATGCATCAGTGTATGAATGGGTATGAAAGGGTGAATGATTAGTAGTGTAAAAGCGCTTTGAGTGGTCGGAAGACTAGAAAAGCTCTATACAAGTACAGTCCATTTACCATTTACCATTTCTGCACAGAGGAACATTCATGATTCATATAGAGCGTGAGCACAGTGCTAAAAAAGCATTTTAGTCTGAATGTCATCTCAAGGAGGGAAATGTGTTCTTGTGTCTGTGTACAGACGTGAGGCCACAGTGACCTTGACCTTTGACCTTTGAACACCAAAATATAATCAAATCCTACTTGCGTCCAGGTGGACGTGTTTGCCAAATTTGAAAAAGATTCCCTCTAAGCATTTCTGAGATATTACTTTCACCAGATTGGGAGAACGGACAGAGGGACTGACAACCCAAAAACATTACGCCTCTGGCCACGGCTGTCGCCGGCACAGAGGCATTAAAATATGCATCTTACAGTATGCCAAGACATAAATTATTACATCTACATGTGCTAAGAATTTCTTTTTTTCATTTTATACATATCTTATTTTTCTCATCTAATTTATATTGCATACAACGGAACACAAAAAAACTATTTGCAATTTCACTGCCTATATGTCTATAAATTACTACATTTTAATATTTTTTGTCTTCTTATTACATTACAGTCATTTAGCAGACGCTTTTATCCAAAGCGACTTACAGTCAGTAGTATATTACATATCATTCACGCATTCACACACTGATGACAGGCTACCATGCAAGGTGCCACCATCAGACTCTAACTAACATTCATCATCCAGTCCACACCGATGGCAAGCCTTCGGGAGCAATTTGGGGTTAAGCGTCTTGCCCAAGGACACATCGACTGCCGAAGCCGGGTATCGAACCACCGACCCTCTGATTGGAGAACTACCTTGCTACTACGCCACAGCCGCCCGGTCATGTGCTACTTAGATATACACTATTACATGGTTTTGATTATGTTTCTAGTTTTCTATATACATTTAAGAGTTGTAATAGTTGGCTTCATTTCTAATTTACCTTTATTTCATTTATTATTATTTATATGCAAACATTGTGTTTTATTCTAGCACTCTTTGCTGCTGCAACAATCAAGTTTCCCTATTAGATTGTTAAAGCTTTATCTCATATTGACTTATTGTCAACGACAGAAACATTGCTGTTACTATAAGGACAGAGGATTTTGTTATATATAAAAAAGCTTGTTAGAAAGTCTTTTGAAATTATTAAAAACATATTACAAAAAAAATTGACAGTGAAGACATTGATATTAGTAGTCAAGACCAGACCTCGCTGTTGTGTCCTCGCAGATTAAAATTGATTCTCTGAGGCGTGCTTCTGTCCCTCCTGCAGTGACTCGATGTAAACGTCACCCCGACAACTCCTCTTCCGTTCCCCGTGGCGAGCCAGCCCTCCTCATAGTACCGCCTCCGGCACACCGGCTTGTCCTTTTCACTCTTGGGGACCCTGCCTTTCCACGAGAGGCAGAGGATGTTGGAGTCGCTGCAGAGGATGGGACCATGTTCCACGGCGGCCAACATCCCTACTGAGTGACCAGGCTGGTGGGTAAAGCAGAGGAAGAGGAAACATATAACTTATTTTAAGTTCAGGTTCAATACATGTGATAAATGGTACAATTCTCTACTTTCCCCATCACCTGACTGCCCCACCCATCTACACACCTGTTCCCACACTGCCTCCCCTGCTAACTTCCTCACCTGCATCTCATTCCCTCTTCAGCCTCTCAGTTCATGCATCGGCATAGTTCCATTCATTCACTGCCAGACCATCAAAGTTGCCCTGATCTTTGCACTTTTGCTTTTCAATCACCAGTAACTGCCCCTTCCTGTAAACCTTTATACACTCTCGCCTCAACAATAAATCATCCTGCTGCGTCAACTGTCTTTATTTGGGGCCTTCCCTTGCCAATCTCCCTCACCCTCTTGTACTCCATTACCAATAACAAGCATGAGGAAAGGCTTTATAAGAAGGAGCACAGTAAAAAAAAAACTATTACATAGATGCGATTGAAAGTTATTTCTTGACTCTGAAAACAGTTTCTGACAAAAATAGTGTCACTTCTTTGGACATGTGGTGTGTCCATCTGCTCAGGAAGATGCAATCAAAGGGCCAGCTACTAAATGGACCTTGTGGTGAGATTATTCTTTCAATTATTGTCTCCAAGCTCATGAATTTACTTTCAATCACAATTTTTTAAGTCAACATGGATGAAAAGTCCTAAATATGCTCATAAAAATGGGAAATTTCATCATCAGCTGGGCAAATTAAGATACAACAGAAAGGCCCAGAACAGCCACTAAATGTACCTTGTTGTAAGATTTTTTGGTTACCAACACAAGAATGGATTTGACATTAAAATGAAGCTGCCTAAAAGGTGAAAAGTTGCATGCAACAATAATTTATATGTATAGGAAATACCTATTTAGATCCTAGTGGGCGTCACCTTACTGAGCTAGTTCACAGGCATCTGATGTGACAGAAACAAGGCCTTGTGCTCTCTGTGTTTGAGATACTCCATCTTCATCTGAGTGGACAGAGCTTGTCTCAGTGAATCACTAAATGTGCCCTTATACCAGTAAAATCACCATGGCTGCTGCTCAAAGTGTTGTAGCTGTTGTTCTATTATTCACTGTGGAGCAGCTCCAGGATTTGGCTCCAGATGACATCATCACTTCAGTCTGTCTTTTGTTTGTACTGATGCCCAAACTAAAAGTATTATATATATATATATACCATGAAATTTGTATTTAAAGACAGATGTTTTTTGTTATTAAAATGCATTTGAATGTCTATTGAAATACTGTGCTCTCTGTTCATTTAATTATTTCTAAGACTGAGTACATTAATTTCAAACCTTGTCCAAACTAATGGCACTGGACAAACACTGTCTGAAAACAAAATGGCCTAAAATGTGTCTATTGTGAAGCAGAACAAGCTAAATTTCCCATTAAAAGCTTTGCCATGTTATTTCTTGTTATCTAATTCCAATGTCTGACAGTATTGTATATTATCTTTCCTATTGTTTCACCTCTTTATTGAACCTACATTATGTTTATATTGAGTACAATAGTCAAACCCAAGACTGATGCTTTTAGCTGAACAATTCCATAAAATATATCATTCATGTCTTGTGCATTACATGTTACACATTTCACAAATATTAGTCTGACTATTAGTATTATTGGCAACTTTTGGATGTCCTCTACAATCTAAAATGAAGTCATGTAAATATGAATAATGTGTTTGCACAGAAAGAGTTTATACTGACTGGCCCACTTGTAAGTAGATTGCATAATATGTCATAATATCTGGCTTTGTTACCTGGGAGAATAGTTTCTGATAAATAAATACAACGTACCTCATAGTTCCTGGACATGTTGAGTTAAAATTCCTCCATTGACGGTGTCCATATTTCCATTTAGAAGATGCATTGAATGGTGATGGCTGCTATGCTCCTGGTGCTTATAATAAAATCTATGGGGAAGTAGAATGCATCATACAGCCAGATGTTGTCCAGCTCTACACTAATTTAAATCAAACAGCTCTGCACTTCAGAGTTTGCCATGAAACAGGGCTTCTTTGATGTCAGTGGCCCACCCCATGTCTTCCTGATGTGGCTCTGAAGAGTCGTGTTAATCCTGTTCAAATGAGAAGAAAAAGACGAATTAAAACCACTCCTATTCAACATACTATGATACATCCAAGAGAGAGATAGAGAGGTGGTTTATGCTTAAAATAGCAGCGTTGTCATTCAGTGCATCAACCTTGAAATCCACAGTTTTTTTTCTCAGTCTCTATGCAACAGCAACACTGCATTGGAGATCAGGGCACTCGCAGTCTCCATGGGTACTGAGACTGTCCGTTTATCCTATTTTACGTCAAACACCAGAACAGCCAGGCAATGATGTGAACTCACTATATTCTTATTTCTACATTTAAAAAAAACAAAAAAAAACCTATTCTAATGCAGATACTTAGAATACAAATAGTGACATTTCAATAAACGCTTTAAAAAACATTTTGCCTCTTGCTTTGAAGAATGAAGATTCACAGCATCCAATAAAAGTCCCATCGTTAAAGCCCCATCGTCTCCTCTATGAATGCTCCATCACCACATCACATATGTCATCAATTACAATTCTCATTTAAATGCGTCTAGAAGCCAATCTGACCGCATGCAGCAGTCTGAATGAGCCACACTGCTGATGAGACCAATGAGCTGCAAGAGGGGTAAAAAAAAAAAAAAAAAAAAATCAATAAGGTCTTTCATCAAAGAGGTTATATGGACAGACATTATGCAGGTGAACGCACTGTACCTGACACCGCTGGAGCGACGTCCATCCAGAGGCAGTAGGCGCACAGTGCGGTCGTGTTGCCAGGTTCTGCTCCGCTGGCGCACTTTGGGGTTGTGGCTTTAAAACGGGTTGCCATGAGGCAGAAAGCACGGAAAAATAGACCCCGAACATCAAAAAAACGTTAAAACGAATCTACCAATACATATAATACACCTGTCAAGACGCACTGATACTAAATATGTAGCAGTTTAATTCAATTTGATAATATTCTGATATGGAGCCTGGTCCACACACCACTATTATCAAAACTAGATGTATTGCTGCACCTCAAAGGGGGGTTTCTTTCATAATGGCAACCTTGCTAGGCGCACCCCATCTTTGTAATGTAAGTTGAAGTGACATTCTTAACACAAGACCTTGATGTGATGAATGTGCTAGTAACTGTCTGTCCTTCCTGTAACAGTGCAAAGTTGTATTAATTAATGAACTGATAATGTTCCTCTATTTCCCAAGCAGCATATGATGACACACGATTCACTCATTATAAATAAATGAATCGATTTTGAATGTGTTATTTATATACAAAAAACACAAGCACTAGAATCAAATCAATATTAAATCTTTATTGTGATATTAGATAATATATATAAATATGTAGGACACAGTGTTTCCCTCATCTTCATATAGTCAGAGTAAACTGCATCAGACACTCCTCACTACATGAATGGTCATGAGACGTTCTGCAAAAAAACTACAGAATATTGGAACTGCAATAATTAGTCGATTCATTGATTAATCATTTAAATAATTTTTCAAGCAAACGGTTGCTTTTTACATCTTCTCCTTTTGCTGCTTGTTTCTATTTTATATCATTGTAAATTAAATACTCTTTTTGTTGTAGTTCTGGACTAAACAAGATATTTGGAGAAGTTGCTTTGGGCTCTGGATAACTGATGGGTATTATTGTTATTCTAAACCAGTCTATGGAGAACACAACTAATTGATTAATTGAGAAACTAACATGCAAAATAACTCAATTATAAAAAAAATTAATTAGTTGCACCTCCTATCTATATCTCAACACTGTGATGAGACTTTATGGTTGTGGAAGCATCTTATTCAGATAAGGACACTGTTTTAGACTGAAAAGTGTGTGAAATTGTCTGATAAATAGCAGAGCACATTCAGAAAGTCATGTGTAGTCCCAGAATGGTCTCCCTTTTTTCAGTTTCTCTTGTATTTATGCAGAGAGATTCAAGTGCAGGTCTCTTCAAAAGCATGGATGACACTGTCGTATGCAGGAGGCGGAGTCTGTGAGGGGAGGAATCCTTTAAGTCCGTTGCTGCCCAACCAGAAGGAATGTCTCTTGTTTGGCACCAGGGCTGCTGAATCCGATGAGTTTGAAGCTGCTGTGTCGTCGGGCATGATGATCAGAGTGTCCTCTCCCATCTCCAGGCCGGGCCTGCTCCTCTTGGGCACTGGCCGAAAGGTGGAGCTCTCTACGCCGGGCTTACTCCCCAGAGGGCCCACCGGCTCCAGAGAGGGCTGTCTGTAGACACTCAGAAAGGTGCTTCTGTAGAGGCCCAGCTGGTTGCTAGTGGCTGTTTGTGAAGTGCCAGATTTCTTTTTGGAGCGCCTGGTGATACGGGCGGTGGCCTGGCGCCGGGACGCCCAGGTCAGGAGAACGTAGACCAGAGCACCCAGCAGCAGGCCCACAAGCACAGACAAACAGAAGGCTAAAATCATATCGCCTGGAAAAGAAAAAAAAAATCAATGCAGAGTGTCAGAAAAGGGGAAATACTGTGATGAATGTTTGGTAGAAAGTGAGGCCGGATGCATTGTGTTGTTCTAAAAATGGGGAAGACCATTTCCCCAGATGGCCTTTTCAGTTTCATTTCAAGTTAGAAATAGAATCATATTATGCAGTTGCATCAAGTACATCTCCAATGTGCCAGATTGTTTCAGGGAATGTTGTGTATTTTTTTATTTATTGATTTGCTATTGCTGGACACTGCTATACTGGGCAGTGTTATATAAAATCTTACATCATTCCTGCGTGTGGGCTCACTGTCTAGGTATAGCATCGTTGTGTTGAAGCACAAACTGAAAAAAATAACTCCACTTTTTATCATTTGTTTATGACGTTCTTCCTGAATTTATGTCATAAATGGGTATTGACCTCTCACGAAAAGTTGTTCAAGGCATGTTTATGCACCTTTCCGCAACAAGGCAATTCTAATTGCTTGATATAAGACTCAAACAGGCATTAACATAAGACATGGAAGAAAAACTAGACATACATAACTAGGATTTTGAAATAATTAGATCCAATAGAGGACACAAAATAAGCTAAATTGAATTAAACAGAAGAAAGAAAGGGATAAAATGTTACAGTGCAAATACGGATACTTATAAAAGCCCCACATTTAACTTTTATAAAAGGCAGTATAGCAAACAAACAAACTTTTTTAACTATGTAGTGCAAACTAACTGTTTTTTGTCTTTGTGTTTCGGAGATAAAATAGATTTTTATGATAAAATATAACTTTTTGTATGAATTGAAGAACCATCACATCTGCATTTTACAATACAACATGCCACTCTTACATAGTAGCTCTGGGATATTATTTAGTTCTTCAAAAGAAACAAACACATGTACACTCACCAAGATTAAATGATTTTAGTATTTCCAAAAGGGGATGTGTTTCATTTTGTGCCATAATTCCACCATAAACTGGTGTTAAAATCCACACCGACTCCAAGAAGACAGACGAACACTGAGCTTTTTCCAAGACAAGCTTTTTGCTTTTTCCCCCTTCCACAGTGTTTGGTATGGCGGAAACTTTGCTGTCATGCTTCCTTCCCCTTCTGGCTTTAAAATTAGCAAGTGCATTGCTTATCTGTGTGGGACACAACACTGGGAAGCAGGGGTTGTTTCCTTTTGCATCATTTCCTCAAGATCAATACACTGTGTAGCCTTTGCTGTCACTTTTACAGTTCATTCCACAAAATGCCCAATAAACCTGCCATCAAACATCTTAACAGTTAGTTATTGTAATTTGCATAGCATTATGGGTAAAGTGCAGATGTTGTATGTCATTTACAGTAACTTAATGTATGTTTTTTTTTTGTTGCAGTAATTACCTGTTAACACATTGGCTTTAGTGTTAGGCTATGACTATGAATGTGGTAGAGTCTTTCTCAAATTCTGTGGTTGCAATAATTCATTACATTTTAAAGATGCTATATATGACATTGGAAGCAATTCTGTTCCCTGCTTTGTCATGCTGTGACACATCTCAGTCAAAACAGTAGGACTACCAAATCTGATTATTATATTTCAACCATTTAATGGGACATTAACCTAATTTGGATTTGAACAGAACAACAGAGGTCATGTATGTATCACTGCTGCGCACTGTGATGATTCCAGTTAATTACATCTTGCTTTGAGTCATGGTATTACAAATCAATTTTAAGACTTAAAGATATATTAACCAACATTTTTTATATAAAAATATATTATTATTATTATTAAAGAGATACAAACACCCATCTTATGTGAATGTAGGAAATGGTACAGATATTATGCAACCTTACTTCTGATGTAAAAAGTGTTGCGTTTCCAAGTGTCTTGACATTGTTCTGGATAAGCTGAACCATGGAACCTAAGTTTGCAGGCTATCAAGCTCTCAGTCTCTGTGGGGATTTCCTTCAATTGTTGCACTGTTCCCACTTCCCACGTCCTCAAAGTCTTCAGGCTGACATTCTGCAGCTCAAGAGCTGATACAATACACAGGTTTCACTTTTCCTTTTCCAGGGACATTTTTGAGAAACAGTATTAAATGAGGGCCTTTATTAGATACCTATATCCACTTTTTTTAGGATTTAACTTCCTCAAAAAAAATCCTCAAACAATTGTATTAAGGAAGAGGCTACAGAGAATGTTTCATGAGGTAAATTCTCTATAAATGTACATTAATGTCTCAAATAAGTCCAGCAGGTGGCACTGAAGTACTTATAATTTGGGAAACTGCACTCTTTGAGCTCTTCACAGTCACTATGATCTGTTGTATATAGACAGGAGGTTCACCATAAACATCATACAAGAAATACATGAATTCAGCTGCAGGCTTATAAGTCTTACATTTGAGATTTCTAACTGACAATATATGTTTTGAGGTAGCAGGTTACTGTTATATATTAATTGTAATGTGCGGAGCTTTAGGAGGACTGTGTGGAGTAACAGTAAGAAAAACACAGAATAATGAAACTAATAATGGCTGAATTCCATTTAGCTTCTTTGATTTCAGGATCCTGATATTTAGCATCACTAGAATAGAATGTGTCCTTTGGAACATTGTGTATTTTTTAAAGTTAAATTAATTACATAACCTTGACTGTGAGGAGAAAGCCACCAGCTACAAACCCAGTCAACTCCCTGCAGTCACTTGCCAACATCAGGAGTCTGGAGTGAGCTGATGCTTCTGCTGCTCACACTGAATTCATGCTTTGTCCTCAAATATGATACATTTCACGTTGCTTTATTAAATGTGTCCAGTCAGTGTTCTCTGGACCAGATGGAGGTACCTTTTTGTATCTTCTTTTTTTTTTGTTGCTGTGCACAGAGGATCCAGGGTGATTTAATAAGAACTATGCAATAAATCTCACAATTATGGAATTACTTTTTCTAAGAATCTTTATCCTTAGAAAAAAAAAGTCTGAGTGCCCCTCATGGAAACCCCCAACCTTTTAGAAACTCACTTATGTATAACTGTAGACTTGCTGGCATTTCAGAGTGATAAACATGTGAACCTTTACTAATGACTTAACAAATGGATTGTGCTCCAGATGGTCAAACTACAGTTCCTGTAGTCATTTCATTCATAAAACTGTCACTGAATGTCACTATAAGTCATGTGAAGTGTCTTAAAAAACACTGGGAGGGGGACATAGTAGGGGGACATGTATGGAATTGCTGCTGTTATTATAAGTAGTCTTATTATATGAATCATTTATGTCATATACATTGAATGTGTTGTATCTAAGAACTGTTATGCTGTCATTCTGTACACATAAAACTGTCATCCTGAATGTCACTCCCATAAGTTTCAAAGGGGTTTTTTAGTGAAGTTTTTCCTGTCTTAAACAAACACTGGGACAGATTGTAAAGCCCTCTGAGGCAAATTTGTAATTTGTGATTCTGGGCTATACAAAATAAACTGAATTGAATTGAATGTAGAATGACCTCTTTTGTTCCTAAATATTAAAGACAGAATGTGGACCACACGTTTCAGACTCCTCCTCCTTTAAATGAGTGCAGCTTGCTGCCAGCAGCCGCAGCAGCGTGCCGCTCTTCTTTTTCTTGCGGTTTCAAACTTCACTTCACGTCACAATGTTTCATGTTCACCGTTTCCATTGGTAACAACGCAACACACGCACACACACGCACAAACACAAACGCAGGCACTTCCTCTGTGAAGTTATCATGCCCGCCTGCAGTCCTGCAAGTGGTAAGATGACATATCAGATGCAACTTTGTCTCTTAAGTGTGTTTGCTGGTCGTTAGGGTAGGTTTACTGAAGAGTTGTCATTTTGAGATGGTTCTACCGTGCTAGTTCTAATGTAGTTGTAATTAGTTCTAATGTAGTTTTAACTAGTTTGTGTTATTTTAGTAACTTCCTCTCCTGTTGAACTGGCGCTAAAACACCATTAAAATACAAGTGTCCAATTGTTTTATTTCTAATGAAGTATTAAATAACTGTTTTTGATAATATGTGCAACAGAAGGCATATGTATTGAAACGGTTTGTGCCTAGGTAACTAACTTGGACACTTCTTTTAACTAATTCATATTTTCTCTTCGACTATTTAACTTCCTTTTTTTATTGTCCTTAAAGTGATAGTGGTTTTATGAATTGGCAGTTTTGCAGGCCAAGAAGAAGTACAGTTTCACTCCTTATTTCAAGTTCTAGTTAACCAGTCTAAAATACTAAGCATTTTATCTGTATGTAATATATTTCTGGTACTTGTGTCCAGTTACTTTCCTGTTAATGATAGCTTTGTGGTTATGTTTGCCTATCTTTGTTATCTTTGTGTAGATGTATGTCTATATTTATATTCATGTCTTCCTGTTAATTTCCTCCAGGCACTTATTAGATATAACTAATGACTTCAGATTAAGGCAGATACCCTGCATGTGTCAGCATGCTCAACCAGTAAAGTTGTATCTGAGTCTTACTTGTTTTAAAAGCAATTATTTTATTGACTGACACCTTTAGTTATACAGGAAAGGTGATGGTCTTAAGTAATTTGCCTATTCTCCAGCACAGGTGTCACAAATAACATTAACGAGAACTGTGTTTTAAACCATGACAGAAAGTGTGACTGTGAACGGTTTATTGGAATTCAGTCTTTATTGGTTTTATTAATTGCACCTGTGCTTCTCTTACTGTAACATGTGCAAATGTCTTCTGTGAAAAAGGCTTACTGAACGGCCTAATTTCTCATCATGTATACTTCGTCCCAGGGTGCACATTAATTATTTCTTGTTACACATTGATTGATGTAGAAGGGTCATTTTCTTTTATTTATACATGAGAAACTCACTGAAGGTAAACTCTGTCTCCAGAAATATGCAAACAGTATTGAGGGTAACAAGTTTTAGTTGCATAATTACACACTAATTTGCAACCGAGAGGTAAAAACCACATCAACAGAAATGAAAACTAGAATAAAAGCTTGAAAAAATGTAATAAAACATGCAGTTTGTAGTAGTATTTCAATATTTGATAACCTTTTGATAAGTTAATAAATCGTGAGTAAAACAGAGTAGTGAAATAACTGCATGACAAAAGGTGTGGCCTCAATTGAAACTCTCTTAACGTGCTTCTCTTTTTCAGGCAACGACTGGAAGAAGTGCTTCTATTGGATGGTAAACCTGCTGTCCCTGCATGAAACCTGAGATTCAATTGGACCTGGTCCTGCAGTGAAATTAGAAAGAGAGAGAGAGAAGGAGAGCGAGGGAGGGGCAGAGGGGATGTCCCACTCAGGTCAGTTGTGAAGAATCTTCTGCCATCAGCATCGGTGACCCACCTTGTCATACAGCTTCGGCGAGACGACATGGCCTCTCCAAGGCACTTCGGTCGGCCGTCTGTGGACATCGCTAATGTGATGCAAAAACTGCAGGGTGAGTGTCATTCTTTTTGCTCAGCCGGCGTATGGACAGAACACTCTCTCCTCCTCTGCTGCTGCACAGTCATATTGTGCTGATTCAATGCTTGGGCTGTGTGCCCATCTGAAGTTTGCCAGCTTATGCACAGCAAGATGCTCACACACACACATGCGTACACATACTCATTTATACACATAGCATTTAGGCATACAGTTAAAAAAATATATGATGTTCAAATTAAACTATTACTTTATGCCTTTCCATTAACAGTCTGACTGTTCCCTGTGTAACTTTTTTTTGTCTCTGCAATGCATTCTGCATTGCTGGATAAGACTTATAGAGTTATGAAAATTCACAAAAATAGTTTTTATTTAATACTTAAATACAAATAAAATTATACCTTACAGTCCTACATTATGTAACTGGTCTGTCCACAGGCATTGTTGCCTTTTAAAGGATAATAGAATCACACATTTGGGTAATTTGATTTTATGTGCCCATTGTATCTAATATCACTAGGTTTATTTTTTTCCTATAGCATGTAATCTTATTTGGCATTTTATTTTCATTCTTGTGACCAAACTACGTTGTTTGGCGGTCTAGATATGTTAATTGAGAATTATTCAGAGAAACATGATTTGTTTTATTCAGTGTATATTGTGAAACTCGTGATCTCAACACACTGAACAGGGCTCTCCTTGATCCGTTTATCTTTAAATCTGATTTTCCGTTGAGAATAGTAAGCTAAATTAGTTTTCACATCATGCCATTATTCAAGTAGCATCAAGTCATCTTGTCGCC
The DNA here is from genome assembly GCF_027596085.1 of Anoplopoma fimbria. NCBI lineage: Eukaryota > Metazoa > Chordata > Actinopteri > Perciformes > Anoplopomatidae > Anoplopoma > Anoplopoma fimbria. Next base: position 6,761,478 of record NC_072463.1, on the reverse strand, counting down.
AGTACAAAGAAATGTTTTTAGTAATGTTTTGTCCTTGTTTGACTACTTCTGTGAAAAATTTGATGTCTTTATCCAAGTCTTCGGTTAAAAGTTATCTCTTTAATTTTATTCTTGCTCCTTGAGGCAAGCCAGGGATGATCAGGAACATTTCATCTGGTCTGAGTCTAGACATGGGATACTCAGTCACAATAACTGTGGCTTCATGAATGCACAGACAATGCACCGAACAAGACTAAAAACCTGACACCCTCTCTGCCCTTGGTAAGAGAATAGATCGATAGCAGGAGTCTCTTTTTGTTGGTGTCCCCCTTTTGTTACAAGGGCATTAGGCCACTACCATCACTACACGTCTGGTCGATTCTGGCATCCGCTCCAGCTCAGTTTAGATGTATTTCTGATACAGTGTACCAGGCAATTTTACACGTTATAGCTTGTTACCATAGAGACTGTTATGAAACATTTGTCTGTGGTTTTGCCAACGCGGCACAGTTCCTGCTGTAGAGAGACTTGGTTTCACAGTTACTTATATTCACTTGATATCAATAGACATTATAAGCACAGTGAGGGTGAAGTGTGTCCTGACAAAGAGCACCTGCCATTTGGGTGTTTGTTTCACACATTTTGAGGCCCTCGCACTGACTCATCCAAGGGAATGAAAGCCTTTATAAGCAAATGTTTAAGTCTCTGTGGAAGATTTTTGCTGTTGTTAATGCTGTAAAAAAAGATCAGACTTCAATATAATTTTTTAAGATAATAAGAGAAACACAGTAAGATGAAATTGCTTAACTTATCTTTTAGACCTATCACACAAAATCAGGAAAATGTAATACTTTAATACTGTGTGGGGGAAATTCACCTGAGCCGTGCACAAAAGGCATTATCTGCAATGCAAAGTGCCAGCCACTGTTGCGTGTTTCATGACAGGAAGTGGGATTTGTCAGAAATGATTGTGCCAGTGGTTTGAGGTGCTCTGTAGATGGCGGGCAGCAAGCTGGTCTGGGCTTTTTCACTGTTATTCCAACGCAGCTTCCTGTCATTAAAGGCATCCTGCAGAGAGATGCACTTCTCCAGCAACGGTCCATCAACGTATAGTGGATGAATTATTGACACCAGCAAATCTGTGGTCTTGTGAATAAATGTAGCTATTATCGATTGTATTAACCTACACTGTGTATTGAAAGAGATTGGGAAGAATTCTCTTAAATGTATCAACAACCAATCAAAGAGAAAATACTTTATTCCAGTTTTTGTGGTCTTCATGCTATTGTAGTATTTGCCTGTTTGATTTCAGCGCCATAAGACCATAGAGTAGCAACACCCTGTGGCCTTAAATGCCCTCAGGGAATAACTGATGTCTGTTAGTTGCCTGGTGGAGTGTGCATGACAAGCGTGTTGCTCTCATTACGCCTGGGTTTCTTGTGGGTTTCATTCTAGTTAAGGCTGTGTGTCAAACAGGATATGAAGAAACACAGCTGGTGAAGGGTTTGTGGTGACGTCTCATAGTGCGACGAACTCCCTCCCCTTAACACATTCTAACAGATAAAAGCATATTAATGTAGATTATTTTTTATCACTGTTACTCTTTCAGATTTTTCTAGGATTTCTTGTAAATAATTATGAAATGTTGAAACATGTTTAGCATCTTTTCTTCCTGTGATAAGCAATCAAGTGACACAGCACGAAAGGAAAAATCATTAGGGCTGCAACAAATAATTATGTTCTAAATTCATTGATTATTCATTAGGTCTGCAGAATGTCAAAAAATAGTTATAAAATGCCCATCACTATTCTTTCAGACTCAAGGTGAGATCTTCAAATGTTTGGCTTTTTGGCTTTAAAAAAATGACTGAAACGACTAATCATTAATCATTAATCAAAAAAGTTGCCCGTTAATTTTCAACCAAAACCCCTCCCTGCTCCAAGACTGCAGCTTTGTTGGAAAAGGTCACAAGCTTAAACACTGTGCATATGTTATTAGAAATCTGTTTTCACCAAGAGGGTGGAGTAGTTACATCACAGTTGGAGTAGAAGCAGGTAAAAGACTGACTAGCATGCATTTTTGTCAGCTGTAAGAGTGCTTCTACTCTACAGTGTCAGTGACAGCTGCCAGGGACAGACAGCCATCACACTGACATGATCTCATGAACAGAGAGCCTTCTTCCCTCTCTACACCAAGACAAGCCTCCTCAGACTGTTTTAAATATTGATCATTGCAGAACTTAGTGTGTAAAACAAACCATGTCTTATGTATCTTCCTCATTTGTTATCTTTATATGTGAATAAGAGATGAAAGTATTGTCATGTTGTTTTGAAGACCAGGAAACCATTCACACTGTAAGTAAATCCTCAGCGTCAATCATCTCGGAATAGACAGCTACAGAATCATTTCTTGTCCTGCCTCATTGTTGTTTGCCTGTCGGAGCTAAAGTGAGGCTTCTCTCGACTAAATGGAACAACAACGGAGTGAGTGGGCTTTTAAGGTGCTCCCAGGTGACCAACACAGGCCAATGAAGCCAAGCACCTACAGTACAGTACAGCCAAAGGTATCATCTGTCCTAAGATCACCTTAAGTACTCCATCACTCATGTGGGTTGTGGATGCTTTAGTGGTTTGATGCTTTGCTGGTGTTTGTTGCTGGGGGTATCCACTTCTAATTGCCACTTAGCTACTAGTACTACATCAGGGTTAATTATATCAGTCGGCTAAGACATAATGACTCAATGATGGGGAGCTGCTTTACATAAGGATTTCATGCTTGTCAGAGATCCAGACCTGACCTACATACATTTTTTTTTACACAAACTTTTATGAGCACACTGTGTTTCTTTTTATTTCCTGAAAAGTGTTTAAGGGCTGGTAATTGAACCCCAATACCTCTGTGTCTGCAGCACAGAGTCTCAAAAACAGTTCCAAAGTTTGCCTTAAAGCTATGTCTGATTCATAATCTTGTTTGCATATTTTTGAATCTTAGTTTGACCAGAATTTCTCCAGGTTCAACCTTATTCTTTTCTGAAGCTTTCAACCACTTCTTGTGGCCTTCCTCAGCGAATAGATTTGCTCAGGTCCGGAAGAAAGAAAGTTTGATCTTATGTTGGGAATTTATCAAAACAGCTTTCAAGAATGATCCTTGAAGCTTGAAGTTTTACCAGTTTCTGTCTATGATATGTAGGCAGAGTACAGCTGCTTCGGTTGCATTCAAAATTTGACAACTTACTTCTGGCTACTGGCTTATGTTGTTAAGTGAAAACATCATTTTGTAGAAAAAACAGTTTATATATCTTGAAGCAAGCTATCAAAAAAGCATATTGATTTTGTATCAGGGACAACATGTAGGTGGTGGCTCTTATCTAGCCCTAGTTGACTCTGGTGGAAACAAAAACACATCACTTCCTTTTTAAGCGGAGGATTTTCCCTGGGTTGGTCCTATCTGGCATCAGGCATTTAGAATAGCAAAAGTAAACGCCTTAGTTTGAAGGTTAAAGGTCAACTCACTATTCTGAACAAAGAAGCAAAACAAACCTTTTTACAATAACCTTTTACTATCCACTGTTCTCCCTGGGGGAAATATGCACTATTTTTCGGAATGTTAATCTGAAAGTACTAAGTGAGTAATTTATGTATCAATAGAGTAGAGTATTTTTGGTCATGTTTGTCATTTTTAAAGAGAACTACCTGGTTTTAAAATACTGAAACCCTAAACATATGATGTCTCCAGGTAGTTGAGTGATGAAGGGTTAAAAAAATGTTCTAAAATGGAATTATGTTTTTGATTGCAATTCATTACCAGGTAATATATATATATATTTTATTTTTTAACCTTTTTTGCTTGGGACTTAGCTACTCATACATGTGCATTATTGCAGTATGTCGACAGGCTCATTGTTCTCAGTGTACGCAGCTGTGACCAACATTTCAATGGTGCTACTTTTAACCTTTTGCTTTTTTTATATAAAAGGGCAAGAAAAAAAATCTATTTTAACCCAAATAGCTTTTCTGGCCCAGTTCCACCAGCGGTCTATAGAGCAGTCATAATAGAATCACAAGCGCAGGCCTATTTTTAGTATATCAGAGAAGCTTTTAGTATGCCGGTGGTCTTGAAAGAATAAAGGGATTTTTCTGCAGGAGATGATAAGCTATCAAGTACTATGCTTATTCACTATTGAGTGTTATATTCAGGAGAGTGGAGTATTAGACCAATAGAAAACAGACTGGTCAAAGAAGAAGTTGTTCCAGTAGGTCTTACAGGATAAAAATGGAAATGCTTTAGAGCTTTTACATGATACTGTGTGTGTAGCGGGAATCCCGGAGTGGGTGTGTTCTCTTTTGTCGTCACAATAGCATTGACACTGAGAGAGAGAGAGCAGGTGGTGGATGTCATTCACCAGCCTCAGCATTAATTATTGAGATTTGTTACACCATGGTGAGCTTTGTGCAGCAGGCTTTTAATTTAGTTCTGGGCCATTTAATCAATAGGCCTACTGGGACATGAACTGGATTTTACTTTAAGGGCAAAAAAAGATAAAGACCTAAAAATTGAAAGGGACATTTTACAATGTTTTCATCATTTCCTTGGAATTTGTGAGGCTTTTAAAATGTGTCAGTCTCATAGAAGATTAGGCAAATCTTATAGGCAAACACAGGCCCATACACACACACACAGACACGCATAAATCAGGATAATGCAGCCAAGGCTGTGACATCACCGCCTCCCCCCATGCCGATTGGTGGAGCCATGCTTCTAGCTGATCCCTCTCCAGTGTCAGACGGTATGATGATACACAGAGGCAGTGCAGCGGGGGCTGTGCACATCCTCACAGGCATGGCTCCTCTGGCTGGCAAAAACACAGGAAGATGGAAGGATGGGATTGTAAATGACCCGATCCGTTAGAGCCTTCTCCTGTGCCATCTGTGCGTGTGTGTGTGTGAGAGAGTGTCAGGGAGGAGGGGACGTTTTCGACACAGCCTCCAGCAGCTCTTTAGCTTTCACCGAGGAAACCAGGCAGCCAGATCTGTTGTGCTTCCTGCTGGAAAAAAGGAAAGGAAAAGGACAGCTGTGGGTTTTTTGTGCCAGTTTTCCACTGGGGATTTTATTTTCACACATATACATATATGTACCCGGGAACTGATGAGAGGCAGAAGGAGAGAGCCGGAGAGTGGGGTGTAGAATGGCTCACTATAAGGATGTATCTGTCAGAAAGACTTCTTTAAATCTGGTGACTGGATTTTTTCAGTATCTACGTGGTAAGTAGGGCAGCAGCATCCTTCATCCCTCATCTGTGTGCACATACGTAGCTAATCTGGGATATAACTGGAAAAATAACAGATGCTAATGGTTTGTGGGTGAATCCCTGCTACATGAACTAGTTACAGTGTCATGCTGCACAAACACAGCTGTATGTGTGCTGCATCTGTGTGTGTGTGTTTGTGAGTATCTGTATGTGTGTGCTATGCTTCAGTGGGCATCCCCTGTGCATCAGTGATGAAGCATTTGCCCGTGGGTTAACTCAATGTCTTTGCGCCCTGTGTAGTGTTTGCATTGCTTTCTACAACACGTGACCCACTGTCTATATCTCTAAGGGTGGATGTTTAAAAATGGCCACTCTGTGCAGTGTGCAGCAGTAGCCTACCGGCATGCGTGACAGGGTGTCAGAAATCCGTCCCAGACGCAACAACGGCACCACTTTAGCAAAGAAATCAGTTGTTTTGTCATACCTGCTACATAATGCATGAAGCATTGTGACTGAATATATTAATAGACCACAAAAGAGGCTGGTGGGGACCAAAACAATCACGCATGTTATTACAGATCATAGAGGGGGCTTGGGAGATGTGTTGTCAGAAATTTCTTCCCCACTCATTCTCTAATCTCCTTGTATGACCTCTTTCTGAGAGCTCTGAAACATTGATTCTAGTAGCACCTCTGTTATTCACATTGAACACATCTAACCATTGCAGAAGTCGTACTTTGTAACATGTTTGGTGCAGGGTGGCTGAAATGCTACTTTACATACCAGAAGCAGTGTAAATTGATGTAGTATGAGGTTTGTAGGCTTGGGGAGTCATACAATGGCCATTATAAATATTGTTATTGTTAGAGATTAATATTTTATGTATTTTACGATTGTGCAGCAGCTATCAACCCAGCCATATCCACACCTAAAATCAATTAACAGCCACTTCTAAGCAAGAGCACATCCGTAATAACTCTATGTATTGTCAACAGCTCCTTGAGGCTCAAGTGTGTGTGGCTTAACAGTCGACCGTCAAGAGCATGTGGCGTCTCTCATGTACTGTATTGACATGACCTCTGTTCCTTTTAATTTCAGATGAGCAGGAGGCGGTGCAGAAGAGAACCTTCACAAAATGGATCAACTCTCATTTAGCGAAGGTAAGTAAGAATTTCCATCCATGCTCACCGCTGCATTCGAACTCACCGGCTATCATAACCTATTTGACAGGAGTTAGAGATTGTTGGATTTTACTGGCTCATCAAGCTCATGTAAAACAACTGGTCAATGCAATTAAATCACATGTAAATTAGAAGCTGTGCTATGTGGACCTTTCTAATCAGAGAGGCTCGTGATGTTTTATTGCTCGTCATGATGATGTAGCTTCTCTCTGGTCTGTGGTATTTCAGGCTACTGACCTGTCACGCCTGTGAAGGGAACTGACTGCAAGATGACAATAATGGCCCCTAATAACACTGCACAAGAAGGATAATTACATTTATCCAGTTACCGTAAATTACACCAGCTTGTTTCTAAAGCATTTAAGAACATGTTTATCATGTTCAGTATAACAGTTTGCTGGAGCTGGTGATGGGGAGGGAACAAACAGTAATGTAAACCTGGGATTCTTCTAGTCTGTTTTCCTGAGAGGAAAACCATTAAAAAAGGTCATGCTGCTTGTTGCTTTGTTGACACAGACATAACGGAGCTCAGAGGCATATTCACCATGCAGAACTGCGCTTCTGTTTTCAAGAAGCTCACTAGGGCCTATTATAGCTGGGTGAGCTTCTGTACCACCAGTGGAGTGGTTTTTATGTGGACATATGGGAGGTATAATGGAATTATTAAGAAACTGGTGTGTGGGGTATGTGTTTGTGGTGTAATAGGTGTATATGTGCCCCCGCTGTGTGTGTCTGAGTGCACGTAGGTGTTTTGTTATTCGTGTGAGTGTGTGTATTTGTGGACAGGCTTGGCAGGGATAGTGATGCGGTGTGCAGATGGAGAGCAAGAGGGTGAGGACAGTTCCCTGTAGGCAGTCGTTTGCTTCCCAGGTTCCGGCATGTAAATTACAACAACAACACATTTTAAGCTTAAAATGCTGAATTACGTCACATTGTTAGGATGAAATAACAAACTATTAGATTATGCACACTGAAGAACTTTTGAGAATTCAGAATAAGTACTGAGTTATCTTTTTGTGACGGTAATCCCTGATGACACAGCAGTGTTCAGCTAGTCAGACACAGCTACAGGGTTTAAGTCTGGAAACCTTGCAAAGAGATTTAGTTTAGAGGGGTCTTTTGTTGAGCCTGATCAGCCCACATTACTTCAAAGCGTGGTTTCTGAAACTTTAGAAGAATCTCAGTTATGTGGTGGGCCAGAGCAGAGACGCTGTGTTGGTCTATTCTTCATTATTCATGCACTGCGCTCAAGCTCACTCCTTGTGCATACCAATAGGACTAATGTAGCATAAGCTACATCATGAACGAGCTCTAACAGTCATATTAACACTGCGGACAGCTGTTGTGTGAGTGAGACTGGCTTATATAACAGCAACGTTCACAGTAGATGATACTTTGTTTTGATCAGTTAACAAAAGGTTTCTGTGTTTGTAGTTGTAATAGTTCTGTGTGTTTGAATAAATTATGAATTTTGGTCTGAATGAAGTATCCTGTTTGTGGGTGAAAGTGTGTATTATCTGAGGTCGAACTTCCTCCAGTTGTCATGCCTTTCCAGTCTTTGTTTCCCTTTCCTCTGATACTGTATTACTAAGCGATTTTTTTCTGTGATTTTCTCAGTTTTCCACTGCCAGGAGGTCTCATGTGATTCTGTTGTTCAGTTAATTCATTTTCCAGGGTGGGAATGACAGAAGCTGTATTTGCAGATTGTGCATATTAGCAGTTTGGGCATTAAAAAAAATAAATTATGTTTTATTTTTGTTTTAATTTGAGGAGTAGGAGTTTTAGTTTCTTATATACTAAAATAGTATATTTTATTGACTCTCTTAACACATTACTGTACGCGAAGCCATGCAATACCATCAGACCTTTAGCTGCAGTGTTTTTATTTTTAAAAATACATAAATAAATAAATCACCTTTTTAATAACCCAGATTAACCCCTGCTACTTTTCTCACCAGAAACTGATCCAGAACAATTAGAACTGTACATTTTGTAACCAGTATGGTTCAGATAAATCTCAAGCAACTGATGACTTGAATATTTGAAAAGAGATTGCGGCACAAAAACATGACACATCTTCTACAGTACTTTTGTGACGGGAAGAAGAGAAGTGTGCATGTAGAGAATAACAGGACAGACGCTTGCCTCTTCACACTGCTTTGCCCTAAATATGCAGCCAACTGCATCCTGTCATGGAATATGTTGAGTTGTGAAATGGCCTGTATATGGTGCCTAATAAAGAATTCCCATGGTGAGCTATCCTTGTAATTAAAGCTTTCCTCTGCTGAATAAACACACATCTGTTTCTTTTACTTATACAGTGGTGCTCAGTAGGTTATAACGAAGTCATTCATCTCGGAGATTGTACAGCTCTGTAAATGTGTGGATATGATATCAGGAGACAGTCCAATTAGGGTTAAATGAGTACCATCGCCTCAGGACTGGGCACCAAGCCACTGCTGAGGAAAAGGCACCATCTTTTCAGCTGCAGGGAGGCTCTGTGGTTGTTTCTAACAAGCCTGTTTCTCACAAACAGCATTTGGTCTCTCCTCATCACTGCTAATGGACTAGAATACTAATATCCTTTCACACTAAAGATTCAACAATGCAACATTGCTGGTTCTATAAATACACTGGTTTTCAAGACTGATTCATTTCTAATTACAAAACAATTTTAATTTGTTGTAATTATTTAAGCTGTGTTTTTTTTCTCCTCCAGTACAAACCACCACTAGAGGTTAACGACCTTTTTGAGGACATCAAAGATGGGGTGAAACTTTTGGCTCTTTTGGAAGTTCTGTCTGGTCAAAGACTAGTAAGTAATACTTATGAATTGACATGACTTCTACCAGGAGTCCTACCTTTAGGATGTTTAAATAATGTTTTTAATGCAATGTGATTTACTCTCTTGATTTGCAGTGTGGATTTAATTAAGGGGAAGAGCCATCCTGTACGATATCCACTTGAAATAATGAATATGTAAATTAAGGCACACTGTTTTATCTAGGTCAACTTCACAGGTCAACTTGTATATGTATGTGTGATTCCCTACATTATGTAAGCCTCTCCTCCCATTTAAAAACCAAAAATCTGCATAGTCATAAGTCATAAGGATTTAGGTTTGACAATTTTGCATAATTATAAGCTGTGTCGTTGGTCTTTATAAATACTAAAAAGAAATACTATTCAAAACCAATCCTCCACAGCTTGGTCTGTTGGAGGAAAAATTGTTAACAGATGACTAAATACTGTAAAACAAAATTCACAAAATTCCTAATAATTACTGAACCTCGAAAGTTACAACAAAATTGAATCAGGATGCAATTAAATATAATATAATAATTAAAGATCATATAGCCATTATCTTAGGCAACAGAAAATTGTGGCAGATCCATATATATATATATATACACACACATATATATACATATATACATGCATACTGTATATCCATTTTACAAAACTGAGAAACTTTGGATAAAATAGTTGCAGTTCACATGAAGGTCGGATCACTGAAGCGGGGTCATGCTTTAGATTTGAACTTCCCCACTGTGAGAAGCTTTTGGCTCCAACGGTGTCTGTTTCTCCCTCTCTCTATCTCCCGGACAGCCACACACACAATGAGAACCCTCATTGACATAATCCCTTTTTTAGCCCCTAATCCTAACCATAAGCACCACAACTAAATGCTCAATCCAACCCTAACCCACACTCAACCTTAAAAACATTCAAACAGCCCTTTGAGGTAATGGAAGCCTGCCAAACTGTACCAACAACTCACAAATGTCCTCATAACGATGGTATGAAACCAAAATTGGTCCTCACAAAAATAGCAATACAAGCCCACACACAAGAAAACACCCTGGCCCAGACTCTGATTTAGTAATCAGACCTGTCTTAAAACAAACTGCCATGTCATCTGTAAAGCTCTTGCCCAGCAAATGAGTCAGTTCCATGTCATAGTGAACCCTTCTGATGCTTTCAATTACTGCTTCCAGGAGTTGACCCCTGCTGGTTTATCTCAGCCAAAATATTCACAGAATGATCGTATTGAAGCTTGTTCTCACTCAGGTTTTAAAGCACAGGATTATACTTTTTTCTTTAAAAGCAGCTTTGGCACTCGCCACTTAATTTGTGTTTAGAAAAGCCCTGCTAACATGCTCAGGCCACTTTCACTATCACTGTGCAACTAGTGGCAAACATGAGTGGTTAAGTAGGAAAGGAGACAAATTTACCATCTGCAGTTAACTTATTATAATGTTTGGAAGCAGAAAATGGTTGAATGAAGATATCATCAGCTTTGTATGATAAGGCTTTTTTTGGCAAGCTTGATTTTAACCGTCTGTCATCTGTGTCTTAAGCCCCGCGAGCAAGGCCGCCAGCTGAAGAGGATCCACTGGGTTTCAAACATCGGCACAGCGCTCAAATTCCTCGAAGGCAGGAAGGTAAGCATTCAGTGACATCATCAGTTTAACCTCTTAGTGCAGTGTTATGTCTTAAATAAGTCCAGGGTATGATTAAGAACTCATGAGAAAAATAAGCTTATGATTATATATTTGTCAGCGCACATAAGGTCTGCACCACATAATATTCAGAGAAGCAGCAGATAGAAATAGGTATTCTTGATTACATAATCCATCTCTAAATCCCTTGGCTCTATGAGGCCTGTGTCCCACTTTTCATCTGGGCTCCCTGAGGATACAGACTTATATTGTTGTGATCTCTCTCCCGTCATGTGTGCCTTCAGTCTGTGTATCGAGGATCTCCGGTCAGTCGCCATTAACCGCCCTGTGTGATCACATACTGTATGCATTCTTTTCATTTGATGCACGATGTGACCTAAGCAAAGCTTGGATACAGCCATTTCTGTTTCAATAAATTTAGTCATTACGCTTTTCTACTGACATGCATTTTGATGCATTTTGAGTAGAATACTAGTTACTGATTTGTTTATCTTCAGTTCTGAGTTTCTCAAATATAATAGAGATGTAAACATGGCAATTTGTGGCACTTCTCCAATGCAAGGTTTGCATTGCTGTGGTACCTCTGCTTTTCTTTAAATGCGGACACAATTATCTTATCTTTTCTGTTTTTCCTGCTGGTTAACTTTTCACTGTGGCTGTTTCTGCCTTCCTGGTTTGGCTATATTACAGTATTTACCTGCATCAAAGAGCTGGCTTTGATGATGTTGAGCAAACAAAAACTTGCAATTTTCTTTTGGACAGTGTAAAACCTCTGGGGGCTTCTGTGGGTGAAAATGCAAAAGATATCTCTTATTGTTTTCTCTGAGTAATCCTCCCCTTGTTTTTTCTCTTCCAGATCAAGCTTGTTAACATTCATGCCACTGACATCGCAGATGGACGACCATCAATTGTTCTTGGGTTGATATGGACCGTTATCCTCTACTTCCAGGTAAAACTTGATCTGATCCCTAAATCCTAAGAGTTTGATAATAATTGTGCTCACTCAAAGGTGACATGATGCATAAACTCAGAACCTACAAACTCCTGGACCAAATATTTTTTGATCCAATATTGATCTTTGTCTCAACATAGAATACCATATAGAGCGGACGTCTATGGAGAGATTATGTCGCTGATTCAGTTGAATGCCAAGAAATACTAGCGTTCTTATCATGTTGCTATGGTCACAATGCAACCTCTTCTTTTCCCTTTGATCTTGTTCTTGATTTAGATTGAGGAGTTAACCAGCAACCTGCCAGCCCTCCAGGCCTTGTCCAACAGCAACTCTTCTGTGGAGAGTTTAGCCAGCTCTGAAGCAGGAAGCCCTCCCATGAAGCGAAAGGTGGTTCCCAAGTTTCAGGGCAATGCCAGGAAGGCTCTGCTCAGATGGGTGCAGTGCACAGCAGCCAAGTATGTCACTTTCAAATCACCTTTTTGGCCAGGTGTTAAAACATGTTGGAGATACATTTTCAGTACATAGGGTGCCTGTGTTCTTTCTTTTTTGTGTAAAAAAAAATGGTCACGTATTTGTATTTCAGGTATCATGGTATTGAGGTGAAGGATTTTGGTCCCAGCTGGCGCAATGGTGTTGCCTTCCAGTCGGTGGTGCACGCCATCAGGCCAGACCTGGTGGACATGGAGTTGGTGCGGAGGAGGAGCAACAGGGAGAATTTGGAGGAAGCCTTTGCACTTGCAGAAAATGAGCTTGGTATTCCCCGCCTGCTGGATGCAGAAGGTGCCCTTGATCTTTTCTGTTTCTTGCATTAAATATTCACGTGTAGATGGCTATTCAGACAAGATATCATTGAATAAGAGTGTTAAATAGTTTAGTATTTTGAAGTTTGGGAATAAAATGCTGTGTTTACTTGTAGCTCTGAATTTTAGTCTGAGGAGGTGAATCAGACTGCAGTAGAGCTGCACTGAAACATCTCTGCTTTTTACAGGAGCTTGACCCTGATTTCTAGAAACATCAGGTCGAGGATGGAGATGAAAGTACACATGTATAATTAGCAGTCAGGCCTGCAGAGATTTATCCTCTTCAGGACACATCTGTTTTTTAATGTTTAATGTCACATTAACCTAATACCAAGTATAATGGCTCTGTCATATCTGCCCTTTATTTTTACATGTACAAAGTCATAAGGTTTAATCCAGTGTATCATACACTGTTTGTGTTCTATAGATGTGGATGTAGACAAGCCAGATGAGAAATCCATCATGACATATGTGGCTCAGTTCCTCAAGCACTACCCAAACCCGCACCACTCTGAGACTGATGGACAACAGGATGAGGTACTTTGTTTAATACGTTTGATGCTATATAGATGCATATACCCAATCATACACCGGGTAATACCTGAAACAAATATCATTGTGTTGCTACTTAATAATCTACAAAAAAGCAATTTAAAGCCATGTTTTAATCATTTAGTTGTATATATTGTTGTCATCCACATTTCCCATAAATCACCTATTGCACCATTATTTATAGAGAATGATCACATGCAGAGATCAACAGTGTTTGCTTGATTAAAACATGCTTTACTTGCTGCTGTGCTTAATTGTTGTTAAATCCTGTGCACATTTTCTTACTTCACATGAAGCTTTCATCATAGCATGAGCACAGAAGTATTATAATCATCAAAATTTTGCTTTTTCATCGTCACTCATTTAATTTCTCCATCTACTTATTTTTTTGTGCACATTAAGCTGCTTCTTGGTTCAATTCCAACTTTTGCACTGTCAGTGCCAGTACTTCAGGTGAGAGTTCAGGTCATAGTGCTGCATGCTCTCGGTTTGGAGTGTATTCCCAGCTCACGCGCATCCCATTTCCTCTCCACTTTGCTTCCTATTTTCCTCCTTGCGTTTCTAATGCATTTTGTGGTGTGTTTGCATCTCTTTGTGTGCTTTGCTGCTTTCCTGGATAGTTTGGTCCACAAGATATAGAGCAAATGCTTGAGGTATGTTTCACTAAATTAACTGAATAAATCCGAAGTCTTTAAAAAGATGATAGTGTCCAAACCCCTTTCCTACTACCATGACTTTTAAAAAACTACTAATCTTTGCTACAACATAGAGGTTGGAGACATAGAAATGTGCTTCTAGAATGTCAAGTTGGTGTCTTTCAACATTTTGGCAAGCTCATTTGGGGAAAAAAAGGATTCACATCAGTTTGTTCCTGAGACTCTAAGATGGATGTTCCCTGATTGTGACAGAGAGAGGAGCGGAAGATGCTGAGAGAGCTGAAGGTGTTTTTAGATCAGCTGGAGAGAGATGTGCTGCGGGCCCAGGGAGCAGAGGGAAACCTCACTGACAAATATCAGGTGAGTCAGGCCTGGAAAGACAAAGTGCATTGTTCCATAACATTCTGCTTTGACAGAGACATGCATCAACTTTCACCACTCTAATTTGAAAGTTTTGGTTTTGCAGGCATTTAAGAGCTTCCGTGTACAGTATGAAATGAAGAAAAAGCAGACGGATCCGCTGCTACAGCCAGTCAACAGAGACGGAAAGCTGTCCGTGGACCAAGCTCTGGTCAAACAGGCGTGGGACCGCGTGTCCTCCAGGGTAATTGTACTGCATACTTTTACACAGCATGAATAATTTATAACAAGCCACAAAGAAAGGATAATTAATTATGATAATGAAATTGGGTTTACTCATCCCCAAATTAAATCTAACCTGAGTATAAATAATAGATTGTACGTTTGTTATCTGTCTTTATTATTTTCTGTGCTTGAAAATGGCATTGCCATAGTGATGGTATCATAATGAGAGAAACACAGCTCAGGGTTCCTCTCTTCGCTGGCTGCCAGTGAAAGTTCAGTGGGATGGAAGCGTCTGAATAAGAGTTTGTTCAGAGGGGAGGAGACAGGAACAGAGGAGGTTTTGTTCATTGGGCAGCCTGCTCCTCTGGACATCCACAGCCCATCTAGACTGGCAGGAAACTCTTTTGTGGCCTGACTGCTTGTGAACATGTGGACATGTTTTGGTCAGCATAGCCTCCTCTATGGTGGGATCTTGTTTTGGTAGAGTGGGTTTTTAATGAATGTCAATTGCAGCTGCTGGACTGGCACATCCATCTGGACAAGTCCCTGCCTGGTCCTCTTGGAGTGATTGGAGCCTGGCTTCACAGGGCAGAGATGGCTCTGAGAGAGGACATTCCCATCCAGCATGCTCATGAGGAGACAGCCAATGTTCTTCACAGAAAACTAGAGCAACATAAGGTAACACAGTGAACCTTTGAGTTTCAATGTGTGTGGATACCTACTGTACCGTGCTATTGACCTGGTAGATATCTGAATCGTTTAACACATGAACTGTCCACAGAAATGTCAACATGAAAGTGATTTTATGTGATTCAATTTTGCAGGAGGTATTAAAAAACCTGGAATCGCACAAACAAACCTTCCAGCAGATCCACAGGGACAGATCAGTGAATGGGGTGCCTGTCCCACCTGAGCAGCTACAAGATATGGCTGAAAGGTAGGACATTTAGCAGAATGATTATAATTACATATTATCTTTTGAATTCATTTTATGTACAGCTTGTTCTAAAAAAATTAAAAACTTGCTTGAAATGAAGTAAAACATTTTCTGTGTTTCGTAAAATCAAAGCAAATATGAAAATAATTACTGAACATCTGTTTAATTTGCAGGTTCAATTTTGTGTCCACATCATCCCACGCTCACTTGATTAAACTGGAATTCTGGGAGATGAAGTATCGACTGATGGCATTTCTTATGTTGGCTGAGTCAAAGCTCAAGTCCTGGATCATTAAATATGGCAGGCGGGACTCTGTGGAACTCCTGATGCAAACCTACCTTGTAAGTGGAAATTATTGGTGTTGCAGTATTTGAAAGTCGCTGTGTCTACCAGACTATTTAATCTGTATATTCATTTGTGTCTTTCTATTCCAGACTTTTGTAGAGGGCCACAGGTTCTTTGAGCAGTATGAGATAATCTTCACAGACCTCAAGCAAGCTGCAGAGGTTTATGTAAAGTCAGACAGCTCAAGTAAGACTCTTTTCTGATTTATTTCCAATTTGTTATATATATATACACACACATTTACTTTATATATACACTGTGTATATATACATCTTGGGCTCATGGTAAACAGTTTTATTATTGATTTCATGTTACAGGGTCTAAGACCTGTAACAAAGGTAAGTCCAAATACAGCCTGACAACCTTTAAAACCTTAACTTTGCTTGTCTCCTGAGCCATTTCTTTCTGTAAATGTGGGGCTGCACTTTTCTTTGCTAACATACTTTTAATCCCAGGAACTGAAAAATCATAATATTGCATTATGCATGAAAAAGTAACATGATTGCATCCGTTGGAATGCTGTTGTAGCACGATTTTTCTGACCTAACAAACTGAAGCATCAGCCAAATGGCCAAATAATCAGTAGACATAATCAAATGCTGTACTGTTGATACTCATATTGGCTTCAACTAAACCAAACTTGTTAAATAATTAACTTTCAGTTGATGAAGCAGAGGGGGTAAGTAAATTCCTCAGTGATGCCACGGCTCAGTGGAGAAACCTGGCTTTGGAGGTGCGGAGTGTTCGCAGCATGCTGGAGGAGGTGATCTCTAACTGGGAGAAGTACAGCAGCACTGTGGCGTCTTTGCAGGCCTGGCTTGAGGACGGAGAGCAGATGCTCAATCAGTCAGAGAATGCCAAACGTGTAAGTACAATCACAGATACTAGTAATGGTAAATAGTATTATTTGTAATATACAGCTTATATTTGTGCTGCTAAACTGTTTGAGGGATGTTTTTGTCTAATTGGTCACAAAGCATTTGAGCCTCTGCAGCAACGGTCTTTGTTTTCCTTTTTCTTTTTTAGGATTTCTTCAGAAACCTCTCTCACTGGATGCAGCAGCACATGGACATGAACGATGCTGGGAACTTTCTCATTGAGACCTGCGATGACACAGTCTCAAGAGATCTGAAGCAGCAGCTTCTCCTTCTGAACGGGAGATGGAGGGAGCTGTTTGTCAAAGTCAAACATGTAAATGCCATTCGAACAACTTTATCGTGAACATCAGCTTAAGTTTTCAAAAAAGATAGAAATGATCCACTGACTGTCTTCCTCTGTTTCATTTGCAGTATGCAAGAGCAGACGAAGTAGATAAATTGAGACAAGACTACCATGATGGGATTAATACCTTGAAAATGTTCATGGATGCAACCAATGAGAAGATGACTGCTCCTGTCCAAGTATCTTTCCTGAACGTCAGAGCCTTTGCTCAGGATGTTGAGGTAAGCAGCTGATTCGCTCATCCTTTACTCCGGTCAGACTGATTTGAATCTGCTGTGCAATGAAAAAAAAAAAATCTCTATATCCCAATTTACTGTAGGAAATCAAGCACAAAGTGCCAGCTATGGAAGCCGCCTGTAAGGCAGCAAGCCGCACTGCTCAGCTGTTGACCAAAGACACTCCACAGGAGGAAGTTTCACAGATGATGGCTGTGATGACCTCGATCAAAGAGCAGCTGAGCAAGGTGTGTGCATGCAATTGTACAGTATGTTGTACTGTATGAGTTTGTGTGTACATGTGTGTTCTTTATAGTAAAACTGTTGGTTTTTTTTTCCATCTTCTTAAGTATTTCATTCTTATGTACGAAGTAATTCATTCAAAATATATGGATTATTTTTGACATATGGACTCAATTAGGTTGTTTTGAAATTTGTTTGTTTACATAAAAAGTAGGCAAAAGCATGACAAAACCTTAACTAAAATAAGTTACCATATCTTAGCTGAGATGAACCAAAGCCTTAATACATAAATAATGCATGGAATTGTTTGCACTGGACAAAGTAATGCATTGTATCGTTACGAAATATAGGGCTGCCACATTGCAAATTCTATGCAAACTATCATTTTAAGGATTTGCTAAGAAAAAAGAAAAAAAGTTAATTGCTGGCATGGTGTTAAAGCTTCTGAAAAAATGGTTGCTACTTGCTGTATTTGATCTAAGATCAAAACACTTTAATCAACATGCTTTCCTCCGATCAGATAAGGGAGAGGTCTTTGCCTTTGCTGAGGGAGTCCCAGTCTCTTTTACCTCCACTGGAGGAAATGGAGAAGAACATCACGGGCTTCTACCAGGCTCTGGAGAAGGCCAGTCATATCACCAGCACCGGCGACTCTGAGGGACCAATAGACTTCAAACAGAACTGCCAGGTAACTAAAGCAAGAGTTTCAATATGGTGCCGTATTTTAGGTACAAAGATGAAGAGATTGCATAAAATAACCAATACCAAGCATGTTTGATTTGTCACAATGTTTTAAAATGAATAGCACAGCTTCCAGTTATGAATAAATGACTAACACACTGTTTGCATTGAATGCTACAGGAGCTGGTGACCTACACACATAGCTGTAAGAAGTGTTTGACAGCGATAGAGAGAAACCACCAAACCATCCAGAAAATAATGAGCGGCAGTAACACCCTCCAGTACATGGACATGAGCCTTCTGCAGAAAAGAGTAGCAGACCTGCAGTCCTCCTCACAGGTACAGTAAACATCTAGGCCTGTTTTAATGTCCATTATCCATCTTCTCTCTGAACTGTTTTGGTATTTAAAAAATTACTTGTTTGTGCATTAAGGGCATGATTAAGGAATCTACCGAGTGGAGGAAGCATGTGGAGGCAAACAGCAGCCTCATGAAGAGGTTTGATGAGTCACGGATAGAGCTGGAGAAGGTTCTTAAAATGGCACAGAACTGTCTGACAGAAAGAGGCAACCCAGACGAGCTGCTCAAGAAACACACGGTAAGAAAACGGGCCTTGTGCAAGATTCACGATGAAAAACATACGTAGCTGTACAAACAGTATAAGAATAAGTTGTGCTTATTTAAGTGCCACAAATCTAAATAATATATAGAATTGTAACAGATTGATAAGAAAAAATTGATTTAATTAAGACATGGCCTGTCCTGTACAAAGTATGACACATGATGAGTTATATCTTTTTTTTTTTTTACAGGAGTTCTTTTGTCAGCTGGACCAGCGGGTCCTGAATACTTTCCTAAAGGCCTGTGATGAGCTGACAGATATTTTGCCAGAGCAGGAGCAGCAGTCGCTTCAGGAAACAGTCAGGAAGCTGCACAAACACTGGAAGGTTAGTTCCTTGACTTTAATAGTGTCATTTTTTAAGTGCAATGATACAGCTCCAAGTTGATCACAAAGAAATTGTTACATATTTCCATCTTTTCAAATCAATTTTAAATTATGTCCATTAGACAATATACATATATTGTTTTTTTATCTTTTGCAGCCCATTAGCCAAAAAGTTGCAGCACAAATTGCTCTGAATCTGGACTCATATTTGTTGTATTTCTCATTTCACAGGATATCCAGACAGACGCCCCCTTTCACCTCCTGCATCTTAAAGTGGAGGTGGAGAGGAGCAAGCTGATGGTTTTGCTGCAGGAGTGCCAGGCAGAGCTGACCAGGGAAAACCGCCACATGGCTAGCATGGGGAGCGAGAGGCTCGTCAAGGAGCACAGGGTGAGCACGGAGTGGCTGGCTGAGTTTCATGTATTGATCTAACTCTGTGAGAAAAAATTCAATGCAAATTCGTGCCTGTGAAGCAGCGTGGGAAGATTTTGATCAACTTGATCTAGAAAAACTGAGGCCCTTCCAGTGTCATCAATCAGCCGTGTTTTGCCATTTTACATTTTACATTTACATAAATTTAAATTTCTGTGTACAAAAAAATTATCTACGCTCTCCTGTATTCATGGCATTGACTTCTAACTCAAACAAATATAAAAATGTTTTGTTTTATTTTAGGCCTTCTTTAGGGAAAAGGGCCCACAGTCAATCTGTGAGAAAAGGCTGCAGCTGATGGAGGAACTTTGTCAAAAGCTCCCTGAGGGTGACCCCGTCCACCAGACGCTGGAAACGTCCAGAAAGGACTACTCTGAGGTCCGAGAGGAAATCGAGAGCACCCATCAGAAGCTAATGCAGAACCAGGATAAATGGAAGGAGTACAACTCAAGGTGCAGTAACTATTCATTTTGATGAAGTCCTCTTTTAATGCAGTCAAGGGGTTGCAGAGGTTACAATGTACAGATCTACAGCATAGGGACTGAGTGGTAGTCCAACATAGGATTTAACCTTTTGACTGTTGTAGCACTTTGGTAACAACAGAAGAATCTGTTCATTCACCAGGCAGTGTCCTGCCTTCATTACATATCCAAAGTAATCATGTTTAAATTACTTCATTCACTTGAGATGAGGAGAGAGAGAGTTGAGGTGAGGAGAAGGTTTGCAATATGGTTTTGATAGATTTTGTTACAGCTTGATAAAATAGTAAACAAATTAACATTACCATTAACGTGTCAAATAATACTAATATTAAAAGTATATACAAATAAATGAATGACAAATTAAATGGAAGAAGGGAAAAAAACAAAACAAAAAATAAGGGTTTGGAGGGTTGTAGTGATGCCTTTAGAGTCATAATAACACATATAATTAAAGATAAATTGTACGCACATTACGCACACATTGTTCCACTAATATCTGAGACTTGGTTCCCCTTTTTGAAACAGGTGTTAAAGCCTGGGGCTTAAGGTTAAAAATGAGTTGGTTTGAGTTGTGAATTTGATGCCTGACGAAGGTCCATGACCGAAGAAATTTGCATCTAATGAATGCAGTCTTTTCTTCACAAGCAATTATTCCTTAGATCTTCATGAGTTTGACGTGAACTTTTCTTTTTTTCCCGTCATGGTGTGAAACAGGTACGCTGAACTTTCCTGTTGGCTAATATCTAAAGAAAGTCAACTGAGGCTGCTGAGAAACCGAGCCAACGACCCCAGGAAATATGGGCAGGTGAAGTCTACCATCACGGTGAGTTGTTACTATCAACACCCCACAACACAACTATCCACTGACAGTCCCTCCTTTGCCTCCTCTGGGATCTGTCACTTGTGATGTGCTACTGGCTTGTCGCTGTCACTGCTGAGAAGATGAGACTGTAAAAACGCTTTGCGACGGATGACTCTTATGACCACATGGGCTGAATCACACTCTTTTCATGTGTGCAGGAGCTGAGGAATGATGCAGAGCTACAGGAGGGGAACCTGGGCTGGTTGAAAGCTCGTATTGCCGTACTGATTGAGATTTGTGCTGACAGCGATGCCCAGAGGCAAGGAAGTGCCCTGAGCAAGCTCTCTACTGACTTTAAGGGTCTTCTTGCTTCTCTCGTTGAGGTAGGTCCAGCTTTTCACATATTTGATTTATTTTATTTTGCCAGCCATAATATTGCTTCTGGGAATCTACAGTATAGTGTTTAAACATTCTAACCTTATTTAAGGTACAAAAAAAATACCAATATATTGCAGTAATCTATAATTGTATGTAACAGATCAGTACAAATTATTAGGGAATTATCACACCGCGTTAATTGGTGTGATAATTAAGGTAAAATGTATGTTTGATTGCATTAAACTGGAAGTACACTGAACAAAATATAAACATGTTTGTTTTAGCCCCAATTTTCATGAGTTAAAATAACTCACTTCTTACTATCTATATCTTGGCAAAGTAGAATTGTTTGCTGACAAGGATTTTAACAAATTTCTGACCAAAATCTGAAGAGAAATAAGCCTTGTATTTTAGTAAAGTATACAAACCTTAGCTTAATTTATGATGTTATTTCTCATACTGTGTGTTTCTCTGTTATATCTTCCAGGCTGAGAAGATGGTGCTGGCTGTGGGCGACTGTGTGCAGTTCAGGGAAGAGGTACAAACTATTTTGGATGATCTCGTTCAGGGGCAGAAAGAGGCTCAGGCCGAGGTCACCAAAATACTGGACTGTCCAACTGTGAGAGAAGCCCAGCAAGTACTTCTCGTTCACCAGGTACTGTAGGACATGCACAAAAAATCTTTGACTTTTTGGTCTTGATTTTGGTTAACTTTGAATTAATTTCAATAGATAAACATTTTGAATGTGTCTTCCTTTCCATAGCAACTGTTAAAACGTCTGAAGATGAAGAGAAAGGACGTCCAGCAGTTGATCACCAGAGGCCAGCAGCTCCAGGCTGAGGAGGGTTTGGGAGAGACGCTGCAGCAGGACCTGCAGACTTTAGAGAACACACTCGGCAAAATGGAGCAGAATATGGATTCACAGGAGCAAAGCCTCGAGGTAAGCAATGTTTCTAAGGAAGTGGTTGTGGGTCACTGTTTGTGAATAACATTTCACAGCAGATTAAATCAGCACTGTTGCTCTGAATAATAATCCGGACGGCAAATTTAGAATGGAGGATGATTTAGGCTACCATCTTTCTTTGCTAAATATTAGCTAAACATCATGAACAAAAAGAGTCTTTACTTCTCCTAACTTTTAAAAACTCAAGGTATCTGTCAGCCTCTAAACTAAATCCTGACACATCTCGTCTCGTGATCAATTTAGTTATTAAATGACAGGATGAAGAACAGACTCATTCACTTAATTTATAGACTTTGCTCTGTGATATTATGCCTCTGCCCCTTTTTTCCGAGGGTTAATGGTATTTCAGTAAAGTGTAACTTGTTCTGACTTCAGCTGACAGACTGTTTAGTCTTGTCTGCTGTTGTGTTTATATGTGTATGTGTACGTGTATGTATGTTTTTTATAAGGCTTCCTTTCATTTATGCTTCATCCACCTATAGGTGCTGTTTTATTATGCTTTTTTATATGCCTTGTCTGTTCTTTGTGTAGAATAACATCAACCTGCCCTGACTGTAAATGAAAATGACCCTTTTCACTAACTCTAACACCATTACATCTTATTAACGTTAATTAACGTGTGTTGTCCTTTAAAAATAAATGAATTGAGTCAGATTTATTGAACATGTTGTGGACAGAAAAGAGCTTGGGTATGTGAAGAAGGAGAGTTATCCTTGTTAATGCAGGAAAGTTGTTCTGAATGGAGGGTAGAGAGGTCTGATGGATGTTTTTTTGCTGGAAGGCCTCGCCCTCTGAGGCTTTAGAAGATAGTGATGCAGTGAGTCAGTCATCTCTCTCTTGATAGTGCTTTTATAGAACATAGAGAGGATGGAGGTGGGAGTCTTGAAATGGAAACTTTGTTTGCCTTGTGTATGTGTCCGGGAGAATGCACTACTCATCCGGGTAAAAGATTCTTGGTACGGTGAACAGCAACATATCTGATGTTAATGCCTCTGCTGCAGCACCACTGGGGCAAAGTGCTTACATAATATTAGCTGTACTTTTCTCTGTTAATGTGCCTCATCACCTTTGCTGATAAAGCCAAACCAAGTGATGTCATCTTTATACTTAATGATGTCATGTGTTCTTTTGCTGGGATCTTGATCTGGAATTGATGGCATTAGAAAGCAATTTGTTTCCTATAACTTTTATACTACATTCAAGTGAGAGTTGGAGAAGGGAGGTCCAATATCACCACTGTCCGAGTTGGCTGTTAAATAGCATTGCACAAACATTGCATATTGTTAGTGTCTTTTACCCCTTTTGGATCTGCAATATTGTGTTTAATAGATAAAGCGCTATATGAATTTGATATCATATCATTGATTTCGAGGCATTGTCATCCCTAGGTCACACTGGCAGCCTGGCAGGAGTTTGACAGCCAGCAGGAGGCGGTGCACGAGTTTGTTAACAAGGCCGGCTCAACGATGGAGAGAGACCTGAACTTCAGCAGTCCAGAGAGCTTGGCTGTTGAGCTTGACCAGGCCAGAGTTAGTACAGTTTGTGTGAATTATCTGGTTTACTCTTGACCTTTTTAAAATTTGGAACATATAAGCAAAATGGATAATATCACATATATATATATATATTTTTTTTAAACAGGTGTTGTTGAAGCAGTGTGAAGCAGAGGCCTCACATATGAACACTTTGCTGAGGAGAGCAAAAGAAATCCAGCTTGGTCCGAAGAACAAAACTCTGCTTTTACAGCAAGCTCATTCCCTCAGTGAGCAAGTGGACAAAGTAGAGGCTAGTCTCAAAAAAGAGTAAGACGATGGATTTCATTCTAGTTTCCTATGCTCAATTATGTTTTAGTAGTCTTCAAATACATTATAGTTTTAGCCTAATATGATATTGTTCCAGTTGAGTGGAGTTTGCCACAAAGAACAATACAACTAGTGACTAGTAGTTCTCTTGAATACCTATGTTGAATACACTTCCTGTAAGTCGCTTTGGATAAAAGCGTCTGCTAAATGACTGTAATGTAATGTAATGTAACACGATTAACTGACACTATATCAAGGACCCAAATGTAATAAACTTAATTCTCTTGTAGTCTGTATCTTACATGATTGTCAAGATTTATTTGTCAGTATAACTCAGCCAATTTCTAATAAATACTCTTGTGTTCCAGTGTCAAGACTCTGGAAGAAATGAAAACTCAGTGGGATCAGTTTGGAACTGGGTTTGAAACCTTTTCCTCATGGATATCTAACAAGGAAAAGCAGCTGGATGTACTGAAATCTTCTACGTTGCCTCTTGAGCAACAGATCAACACAGTAAAGGTACATAATTGTGAATTATAAAGATACAACTCTGCCATACAGAGCCATTGGTGTTAGAAAGCTACAATACAGGTCTTCTTTGCCCAAGCACTACAGCGTCCCTATTTTAAGGTGAGATGTAACGCTTGCATTTTTGAAATCTCTCATTATTATTTGTTTTTATTTATTTTTGTATTGATTTAAATCGTTACTGTTTGGGGAAGTTTAACGGGCCATAGAAGCCAAAGCCATTATAGGCACCAACCATTCAGTGTAAATTTAACAACGCTGAACGATGCTCGAAAATGCTCAACAAAATTCAACAGAGTATCACCTACACTGGACATTTATAAAGTATCTTTTTAATTGTATTGTTTTACATCCATCCCTGCATGTCCAGGCTGTTGGTGCAGAGCTTCAGGAGCGAGCAG
The DNA here is from genome assembly GCF_027596085.1 of Anoplopoma fimbria. Taxonomy (NCBI): domain Eukaryota; kingdom Metazoa; phylum Chordata; class Actinopteri; order Perciformes; family Anoplopomatidae; genus Anoplopoma; species Anoplopoma fimbria. The sequence continues at coordinate 6,736,680 of NC_072463.1, read as the reverse complement.
AGGTTCCTTGTCAGCTGGAGGCAGATTCACAGGCACTAGCCCAGTTTGTATCTTCAGGGGAGGCCGCTCGCATCAAGGCCCGTCTGACCCAAATTGGCAGGTACTGGGAGGAGCTTAAGGAGAGCGTACAGCAGCTTGATGGACAGCTGGAAGAGAGCTCCTCTCACCAGCAGAAGTTCAAAATGAGCCTGGATGAGGTAAATAGGCTTATTCATACTTACTGTTTATACAGAATAGCATTTAAGGAAGATATCGGCATACATTTATGATCTTGTTTCTTTCCTAGGTTCGAGCATCTCTCAGTGAGCTACACACAAACCTGGAGCATCCTATCAAATCCTGCACCTCCTCATCAGAGACCTACAAAGCTCTTCAAAACCACATGGTGTTTAATTGTTTTTACTTTGACTCTTATGAAAAATACAATACTTATTTAATATATTTTCCTCCTTAGTAATGCTAAATATAAATTATTCTGCATATATCAACAGCATTTGAAAATTAATTGCAAAGCTTAACACAGCATGAGCTGTCCTCCAGCTCACAGATAATGCTTTGTAAGTCACTGTTTTTGTGTTTTTCTTCAGGATGTCTGTCAGAATCAGGAAAAGCTGAAGGGAACTTTGCTGTCCCTGTCAGCTGGTGCCAGAAGACTCAGTGACAAAGAGCAAGCAGAGAGGAGAGTGACAGAGCTAAACAACAGCTATGACCAAAATGTACAGGATGCAAAGGACAAACAGAGCAAACTGGAAAACCTGCTTTCTCTTTGGCAAAAGTAAGCCCTTGAACAGATGAATTTAACATATGCAGGATTTGTAAACAAAAGCAATGTTAATATATAAAATTGACTTTTCCAATTGATGGTAATGTTAAAACTCATATTGCAGTAAAGCACAGCCAACAGTGTAAACTGAAAAATAAATCTGAGACACCAGTGTTTCTATGGATGTGTTTCAGGTTTGAAAAACAACGATCCAACTTTGTTTCCTGCTTGGAGAGAAGTGAATCTGCATGCAAACCGGAGAGTCTGTATCTGTCAGCTGATAAAGGAAAGCTCCGCACAGAGTTACAAGATTTGCAGGTACAAACATACACACATACTCTCATATTTCTCATAAAATGAATGACTCCTGGTTGGCATCATATTTTTTTCTCCATACAGGAGAATGTGTACGAACTTTTGCCCATACAACATGACAGATAAATACCACACAGATATATTTATACAACACTAAATTGAAACGAAAACATATTCTGAGTGAAAGTTTCTCTTGCAGGCCTTTCACTCTGAGGTCCAGTTCCTCGAGCCTGCTCATGCTGAACTGGTATCTTTGGGAACATCTTTGTGTCCGACTGCACCAGAAGAGAGAGTGAAGCAGCTGAAAGACGAGCTGGAGACCCTGCAGAGGAGACTGCATGTTCAAAATGAAGTCCTCCCTCAAAGGTAAAAATAATCTCACACAAATTCCCATTTTTACAACAGGTCACACATGCGTTTCCAGGGACCTTATCTGATCAATCATGTTCAGCATAGTCAGTCTAGCTTTGATTACTCCGGTTTCACAGACAAATCAAACACAAGTGTTTTCACACTTTCAAAGAGCTTGAATTTGAAAAAACTCATTGTAATCATCAATGTATCAAGAGCAGTATATTTAACAGAAAGCCTTACCAAATCAATGACCAGAATAACAAATCTATATCTCAGGTGAAGATGGTTGTTGCAGCTGCAAAATGGGACTCAGTAATGTAAAATATACTGTATATAGAATACCAATAGATTTTAGTATGTATGTCAGTATCCTGAATAACACACACGTTTTGCTGAACATAAGTTAAATATTTGACTGAAAAGTATACCGTACAAATGCTAGTAAAAGCAGGTCATGTCTTAAATGGTTGGACTCACATTGCTGACATTTTGTCCTCCAGAATCAAAGACCTTCAGAGCCACCTCTCGCTGGTGGAGCAGTTTGACCAGGCCCTGCTCAAATTCTCCCAGTGGGGTGAGGCCATGCTCTCAAATCTGCACTCAACTTCTCAAATCAACATCAGCAACCTGCAGTCGGCCACCAAACAAGTAAAGGTCAGAACTACTCGTAGTCATTGTTCTTCGTGTTTGTGCTACTCCTTCCAGAGCCACTTATAGTCAATCAACCAACGAATAGCATCTTTCTTAAGAGCAACAACTGATCTTCTATCAATTGCCTTCTACAGGAGACCCAGGTGTCCTTACAGAAGCAGTCCAGTGTGAGACAGAGCTTGGAGCAGCAGACTGAGAAGCTCTGTCAGTTCTGTGAGCCTAGTGATGCACAGCTCCTCCGCAGCAGAGCGGACAGCTGTCTGCAACCCTACCTGGAGTCCCAGCACATCGCTGAGCTCCAGCTAGAGTGCCTTGAAAGGCTCGAGGCTTTTCTGCAGACTCACGGTGTGGCAGCAGGGGTGTTGCGTGGTCTGAAGCAGACTGTGGAGAGTGCTGGGAGCTGGGACCGCGGAAAAGTAGAGGAGCTGCAGCAGGAGCTTTCCACTATTGTCCCAGACATCAGTCAGCTCGAGACTCTAGCTGTCAATCTGGACAGCAGCCTCTGCAAAAGCCATCTCCACATCGGTGCTGACGAGGGTTCTCGTAAGTCATGCCGCATGCTGGCTGACTCACTCAGTGCTGAGCTAGATGCAGTGAGGAACCTCCTGGGTACTAAGCAGAGTGAAGCAGAGGCCCTGGGGTCTCTGTGGACCTCATTTAGACAACGTAAAGAACAGCTGCTCAAAGCTGTGGAGGACATTGAAGAAAAAGCTGACCACCAGAGTTTCAAGGAGCCCAGCCTGCATGCACTACAGCAGAGGTAAAGCATTTCAAGAGTGTTATCAGATATGTATTTATATTTAGTCAATCCTCTAATAATAAAATTGAGTGGGACTGATAACATTTTGTGCCAGTACCATGAGTGGGTATGTGAACGTGTTCAACAGCAACATATTATCCCTCTGTTTGTCAGGCTAAGGTTCTTTAATCAGCTGGAGGATGAGCTACAGTCACACCAGCATGAGGAGCAGTGGCTGAGGGACAAGGGCAACCAGCTGGCCCAGAGAGATGCAGAGTTGGCTGGGGAGGTACTGAGGGAAATCTGTCTGCTGGAGACCACATGGGAGGACACCAAGAAGCTCATCACAGAGAGGTACTGAACGAGTGGAAGAGGGTTTTCCATGAGTCATTAAATATCGCATTATTAGTTTGTTGGCAAGTAAAAAAAAAATACACTTCCCTCTTCCCCTTTGACAGACAGGAGCAGTGCAATGTCCTAGTTGAGCTAATGAAAGAATACCAAATACTGAAAACCTCCATCAGTAGCATTATTGAGAGCACCGAACCTTTGGTTGAGATAGGCTCTGTCTTGAAGGACCATGAGGAAACCAGGAGGTCACTAACCAAGGTCAGGGCAAATTATTATCAAATTATCTTGCGTTTGTCTTTTTGATTGGCTTTCAGGATACTAAAAAAGTGTTTTGTATTTACTCCATATGTAGCACGAGGCAGTGAAGGTGGAGATGGCTAGCAAGCAACATGAACTGGACCAGTTTTCTAGTAAAGGAAAACAACTGGTGATTGAACTGAAGAAGATCCCTGAGTGTAACGCTCAGATGATGAAAAAGGACATGGAGACCCTTGTTGACCAGTGGCTGGATGTAAGTCTGACTTCAGGAGTTGCTACAATCCTAATGTGTTGATTTGATGTGTCATAAATGTGCTTTTAATAGTTTCTGTACAACAGTGGAGGGCTATGGCACAGAGGAGTAAGTTAGGATTTGGCAATAGATGTTCATATGATCAATTCTTTGGTAGTTTTGTTTTTTAATGTGATTTGTTGACAAGAAAAAAATGAAATATTGTCAGCCTGATCTATCAGTCAACTATCAGTTAAAACAACCAATTTCACACAAAAGACCACAATTCTCTACTCTACAGTTTTATTAATACACAAACACAATTACAATGTAGAGCTTTGTGGTCTATATTATGTTGGATTAGCAGTGCAACCAGATATAAAACATAAACGCTGTTAAAGAAGTGCCAGGCACACTACAGGGAGTAAGTGTCTGTGACTTAAACGGTTGTGATTTAATCCACTTCTCAGGTGTCTGAGAAGATAGATGATAACATTGATCGCCTGAACCAGAGTTTGACACTGTGGGAGGATGTGCGTAAAATCAGCGAGGACACCGAGAGCTGGACAAGCAGCTGTGTGATTGAACTAAATGAGAGCATGAACAACCTCAATGACAGTCAGAAGGTGTCGGCAAGGCTCTCCACGTTACAGGTAAGATTTCTGATGTCATAGTAAAACCTCTTTATAACTAGTTTTACCTACTTTGGTACCTGATAAGTAGGGTTTTCCACATAGGACAATGTGTTAGGTTAACCCAAAAATGATTTTGTGCAATCAAATGTTAGCTCCCTGCTTTCAATGACAAAAATGCTCAAAGACATAACCACAGGGTATAATTTCTCGCAAAATACCAAAGATAACAGTGGTGTCATACATGCTTTTCATACATCCACAGGCCGAAATGGGCGAGAAGGAGCAGAAACTTGAAACCCTGCAGAGCAAAGTATCCGAGCTGAAGAAGTTCAATCAAAGTCAAGAGACACCTGCTAAATTACAGGTACTAAAGATGATTATAATCGTGTTTGTTTTGTTTTGTTTTCTCGTTAAACTGTATCTCCCAAGTGGTATTGCATTTGCATTATTGACCAACAGATATTAACCCCTGACCCTGTATAAGAAGTAGGTCCTCTTATTCATAATGCATGTGTGTCACCCACAAACTTTTATTATAATACATCAGGTGTTGGAGAATGACCTTCGTAAAAAGATCAGCACTGTTCAGAAGCTTCATGAGCAGGCCAGGGGAAACCTCATGGACTTCACTTCTCAAAGGAAACAGCTGGAAGACTACATCTCACAGATGTCTGCATGGCTAAAAAGTATGGAGGAGTCCCTGGTTTCTTCGCCCACTGCATCGGATCCTGAGGACATCTGCAGAGTGAAGGTACAGCATGAATAACATTGTTGGTGTCACAGATAGGCAGAAATGAGAATTTAATGAAAGCTAATAAACTAAACTACATTTTTGAACATGTTTTATAGGACTTTCAGAAAGAACTGCAAAATCAGCAGGGGAGTATTGACTCCACCAGGGAGAGCCTCAACACACTATGTAGAAAATATCCCTCTGAGGAGCTGGCTAGTTTGGGATCAGCTCTCACTGACCTCATCAAGACTTATGAGTCTGTGAACCAGCTTTCTGCCAGGACGCTGGCATCACTGCAGAACTGCCTCCAGCAGCATTTCAATGGTGAGACTGAATAACTAAATATATATAATACTGAATAAAATGTGTAGTTTAACTCAGTAGCCACTTGCCACATGATTGTATACTAAGGTTTAAAACATTTAAATACAGCACAATACATACAACGATTGCATAATATCCTGTATCTATGACCAGATATGTTCTGTAGCCTCCTATTTATTACTTCCTTTAAAATAGAAGCCATGTCTCATATACAGTGGTGGTCATGGAGTGTTACATTTCTGCTTTAGCAAGAAGAAGCTTGAGTCTGTAAAACTTCTTTGTGAATCTAAGATATTCATTATTTTTCTCCATGCCTCCTCAGATCTAGTTCAGGAGTTTCATCGCTGGCTTTCAGAACAGAGGGAGATTGTGAAAGAATGCTCTGACAGGTCTGGAGACACTCAAATTGTCGAACGCAAACTGCAGAAATTAAAGGTAAAACTGAAACTCCAAAGAAATAGCTGTTCATTTAATTATAGTCTTTGAATGGGAGACAAATGTGGAAAAAAACAGATACAGCGCTAAAAGTGATGTGGGTTATCCATCAGGGCGCCATGGATCGTGTGGAGGAGGGTGAGGTTCGTCTCACTCAGGTCTGTGAGGAAGGAGAGAAGCTCCTACTCCATCTTCCAAAAGCCAGTGCTGGGCAAGTCCAGCAGCACCTCTCCTCCATCCAGCAGGACTGGGACAGCTTTGTGGAGCAGTGCAGACAAAACCAACAGATCCTGGAAGACAGCGCATCGCTCATGAAGGGGTAAAGGAGACTCACACAAACCAGTTCTATCAAGCACTTTGTAAGCCAAACTTTTACTTAGCATTGCATTTTAAATTCCTTTTAGGTTTGAGGGTCGCCTTAAGAAGCTCCGGTGGTGGTTGGAGCACATGGAAAAGAGGATGACCACAGATCTGCTTGAAGCCAAGCAGCGTGGTCCTGAAAAGGCTGCGCTCGAGCAAGTGGAGGAATATCAGCAGGAAGTGCTCAAAGAAAGGTGCTGAATCTGCTTCAAGTCTGCATTTACCAGGAAAAGAAAATAGACATTTAATGATTTTTTCATTGACTACCAGTGTTCCCAAAAGGATCCCTAGTAATCAATCAAAAATCGAAATACTCTTTGTAGCTTATTTAAACATTTTACTTCCTTCACTGCAGGGATTCATTTGAACGCCTGGGTCAGGAAGGCCAGGCCCTGAATGAAGGCGGGCGAGGCGATGGAAGTGAGACAAGAGTGTCAGCTCAGCTACAGTCACAGCACCAGGCCTTACTGAGGCGAGTGAGAGAGAGGCTGCGCAGCTGCCAGCTCACTTTACAGGAGCAACAGGCCTTTGAAGAGACACTGCAGACTACCTGGACGTGGCTTAGCGGCGTCCAGGAGCGTCTGGCTTCTCTCAACAGCACAGTTGGCAATAAAGAGACTCTGGAGAAAAGACTGGGTCTTGTACAGGTCAGTGACTAATACCCTGACTCAAAGATATTGTGCTTTGGATTGCTGTGCTTTTGGACACATTTTTGAAGCTTGCTGTTTTTTTATACATGCAGGATATCCTGCTAATGAAGGGTGAAGGTGAGGTGAAGCTCAACATGACCGTAGGAAAAGGAGAACAGGTCCTGAAGCACAACAGAATGGAGGGACAGGAGGCCATTTGTTCACAGCTACAGAGCCTGAAGGATGCCTGGGCCAACATGTTGATGACCTCCATGAGTTGCCACAGGTAGGAAATGTGTCATCTTCAGCACCCAGGGAGGCAGAAGACTGATAACACCCACTGACACCAAAGATCATAATCAAAGGTAAATGCACTTCTTTGTTTTTTTATATTTTGTTGTTTACATAGTCGTCTGGAGTGGACAGTGGCCCAGTGGACCAGCTTTCAGGAAAATAAGATCCAGCTGCAGCAGTGGATGGAGTCAGTGGAGCAGGAGGTGGGGATGACTCTGCCTCAGCAGCCGGGCCTCAAAGAGAAGTCCGCCTTGCTTGAGCGCCTCAGGGCCATCCAGGCTGATGTGGACGCTCATGCAGCAGCACTGTCACGCCTAACAGACAAGGCGGTGGAGATGCACGAAAAAACTGGAGACCAGACGTTTGGACCAGAGTCAAGGGCGGAGCTCAATGCACATTTTGCTGATATCTCAGCCGTTGTCAAGGTGATCTAAATACAGACATAGGATAACTTATTTATCCTAAATAAATCCTAGATTATTAATTCAGGAAAACAGGGCCAGCCAAAGAGACGCTGCATCTGGTCTACACACACATTGTTACCAATATTTAGAGACTGGTTACATTAATTAAATGGATACAGATTGTTAGTATATTAAATTGACTTTAACTGTAATGGAACATGCAAACTTTCAAGGATGCAAACTGCCATCCCACTTTTCCTACCACGGAATTAGTCTGAAACATACAATTAAGTATTTACAAATACTATTTGGCACATTCATCCATTTCTGGTAGTAATTTACATTGTCTTTTTCTTCCACAAAGGGTAAAGTCCAGTCCATGCAAAGCATTGTGTCTGATCATGAGCAGTATGTTGATGCTGTGAGAGACTTCAACGACTGGCTGATTTCAGCAAAAGAGGAACTCCAGCGCTGGTCAGACCTTTCAGGAGACTCAGTTTCCATTAAGAGAAAGCTCCACAAGGTGCAGGTGAGGACTTCAAGATGAAATGTTCTAAGGATGAAAAACATTGTATGTGGCTCCTGGTCACTGAGAGAAGGTTTTCTTCCAAAGCGATATATATGTGCTCCAGTGTCTCCTCCCAGATTTTGTTTAAGATCTCCACAACGAGGCATCTTTAAAACAGTTCTGCTGGCTCCTCTCATTCAAGTAGCAGCTTGAGGTTAAGGTCTTCCTGGGACATTTGAGCGCAACCACCCAATCCTATCAGCCATTAGTGGCAACAGTTTCAATATTTTGGTCACAGTCGAGGGCTTATAAGCATAATTTATGTATGAGGATTCCATTTACTGTGATTAAGACCTTTATTATGATTAGCAAGGACTGGTATCACTCAAAATGTCGTCTGGCTTTTGTGTGCTCATTTCCTTTGCAGAAGTGACTGTCAGTTATAAGCTTAGCGGTCCAAGTGGCTAGATTAAGATAAAAAAGACGTTATTGATAAAACTTTTCTAAAGTAGAGGATTTCAAGTTGCTGGATCCAGGCGAGCAAAAATGTTGTCACTTTTGGGATTCAAGAGCATTCCCCTTACTTTTCTTTTTTTGACAAAGAAGACAATTGTGATTCCTTTTGCCCTTTCCAGGAGTTGCTTGACTCTAAGCAGCGAGGCAGGGAGAGGCTAAACCGGGTTCAGAGATGTGGGGCAGTGTCAAGAGATCACACTGGCTCAGGGGGCTATGAGGCTATGGAGCGAGAGGAAGCAGCCCTCCTTACGTCATGGGACCAGTGGGAACGTGGAGCTCTGCAGACACGGGCTAGTCTGGAGACTGCCCTCTCCCAGATAGCCAGCTCTGAGCAAGAGTTCAGCAGCCAGTCCACTCAGCTGGACCAGGACCTGCACGACTTCGGCCGTCAGCTTAAGGACTGGCGTCTGCGGTTGGGTCAGGCAGAGAGACAAAATGAAGGACAGGACGCTGTTAAAGGCTGGCAGATGGCAAAGGTAGGTCAGGGCTTAGTTAAGTGCCATAAATAAGCCGCTAATAATTGGGCACAAGCAATGATGGCAGTACATGACTTATTGATATGAAATGTTAATGATTTTTTGTTGGTGTTCATCAGTGGTTGTTTGTTTTCCACTCAGGACACTTTGGAGGAACTTGTCAAAGCTGAGCCTGTGTCTGATAGTCTGAAGACTCAACTCAATGATCTGTGCCGATTCTCCAGAGACATGGGCACACAATCTGAGAGAGTGTCTGCTCTCATTAAGGAATACAACAGGTGAGAAAGTTGTAAAGGGGTCCTGGCTTTTAAAGAAAAACGGTAGCAACATTAAGCATTTACATACAACCTTACTAGGTATTTTATACTTTTTCCATAGAATTACACACAATCTGTTGCAGGACTATAGAACAGGAGTGACCAGAAAAATAGTTAAACTAATGCAAAACAGTGCAATGCAATATCACAGACCCACAATAAATATAACCTTAGTTAAATATTCAGTTTCTCTGAATTACCTTTTCTCATTTACAATATATGGAGTGGCATACACATTAGAAACTCTTTACAATATAACGCAGATTAGAACACAAAACCACAAGTTGCCATATAACTGAATTGACATCTCTCTGACACACGGTCAACAAACATTTTAAATTCTAGTTTCCCACAGGTAAGACTTTCTGCAGGATTTTTGCATTTGATTCTGTTGCAAAGTAAAATAATTACCTGGTCACTCTGTCAGCTTAAGTGCCTCGACAACCAATGGTCAGACCATAAAACAACAACAAGCACTGACAAAAATGTATGGATCTTTAAAATGATTAACAATGATACATGGCTTGTTTCTAGTCTGAGTCTGCAAGCGTCCAGAGAGTGCCAGAGCAAAGAGAAGCTGCTGGAACAAGGGTTCCGCTCAACCTACAGAGAGTTCCAGCAATGGTTGGTCAACGCCAAGATCAACACGGCCAAGTGCTTTGATGTACCTCAAAATATCAACGAGGCCTCATCTAGCTTGCAGAAAATTCAGGTACAACACTCAAAGGAGCTTTAATTATTTATTTTTTTGTTGATTTCTATCGTATCCATTGGTTTTACCATGTTAAATATTATACCTTTTTTTTTTTTTATATATATTATTATTATTATTATTATTATTATTATATTCCTTTATTGATCCCCATGGGGGAATTCGGGTGTTGCAGCAGCTCAACTAACTAGCTGGCATACAAAAAAACAATTATATATATACTACTATACTTTTTTAAAATTGTATTTATTTTTTCTATTTTTTAAATTTATTAATTATTATTATTATTTATTTTTTAATATATATTTTTTTTTATTAGTTTGGTTAATTTCTTTTTTTAATTTTTATTTATTTATTTCTTCATTTTTTTGGTTTTACCATGTTATTGATTTATTTTCCCCATCATATTATTTTTATATATACTTATTTTTTTTAAATTTATTTATTTTTTCTATTTTTTAAATTTATTTATTATTATTATTATTATTTTTTAATATATATATTTTTTTTATTAGTTATTTCTAATTTTTATTTTTTTTTTTTTTTTAATTATTTATTATTATTTTATTTTTTTAGTATATATTTTTTTATTAGTTAATTTCTATCGTATCCATTGGTTTTACCATGTTAAATATTATACTTTTTTTATATACAAAAAACAATTATATATATATATATATATTTTTATTTTTTTTAATATATATATATTTTTTTTTTATTAGTTCATTTCTATCGTATCCATTGTTTTTACCATGTTAAATATTATATTATACAAAAAACAATTTTACCATGTTAATTATATTATACTTTTTTTTTATATATATATATATTTTTTTTTATTAGTTAATTTCTATTCCATTGGTTTTACCATGTTAAATATTATACTTTTTTAAAATTTATTTATTTTTTTTATTATTTATTTTATTTTTTTATTAGTTATTTCTATTTTGGTTTTTATTTTTTTTTTTTAAAGTTAATTTCTAATTTTCATTTATTTTTTCTATTTTTTAAATTTATTTATTATTATTATTATTTTATTTTTATATTTTTTATATATATTTTTTTTATTAGTTAATTTCTATCGTATCCATTGTTTTTACCATGTTAAATATTATACTTTTTTTTATTATATATATATATATTTTTTTTTAATATATATATTTTTTTTATTAGTTAATTTCTATCGTATCCATTGTTTTTACCATGTTAAATATTATACTTTTTTTATTTTTAATATATATATTTTTTTTTTTATTAGTTAATTTCTATCGTATCCATTGGTTTTACCATGTTAAATATTATACTTTTTTTATATACAAAAAACAATTATATATATATATATATATATTTTTTTTTTTTTTTTTTTTTTTTCAATAAAAAAACATTTTCATATATTATTTTTTATTAGTTAATATTTTATAGTAAAAAAAAATATATATATATTTATTTTAATAAAAAATAAATAAAAATAAAATATATTTTTATTTTATTTTATTAGTTAATTTCTATTGTATACATTGGTTTTGCCATGTTAAATATTGTACTGTTTTATTAGGGCTTTGTTGAGCTTTCTGTCGTTTTATTGCCTTGCTTTTTCTTCTTGATATGTCAAAACACCTTGTAAACTCAGTTTTTAAAGGTGCTAATAAAATAAACTTTATATTATTATACTGTAAGATTAACAGTTTCACTACATGCTAATGTTATTGTCTCATCTCTGCTTCTATCCTCAGGAGTTTCTAAGTGGCAGAGATCAAGGTCAGTCAAAGCTCAATGCTGTGGTTGTGAATGGTGAGCTGGTCTGTAGTACTGCAGCTAAAGACAAAGTCGATGCAGTTCGGGCTAAAATGAACACTGCCAGAGAAGACTGGAAAAATATGATGACCAACCTGCACAACAGAGAGACAAGTCTACAGGTAAGTACCTAAATGTCCCTTTGCGCCAATCAGCAGCCATAATAAATAATGGTATATTAATACATTTTAATTCTAGGAAACATCCCAATAATCTCCTCTTACACGTCTTTTGTGCTCCAGAACGTCTTGTCTCAGATGAAAGATTTTGAGGCGAGTGCCGAGCCTCTCCAGGAGTGCCTGAACGCCACAGAGCTGGCTGTACACGAGAGCTGCACAAGGCTTCATGATCTCTCAGCCAAGAAGCAAGAGCTTTACAAGCTACAGGTACTAATGTTCACTGAGCCTGGAACACCCCTCATTTCAAGACCACTCATGTTCAACTCCAACAACCACTCAGTGCTTGAGTGCCAACATGACTAATCCTGTCATTTTCAGAAACTCACCATTCCAGCTATGTTACCGTGTTTTGGCATTGCTGTTATTCTTTTAGGAAGCCCTGCCAACAGCTTATACTAACTGCCAGTTGCTTATTTTCTGTGCTAATTGTTCTGCTTTGCTTCTCTCAGATGTCCTCTTAACAGTGTATATCATATATATTAATACTTGCCTCATTTATAAAATAATTGCTTTTCATATTTATTAATTGTTTAAAACTGTCTGCCAGCTATTTCCAAAGGCCTTGCACGTCCACCAAGAGCTTTACCAACCGTAACACCGTGGCCAAATGTCTCATTCTCTTTTCTTTTTTGCCATGTTGCCATCTCTAACCCTTCAGTCTGTGTCTGAATTTCTTATATCTGTGTGTCAGCTTGCATGCCTCTTTGATAACCTGCTTGTGCTCTTCCAGTCTGTGCTTGAGGAGTTAGCCTCTCACGAGATTCAGCTGAACAAGCTGAAAGAGAAGGCCCAGCTGCTGTGGGATGAACACTCTGCCGGCAAGGGTTTTGTGCACCGTGTCTCGCAGCTCTCTGCTCAGTACCTAGCTTTAACCAACCTGACCAAGGTACAGTAATGCCTACCAATCCGCTTGTGCACTGGGGCTTTTCTGGGGGTAGAGCTGGAGAGGAGGCAGAAGCACTAGACTGGATCGAGCTCTAACTTAATATTATTTTACAGTGATAAAATGTGAAGGTACTAACTCACCATGATTTTCCACTATTTATTTTTTTCATTTGTTACTGTAAGTCTTAAACAGAGAATGTACAAGCTATTTTCCATAATATCTTTTGTTCTAAATCTTTATTAATCATTAAAGACTTGTCTAATTATGAGGTTGCTGTGGATTCACTTTTTAAAACCTACAGTGGTAATTTTCCTTGTTGCGCCTGCTTTGTGGACCTGCAGGAGAAGGCATCAAGGATTGACCGAATAGCCACTGAGCACCAGCTTTTCTCCCAAGGGTTGAAGGAGCTGCAGAACTGGGTGGCTGACACCAGCCACATGCTGCAGACTTACTGCATCCCCACTGCTGACAAAAATGTTCTGGATAGCAGGATGATCAAGCTGGAGGTATAAAAAGTCACCAATAGTTTTTAGAATTAGAATTAACCCTGTGAGCATCCATTATAGGAGATTATTAAATGCCCATGTGTCATTGTTGCACCAGGCCTTGCTGACAGCTCGGCAGGAGAAGGAGATCCAGCTGAAGATGCTGATCACAAGAGGAGAGTCTGTTCAAAGAAACACCTCAGCTGAAGGAGTGCCTGTACTCCAAAAACAAATACAGGACCTAAAAGATTCCTGGGATGCTCTGCTCTCCGCCTCAATACAATGCAAAAGGTTCATTCCTCATCCACTAGTAACACCACACATCAACAACAAAACATATGTTTCAAACTGCCTTTTGGTAGCTCTATAGCAACATTACTCAGTCCACTTTAATTTACATGAAGTGCAAAGTGTACACAGCATCTCAATTCTGCTGCTACTATTTTTGGAAGCTTTTGTATTGCTGCTTTTGCTACTACTGCACCATTGTCTTACTTTGTTATACTGTTTAAAATCGACAGTCAGCTGGAGGGTTCCCTGTCTCAGTGGACCAGTTACCAGGAGGATATACGCCAGTTTGTGGCATGGGTGGAGCGTGTGGAGGAGAGTCTTGACCCCACTGACAAACAGTGCCCAGAGATGAGAGACAAAACTACTAATCTGAGCAGAGCCAAGGTACTGCTACCTTCTTAGTCATAATGTATACTATTAGACGTATAAATTATTAAATGAATTTCATGTAGACTTACAAATACAAAGTACTTTTGAATTTAACAGATATACACTTGAAAAATACCATTGATTGATATTGTGCCTCTGTTGTTTCAGTTGCTGTATGAGGAAGTGCTCAGCCACAGCACTCTGCTGGACACCATCACCGCAAAGAGTGCCAGGATCGCTGAGAACTATGTCACTCAACTGGAGCTCCAAGATCTGCAAGAGCGCTACAGCACTATCAAAGACAATGCCATGGTAATAAAAGCAGAGTGGACAGTAAATCTTACTTTAAATATTTATTTCAGCTGTAGTATTTGATAGTTTTTGTGCAGCTGTTTTTAAAGAGTCATCAAAGTAGAAAAAAATGACAATGTCTCGAGGACATTCCCCTAAAATCTATTATTTAATCACGTCTTATGACAATGATCCATTGTCCTTTTAATAAGTTATATTGTTTTTTTCTTACGCAAATTGACATAAGGTAATTGAGACTCATCAGCAGAATTCTTTTTGAAAATAGCATCACACTGAAAAACACAGCTTGAGTGTGAAGTGTTAAAATTTCAAACCAATTGTCGCATATCAACAAATATGTTGTCAAAGGAAAGGTTATAATCAATTAGCTCTCACATTATGACTGAATCCTTATCTTCATTGTGTCCTCAGAGGGCTGTAGGCAAAGCAGAGGAGCTGGTGAAAGCCCACCAGGAGTATCAGCAGGGCCTCCAAGCATTTGAGGACTGGCTGGAACAAGAACAAGAGAAGCTCGGCTGCTACACCCAACTGGAGGGTGATGTTGATATGCTGGAGGAGACTCTGCAAAAGCTACAGGTTTGAATATTCTCAGTGGGGAAACGTTAAAAATGTAATGCTTGTTCTACCAAATAGCCAGAAGTTCTATTTGGTTAATATATTGTATATATATATAATAATAGCTGAAAGTGCTCATCACATCTATGTAACTACAGGAGCTGCAGCTGCACTGCACAGAGGGCCAGGCTTTGCTAAACACCCTCATGGTCAGTCGGGAGCTGGTCATTCCCTGGGGCCTGCCTCAGATCGAAGACCGAGCACTGGAGACCCTGCAGCAGGAGTGGAGGTTGTACCAGAGCCGGCTGGCCGACACCCGGGCTCAGCTCAACAGCGCTCTGGCCAAACTCCGGCAGATGGAGCAGAAGTTTCAGCGTCTTGACAGCTGGCTTAAAGGCATGGAGACCAAAGCACAACTGCGTGGCCATCGGCGGTCTGACCGAGCCACAAAAGATGCTCAACTTCAGTTAATAAAGGTTAGTGTTAAATGCACAGAAGCTATGCACATGGAAATGTTTTGCACAAATCTGCATAAATATGTATAGTTTTCACTGCTGTTTTAGTTGCTTTGACAATACTGCATTTCAAATCAGCACTGGTCCCTTCAGTCGGATCAGAAAACAGTTTCTTTCAACAAGCTAATTTGCATTTAGCATTTCAGTCCAATCATTATATTGGAATTCAATTATTGTTCAGACATCTCCTAATGGTTCTTGTTTGATCAGAGCTGGCAGGAGGAAGTGCTGGTTTATCAAGAGGAGATGGAGGGCCTCAGTCTCTTGGCTCAGCAGGTTCTGGATGAGACCCATATTAGCAGCCGGATCAGTTCCAGAGCTACCCAGATTACAGCCCGCTACCACGTCCTGCTCCTGCATTTACTGGTAACATAGCACACAGTATCAGTATGTTTGTTAATAGATATGTATTGATTGCTTGATGCATTTTGAAATAGTTTCATAACCATACCTTGTTGTTTCCTCTTATTTTATATTGCAGGAGACGATCAAACAGCTCCAGGAGGAGGTGTCTTGCATTGAAGAGGCACAGTGTGTCTTTAACACCTTCTCGGACTGGCTCAGCGCGGCTCAGAATAACTTCAGCACTGTGGCTATCAGTGTTGATGTAGTGGACCGCTTTGCTATGGACAGAAAGATGAAAAAACTAGAGGTACTCTCACTAACATAGAACACATGCCTCCTGTACTATTGACTGCTTTGTAAAGAGCATTCCCAGCATTTCAACACTAACATATACAAGTGCACATAACTACTCTAACCTGACCAAACTATTGCTGACTTGTATTTATATCATGAGTTTAAATGAAAGCAGAAGTGCATTAATAAAAGTTGCAGTACTACCATCAGCCTCAAAAATATGGTGTCTTTTTTAAACGTAACAACACTATCCCATGTACCTTTCAGGCTCTTCAGGCAGACATTGAGCAGGGTCACTCTCACCTGAAGGCAATGAGGGAGAAGACAGAGAGAGCCATGGCTTTCTTAGAGGAGCCTGAAGCAGAACAGCTGAAGGAGGAAGTGGACAGCCGCCTCTTCCAACTAAAGGAGTTGATGGAAGCTCTGCGAACAGAGCATAGCTCCCTCGAGAAATGTATCTCGCTCTCTAAAGACTTTTTGGATAAATACAAGTCCCAGGCCCAGTGGGTGATGGAGACCAAGAACCTTTTAGCATCAAGTGTGGAGCCTAAGGCTGAACTCTACCAGAAGAAGGCTCAGCTAGCCAAGTACAAGGTAACTTAACACTCGTTATTCTTTTATTTTCCTCGTGGAATTGAAGTGAAAATAAACAGTATTCATTCATCTGTAATATTTTTCTCTGTTTCCATATATGCAGACCATCCAGCAAACAGTGCAGTCTCACGAATCAGCGGTGAAATCTGTTTTTGAGAAAGGAGAGGCCCTGCTCGACACAGTCCATGACCCCACTATAAGTGACAACATGAAAAAGCTGCAGGCTGACTACCAAGAGATTTGTTTAGCAGCTAAGGTATGGACACTATATGTCAGATAGCGGTCACACACGAGTATCTGAAAGTCAAGAACCACGGATATCATTCGTTTATGTTTTTTGATCTGTGTTATTATGGCAAACCAACAAAATTATGGTGACATGTCATACAGCAACATGCATTTCTGAGATTGGCTGTATGTTGTATTTTAGACACAGGTCCAGAACCTTGTGGAGTGGGTGAAGGAGCACGAGGACTACAACAGTGAATTGCAAGAGGTTGAGAAGTGGCTCTTACAGATGTCCAGTAGACTGGTCACCTCAGACTCCATGCAGACCAGCGGTATGGAGATGGCCACTCAGCATCTTGCCAGACACAAGGTGACCTTTACCATACTGTCAAATTTACAATTTTTACTGTAAAATATGTTTTGCAGTTTACACAAATAAATGACTTCAAATAGTTGTGTGTTTTAAAACACCTGAATTTTATTTTTTTCAGGCAATAATGGAGGAGATTGCCAGTTTTGAGGAGCGTCTCACCAGCTTGAAGCAGAAAGGAGAAGGTCTCATAGCCAGCTGCACAGACCAAGTTCAAGCTAAGATCAGTCAACAAGTCCAGTCTCACCAACAGGGAACCAGAGATAGCTACTCCGCCATATGCAGCACTGCCCAACGTGTGAGTAATACAAGACAGCTTAGATATTTTATCTTCTTGACTTTCCTAACAAGGAAACCTCAAAAAAAGTTTTAACATAGAGTAAAGGTTAGTAAAGGTCTAACCTCACCTTGTTTAACAGGTGTACCAGGGTCTGGACCGGGAGCTGCAGAAACACGTTAACCACCAGGACACTCTCCAGCAGAGCCAGACCTGGCTCTCCACAGTGCATGAGGAGCTCAAAGATCAGGGACCATCTGGTCTGCAGGAAGCACTGAAGCAGGTGCAATGTTGCCCACTCTTGGAAAGCAATTGTGGTGAAAAGTATTTTTTTCAATGCTTTATCTTAATTAATTGTTTCTGCACACACAGGTGAAGCACTACAGGGCCCTCCAGGAGCAGGCCAGCACTTACCTGGACCTGGTGTGCTCTGTGTGTGACCTGTCCGATGATGCTGTGAGAGTGACCGCTGCTCAGGTCCAGCAAGTCAAACTCACGGTCAGTAATTCTTACTTCCTTATCCATTGTACAACATAAAAGACATATTTTCTTAATCTAGGATTAGTGCATCATATTATTGATTTATAAAAAAACTGATTGTAATTACATGAAAAAAACAGTAAATGTTCTTGGTTCTATGTTGTGTATGTGAATATATTTTAACATATATCATGAGTGGAATAGAGTGTTTCCTTTTTCCTTATGTCGAGGAAAATTCTGCCAATATTGACGGTAGGAAGGTTTACATATGTTTTTGCAGATAGAGGAAAGGATGTCCAGTGCACAGGAACTCTCAGAGGGCTGGAGGGAGATCAAGGATCAGAAGCAGGATCTGACCAGCCTGTTTCAGGATATGGGGCAGCAGCTCCTCAGCCTCTCCAGAAGGCCTGCAGAGTTGGAGACCAAGATAGTTCAAAACATGCTCTCACAAGCCAAGGTAGGAAACAGTATCGGAGCGGCTGATCCTTAGACAAGGCACACAAAGGGGAACTCTTTCTTAATCATCCTCATGAAACTTATTTTTCATGCTTATTAAGATTAAGATATTCTGTATGTCTACATGTACTTTTTACCTAAACTATACAGTACAGTGAGTATAAACATGGTTATGTTGTTTTGTTATTATTATCTAATCAAACATTTTGGCTTAGTTAGCGTAAGATTACAGTGAGATCTGCTTACTGTTTGGATGTACTTATGGCTAACATCCAGTATATTGCTTTTCACACAGGAATGCAGCCAGAACCTGCAGTCCAAACAGAGTGTCCTGACCAAGATGACAGAGACCGTGAGCAAATTGACCGGTGGCCAGGACTCTCCGGAACATGCAGAACTTGACCGTCTGGGCCGTTCCTGGCTTGAGCTCTGTCACCAGGCCAACAAGCTGCAGATCCAGAGAGAGGAGGACCTGCAGAGGTCCAAAGAATACCATGACTGTATCACTGCAGTGGAGGCGCTGTTTGAACAGGTGTCCAAAGATTGGGACAATCTGGCCAGGTGTGTTTGTACATGAAGTATACATCTAAATGAGTCATCACATACTGCTGTGTTCTGATTCTAATAATCTCCTGATAGGACCAAAACCATTGAGTTTTGTTTAGGCTGCAAGAAATTACCAGTTGTGCTGTCTATTTTCAATTTCATTGTCATGGCTTAAATTATTTATACGATTTTCATGGATAGAAAATAAATAAATAGAGGAGCTCTGCGTAAGACCATTTATTTGTCATTATAGAAGTCTGACCACCATTGCAATCACCTTTGGCTAATTCGAAACAATATTCTTGTTTAAATAAAGTTGTTTTTTAGTTCTCTTGATCAAAACTTATGCTCTTTACATTGTCATATCTTCCTCACATCACTTGTGCAACTCCTTTTTTATTCTTTGTGTTACAGAACGGATGCAGAAAGTTCATCTCAGCATTTGGAGGCATTACGAAAGCTTGCAGTAACTCTGGAAGAACAAAAAGGCACTCTTGAGGACCTCAAGGAACAGAAACAAAAAGTCATCCAACATTTGAACTTGGATGACAAGGAGCTGGTAAAAGAGCAGATCAGCCACTTTGAGCAGCGGTGGTCTCAGATGCAAAACCTCATAGAGAGAAAAATCCAAGACTCAGTGGTGACCCTGGAAGATATGGGCCAAGTGGAGGCCCGTCTGAGAGATGCTCGGGACTGGGCCGAGGAGCAGAAGCCTGCCCTGTCTGAGGCCATGAAAATGAGTCCTCCTCCTGAGCTGGCTCAGAGCTTCCTGTTTGACCACCTGAGCATCTGCAGTGAGTTGGAGGCCAAGCAGCTCCTGCTGGCACAGGCCATGGCCGACGCTGACAGGGTGCTGGCCCGGCTGGGCCTCAGCGAACGGCAACGTCTCCAACAGCTTATTGTCGACACTCAAAATGAGGTGGAGTCTCTGAGTGTGAAGGTTGTGCAGCGCAGAAAACATCTCAGCAAGGCCTTCACAGAGAGAACGCAGTTCCTGATGGCTGTGAGCCAGTCCATTTCCTGGGTCCAGCAGAATGAGAAGAAGGCTCAGGCTGAGGAGTACATTGCTTTGTTACCCGATGACCTGGCCAAGCAGGTCAGAACATGCAGGAACATCCAAAGCAGCCTGAAGGCCTATCAGAGCGAGCTGACCTCCTTGTGGTCTCAGGGGAGGGACCTGATGAGGGATGCCAGCGAGGAAGAGAGGAATGAGATTCTTACAAAGCTGCAGGAGTTACAAAACATCTTTGACAAAACATTACATAGATGTGGGCAGAAACTTCAGGAGCTTGAAAAAGTACTTGTTTCCAGAAAGTATTTCAAGACAGACTTGGAGAAAATATGCCTGTGGATAAAACAAGCTGACATAGTCACCTTCCCTGAGATCAATCTGATGGTTGGAGATGCTGAATTGGAAGCGCAGCTACTTAAGTATCAACACATAGTCGAGCAAGCAATCGATTATGAGAATCTCCTCCTGATTGTACAAAGAGCTGGTCAGGAAATATTGCCCAGTCTGAATGAAGTAGACCACTGCTATTTGGATGAAAAACTCAACACGCTCCCCAGCAATATAATAGCATATTAGCACTAGCCAAAGAAAAACAGGAGAAAATCCAGCAGGCCATTCTCACGAGGAATGAGTACACCTCTTTCATCGATGTCACTCACAAAGCCCTGAAGGAGCTTGAGGAACAGTTCAATAATCTGGGTACACAGCCTGTAGGGCTGCAAACAGAAGAGGTTGTCAGTTTGCAGAGTGATTACAAAATGATCCAGGCAGACCTGAGCAGCCTCGGTCTAGCTGTGAGCGAACTGAACCAGAAGAAGGAGGGATTCCGTAGCACTGGTCAACCATGGCGCCCAGAGGAAATGACCCAGCTAGTGAGCCTGTACAACGGCCTAAAGAGGTTGGTTGAACAGAAAGTAGAGCATCTGGATGAAACCCTGGAGTCTTTTGAGGACCACAAGGCAATGGCTATGCAGGTTGACTCTGAGCTAAAGGCCACAAAAGAGCAGCTGGTGAAAGTTAACGCTGAGACGCAGTCGGCTGAGGAGAGGCTGAAGAACTACCACGCTCTGGCGGGGAGCCTCCAGAGCGCCAACTCTCACTTGTCAAGGCTCATGGAGCAGATGGACACTCTCGCACCCCGTGTGGAGCAAGCGGCCCATGATGCCTCCAAGGAGCAAGTGGTTCTGTGGCAAGACGAGCTGCGCTCTTTGCAGGCTGCAGTAGGGGATCTGATCGAAGAGTGTGAGAACAGGTTTGTCCAGAGTAAAGACTTTGAGACAGAGATGAAAAGGACCCTGGACTGGCTGCAGCAGGTCAGGGACGACCTGGGCTGTGCCGTGATTGTTGATGTGAGGGTGGAGAAGGTGCAGGAGGAGATCAGAAAGCAGCAAATCATGCAGGAGGAAGTACAGTCGAGGCTGAGGATAGTGGCTGCTCTCAGTAGCAGAGAGAAACAGCAATTTATCAGCGCAAATGAGCTAGTCCCGGCCCACGTAGATACAAGCCTGGAAGAAATGGCAAAGCTGCAGGCGGACGTTCAGAAAGCACTGAGCTCCAAACAGGTGGGACAATATTACACTCAATATTCTATAAAACATGGTATTCAAAATTCTAGTGAAATGCTTTATCTGTAATGCTGTTTGGTAAAGTTACCTTAATGATATATACAGTATTTGATTTGTCATTTGGTGAGAAGCATCAGAATAATTGCACTCATGTTAGATTCTATTCTATTTGTAAAGATTTGTTTTATTGAAAAATGAATGATGCTCAATTTACAGTGCATTTGCTTTATGATTGATACATAAACATTTGCATTCATGCATGAAAAATAAAATAAAAGATAAAGGAAAAAATTCACATAAGGGAACAGATTCATGCAAATGTACAGTTCTCGTAGAAAAAAAGTTATTCTAAAAATAATAATGTTACATCATATGATATATTTATTCAAATAAAACAGTGATAATGACATATACTACATAATAATGATAATAAACAAACTATATTAAAAGGAAACATTTAATACAATCAAAGTAAATCAATAAATACACATAAAAATATATAGAGAAAATAATGAATACGATTTAAAATGTTTTAAAATATATACAATAAACATGTAATTATAATAGAAAAGAGAGGTAAAAAACTGAATCTGTATTTTATACCTCATTGCTTTTGTGTATAGATCACTCTGGAGGAAGCCCTGGGGTTGTGTCAGAAGTACCACTTCAGGATGCAGTCAGCCTGTGAATGGCTGGAGGACGCCGTGTCCTTCCTGCAGCAGGCTAGCCTGGGTGTGGACGTGGAGAACTATGAGGAGTGTCTCCGGCAGCAGGGCGACATCATGGCCACAGAGCAGGAGTTCCTCATCCACCTGGAGGAGCTGCAGGGCCTGCTGCCTCAGCTGGAGAACCTGGTCAACCCCAAAGCTAAAGATCAGCTCCGTGTGAGCGTGGAGTCAGCAGAGCAGAGAGGCGGGGAGGTTCGAGATCAGCTCCAGTGTCACCAGGATGTCCTAAAAAGGTAATGAGAACAAAAACAGTGTTGGCGCATGTGTAATATACCGTGACGATACTGAAAGTTTGGTAATACTGACATTATCCTGTGATATTTGTTTTATTCTTAGCTGTGTAACTCAGTGGAAGTCTTACCAGGAGTCAAGGCAGACTGTCATTGAGCTCATGAATGAGGCAGAAAAGAAGCTGACTGAATTTTCCACTGCAAAAGCAGCCACAAGTCAAGAGGCTGAAGATAAACTATGCAGTCATCGGGTATGAAAGACCAAAGCAAAAAAGCTGTTGGGCTTCTATGAATGCTGTCAACTAACTTTATTAATTGTCTCTCACTTTTTCAGTCCCTTGTCTCTCTTGTGAATGGCTTCCAAGAGAAGCTGAGTGGTTTAGAGGAGCAAGCTGCGCAGCTGGAGCTGGTGGGGAGTGATGCCAGCAAGGCCACCATCAGTCGCTCCATGACCACCGTGTGGCAGCGCTGGACACGACTACGCAGCGTGGCACGGGGACGAGAGCGAGTACTCGAGGACACAGCACAGGATTGGAGGACTTTTAGAGAGAAGGTACAAAAACAGACAATGACAGACGATAATTAAATGAAAATATATTTTTTACCAGAAGCTTAACTTTCTTAATCATTGATGTGCAGATGGTGAAGGTGAGAGCAGTCTCTGATGAGCTCCAAAGTCGTTTCCCTGACAGCGCCGTGGAGAAGGCTTCCAAAGCCACCCTGCAGTCTCTGTTGGACCAGCACGACCTGCTGAGCCAAGACTTGGAGAGAGAGCTCTCCTCCCTCACACTGCTGCGCCAGTACGCTCTCAGCCTGCTGCACGATGTGGAAGTGCCTTCACCCACTACTGAGCAGGAAGAGCTGCCCAGCCTGAAGGCGATCAGAGCTGTTCAAGACCAAATGGAAAGGTAGAGACGCGATAAACCTGCAAGGTTGTTGCATTTAACAGGAGCTTATGTATTAAGATTAAGTCTTATCAGTGGTATTGTGTTAATGGAGATGTTTTTAGATTTAGATTGTCATTATTTTGGTTGAAAACATTCTCAACTATTCAGAAATAGTAATTGTGTCATTCAGAATTTCAGTAGACTCATTGTTTCTTTGCCTCCAGCCTCCTGACACAATCCAGGACCAAGCGCGCTCAAACAGCTCAGGAACTGAGGGACAGAGAGGAAGTGGAGAAGGAACTTAGCGTCGTAAAAGCCTGGATCCAGGAGACCAGGGAGCTTCTTCTCAATCCCACACCAGACATTGATTCTCTGCTGCAGGAGCTTGAGGTAAGTCTCATATCTTAAAACATGTATATCAACGTTCTGATCTTCCAGTCATTCTCTGAACATTTTTATTTGACTGTTATTATTACTGAGAGAGCTGATATGGAGTTCTGTATTTGTTGCTTTTAGGTTGTTCATGGAGAAGTGATCAATTATCGTCAGAATGTGGATAAACTAGCAGAGCAGCAACAAAGCAAGTATCTGGACCTCTACACCATACTGCCCTCTGAAATCTCCATGCAGCTGGCTGAGGTCTCACTTGCATTGGGTGCCATTGAGGATCAGGTAGGGTATCATTTAAAAAGCTTTCAATGAAAACAAGATCCTAATGGCCCTCTTTTATATTTTGTATCATCGTAATTGTTATCCTATCAATTTCATAAAGGGACACCAACCATATGTGTGTCCCTCATGTTGCATTTGTTGACATTTCTTCTAGGTTCTTTCAAAAGAGAGAGAAATTCAGAGAACCAGAGAAATAAAAGAGGACTTCAGCTCTAGAATTCATGACATCTCTGAGAAACTCAAAGCAATCTCAGCCAAATTCAAGGAAAAATCTCCTGACGTTGATCATGCCAAAGAAGAGGTCAAGGTGGGGTAGCTTACTCTGCTTGAACCTACTGTGAATGTGTAGCTGATACAGATTCCTTTGAAATTCTGATGTTTTTTTTACATTTCTTCAGAGCCTGGCTGAGGACCTGGACAGTTGTGGTCGCACCCTCTCAGAACTGGATGCTGCTGTACAAGAGTTTGGCCGCAGAAACCCCCTGTTGGCAAAACAGCTTAGTGATTCCATCAGCAAGCTATCAGAGATGCATCACCACACAACACGGCTAGCAGACTGTAGGAACAACTGGCTCAAAAAGGTTTGCGTTTACAGGTCGCCTATACAAATGCAAATGTTATTTTATGCTATGCACAGATACACTGATACTCTATCTAATCTTGACTCCTCAGGCTGTCTGCTATTTAGATGAGTATAATGAGATGCTGGACTTCATTGTGAGGTGGTCGGAGAAAGCCAAAAGCCTGGTGCGGGCAAACATCATCTGGAACTCCTCTGTTCATCTGCAGGAGCAGATACGAATGTATCAAGTGAGTTTGGGGGTCCAGACATGGGTTCTATTGTGATATACAACTGCAGCATTTCAGCTTTGAAAAAAGTGTTTTGGGGCTTTTTACAATCCAATTATTTAAAAATAGAAAGAAGTAAATTGTTCATGGACATGTCAGGACTTTTACCAATGCACACATTTCATAAAAGGCTCATGCAGGGAATAAGCCAACTATTCCTACCAGGAGACCATACCACACATGTCTTTCATTTACTGTCTTGTTGCCCTGTTCCTTAGGCTGTTCTTCGTGAGTCTCGGGAGCTCCATGGTGACCTGGAATCCATGGCAGAGAAAGTGGATCTTCTCTCTGAGGTGCTGCAGGTGGAACCTATGAGCCAGCAGGTTTGTGAACTTAGTCGACACACTGAGGAGCTTCAGCAATGCATCAAGACACAACTGCAGAGCTTGGAGGATGCAGATAAGGTACAGAGAAAAAATACTTATTATCTATTACTTCTTTGTAACATTTACAAATACCCTTCTCTTTCTATTTTTATTATATTTGACTACTGGTATTTCCTTTTCCCTTTAGTACTTGTATCTCATACCTTACAGTGATATATATACTCTATAATTGACTCATGTATTATATTTCCTCAGAGTATGGAAGCCCTGGAGTATGAAGTCAAGGCCCTACATGTTGCTCTGGAGCAGGTCCAAGCCACACTGACCTCTCCAGAGTTGGCACGCCAGAGCCTCAAAGAACAGCTGGCTCAGAGACAGGTAACCACACTTCATTTAAATAATCCATGACATGGCTTGTAATTTGTCAGAAAGCACCTCGGATGCTTACTTTGCACACTAAAGCTTGCTAACAGTTTCACACAATGTAAACTTGTTTGTGCAGCGTCTCTTGTCAGATATGGAGAGCTTCAAGCAGCAGGTGCAGGCAGTGCAGCTGTGTCAGAGTGCTCTGCGGGTCCCAGAGGAGGTGATGCCCAACCTCGCCATATGTCGCACAGCGCTGCGTCTGCAGCAAGAGGCCAGTCAGTTGCAGCATGTGGCCATTCAGCAATGCAACATCCTACAGGTACAGTAGGGGACACTATTGCTGCAGCACAGTAACGTCATATTGTCCTGCGTTCTGACATAATGCACGGTGTCTATAGAAAGGCACAGCTAGCAGCTTGAGTCACAATGCTGCCAAGTAAACAAGTTTTAAGATGATTAAAGAAGATTTTACTTGAACTGAAGGATTCATATAGTTATTTGCATATTTTAAGTTGTATACTCTTTTTAAATTCTGCACAAAAAAACTTTGAGGTTGAACCTGTTCATCTGACAGTAACAAAGCAATTTCATTCTCAATCCAGGAGGCAGTGGTGCAGTACGAGCAATATGAACAGGAAGTGAGAGACCTACAGGGACTGATAGAGGAAGCACATCGCGTAATTCAAGACCGACCGATTCCCACAAACAACATCCAGGAGCTGCAGGCCCAGATCCTTCACCATGAAGTAGAATACGTTATTCACATACTTAACCCACCTTTTCTTAACAGCAAGGGAGAAATTGAAGGGAAGTGACCCAGGATAGGTCATCAATGCAATACAGGCATAACAAATAAAATGTGACATGCTTGTAACATAGCATTACAACATGTAACATCTGTATTTATTAAACTTACTCAATGCAATCCTCATTTCTACTTATGATACTCTCTGCACTATGGTGTTAAGTCAAATGTCCTCATAACTGCATAATAAGTTATAATAAGTACATTTTGTATTTCTGAATAGGAACTGGCCCATAAGATCAAAGGTTACCAAGAGCAGATCGCCTCACTGAATTCAAAATGCAAGATGCTGGCAGTGAAGGCCAAGCATGCCACCATGCTGCTGACAGTGAGTGATGTGGAGGGACTGCCTGAGGGGCTGCAGGAGACGGATGGGGAGAAATCCCAGAAATCTTCAGCACAAGCCGTTATGGTAAGAGAACACAATATACCACCATAACAAAGTGGTGCTTGCCTACTTAATAAACTCATTCTGCTATTTCTGGCTCAAGCTTAAATAATTCTGAAGAGTTTTATTCCTTTAATCTTACTAATTACACCTTTTTGCCTGCTTTTATTATAAAATATGTGTTTTCAAAAGGAGCATTTTGCAACTTTTAACTAAAAAACACATTGCATATTATTAATCTTTCCCAATCCATCTCGCATGTCTGCTCTTGTGTTAATGTTTCTTGCATGGCGTGTCAGATGATGGCTGGCCGCTGTCACACCCTCCTGTCTCCTGTAACTGAGGAGTCTGGGGAGGAGGGCACTAACAGTGAGGTTTATTCTCCTCCTGTCTGTCGCTCTCCTTCTCCCATCACTTACACTGAAGCCACTATAACCAAGGTATCTGCCTTCCCTCTTCATCTTTTTTTTCAGTCATTCTGGTCTTTCAGCAAAATTCTACATACTGTAAAATTTGTAGTTTCTATCTAGTCAATGAATAATCTTTCTCTATTTTTTTCTGTAATCTTTCCTGTTAGCTCTGTAATTACATTAAACACACTCAATTAATAAATGCAATTAATAAAAGAAGAAGGCAAAAACAAACCAAGGGGAGTTATAATCCATATCTACTCTCTGCCTGCACCCGCAAGCTCATCATGACTGACAATGAATTAACAGCTTTATAGAAGAATTTCTATCTGCCATCTGTTTCATAACTAATTTCTCTTAACTGCTGCTGGCACTGTTTGAATGTTTTTTTTAGGGAAGAGGAACACTCACAAGAGCTCCAATCCAAGATTTATATGACCCGGCATTTGAGTCCGTGGCCAACTTAGATGACTTGCAGCGCTCATGGGAGACTTTAAAGAACGTGGTATGTGACTAACAAGATGTCAGCTTGGTAGTTTGTTGAATCTCATCCACTATTTTCAGGATAAGCACTTTTAAATTGTCCACTCTGTCTTCCAACAGATCAGCGAGAAGCAGAGGTCTCTGTATGAAGCTCTTGAAAAGCAGCAGCATTACCAGAGTTCCCTGCAGTCAATCTCCTCTAAAATGGAAGCTCTGGAGGCCAAACTGGGTGAGCCTCTGGAGGCAGATAGAAGCCCAGATAGCCACGTTAAGACACAAGAGGTGAGTCATTACACTACAATAAAGGTTTGATGTAAAGAGAACGTTCGCATTGACAGGGTAGGGAGAAGTCAGAATTTTAACATAATGTAAAAACTACATGCCTCAAAAAGATGATACTTCCATTTGACCAACATATAAATGAAAAATAAAGTCAATAAATGTGCAGAATGCTACACATTTAACTATGTTGTCCACTCCAGGGTCTGATAAAAGAGATCCAGAGTGTGCAGGAGGAAATAGACAGGCTGCAGACAAGCTTCACAGAAGATCTGGCCTCTGATGCTGTGGAGTCAGACATGGCTGACCAGCTGGCCATGCACTCCTCCCTGGCTGTGTTAGCTGAGAGGATGGCCACTATCCACATGAAGGCCTCAGGGAAACAGCAGATATTGGAGGTATTTTTTGTGAATATTGTGATTTATTGATTAAAATTCATTTTTATATCTATAATACCGAATTAATAGACCGGTGTGATGAGTAAAATGTGATGTGCTCCTCCCCAGGAACGCATTAGTGACCGTCTGGAGGGTCAGCAGCAGGAACAAGCCATACAGCTCTATCACACCCAGGCAGACGACCTGGACCTGTGGTTGACCAGAATGCGCAGTGCTGTAACCTTCATCCTTGAATCTAAACCTCTAGAGGAGACGGATATGGAGGATCAGCTTGCTGAATGTCAGGTAAGAGCTCCCCCTGCTGTTCATTCAGAGCAATGGATACAAACAACATATTTGAATTATTATATTAATTAATATATGAATATGATAATAAGGTTGCTTACTAACATTTATGGCAAAGCAAATTGTCAGGAATGGGAATACTGTGCTGGAGTACTTTTGGAGTACTTTTTTCTAGATGTTCAGCCTGTGTTTCTGGTCAGCACACTAATGCACATTTTCCAATGAATTAATTACATCTTTATTATACTTCAATATCTTGTTTCCTTTATGACATATGGATCATCCGAGCGCGACAGAAACCTTTCAGTGGGTAAACAAGAGCATTAGAGGAGTTAGAGGGTCATTCAGACGGCTGCGCTCTAAGCGACTGTAGCACTAGTCTTAAGCAGATTATGCAGATGTCTCTGTTTGACGAGGGCCTGTTAGCAGCATAGGGCGGAGTGTCAGAGGTTGTGGCTCTCAGACGATTAATAGATCCCACTGCTGGGATTGGTGTTGGTGATAAAGCCACTAGAATATCCAAGTAGGTGAATCCTAGAGAATGGGGAGGGTAAGGCGGGAGGGAGGGGGAGTTACTATCTGCCATAGAAAGAACTGCTGAAGATATCGATAGGAGAGTAGTGGCAATGCTATTAGAGACAAATGTATCCTCAAACTTTGGTACATCATCGTCAACCGGTCTGGACTTAGCATGGTGTTCTGGACACGAGAATTGCTTTTGAATGTTGGCGTGAGCATGTATGTTGTGGAGCATGGAGCGTGAAGGATTAGTGGTAATATGTTGCACAGGAGGCGAGGCCGGAGAGTCGGGCCAAGGATGAGAGCAGAGGGAGAGCTCTCACTGTCCTGTGGCTGAGGAAAGCTTCTGGTCTAAGGGGGGTTGAGCCAGACCCTGACCCCCTGTTTGTCTGGAAGGTCTGTTGTGTAGAGAGAATAGCTGCTGTAGGGGCAGGGACACCATGTTTGAGCTGGCCTCTCTCCTCCTGCTGCTGCAGAACATGCTGCTGGAGATTGAAGAGAAGGTGCTGGCCCTGTCGGAGCTGTCCATGCACAGTGAGAACCTGCTTCTGGAGGGCCGGACAGAGACCAGAGAGGACACCGAGCAGTTGGGCGGGAAGTTACGCATGTTGAAGGGCAGCCTGTTGGAGCTGCAGAGGATGCTACAAGACAAGCTCCTTAACATTCAGGTGAGCTGGCTACATGCTTTCAGTGCTGATATACACTAATGTGGGTGTGTAAAAGTATTTCCAGTTAGACAGAATGCTGAATATCAGAGCCTTGACCCACCTAAATGGAGCAGGGTCATTATTAGTGTCATTAATTACACCTTTGTTTACCATGCAATGAGGTGTTAAAATCACTGCTGTGAAAAGGGCCTATATGATATGATATTATACTCAATCTCCACTGTGGGTTCTTTGTTTACAATGTAAAAACATTTTCTTTCTAACTGCACCATAAAGAATATTTTATACTATGACTTGCACCAGCATATTTATTAGAGCATTATTATACACAATAGACTAACCTTAATGTCTTGTCCATTTGTTTTCCATCTACCGGCCAATATTGAATATTTGTCTTGATAGAGCACCCTTACTTTACTTTAGGATTTCTTCACACCCACCGACATATTTGCCAAACCTTTGAATCAAAATTTAACTACGGCGTTTGATAGTCGTACTTCCTTGCTGATGTGTATTACTTAGATATTTTCTAATACATTGTCTGGTCCTACAGGGCTCTCTGCAGGAGCAGGAGGACAGTGAATCAGACTCCAGCCTTTCTCAAAGTCCCAGTGTGCAGGACTGGTTGGTCCAGGCCCGGACCACACGCTCCCAACAACACCAGGACAGTCTGCAGAGACAGAGGGTACATTTTCCATTATTCTTTTGCCTCCTTGTTTTAGTACTCATAATGCATGGGGCATGTAGTGTGCAGCCGCTGGCAAAAAAAATGATCTCTTTTCTCAAATGATTTCCAGTCCAATCTTAACTGTTTTACATGTTTGTTTTTAGGAACTGGAGGAGCAGCTTGCAGAGCAGAAAAAGTTGCTTCAGTCAGTGGCCAGCAGAGGAGAGGAGATCCTCATCCAGCAGGCCTCGCCCAGCAGCGCCAGTTATTTTATAAACAGGTGTAACTCAAATCAAATAGTTAGAATGTTAAGTTAACATATGTAATGATTCCTGTGGCAGATTACAAATGGAACATTAATTAATTCATGTTTTTGTCTCCCTCCATGCAGTACATCAGAGCCATTTTCACCAGCAGCTTTGGTTGAGAGGGAATCTCAGGCTGCTAGAGAGCAGATGAGGCAGAAATGGGAGAGCCTGAGACTAGAGCTCAAAACTAAGCTGCAGCTCCTGCAGAAAACCCTGGAGCAGGACCACAAACAGCCGGTACAAACCTTGTTGTGTTGTTATTCTTAGCATAAAGTAGAAGTAAAGTGTATTGACATTGTTCTTGTTGTTATCAATTGTTAATTTTTAATGTTGTTGACTGTCCTCTGTTTTTGTTTTTGCAGGTATACTCCAGAGCTTCTCGTATGACCACGGCTGGATCACTGTTTAAAGGAGGGACACAGGCTGACAAATCCTCCCTGAATACTCTGTATGATAGTTTCAGACAAACAATGGAGGACTTGACCACTCAGGTTTTTATATTTCTCTAACATTATTACACATTTTAATCCATTCTATTGCAACATAAAAATACGTATTTCAACGTGTGTCAATGGAAATTTGCAACCCTCTTTTGTGTACATAGCCCGGTGGTGGCGAGACACAGGTGGCGGAGATGGAACAGCAGCTCTACACAGCTGTGTCATCCACCTCCTCCTGGCTGGATGGTGTGGAGAACAACGTCTTCTCTGGCTCAGTGCTGCTGGCGGAAAACCCAGAGACCCAGCTGCAAAAGCAGGAGGTACTATTAGGCTTATTTGTGCTGCGTCTTTAATTATTGCAGTTTTTAAATAGCAAATCTGGTAGTACCCATGACCTAGGAATTATCACATTTTTCTACTAAGGGTCAGTTGAAAATCTCCACAAGAAGTTGATTAAGGATACAGTGATACTGTGGCTAGAGTTTAAAAACACTGACAATTAAAGTAACAGTTTATCTTATCTATGGATGTAATCTTGTCATTTAGCATTTTGATATTTTTAAATCTCCCATGAACTGTTTCTTATCTTTCCTCCAGACCTTAGAGAACGATGTGCGACATGTCACAGAGGAAGTGAAGCTCAGCCAGGCTCTGCTAGCTGGGTCTTCAGGGCTGAGACAAGAGGACCGATCTCTGCTCGAGGACAACCTTGACTGCCTGAAGGAGAGATTAGGAGCTCTGGGTTGTGCTCTGGGGCAACGCTGTGACCACATGAGGACAAGAGCTCATGAGCTCACAGCCTACCAGGTCTGCTTGATAATTTGCAACTTTTACTTTTTAAGGGACTTTCATTTTTTAAAACAAAAATCATTAGCTAATAAAGACACATTTGCAGAGCATTCAGGATTTTTTTTTAATTCTTCACATCAGATTTTAGTGAACGTAATCACACGAAAATGTCTTTATAGCAATATATGTACAGTACAGTATTATATGTATCATAACTCCATACACCTCAATATAAATGTTCTATGAACTGTCTTTTGTCTAATACAGACTGAGTTGCAACTTCTCCAGACTGCTTTTATTGAGACAAAGTGCCAGATCCTGCAGGCTTTAGCTGGAGCCATGGATAGACCAGCCTCAAAACAACTGGAGGTAAAGGAAGCTTTGACATAGACATGCATGCCCACAGACCCTGCTTGTCCTCATCAGCACTTACAGAACAATAAATCATTGTGAATGTCATTTTTCTTAGGTTATTGCCAGTGCAGAGGAGAGCATGAAAGACTATGAACAGAGGATTACGGAGCTTAAAACCAGAGGAGCAGCACTACAGGCGGATCAGATATCAACAAACAAAATACTGAAACTCCAGGTGATTTACATCACCGACAGCTCTCACAAAAAGTTGTTCAGTCTGAAATCCATGCAGCAAAAGCTGCTCAGTCCAGCTTTTACTTATTTATATTCTTTGTGTGTGTTTTCAGGACTCATATGAGGAGCTGGTGATGACGGTGGGTTCCCGGCGCAGTGGGCTGAACCAGAACATGGCGCTGAAGGAGCAGTATGAGCGTGCTCTGCAGGACCTGACTGACCTGGTGGACACAGCTAAAGACAAGATGGCAGCCGATCAGAGGATCATTGCCAGCTCTGTGGAGGAAGTTCAGAATCACCTGGACAAACACAAGGTTTGGTCAACTTGGAGCTCTGTTAAGCGAGAAAGGATTAATATTTATTATCAACGGTATGAAAACACAACTATTAATGCTGGAGATACAATGATGTCTTTGTGTGTGGGTCTGATTGTGTTTCCTAGGAGTTCTTCCAGGGTCTGGAGTCCCATATGATTCTAACAGAAACGTTCTTCAGAAAAATCAGCGTTCTGATGCTTCCCAAAGAGAGTCAGGCCCTGGAGGAGACACTGGCTGAGGCTCAGAGCGTCCTCAAAGAGGCACACAGTAAAGGAGTTGAGCTGGAGTGTATCCTGGAGGTGAGAGAGAGAATACTATTTGTGTTACCATGATTTTCTATTAAAATAATACTGATAAAATCATAGGAAATCTGACAATTGAAATGCTTATTTTTCTGGCCCAGAGTTACTTATGCTTGAAAACTAAAGCTATTGAAGATGATCTTAAACACAATGTATTGGAGAGCCTTTTCTTTCCCCCACTATAGAGAGAGAGCACAGCAGATTTTTTGTGTTTTAAGGTTTACTAGTCAGCTGTTTCAATTTCATATACCCTTTGTGATCTTTTTTTCAGACTTGGTGCCGCTTGGTTCAGGATTACCAAAGTTTGAACAACCAACTGGAGGCAGTTGAAGGAAATATTCCTACCGTTGGCCTGGTGGAGGAGACTGAAGAAAGACTCATGGACAGAATCTCATTATATCAGGTACAAGGTGACATCAGTGCAGATTCACGGATGTGGATTATCCTAAATAGCCTCCGTAAGCCTCCTTGTTTTGTTACAATACTGTCAATAGAGTAGGAATGACAAGAAGGATTCTGGTAGGATTTGATATGTGGCCTATGAGGACCAAAGGGAATTCAAGAGGCCAGCACACTTGATATGTTTTTGCTTTCGCTGAGATTCTTGGTATAGTTTTGTTTTACTGTTTGAAGATTTCTTTACTTTTATTTAATTCACTCACTCAGTTGCACTCCCTTTCTTCCCCCAAACCATTCATTTGGTTGTCTGCTCCTCTTCCATTCTCTGTAAAGGGTCTCAAGGGGAGACTGACAGAACACCAGCACAAGCTACACCAGGTACTGGATGAGGGCAAACATCTCTTGCTGTCAGTGTGCTGTCCCGCACTGGAGAACCAACTCATGCTGCTGGGGGAACACTGGCTCAACAACACTAGCAAGGTCAACAAGGAACTACAGCGACTGGAGGCCATCCTAAAACACTGGACCAGGTCAGAAATGTTTAGCCACCAAGTCCAACTGGTATACCATAGGGGCACTGAAAAACATTATCTTTAAGTAGGGTATTTAAAATGTGCAATTTAGCAAAGCCAAAACTGCACCTGTGATTTCTGAACTCAGGATCATTCCATGACTTTGTTCTTTGATTGAATTGTGGTTTTCCTCTAGGTATCAGAGGGAGTGTGCAGAGCTCAGCGAATGGCTGCAGTCGGCTTTGGAGCGTCTGGAGTTTTGGAATACACAGGCAGTGTTAGTCCCACAGGAGCTGGAAACTGTCAGAGACCATCTCTCTGCTTTCCTTGTGAGACCACAGTTTTCTATTGTTTTCTTTTGCATTTTGTATCTGTATTCATCCAGAGATTCAGGCTTTTAGCCGGCAGCAAAAGTGCTACAACTAGTAGACATTTATACAGATGTATACACAACCTTGTTTCTTTCATAACTGAGTCACCATTCTGCAAATTAAGCCAATTGCAGCCATACAACATTATTCACATGCACATGCAAGAATGTGTCAATGTATATTAGGTTATATATGTACTACAGTATACAATTCAAATAATATACTACACGCTGTATGTACAATGTTACAGCACATGCCGGTTGTATAAGAGCATACATGTAAAATATAATCTTTTTTTTTTTGTATTAGCATCAAAATAAATACCAAAAGTAAAAGTACTCATGATGCAGAATGGCCCATTACAGAATGACATGTTGTATATTATTGGATTATAATTATTGATGCATTAGTGTTGCAGCTGGTAAAGCTGATGCTACTTTTAATTACTTTTTATACTTCTGGGAAGTTTAATCTATATTGTCGAGTAAGAAGTACAATATTTACCTTTGGGATGTAGTGGAGTAAAAGTAACAAAAACGTAAATACTCAATTAGAGCAGAAGTTCCTCAAATTGTACTTTTGTAAATGTACTTATTTCACCACTGGTACTTGTCATAGATGCATTTGTAGTAATAATCTTGCTGTGTCATCTGCAAAAACCTATTAAAGTATTTAATATCCTCATAAGAAAAACCTTTGATTGCATACTAGCTGTTGATTCTTGTCCCCTTCTGTCTCAGGAGTTTTCAAAGGAAGTTGAAGGCAAGTCAAGCCTTAAGAGCTCAGTGGTAACCGAGGGCAACCAGCTGCTGCGTCTAAAGAAAGTGGACACGGTGGTGCTGCGGTCGGACCTGGCACGCATCGACACTCAGTGGACTGAGCTGCTCACACGCATCCCAGTGGTCCAGGAGAAGCTGCATCAGGTATCGTCACATACAGCGTGACAGAGCAGGCTTAGCTGCTCCAGAGCAAATAGGATTATTCTTTTCTGCTGCTTCCCTCCTATACAGAAGTTTTCACACCAGGTTGCCCTGCAACTGGCTGCACGTTTGTCTTTTTCCCCTGATGTTTATGATATGCTGGTTCAATGGGTTTTATTTTTTCTCAGATCCAAATGGAGAAGTTGGCCTCCCGTCATGCCATTACTGAGCTCTTTAACTGGATATCATTGATGGAGAATGTCATTGAGGAGAATGAAGAGAACCTCAAGAGTGCAGTGGGGTCAAATGTGATTCAGGACTATTTGCAAAAGCACAAGGTAGTGGACTCCATATTTATTATTATTATTAATTTTTTTGTTTGGTCCAAAAACTTGTATTTTTTAAGTTTAAATATTTTTCTAGCTTCAAAATTAGAGGACTATTAAGACTATTAAAGACGATGTGTGTATGTCAAAAATGTAGTTGTTCTTGATTGCAACTCTTGCTAACCGGATTATAAAGGTTGATGTAATGCATGATTCTAGTTATGAATCTGTGACAGCCATTTTAATTTGGAATCTACTCTTGTTTCCTCCAAATCAGGGCTTCAGAGTAGATTTAAGCTGTAAGCAGCTGACTGTGGACTTTGTCAACCAGTCAGTGCTGCAGATCAGCGGTCAGGATGTGGAGAGCAAGCGCAGCGATAAGACAGACTTTGCTGAGCGACTGGGAGCCATGAACAGACGCTGGCAGATCCTGCAAGGCCGCATCAATGAGAGGGTACGAACATAGGCACTGATACTGGATAATGAAAGAGAACAGGCATTGTAATTTATTAGTGCAGAATCAGGATTTTACAGTTGTATTGCTTTAAAACACTTGCAGATCCAGTTCCTTGAGAGCCTTTTGGAGATGTGGTTGGAGTATGAGAGCAGCGTTCAGGCCCTGAAGTCCTGGATGGCAACTCAGGAAGAAAGGTTAAAGAGGAAACACCGGATAGAGGATCTAACATCTGTGCAGAATGCCCTCAAAGACTGCCAGGTAGGCTTCTCTCAACACTGATTTAGCAAAACATGTTAATAACCATACGTGCTGCTCTGATCACCTCCTTTGAGTCAATATTGATTTGTCATGTGATAATACTTCACTTTTAGGAAATGGAAGAGTTGGTGAAGGAAAAAGAGAAAGAACTCGAGAGAGTGGAGGAGCAGGGCTGTGCCCTTGTCCAGAACAAGACCGATGAGGCCTGTGCTATCGTCATGGAGACACTCCAGGGTGTCAATCACACCTGGGCTAACCTGGACCACTTGGTAATCTCCCCTGTTCTCTTTCTACTCTGTTTTCCATATGGTCGATCAGTTACACCCATTTGTTCTGCTCTACTCTGCTCTTCCTGCTTCTGTTCTGTTTGGGCCTGGTCTTAACAATTTACTGAATGTCACTGTGTGTTTTTTATTTTACTTTTAACAGATAGGGCAACTAAAAATCAGCCTGAGGTCAGTGCTTGATCAGTGGAGTCTATACAAGCGGGCTTCAGAAGAGATCAATGGCTACCTGATGGAGGGAAGGTACTCTGTGTCTCGTTTCCGCCTCCTCACGGGATCCCTGGAGGCTGTTCAGCTGCAGGTGCAAAGTCTGCAGGTATGTTAGGAGGAAGAGGCTTCTGATTTATTTTACCTGTCAGCTGGCCTTTTGTCATCCAGAAGAATTCGTTGACATTGATTTCAGAAATTTTGTTGCGATAAACTTGTTTTTACAAGGGGAATGTTTCTGAATATGGTCTCAAACACTGTTTATTCTTGCTGGTGAATTAAAAACTGTGTTTTTCTGTCACCTGTGAAGGATTTGCAAGAGGAACTGGAGAAACAGGAGAGCAGTCTAAGAAAGTTTGGTGCTGTGACCCACCAACTGCTCAGGGAGTGTCACCCTTCAGTGTCAGATTCTCTCAACAACACCCTTAAGGACGTCAATGCAAGGTGATCTTGAAGTAGAAAAAAGTTCATTGATTGAAGTGCAGTTTTTGTTCTTTTCATTATCCCTTACATTGATCCATGTCATATTTGCACCCAGATGGACCGGCTTACTGGAGGAGATTGCGGAGCGTCTCAGAAGCAGCAAAGCTCTGCTTCAGCTTTGGCAGCGCTATAAGGAGCTCTACGAGCAGAGCTGCAGCAGCAGCCAGCTGCAGGAGGAAAAGGCAGACCAGCTCCTCAAGCTCGCCTGCAGCAAAGACATCGCCGACGAGGAAGTGTCCGACTGGATCCAAGAATGCAGCGTGAGTGAGGCCACAGCTGTGCCACTGTTGACTCAGTATTCAGCTAAACAACGGTTCAGTAGCTGTCTATGTGTTTTAAGCCTTATTTAAAAAAAGTTTGCTAAAAAAAATTAATTGTTTCTTCGTTGCAATCAGCAATCTATACCTTGATTGCATATTGTTGTTTATGTTCCTGAAGTGAAATAAATAGATAATACATATTATTAACCCTTCCAATTGATACATATTTCTTTCAATGTGGGATTTCGTTTTTGAGTTTTAAATGAAAAAAATACTTTACTCTAAATTTTTATTTGTGCTTTGTCTCAGGACGTGCTTCGGTCCCAAGCTCCAGTTCAGGCCTCCCTGCAAGTTCTCCAACAACTGGGAGATCAGCTGAAACAGCAGGTGGACACATCAGCAGCATCTACAATCCAGTCAGATCACCTCTCTCTCACCCAGCGGCTGGCTGCTGTGGAACAGGCCCTCAGCAGGCAGCTCACCACACTGCAGGTAAAGAAAAGGCTTTGTAATTAGTTTTGACTTCAAGTTTTCCATTTTAAGTCGTCAGTCATCATCCAGTCAGAATCATGAATTTTACACTGATTGATTGCTGATATTTTTCCTTCACACTAGACTGGAGTTCAAGACTATGAGACCTTTAACAACCAGCTGGATTCACTGGGGCGCTGGATAGTTGAAGCTGAGGAGGCTCTGAGGGAGCACGATCCCAACGGCTCCACCGACCCGACAGTCATCCAAGACCGCATGGAGGAGCTCAAGGTTGTTGTTTTTTCACTTATGTCAGTTTGAAAAAAATCAATTTTACTGATTGTCATGTATAGGAGAAATTTAACATTTATATCTTGTCCTCTACAGAGGCTCATGCTGAAATTCAGCAGTATGGCTCCTGAACTGGAGCGTCTTAATGAACTTGGTTACCGGCTCCCTCTAAACGATTCAGAGATCAAGCGCATGCAGAACCTCAACAGGGGCTGGTCAACAGCCTCAGCACAGACCACAGAGAGATTCAGGTATGACATGGAATATATGATAAATATTAAAGAAAAATGTGCAAACCTTTTCCAGGCAGATATCCATTTCTGAAAATAAATGTGGCTTCCCAGCACAGTTTCAAGAAAACATTGATAACACCACGGATGTTCAATAAAGGCCAATGTCCAGTTTGACTGGGATGATGGAATGGGTGGGCATAAAAATTAAGTATTTTGTTTTCTCCTCACAGCAAACTCCAGTCCTTCCTGCTGCAGCAGCAGACCTTTCTGGAGAAGTGTGAAACATGGATGGAGTTCTTGGTCCAAACGGAAGAGAATCTGGCAGTGGAGATTTCTGGGAACTACCAGAGTTTGATTGAGCAGCAAAAAGGTCATGAGGTGAGAGTTCATTTTGAAGAAAAAGACTCTCAAACAGCTGCTTTTTTAATTTGATAATCATTAATCATCAATATGTTGTCTTCCAGTTGTTCCAAACCGAGATGTTCAGTCGCCAGCAGATCCTCCACTCTATCATCAGCGATGGACAGAAGATGTTGGAGCAGGGTCAGGTGGATGACAGGTAAAGAACCCCAAATCACATTGTTTCTAATCTGTTAGTTTCATATTTTATACATTAAGAGTAGAAGATTGCTCAACCTTGTAAATCCATTTTTCTCTGTTACCACAAAAAATCCATCATAAGTCTTCCTTTGACAATTAAACAACTTCCCTCTCCTGCAGAGATGAGTTCAACCTGAAGTTGACTCTCCTGAGTAACCAGTGGCAGGGCGTGGTGCGGCGTGCTCAACAGAGGCGGGGCATCATTGACGGTCTGATACGACAGTGGCAGCGCTACAGAGAAATGGTGGAGAAGCTGCGCAAATGGCTGGTGGAAGTTTCACACTCTGCAGAAGCCCTTCAGGCAGGGTCCGCCATTCCTCTGCAACAAGCCCGGTCCATGCTGGACGCTGTCCAGGTATATAGTGTAACAGCTTACAGAGTACACATCTCATCACACATCTCATATTTATCTAGGTGGTGCTGGAGAGAAAGACACACATTTTATGTTTAGTCCACCCACTAATCTAATGAACAGATATATATCTCTCTGCCAGGGTGATTAAGATGTATTATGCAGTGGATTCTGGCAAAAAATACTCTGGAGATCAAAATGAGGAGAGAATAAACCCACTTAGTAAACATTGAGCTACAGCAAGAATTGATGCAGATCGGGGGCCAAGGGATCTTAAAAATCAATAAGGTCTCATATTTCTTGAAGTGATAAACTCCACCTGTATAAGATGTAACTGTAATAACTCCATGTGTTGTCGGGCAGGAGATTGACAGGTCTGTGTGATTGTGCTTTCTGGTTTAGTTGAAGGAAAAGGTGCTGCAGCGTCAGCAGGGCAGCTACATCCTGACAGTGGAGGCTGGAAGACAACTGCTCCTGTCGGCTGATAGCCGGGCGGAGTTGGCCCTGCAGACGGAGCTTACTGATATCCAGGAGCGGTGGAAACATGCCAACACCTGTCTGGACGAACAGAAGAAAGAGCTTGCCACCTTGTTAAGGGTAAACCTGACAAATTGCCAGCAACTTGTGGAGTATAGGGAACCTCAGGGGACATATGAGGGACACTATTAATGTGTTGGCATTTTAGGGGCATGTTTGTATGCCCTGCTTTTGTTTTTTCTAAACTTCAACAAGCTTTTACTTGTGGTTTAAATGATGAATGCCAAACAAGTCATTATAGAGAAATTTATGGAGAAACCACTATTATTTCACTGTTTAATTCTTAATTATATAGTACTGATGGAGTTGCAACCGTTGTTTGTGTAATGTGCAGGACTGGGAGAGGTGTGAGAGAGGTATTGGTGGATCCCTTGAAAAACTCAGAGCCTTCAAACGGCAGCTCTCTCAGCCTCTTCCTGATCACCACGAGGATCTGCAAGCTGAGCAGATGCGCTGCAAGGTAAGAAGCTTTTCATTATGTATGTCATTTTACACAATGGAAATATTATACACCAGTAACACAAGGCTAAAATGTTACATTGCTTTGGGGACCTTGACCAAAAAAGTGTGGAATCAATATAGAGGTATTTGAATAAATTGTCTCATCAGCGTTGAGTTTGTCTTCAAGATGTACAAATTTATGTTTAATAATGATAATAACGTTTCAATTATAGGACCTTGAGAACACATTTGATGGCTGGACTGGGGATCTGGCCCATCTGAATGTGCTGCGAGAGTCCCTGTCTTGCTACATCAGCGCTGAGGACCTGTCTGTCCTACAGGAGAGAATTGAGCTGCTGCATCGACAATGGGACGAAATCTGCCACCAGGTATAGTTCACCAAACAGTACCTTTGCAGAGCTGATTTTCTGAATATACTCTATGCTGCATATCCGATCATCTTTTGGAGCATTATTCAAATAAAACTATTTCCAATGACTTCATCCCCAGGCCCTGTATCACACGGTATTTACCACTCGTAGGTGTCACTATCTGATACACTGCTCTTGTCTCTGCAGTTCCTTGAGATACCAAATGATGGTGCTAGTGTCAAACAAAATCACTTATACTTACAAAAGACTTACACTTTGGTCTTGCCAGTGTCAGTTCCCCATCATCAAATACAGTTTACCATCATATGCATGAAAGACAGAACATTTATATGATGAATGAGTTTTAGAAATGCAAGGTAGAACAAGTGTTAGAAATAAGGAGTTTATTCTCACATTCATTTGCACAGTTCTAAAGAAGCTTTAACCTATGAATATAGTGTTCACTGTTCCTCAGATTACTTAAATGAAACTCACAATGTGATTTCACAAACATTTTTAAAAAGGAACTTAACGGTCCAAAGCCGTAGCTTTTGCATGCAAAGCTAAACCTCAAGCCTGTGAGTCGCATCCTGTGTCGAGTAGATAAAATACGCACACAGGAAACACACAGAAGCAGACACTCGCTGCTTGATGCAAATGAATCAGTCATGGTGCAGCCATCTCTAACACTGCTTCCGTTTGAGACTCTTTGACATGAATGCACTTTTGTTGAAATTTAACATGCATTCATTGATTGTTTTTATGCACTTTGCACAGCGATGCACTTAACTGAATATATATGTTGCTGTGCCTCTGCAGCTGTCACTGCGCAGGCAGCAGGTGAGTGAGAAGCTGAATGAGTGGACGGTATTCAGCGAAAGGTACAAGGAGCTCTGCGAGTGGCTCACCAACATGGAGAGCAAGGTTTCCCAAAATGGAGACATCAGCATTGAGGAGATGATCGAGAAGCTCCGCAAGGTAAACAGAAATATACAATTAGCATGTTTTTAAAAATGCAGCTATTGCCAAGCTTTTAGACACAGCATTTAAACTTTTTTAATTGTTTGTGTTGCATTGTGTCTCAGGACTACCAGGAGGAGATCACTGTGGCTGAGGAGAACAAGCTGCAGCTGCACCAGCTGGGAGAGCGCCTGGCCAGAGCCAGTCACACGAGCAAAGCAGCCGAAATCGAACAAAACTCACCAAAGTCAGCGACCGCTGGCAGCACCTCCTGGATCTCATCGGAGCCAGGTGAAAAGACACACACTCACACCTGAGAAACTTAAATAGTCCTGTAATTTGTTTTGGTATTAAGAGTGCTTTTTTTCCTTAAGTGCTAGAGTGTATTTCATAGATTACTCACAGAGCTGAATGAATTATGCTTATAGAGTGAAGAAGCTGAGAGAAACTCTGGTGGCTGTGCAGCAGCTGGATAAGAATATGAGCAGCCTTCGCTCCTGGCTGGCCCACATCGAGACCGAGCTGTCCAAACCCATCGCCTACGACTCCTGTGACTTCCAGGAGATTCAGCGGAAGCTCGATCTGCAGCAGGTAACATAAAGTACAGCACAGTGCATAACATATGTACAATACTTTATTGTGGATTTTAGAATCTTACTTTAGCATTTTAATGTTAACCTGCAACCTCAAACGACCACTGAGCAGTTTCCCTGTTGTTCAGAAGTATTACATTCTACTTTTTGCATGGATCTAAGTGTCATTCTTTTTCCTCAAATAGAGAAGCACTTATTTAATGGGACAGCTAAATCAAAAACTTTTTAGTTATTAATAATTTTGTGATCCTTTAATGGCACATTATTATAGCTATAAGTCAGTAGTGAAAATGGTCCTTCTGACTGTATTCATCTTTAGAATTTTTCGATTAACTAAACAAATCAAAAGTCATTATTTTACATTACGTCATTATTTTTCCCTTTCTCTCTCTCTCCCTCACTGTGTATCATTCTCCTATGACACTTCTCTTTTCTCACCTCTCAGGAGCTTCAGCGTGACATAGAGAAACACAGTACAGGAGTTGCGTCCGTACTGAATCTGTGTGAGGTGCTTCTGCACGACTGTGACGCCTGCGCCACCGATGCAGAGTGCGACTCCATCCAGCAGGCGACTCGTAGCCTTGATCGCCGCTGGAGGAGCATCTGTGCCTTGTCTATGGAGAGGAGAATCAAGTAAGATGCCAGATGAGAACAAAAAGAGTGTAGCATGTAATAGTATGGATGGGAAACAGGTCATTGTTATTATTGTATGTAAATATGACATGTTTTCCTCCGATAGGATTGAAGAGACGTGGCGATTATGGCAGAAATTCCTGGATGAGTTTGCACGATTTGAGGAGTGGCTGGCCACTTCAGAAAAGACTGCTGCTCTGCCCAACTCCTCTGATGTTCTGTACACTGTAGCCAAGGAGGAACTTAAGAAATTTGAGGTATTGCAAAAGTATTCCGTCGATACAACTAAAAACTTGACAACATTTCTTTTTTGACCCAGTTAGATGGTTCTGTTGATCAGGACGATATTGATAAGATTCTGTGTGTCTGTAGGCCTTTCAGAGGCAAGTCCACGAAAGCCTCACCCAGCTGGAGTTAATTAATAAGCAATACCGCCGTCTGGCCAGAGAGAACCGCACTGACTCTTCCTGTCGTTTGAGGGAGATGGCTAACGATGCCAATCAGCGATGGGACAACCTGCAGAAGAGGGTGGCATCCATCCTCCGCAGGCTAAAGGTACATGCATCATTACATTCATGATTTCTTTATTGAAATCAAAGTTCAATCTCCACATGCATTTTGGGATTTTCTCCTCACTTTTATGTTAGATTGTAGAATCTGTGATCTGCCCTTTCATTATATGTTAAATCAATGACTAATGAAGCTTATTATATACTATGTACATTATACTTGCACAATGCACTAGTGCATCAAACTA
The DNA here is from genome assembly GCF_027596085.1 of Anoplopoma fimbria. NCBI lineage: Eukaryota > Metazoa > Chordata > Actinopteri > Perciformes > Anoplopomatidae > Anoplopoma > Anoplopoma fimbria. The sequence continues at coordinate 6,692,701 of NC_072463.1, read as the reverse complement.
ACAGCAGCATCTCTATTTCAAACATGCAGCACTTTATTAGTCAGAGAGAGGAGTTTGAGACAGCCAGAGACGGCATCTTGGTTTGGCTGACAGAGATGGACCTGCAGCTGACCAACATCGAACACTTCTCTGAGTGTGACATTCAGGCCAAGATCAAACAACTCAGGGTAGGTTTGTCACAAAGTGCCAGAACAACAACATTGTCTGGAAAGTGTTTGCAAAGCAAACTAACAGGTTTAAATCATTTATATTGATGTGTTTATTCTTTTTAGAATTATTGTAGTTTTAGAATTCCTCAAGATTTTTGCATAGGGATTGCCCAACAGACTCAGTAAGTGAGCTAGAAAGTAGTTCAATTTTGATGTGAAATGCCCATCAAGTATTCTTCTTCTTTTTTTAGCTATTGATATGTTTGGAAAACTATTGAAAGACTTTTTCTACTTTGTTAATCTAAACATTTCTCAAGTTTTAATAATAGCAATAAGGAATTGGATATATATAAAGCACACTGTAAAACTAAACAATTTACTCAAAATAACCATGCAATGAGCCGCCCGGTCCACCGGTACACCGGTACCGTGAAAACATCATAACATGACGTCACTGCACCGCTACTGTGACAAACACGAAACATTAAATAAAGATAATAAAACATTAAATAAAGAGAATAAAACATTAAATGAAGAGAATGAAACATTAAATAAAGAGAATGAAACATAAAATAAAGAAAATAAAACATTAAATAAAGAAAATGAAACATTAAATAAAGATAATGAAACATTAAATAAAGATAATGAAACATTAAATAAAGAGAATAAAACATTAAATAAAGATAATGAAACATTAAATAAATAGAATAAAACATTAAATAAAGATATTAAAACATTAAATAAAGAGAATAAAACATTAAATGAAGAGAATGAAACATTAAATAAAGAGAATAAAACATTACATTTTTTAACATTAAATAAAGATAATAGATGATATTGCAGCCTTCGTGGCATCAACTTAAGATCTTAAAAATAAGAACTTGAAAATTTAAATATATACATATATATATATAAATATATTGTGTTTTATATGTATGAACAAATGTCTCAATAAAGTTATTGAATTTAAAAAAAAAAAAAAATCTATCGGTGAATAAATTTGAACACGTCACCATTTTTCTGACGTCACCACATGACGTCACTGCACCGCGACTGTGACAAACCACGAAACATTAAATGAAGAGAATGAAACATTAAATAAAGATAATAAAACATTAAATAAAGAAAATAAAACATTAAATAAAGATAATGAAACATTAAATAAAGAGAATGAAACATTAAATAAAGATAATAGATGATATTGAACAAACCTATTTTAACTTAAGATCTTAAAAATCAGAACTTGAAAATATATATAGCCGTCCGGTCCACCGGTACACCGGTATACAGGAGGATGAGCCGTCCGGTCCACCGGTACCGGCACCGTGAAAACATCATAACATTACATGCAATTATTGAAATAGTATGAATACATTTCTAATCAAAACATTTTAATATCAAAGTTTAATATTTCATCAAATAAGAGACGGCATTTAGCGTCCCAAATTTATTAAAAAATGTTAAACCCCTTTCATCTCATTCTCTGATGTTTGCCATTTTGAAGAGCAGTTAGACTAACTGATATTACAAGTTGACTTTGTCACAAGTCATGCTGAGCATCAAAATAATTTAACATCTGGAAAATGTCATGCATTTAGAAATTGAGACTGTGAAAGGATCTTGTGTTCAGCATGAAAAACAGAATTTCTGAGGATTTGTTTATCGGTTCTCTTCCTCCTTCGGTCCCACAGTCTTTCCAACAGGAGATCTCCCTCACTACGGCCAGGATCGAGCACATCTTCCACCAGGGAGAGGCGCTGATAGAGAAGAGCGAGCCTCTGGATGCTGCTGTCATCGAGGAGGAGCTGGAGGAGCTGCAGCGCTACTGCCAGGAAGTGTTTGGTCGAGTGGAGCGCTACTACAAAAAGCTCATTAGGCTTCCTGTAAGGCCCCAGATTGAGAGCATAGCAAAGATTGTATATTTTTAATAAAACATGATTTCACCAACTTAAGTTGCTTGATTCCAGATACTAAATAGGAGTCTAAAATAATGTTTTTTATGCATTTAAAACTGTATATGTTATGTATGTGCTTTTTTCTTCAGCTTGCAGACGATGATACCGAAGTGTCATTCTCGGACCGAGAGCTGGAGCTGGACGAGCCTGGTGATCTGTCCGGCCTCCCATGGGGCGAGCGTTTGGGGGATGGCTTCCTGTCACCTCTGCCGTCATCTGGCCGCTCGGCCTCCCTGGCAGCCCAGCTCAGGACCGAGCGCTCAGGCAGGGACACCCCAGCCAGCGTGGACTCCATTCCCCTGGAGTGGGACCACGACTACGACCTGAGCCGCGGGCTGGAGAGCGCCAGCAGGGCCCTGAGAGAACAGCAGAGTGAGGAGGGGGACTTCCTCCAGCGGCCCACCTCAGCCCTGTCAGGTTAGTTTCTAAACACGCACAGCAGTCTGTTTAAAGTTAAGGTGTTAACTTAGACTTGGTGTATGATGTATGGTTGCTATTTTTGAGATGTAGAAAACAGAGAATGTTTCAAGTGAAAATGGAGAGCATCTTTAATCTAGTGGTTCACAACCTTTTTGGTTTATGATCCCTGATGCAGAGTCTGTGGTCACAGGTTACATCTTTGAATTGTCAGCACTTCCACCAATGAGGATTGTCCTCTAAATTTCTCAGGTTGTTTCACTTTGATAATGGTTACTAACTGAATAATTAGGGCATAAAGTGGTAAAACTATCAAGTATTTCATAAGAAAAAAAACAAAGATCTGATAAAAGTCAGAACAAAACAATAAAGTGTAGCAGAATAATATTTTTCTTCTTCACTGTCCAATTTATTAGCTAGTGACCCGTTGCCAACCCGAGTCCAGCAGAAGTGTGGCTGAGGGAGTCACTAAATGTAAAACAGTTATAGGTTGCTGTTCAATGGCCAACTATGACTTTTGCTCTCCCTAAGCAGATGGAAAAAAGGGTTTGCCTACAGGAACTAAATGTTAGCAAGTATATATGAGTGGTAGTAAAGGAATATCTCTCAAGAATTTCATGTAGCATCAAATTCCAGATAATATGCACTAAATACAGTTAAATTCAATGTTGGATTTGATTGTTTTAGAAGAGTTTGTTATAATAGACTTTTTAAAGCCTTGAACCATCTCACAAAAAGTACATTGTTGACAACATACAATAACTCTTTAGCCAAAAAAACATATTATCTCAGCTAATGATTTGGGTTTGAGCCGTGGACCAAGGAGAATAAGCTAATACTTGACATGGTTTATATTAAATGCTGGGTGAGTACCGTTTGTCACAAAACATATTGTCAATAGACTGTATTTTCCTTTGACTGATAACAGGCATCTCCATCCATCTGATGGTGCATCAAACAAGCTTAAAAACAGCAGATGGATACCAGGTTAACCAGCTCATGGAGTCAAACAGTGTAATGCCCAATGCTGAATGTGTGTACTGTATAATGTTTCTTCCAGATGTAGTGATCCCAGAGAGCCCAGAGGCCTATGTTAAACTTACAGAACAAACACTGAGGTCCTCCACTGGTAGGCAACAGCAGACCCCCAGCATGCCACAAGTGTTTGGGGCCAGAAATAACAGCTCACTGAGTGATACCATACTTATAGCCTAATCACCGGCTTGGACTTTGATTTGTGTTGATTTCCTCTCTTATATACACTTTGGGCACAGGCTGTAACCAACGGCAACACTTTCTAACACCGGGGGATAGGGTCAATTCCATTTTTACTCCTTTAATTCACTGTTTCTGCTTTGGTTTCTAATGTCAGCAGAACTGAAATGGAATTCAGCCTAACCCTTCTTTCTAACTGGCTTTCTTACTTTTGTTTGAGTGTGCTGTGAATCTAACCTTCAGAGTTATTTGATGTGCTTTTTGTGTTTAAGAAAAGCATGTTGTTATATTATCACAATGAACAAGTCTGAACTTCTTGTTGAAGGGATTGCAGATTTGTTTAAAGTAAACTTTTCAAAGGCTCCGTTCACACAGAGGTGCATTACATAAGAAAAATGATTTTGAGCTCTTTATTTTAAATGAGGAATGCAACTTGTAATGCAAGCAGGACAGGAGAGCACTGCGATGAGTGTGTGAGGTGGATCACTTGGCAACATGAGTCACAAGTGATCCACAAACTAATCTGCATTCCAGTCTACTTGTTTCAACTCATTCTTTACTCTCTAAGTCTTGTGTTTCTCTGTCTGAACGGGGCCTAATCTCTTCTTGGTGTGTACAAATATTTCAAGTAACCATCATGATACAATATGTGATCATAATCTGTAAAGATGACCAGTTTATGTTGTGCCTACAGGAGAGGTTGCCTCTACGGACTCACATGTTCACCCTCTGGACTCCAGCCGTTTCCATCTTCAACAAATGGACAGCAACCGCAGCCGCACACCCACGAGCACAGAGCTGGATGCCTCGTATATGGGATATGTATGTGATGCTCTTACAGCTAAATGAGGCCCAAAAAACGTTTCATGAAATATCCTGTTTTTCAGCGAACATGAAGTGATAATTAGTTCTGTTTGGTCTATTAAATGTAATCTAACAACCATCACATTAGTATGAGATCTAAAAAAAACTAACTATGTATTTAAATAATGTCAAGTCCTATGAAATATAATCAGCGTACACTGATTGCACTATACAAAATATCATTGTTTAACCTAACATACGTCGATTCTGTAGACGCGGCTGATGGGTGAGTGTCGGGGCAGTATTGACACGGTGAAGAGGATGGGCTATGAGCTGAAGGAGGAGGAAGACGCGGTGTCTGGACTGGCAGATCCCAGTAGCTCAGAGTCCCAGACATCAGGTAATATGACACATAAACCAATCCTGCATGCATGTATCCTACATTACCAAACATTTAAATGAATGTGCATGAAAAAAAAAGGTTGAAATGTGTAAATGTTCCAAATGTAGTGAATCGTTTTTTCTCTTGCACCCTGTAATCTAGGAGTGATTGAGCGCTGGGAGCTCCTGCAGGCTCAGGACCTCAGCAAAGAGTTGCGCACAAAGCAGAACCAGCAGCAGTGGCAGCAGCTGAACTCTGACCTGAACAAAGTTTGGACTTGGCTGGGAGAGACGGAGGAAGAGCTGGAGCAGCAGCGGAGGCTGGACCTCAGCACGGACATCCAGACCATAGAGCAGCGCATCAAAAAGCTCAAGGTATCAGTGTTTTCTTTTTGGTAGTACATTAACATGGTATGTTTTGATACTTTTTTAGTTTTCTCTTTTTAAATAAATATAGTTTTTAAGTCTGTGAAAGCAAAAATATAAATAAACATTGTTTGTCTACAGGAGCTGCAGAAGGCGTACGACAAACGCAAAGCTATCGTGCTGTCCATCAATCTGTGCAGTGCTGAGTTTCTACAGTCAGACACAGAGGAGTCCCGAGAGCTGCAGGCCAAACTGAAAGACATGAACAACCACTGGGACAAACTGGGAAGCTCACTGGAGGAGTGGAGGTCTTCATTACAGGAAGCTCTCATGCAATGTCAAGTAGGTGCCAGTCATCAAGATTAAGACAGGGAGCAGTTGTTCTGAATGTTTATGTGAGATTGTTTCATAGAGCTGTAATCACGCATTCTTTTCTGATCCACACCTGACTAACAGGACTTCCATGAGATGAGTCATGGTCTGCTGCTCTGGTTGGAAAATATCGACCGCAGGAGGAATGAGGTGGTTCCCATCGACCCCATCCAGGACAGTGACACTCTCCACGCGCATCATAAATCACTTACGGTACAGAAAATATTGTATAAGTAAATATATAAACACAACAATGATTGGTGATATATTGGGTCATATTTTAACCCTCACATAAAAGTGCATTATCCTTCCTGTTAGGATTTACCCTCTGTTGGACAGTAATTGAGAATATCTTAATTATCTAAATTATTTATATCCTTGTGTATTTAACCAAATATTGCATCCAAAATTGTGAAATGAATTAAACATAATAGGGGCTATTTTTTTTAGATCATTCATTGGATCATGAATAAAAACTGTACATTTTGACCCAACACTTTAATAGGGGTGCAAGGTCATAGTTATAGCCCAGGTGAAAATAAATATACATCCTGATTAAACAATATGGATTAAAGTATCGCAATATCTATTTAAAATACAACAGGACTGCATGAATACTCCTAGTTCTCCTGGTGTTTTAGTGTTCATGTCTCAAATTCACAATCCCCACAGCAAATCCGCCAGGAGCTGCTGGACTCCCAGCTCAAAGTCGCTTCTCTGCAAGACATGTCCCTCCAGTTGCTGGTCAACTCTCAGGGCAGCGACTGCCTGGAGGCCAAAGAGAAGGTTCATGTTATTGGGAACCGCCTCAAATTGCTGCTAAAGGAAGTGACCCGAGACCTCAGAGAGCTGGCCAAGATACTGGACATCACAAGCAGTCAACAGGTAGATCTTCACTTACTATATACCTATGCAGTGTTTTAGGTAAATTATTGAAAGTATAATTGGAATGGAAGGCTGCTACTTTCCTACCTCTGTCTGATTTGTCATGTCTCTCTCTCTCTCTTGCTCTCTCTCTCTTTTGTGTAAACGTTTCCTTTGTCAGGATCTGTCATCTTGGTCATCTGCTGATGAGCTGGACACATCCGGTTCCCTCAGTCCTGTATCAGGAAGGAGTACGCCAAGTCGACGACGATCGGTAACGTATTCATCTACCTGTACATGCTGCTCTATGTGAAGCCAGGTGTTCGGTTACCCCGGTTACATTGCATACAGTAACTTGTGCCCCAAATGCCCCGTTGAAGGCCATGTTCACCCCTGTCATCCCAAGATCTCTCCTCACACCTTTCTACACCTCCACGACCTACTCTACACTCCCTCCCTCTGATTTCTGAACTTCTTTCCAGCCTTTTACTCTTCATGCATGTCGTATATTCCCAGAGCAAACTCCTGCAAGACAACTGGGGAAACCTTTCTATCTAACTTTTTATTTCCTCTTCTTTTCCTTGGATGACTTTTTCAGTTCTGCCCTAGCTATCACTTTTTCTCGTCCAGTATTTCCACACTAAAAAAAAAGACTTCTGTCCTACAAATCCTTTTTCCCAAATAAACTTTCCTCTTAATATCTTCTCACTCTAGTTTTGGTTAGATCCCTGTAATGTTACTCTCAGGAATACTGGCTATCATGAAACTGCTAAATGTACAAAAGAAGAATATAAACTGTGGTTTTATGATGTAGAAAGCATGACATCATATTTTGTTTTGAATTGTAGGCTTCAAGAACCAGTATTGATTAATGATGTAAAGGATTATCTTATCTTATCTTGATATCAGTCCAAATAAGCATGCCGCTGCTTATATTATGTGTATGTGACTAAATGTCAGTGTTATCAAAGAAATCCATGCATCACATGCATTATTCGTAGCTTCCTATATGCAATACGTTTGTTGCACTCCCAAGCCGAAGCACTTCAAAGTAGTCACGCACTTTGAAAAAGCCAGATTCCTTGTTATCAAGGTTTACAAAATCTACCTTCACATATGATTTTGTTACTGCTCTTCTTTCTTTTTGGGAGTTTTCTTTTCATCGGTAGCTTTGTCTTGATTTGCCTGGACTGAAACATACTTTCTTTCTTTTACCTCCCCCCCCCTGTTCATTGCAAACAGCAACGGGGCAAATGTAGCCGTAGTCTGTCACAGCCTGGACCCTCTGTGAGCAGTCCACAGCACAGGTACCTTTCTGTTGGTTTCTAGCACACGCAGAAGATAATGGAACTCATCAGCCCATGATGCATTTGGAGGCCTATTCATGCTTTCCAATCCTTCCCAACAACAGCTGTGTTTTTAAAATATACAAAAAAAGATCCCAATTTCAGTTTTTGTGCCAGCTTAGCAGCTCATGATAGTGAATTCCATCATCTTCTGTCAGTCTAGACGCTCTGTGTAGGCTCGGTGATGAGGTGCAATGCTGCCCACACATCCTTAAATGAAAGAGTTTCACATGGGATGGTGCGACGCCTCTTCTCCAGCGATGTCCTTGGCTGCTTAATATCGCTAACCAGAGGGCATTTACTATGTATAACACAAATATTTCTCTATATCTAACACTCCCTCGCTGTTACTGAGCACACACACCCTTTTTCCTAAAATTGCCGAGCCAGTAAATGTCTGCAATGAACAATGCGAAAGGCTGCAGTTTCTCTTTCTCTCTCACTCTCTCGTGTGTGTGTGTGTGTGTGTGTGTGTGTGACGTTTCTTCTTCTTCTGCTGCTGCTGCTATTTCACCAACTATCTGCCATTTCCCCCCCCTCAGTCTGTCATCTGTGAGTCTCAGGTCTCCATTTGTAAAGTGGTAAGGGGCACTTTTGGTAACATAGGACATCCTGAGAATAATTCATACATCATTAACGTCCATGCATTCCTGGAGTCAGGGATCAATTTAATGAAATACATTTAGAGAGTACTGCAGGCCTGTTTCTAACAGTAGGTAAGTGTGAGTGAGCTTCTTTACAATCATTCCCTTAGTTGACCTTGGCTTCTAACCTTGGAGGCTAAAAGAAGACAGTTTTACTGAGGGTGAGGGTGACTTTATATTATACAGTTAACTAGTATGACACTTTGGGAAGATAGTTTTCTTGCTGGGAGCTCTCTTTGATAGAGCTGGAAGCATGGAAGTAGTGCAGCTGTTAGTCCCTGCTTCCAGTCCTATGCTAAACTAGGCTAACCGTCTCCAGATTTGAGAGTGGTATCATTCGTCTCATCCAACTCTTAGCAAGAAAGCAAATTAACATATTCTTCCTGCAGAAAAGCTTACCAAAACTACCTGGTCAAAGAGGCTGTTTCTAATTGCTATTGCTCTTGCCTCGGCATGCTTTGCATTTTTCCAACAGGACTTTCAAAGAGTCCTTTATAAAAACGTGTGATAATGCAGCTGATACTTGCAGCATGCCTGTCGTCTTTTATCCTAACATCCTTTACAAAGGAATGCAAGCTCACATAATAAATGTGTCTGTTTGGTGCAGGATTGTACAGTATGTATGCTTTTGTGACTGTCTTTGTAACTGTGTTTAGCCACCGAGTCTGAGTCAGCATGTAGATCACAGTGTGAAACATTGTCCAGGCATTGTTTTTGAACCACGTTGGTGATGTCTTTCAAATATACCATGGTCTCTATAAGCACTGTCACGCAGTTCCTCCATCGCTGAACTGAGTTCTTATTTGGATTGAGAATTGGTAGACAACACCTAAACAATAAGCCGTATGGAGAGAAGGATATTATATTACAGTTCAAATTAAGTTTGTTTATTAAATTAGACTAATCTAATTTGTCAGTTATTTTCACTGAGTTTATTTTTGTGGAATAAAAACACATTTAAGGTGGCCGTTGTAATGTGATTACACAGGTCTGAATTAGGGAGTCAGATGTCAAACCAGATAGCAGGATTTCATTTGTTCTTATTGACCGATGTGAGTAACTAAACGTCTGTGCTGCTGTGTTGTGAATGCGTGTGTGTGTGTGAACAGGTCTCGCAGCGACGCTGGATCCGTTTCCTTCCCTTCTGACTCGGAGGCAGTTCCTAGGTCCTCGTTTCTGTGGCGCGTCCTCTGGGTCGCGTTGCCTTTCCAGCTCCTCCTGCTCCTGTTAGTGGTCATTGCCTTCCTGCTGCCAATGACCGAGGAGGACTACTGTTCTCAATCCAACAACTTTGCTCATTCCTTCTACCCGATGCTCAGCTACACGAACGGACCACCTCCAGTGTAGACTGGCTGTGCGAGCGTTTCATTTCAGAATTCATGCACCTGTATGACTTGACTTGAAATTACATTGATATCCATAAAAAAAAGGTATTATGTTGGGAGCAAAAAATGATCTTTGTCATCCATTTGTGCTGCAGAAAAACAGCTGCCATCCACAGTAAATAACTTTGTGTGTAGCACATAGGATCAAGCATCTGACTTTGTTGCTCTGTGCAATGCTGTGTCGATGAAGGAGAAACAGAACTGAAGACACGGTGGACATTGCTGGATGAATGAACTGGAGATCAACTCAGTGGCACATACATGTCGTATTTTTCTGAATGGATCTGTCAGTGGATAGCACCAAAGTTAAATGCTGAAGTATAGCCTGTGAATTTGCTTGTAACTCAAACATTTCTTAAACAAACAGACAAAAAACATTTAATATATCTTCCATTGCAATTATTTTTTTACCTGTATTTTGGCATGCAGCTTTTGCTTTTATTTACTTACATCCTTTTATTTACTTACATCCGTCATTGTGTCCATTTTTAACTTGAATTACATTGATTCATGTAAGATTCTTTTTAAAACCAAGTCATGTGTTTTAATATCAAAGCCACACACATTTCAAGAGTTTAACTTTCATCGTCAGTCACCCATGGTCTTTATACATTTTGCCATTTTATTTTTTAACAAAATATAAAATACGACTTTAAGATTGAGAATTATGACATACAGAACTATTGTATATTTTGTATGACCGTCAGTATCAGATGTATAACAGTCAAAGATTATTTAACATGTGTATATAATGGTTAAAAACAAATATGAAAAATGTATGTATATGCGACCATCAAAAACAATGAATGCCAAATCCTCATGTTTATATTTGTCTTTTTATTTTATTTTTTTAATGTGATATTTATTCAGTGAATCATATTTATACTGAGCTTTTCCTGAAAAAACAAATAGGATAATATGGTGTTTGATATATGATTTGATTCGGTATAAGATTTATTTTGATATACTATTTTGGCCACAATAATACATTAATATTTAAGTACAGTTTGGCTTAAGTATGTTTAAATCTAGGCTTCATGAAGTGGAGCTGCATCCCCTGGATAAGCAGACCTGGAGGTAGAAAGGTCATAAGAGGAGCAGTCAGGAAGGTCCTGGATTTGGGCGAGATGAGGCCTCTGGTGAGTAGCACAGTGCCAGGGCATATTGACATGATGATGGAGGAGGTGATGGTGGTGATGAGTGTGAAGAAGGGTCTCTAGTGATTTGATGATTTCATAGTTTGAAAGAGCCAAAGCTGTGGCATCCAGACCCAACATCTGGGAAACAACCATCCGGAAATCCAGCAGCTGAACGATGGAGATAAAAAATGTTTTAGTTTGATTTAACAGCTTTTTACAACTGCTAAGAAACTACTTCTGAAACCAGGGATCTCTTTGTTGAAACTCTACACACAAAAAACAAAAACATGTACTCGAAATACAACATATCTAATAAACACAAATGTCATTCAAAGCTATTTAAACTCTTCTAGAATTGCATTTTTGAATCACAATTTTACAAAGAAACACCAATAAATAGCTCTTTCCACATTCCAACTATATAAGTTGGTCAAGTATAAAACACCTGCTATATAGAGCCTTTGGCATTTTTTTTGTAGCAGACTGAATACAAATGCAATGTGTTTATTGTTAATACTTTTATATTCACAATAGTATCAGACACAGATGACATAAACATAGTCACTGCACAAACAATATTGCAATTACAGTCCTCTAACCCTCTTCATTGTTTTGCACCCAAAAAAGCAAACCTTAATCTTATTAATAATGTTCACGCTCTGATATCTTAGTTATCTAATGGTTTACAGGTTATTTCCCAGGTGCCTTCTGGGTGCAGGTGATTGAAATAGAGTGTGGTAATTCAATTTTAATTTATCTAACAAAAAACACAGGCTTTTCATTTTAAATGACGTGTCTAATGTAGATTACTGTGTAGTTATTTGCAAAGTGTGTTTTAGAATTTCTAACTTGTAAAGTATAAAGCAGACAAAGTGCTAATGGTTTAGCATTCCTGGTTAATAGATTTATGGATAGCTACATGAGATTGTAGTTTCAATAATTGTGCCACAAGTACCAGTTTTTATGTCCTTGCAATCACAAAAAAATTATAAATACATAAGACGTATTCTTACTGTAAATATCTCCATACCATCTGAACCTCTTTGTTCAGATGTTGCTGAACAAAACTTTTCTTTCTCATCGTTCCCTCACCTCTCTCTCCCTGTCGGACAGCTGGGTCAGGCTCTGTCTGAGGGAGTGGAGTTGTTGCTGGTCCTCTCTGGTCTTCTTCTCTCGGCTCTGCAGGTCGGAGCTCACTGTGTTCAGCTTCTTCTCCACCTTGGACTTCCCCTCCGTCAGCTGATCCAGCCTCTTTTTCTGCTCCTGCACGGTCTGACTATGTTCCATGACTTTCAACTTGGCGCGTCAGACAGAGGTGTTCAGTGAAGCAACTGTTATTCAATGGCTTTATTGCTCTCATATACTCTGATACTTAAAAAATATATACATGGTTGTTTTCAGAAAAAAACTGCTTTACATAACTGGTGCACAGTTTAAAACATAGACATAAACACAAACACATGATAAATTATGAAGTGTAAATGCCTCTGCATTTATTTTTTGGGGTCTTAACCCCTCTCCCCTCTACCTTGAGCTCACTGGTGACGGACAGCTGGGCCTTGAGCTCAGTGTTGGACAGCTTGGTAGCCTTCAGCTCTAATTGGAGACGCTCCAGTTTTTTCTTCAGCCTCCCGACCTCCAGATGAGCATCGTCTCGTTCCACAGCCAACGCTGAACGGCTCCTCTTCTCCTCCTCCAAGTCGGACACCTTCTTCCTCAGGAGCTGGATGTGGAGTCCTTTGCTCTCTAGTTGGTCTTTCTGTGACTTAAACTATTGGGAAAAGGAAAGTTATGATTACAGGGGTATTTTTGTTCATGGAAACACAACAACTTTCATCACAACATTACACTCCAGGTGACACTAGCTATTTGTGAAACCAACCTTTCGCTGCAGACTGAAGGTCAGACTTTTGCTCTCCACCAAAGCAGTTGCCTCTTGTTTGACAAGCTGCTCTGCCCGTGACAGGATGAGTTTTAGCCTCATGTCGAAGCCTAGATCCACAGCAATACCGTCAACCTTCATTGTCTCTGACAGCTGTTCCAGAAACTCCTCATACTGTTAAAAAAACACTTAGTAAAATGGATGAAAGACAACTGGATATATCTGTCATCTAAATAATTTTTCTCAACTTCTTTGCTCCTGACTTTACTCACATGCTGTTCACTCTGTCTCAGCCCGTCACGCTGCATGTCTGCTGCCAGCAGCTCAGTCTCCAGACCTTGCAGTCTCTCCCTCAGGTCCTGGACTTGCTGCTCTGCTAGCTGAGCCCTCTGCAGTGCACCGTGCTGGAGCTCCGTCTGCTCGCTCAGCTCCTCAGAGACGTGACACAGCCTGGCTTCTATCTCTGACAAAAACTGCGTCCAAAGAAATGTAGTAAGGATGCTATATATGTTAGAGTAGGATTGGCTTTTTGAGACATGGAAACTCAAGATTTGATGTAAAGGGAAATGTGGATAAATGTGTTGGAAAGTAACTAAGTACATTTTCTCAAGTGCTGTCCATAAGTACAATTTTTAGGGTATTTTACACTTTTTCCCCCACTGCATTTATCTGACAAATGTAGGTACTAGTTACTTGTTAATCATTATTATAACTTATCATAAACACAAAAAATGCACCTAAACCACCCAACAAAATAAGTAAAATTTGCTCTACCACAGTCGGCAACAATATTAAAATGCTGCTTACACTGTATTGCATCAGAAATAAAAAATATGTTCACTGAAAATTCAGTGTTATGTTCAAAAAAGCCATACCTTAGGCTATGACTTTATTGTGAAACCAACTTGTTTCGCATTGGGCTCTCTCACAATAAAGTTGTTCAGGATTGAAGTGCTGGAATCTTGACCTTTTATGACTTCTTTCCTTTCAATTTGTGCCACGAATCCCTGCTCTGATCCCTCACCTTATTGCAGACATTATCCAGGTTTTGTAAAACATCTTTCTCTGTGGGCAGGATGACATTCTCAGACTTCCCCTGCAGCAGGCCTGCCACTTTCTTCAGGAACATCTGTAGCTTCTCCTCAGCTGCCTGGCTCTCTCCTTGGCTTGTCTGTAGTTTTCTTTCAAGCTCCTCCACCTGTTTCTCCAAACAATGGGACTCTCGCCTCGCTGCCTCTATGACTCTCTTGCTGGCGTCGAGCCTCTCCATTAGAGTTCCCCTCTCCATCTCGACACTCCTCCTGCCCACCACCAGGCCGTCCAACTCCTGAAGGAGGTAAACACACCACAAAGAGTCACAACACACAATGTTGCCAGATTTTTTTTATGTAAGACCATGTCCAGGAGAAACTTTGGTATGATTTTGAATGGTTCTATTCCAGAACTGCACCACAGGGCTGCAGCAAAGACATCAATGTTGTACCAGTGTTTTGGTTTAATCAACCTGGGAGTAGTAAACATTAAAGCAGTTAAAAATGTACACATGGAGGTTATTTTATAGGCTGATTCCAGTATTTGTATACTCAATTTGATTACTATCAAACCCTAAAATTTTTTATCATTATTATAATAATTATTTAAGTTATTCCTTGATGTATAGAGAAGGCTAAAACATATATCTAAATATCCCTGGAACAGTTTGATAAATAAAAAATGAAAAATCCAAAAACTGAAAACATTTTGCAGACTTTTCTTCTGGTGTCTGACAGTCTTTTTTGATGGTTGCACTGTATTTTGTAATTGTAGTATGAACTTGAGTATGGAGAGTTCAAAAGCTGTGTAAGTACCCCTTTGAGTGAATCCAGTGCTGCTGCACTGCTGGCAGCCTTCCTCCTCTCTCGCTCCAGCTCTGCCACCAGCCTCAGCACCGTCTCTCTGCTGGCTTTACACTCCACCTCACAGGATTTCACACTCTCATCCAAAACAGCAATTCTCATCTTCAGCCTCTCCCTCTCATGAGACTGGTCCACCTAATTAAAAAAAAGCAATCAAGAGATATAGTTTAACCTTTAGTATGATATTTATAAATTAAAAGCTGGTTAAGAAGCTAAACTCAACATTAGGTTCAATTTAGTTCATGCTCAATAAAAAATATGTGTCATAAAGAGAGTTCAAATTAACTTCTGTTGTGTAAGCATACCTCTTCAGGGTTTTCCATAAATTCCATAATTAGGAGTGTTGCAGGTGAAGTGAATACAGGAGAGAATTGTCTCTGTTTTAAGAAGTCTCCTGGCAACACCAAACCAAACACAAGACTCCACCAGAGGGGGAGCTGTAGCAGTGAGAACATCTGACATTATCAAAAACAAAAGATAGATCTTTGGATGCAAATTGAATGTTATTCATAGCTTATAAAACAGTAAGTAAATGCATGAAGTAACATTTTAATAAAATAGAAGCAAGAAGCTGATGAAGATGCATGTGAAGGTCAACTCATGATAAAGACTATGATGCCCTCGGTCAAGTCTTTCAGGTAGCCTAACCTCTAAGGCACCAACTTGAGTCTTCTCGTTTCACAATTCTCAATGCAGTAATAATATTAAGTATTGTATGGCATGTTGCACAAAGTATGATGAATGTTTCCACGTGGTCAGTACTTTTGGCATGGAAGAAACACTTCAAAATGACTCAAAACATACTATAGTGGACTATCAACAGTTCCTGAACATTTAAAATTAGATAATGTCTCCATCTGACATCTTATCACATTTAATTTTAGCTTTAGTGTGGTGCTTATTTACTGCATATATCCAGTATTTCACAAGAAAATGCTAACAATTTGAGAAAAGTCAGAAAATATGAAAAATGTTGTGTACGATAAATTACCTTGGTCCCAAACTGTAGCCTAGAAACCACTGGCCTGTAAATAGTTTTTAAATATGCTATTTTTGGGGGGAACATTTTGTGCATTTATCAGACAGCCAACAGTAGAGAGATGACAGGAAATAAGGGGAAAGAGAGACGAGGAACAACATGCAACAGACGTCCCTGGTTGAATGTTCACTGAAGATGTTTATTTGAATAAATTCATACCTGGATATTTCAAGGACCTCTTATATTGCAACTTATTCTTGTATATTGAAAGTTAGCTTTGGACATTCTACTGAGCTAATAATTACTCAATAAGTTGATATTTACAAGCAAACACTGAAACACAGCTGTCAAACATTTAAACCAACTTTTAAAACACTTTATTGCATCTTTTATAACACAGCACTCACAGTTAGAGTTCCTGAACTTCATAAATTAGAAGAAACTATCGCATCTTGTCTTCTTTTTCTGCTTCTGGTGTTTCAGACACAAAAATAATGTCACATGTTGAAGTGAGTCCCTGTCCTCCCTTAAAAATGTGTATCTTTCATACTAATTGATTCATAACCTTTTGCAAATATCGTAAATATTAAATGAATGTTTATTAAACACATAACTTCAGCAAACAAAACAAAACAAAAAACATAGTGTGTGGTCAGCTGATCTTAAAGTTTAAAAAGTCCCACTGATGCACTTAGTTTTGTGCCATGATCTTCAGCAAACCGGTATAGAGATGGTTAAAAAAAAAGAAAAGAAAAAGGAATATAAATTGATTGTGTGTTGTTGAATCTTATTATTACATCTTTTATTACACAGCACTCATATTAAATATGATCATTTGCTTCTACAGCCCTGGTTAAGAGCCTTGCAGCAGAGCACAACCTGGCAGTCAGAGATCTGGGCAAAGCGTTTAACACGTTGTGACGTCATTCCAAACAGGAAATGAGCCGATACAAAACTTTATTAGCAAACAACAAAACCCCGCAACAAACACGCCTCCCGGGTCCATCTCTGTCATGTCGTGTTGTGACGTCGCAGCGCTCGTTTTTATCACTCTATGAATCAGTCGACTCTTGCTCATTAACCGGTAAGATAATCAACGGCTAACGGCTACGTTCAGTCAGTTAGCGTCAACGTTCCACGCTGATCTGTGACGTCAGTGACGTATATGACGTAAGCTCCAGGAGCAGAGCTGTGTTTACTGTTCTGTTTTGCTCTCACAGTTGATTTAATGTGTTTATTTTAACAGACTAAAGGTACTAATATGTAAATGTATCTGTAGATAATGTAGTCAAGGTCAGTCAAGCTTGTCTGGGCTCCTTTTTATTATATTTACATTGGATTAAAGATTTCTCAATTTACATATTTAAGTGTATGTATTAAGTGTATGTATTAAGTGTATCTTCATTTGTTAATAGATCCAGGTTGTGGTTCCAGAGTGCTTTGTAATGCATATAAATAAGATAATAATACATCATGATGTAACTTCCTGTTTTGCAGCTCACCTGTACATCTTTAGATGCTAAAATGATTCTCCGGACGTTGTGGTCCAGATTGGGAGCCCAGCGACCAGTACAGACGAAACCAGTCTGCATCTGGGCCTCTGCCGGTCTGTCCCAGTCCGTCCAACCACACAAGCATGGATCCAAACCCAGTACTCGCTCAGACTGGTCTGCACCAAGGACCTATCATTTAAACCATCTTCACCAACAGCTGAAGCATACAAGACATGTTCTGCCTGCTTTAGCTGGATTTCAAAGTAAAAGCACCACTTTGATAACCGACCATGGGATGCTGAATGAATGTGGAGGTGGACAGAAGCGTTTTTATTCTCCTGACCTTGTGAAGTCGGTGTTAAAACCAAGTTTAAAACCAAGTTTGAAACCAGCAGCGGTGCCTGGGAAAAGGGTTCCCAAAGGACCAAGAACTAAACAACCTTCCAGAGCCAATCAGCCTTCTTTGAACGTGGAAAAGGTGATTCAGCCAGACGTCTGATAATGACCGATCTTTTTAAGTGTTGATACATGTCTTGCTAATGTTTTTGTGATTAATTGAACCATGTGTTTCTCTATAGGATATGATGCAATGTATTGCCTTTGCAACAGCAGACCAGTATCATTTGCCAACACTCTGTCACGACTTGATAAACCACGGCTTCCAAGAGATAGATTTACCAAGAGGTAGGATTCAAAAATGATTCATAGATTACAACTTTCCTGGGAAATGAAATGTGATATATGCTGCTTGGAACAACTGCCACATTTTATGACAAACATGTTTTAATTTCAGATGCCTCAAACGTGCTGGTGATAAGCACAGACATGGCTGCAAAACCAGACGACGATGCTCTAATGTTCTTCTTCAGGTAGAAATAAAGTAATCTGTTTTCAAAGTGCTTTGTTTAAGGATATTTCTTGAATATACATTTTCAGATGTTACCTTTTTTTAAACTCAATGCAATTTAAGAAAATGTTTCCCTCGCATCTAGTATCAACAATACAAAGGAAAAAAAACAAAATTTTTCTTTGGTCAAATATTTCCATACCTCCTCTAAGTTTGTATATTAAGATATTTTTTATTTAGGCAATCTGTTGTTGATGCACTGATAGTTTGGTTTGTTGGGTTGTAAAACATTTTTTATTGAAAAAGTTGTAATTACTATCATTAATAGAAATAAATGAATTGTATTAGCACTGGTTTAAAAAAAAAAACTGAAAATATATCCAGATGCAATTACTATTTCATGGCAATTATTTAAATGTATTATTGGGGGTAATTGAAGACTGACTTTCTTTATCTGTAATTTCAGGGAAGGCTCAGTCGTTTTCTGGAATGTTGAAGAGAAAATGGTAAGAAAAAAAAAAGTATAATATTTAATAACTTGTAATCCTTGTTTAATTTGTAATACTTTGTAATACTTCTTTAACAATGTACATTTTTTCTGTCTTTACAGATGAAAAGGGTGATGAGAATACTGGAACATCATGAGATCCAGCCCTATGAAGTAGCATTAGTCCACTGGGAAAATGAGGAGATTAACTACACTGTTGGAGAGTATGTACTCACTCAGTACAAATACGTTGTATTCACTTTAACAGTACTTTCTGTATTGAATTGATTTTAATTAAATTTAAATCTCTCATCTACAGGGGAAACACAAAGCTTGAGAGTGGTGACTTTATCCTGAGTGACCAGATGGATCAACATGAAGCTGTTCTGGAGAAATTTGCATTTTCAAATGCATTATGTTTGTCAGGTGAGAACCGGCGCTTGGACTATAAACCACAAGGATTTAATTTGTTATGTTCTAGCACTGAGTTTAACCTCATTCTTTCTTTTCCAGTGAAGCTGGCGATATGGGAGGTGTCTTTAGACAGCTTTGTAGAGTCAATTCAAACAATTCCAGAGGTACATTGGACACTTAACAGCATGCAGAAAGACATTCTGAATAATTGATTGTCTTTAATGGTTGTTTGTTTGTGTGTGAGGTAGAGCATGCATCAGTGCTCCACTTAATGCTAATGTCCTAATCTCTTTATCTCGTTAGACGCTGAAATCTGGCAAAAGAGTGAAACTGTCCTCTGCAGAGGTTATGAAGAAGATAGGTGAACTTTTCAGCCTAAGGTAAATTCTCTTTTCTTTAAATAATCTTTTGTTCAGAGGGAACTGCGACCTTTCCTTTGTTTTCAAGGTTTTGCAGTAAGCCAAAACTTTCCCGTTGTTTCTGCTTTGAACCTCCGACTGGTCATTTATTTTGTCGATTCAGTTTGTATTTGTCAGGTTATCAGTAGCAGAAATGTATTTGCATCCGTGTGTTTTGTTTTTATTGCCACTTATTGTTGTAATGTAATTCTGCAAGGTATTTTCAGTTGCAAGAACTATTATCAGTCTGCTGGGATGACAGACTCTGTTTAAAACCTTTGTATTCTCCTCATTCTCTGACAGACACTGTATAAACCTGAGGTCGGACCTGCTCATCACACCTGATTTCTACTGGGACCGAGAAAACCTGGAAAAACTCTACGATAAGACGTGCCAGTTCCTCAGCATCAACCGCAGAGTCAATGTAAATGTTGTAATGTAGATTTATTCTGACACTTGTGGTAAAAGGCACTTTGTTTCTGATCTAAGTGAGAAACATTTGTATGTGTTCAGGTTGTGAACGAGAAGCTGGAACATTGTTCACAGTTAACAGATTTGATGAGGAGCCACCTGAGTGAGAAGCACAGCTTGAGGTTGGAGTGGATGATAATCATCCTCATTGCTATCGAGGTAAGGAGATAAAAGAGATCCTTTGTGCCCTTTTGTTTTTTTAACCTTTATTCATCACATCAAACCATTAAAAATCGTCCTCTTTTAAACATTGGTTAGTCGACTTGAGTTGTTAAATTAATTATTCGGTTATATAATTCAATAACTTTCTCAAAATGTTTGTTTCAAGCTTATTTATTTGTTTGTTTGCTTTCTTGTAGGTTATGTTTGAACTTAAAAAAATGATCTTCTAAGCCGGCTCCTCCAGCAATGCACAAATCTATTAAGGACACTGGGAGCTACAAAAGGAGAATGCTGATCTAAACAAAGGTACCATGTCAGTGA
Organism: Anoplopoma fimbria; assembly: GCF_027596085.1. Taxonomy (NCBI): domain Eukaryota; kingdom Metazoa; phylum Chordata; class Actinopteri; order Perciformes; family Anoplopomatidae; genus Anoplopoma; species Anoplopoma fimbria. Next base: position 6,672,315 of record NC_072463.1, on the reverse strand, counting down.
ACTGTGACAATGTTTTCTGGAAGAAGCTGCAATCGTGAAGCGGACCTGAATATTTTTGATTGTCTTACTTTTCCTGGTTCACAGTACAAACATTTCAACAACACACAATCAATTTATATTCCTTTTTCTTTTTCTTTTTTAACCATCTCTATACCGGTTTGCTGAAGATCATGGCACAAAACTAAGTGCATCAGTGGGACTTTTTAAACTTTAAGATCAGCTGACCACACACTATGTTTTTTGTTTTGTTTTGTTTGCTGAAGTTATGTGTTTAATAAACATTCATTTAATTTTTACGATATTTGCAAAAGGTTATGAATCAATTAGTATGAAAGATACACATTTTTAAGGGAGGACAGGGACTCACTTCAACATGTGACATTATTTTTGTGTCTGAAACACCAGAAGCAGAAAAAGAAGACAAGATGCGATAGTTTCTTCTAATTTATGAAGTTCAGGAACTCTAACTGTGAGTGCTGTGTTATAAAAGATGCAATAAATGTTTTAAATGTTGGTTTAAATGTTTGACAGCTGTGTTTCAGTGTTTGCTTGTAAATATCAACTAATTGAGTAATTATTAGCTCAGTAGAATGTCCAAAGCTAACTTCCAATATATAAGAAGAATTTGCAATATAAGAGGTCCTTGAAATATCCAGGTATGAATTTATTCAAATAAAATTATATTTTATACATAAATCACTGATTAATATACAAACACCTATAAATCAGGTTTATGTTTTGCATTTTGTAATTATCTAACATCACACATCAGCAAGAATGTTCCATTAAAGTCAGTTTATGTGGAAAGAAAACAGCTGACACAGTCTGTCATCACCTTAAGATGATTGAGGTTTACACACAAACTGCTGGCAAATGAAACGGGATGAGTACATCTTTATTTAAGGCTCTGCTGATTACAATTTAATTTTTGATAAATACATATGTGAAGATTAACTTCAAACAAAACAAATGGTAAATTATTACTTTTTAAAAGACAAAGATGTGATGCTCCAATCTTAAAACCTGAGTAAAAAGTCTTGTAGATTAAAAATGAGTATATTTTTTGCCTGTATAAGCGTTAAACCAGTCATTATGTACAAGATAGTATACATAAAATAGTAGTATGTTCCGCGCTGCCTATAGTCTTTACCTGCATAGATCTCATGGGAACATGTTTTTAAGTGAAATGATTAAACAAAAGTAGAATGCCAAAACAATTTATGAACACAGATGATACAGTGAAATATCTGCATATACTAATAGCATCCTTTTGGGTCATAATAAATGAAAATTGAAACATTATGAATCTTTTTTAATACTTAGACAAATGTATTTGAAGCACAAAACTGCTAACAACATTGCTGTATTATACTCTTATATATATTAATCTAAAACAAGATCAAGAAAGATCTTTGCAAAAACATGATTTATAATAGAAAAGCAGTCAAATCATTGGAAGAGTGCTCTATATAGAAACAACTTGTGAGGATTACTGATCGATGCCATTAAATAATTGATGTAGTTCACTGTCAAACATCTAGAACCACACTGCATGCACCCTGAGCCAAGCTTAGCATATATCCTGTTAGTGTTGCTCTTACTAGATCTCTCTCATTAATCACACACATTATGATGATAATAATATACGTTGAACATAATGTAAAAATAAAAGCAATAGAATGCTGTTTCCTGTAAGGTTCTTCTACCACTGTCAGTGCTTCTCTTAAGGCTTTTTGAAACCTTCTTAGAAAATTCAGTGACTCTTTTTGATTGTCCAACCTTGAAAGACAAAAAAAGTAACATCATATTAATTCATTTGGATATTCAAGAAGTTGAATAATGGGACAAATCTTGCATAAATGACAGTACAACAAAAGTAAAGGTATAGACTTACCCGTTAGTGACATGGAAGTTGAGTAGATTAATCTCACTCCATTGTTGTGACACTCACAGTTTCCGTTCCAGGATGCTCAAGAGCAACAGCAAAATCTTCACCTTTACTATCAGTTTCACATTTTTCTTCTGTTTTGTGCATTTCCTGTTGACTTTCTTCTTCCTCAGTCTTGGAATTATGAACCATTTCAACCTCATGTTCGAGTCTTGCCTTTTCTTCTTGCTCACTTTCGGTAGGAGGTTCAAGAGATTCCTTCCCCTCAAGAATGGACACCTCTGTTTCCTCTTGACTGTAGATGTCTTCCTCAGCATCCATCCACACTTTCTGGTCCTCCTCTTTTCGCTTAACCGGCTCTTCTGCTTTTGTTTCTTGCTCACAAGCTTCAGAGAGTCCTGGCTGACTCGGGGACTCTTCTATTTTCTCTGTTTGACTTACTGGTTGTATTGTTTCTGATGTTTGGACCCTGGACGTTACTCTCTCTGATGATTGGATTTGTTCTTCTGGTTCCATGGCTTGGATTACGGGTTGAGTCGTAATCACGACTGTGTCCATTGAATCTAAGTTTGCCGCTAGCTCTGTGGTTTCTGTAGCCTGAACAGCGACCTTCGTTAGATCTATCTGTTTGATTGTCTTTACGGGTTCTACTACCTCTACTGTCTGAACTCCCACCTCGGACACGTCTGTCTTTTTCACAGGTTCAGACCTCTCTGTTGTAGTTGTTGGGGAATCTGGTTCATTTGTTTGCCCAAACTGTATGATAAGTTTGAATTCAATGGAATGACTTGAAGGAGGGGACTCCATGCTACCTTTTGACAAGATGATTCCCGTGTTTTGGGGGGCTACTAATTCAGCGTTAGGAGGTGTTCCAATCGGAGTTTGGATTGTTTGTGATTCTTTGTCAATCATTTGATTTGATTTAACCTCTTCTTCTTCAACACCTTCTTCTGATTTCTCCCGTTCAGCTTTAGTTTCCTCCAAACCGTCTTTTTGATCATGGATAGAGACATCCAAACATGGTGTACTATCAGGTGTGTGCATGAGAGCCTCAGTCACTTGCTGTCCAGTTGCAGCGACATCACTGGTGATCGTAGACATTTCATCTTCTCTTTCCAGGAAAGATGCATTACTATCATCCATCTCTTTTTGTTCCTCTACTACTTTTGATTCACCTTCAACCATCTCACTCACATCTGTCACAGCATCTGGCTGTTTTGTACCTTCTTGTTCCAAGTTGACAACCACCGATTCAGGTGCTGTCTCTGGTAACTTTTCATTTACATGTTGAATAACTTCTTGAATGGTCACCTTGGTTTCCTCATTAGTTAATTCCTCTTCAATCTCTAGAGTTGCGGAGAGATTGTCTACCTTTTTAACCTCTAAATGACAAACATCTATGACTTCTTTCGCCTCTGTTATCTCTACCTCTAGCAATGTGTCCACAATTGTCTCAGCTGATTTAATATCATCATCATTGATCATCTGTGACTCTACTGATGGCACATGCATCATCACACCCACACTGCCTTCCTCTGCTGTCTCAGCCTTATCGTCTCTCACTAATGGTGTGGCAGTCTCGACTTCCTCCTTGAACACTTGCTCACTGGTCAGTCTATCTATCAAGGGTTCAGTACTGGGTGATGTTTTCTCTATCAAAACATCAGGTATTGCAACTGAGATATCTTTTATATCACATATGACTACTTGCGCCACTACGGCACGCTCAGCTGCAGCAGTCTTTACCTCAGTGCCTGGAAACTCACTTTCTTTTTCTCCCTCAAAACCAACTTGCACTGCGCTGAGACGCACTTCATGTTTGGGTTCATTTGTCACTGCAGCGTTGTCTACACATGGAGTTTCTTCGCTTAATACAATCTTTTCTAGGACCTGAACATTACTTGCTTCCTCATTCGCAGATAATTCACAAACTGCTGTTAATGTTTGTAACTCGTCTATGACTTCAGGTATGCAATCTTCCTGCTCACCCTTAACATCTTGTGTAATACTTGCTGTTTTCTGATCCTCTGCTATCTCTAAAGAGAGACCCAGATGTGCCACACCTTCACCCTTAGGCCCATCTGTAACTGAAGCAATGCCACTATCAAAGTTTGGTTTAGGAATGTCATCTAACAATATTTGCTTTTCAAATTCCTGAGCACTACCTCCCTCAACACTTTGTGTGACTACATGCACACACATTGATGTCTTTTCATCAGTGTTTGTTTCCGTTACATGATCTTTTACATCAGATGGTAATACTTCTGGTTCTTGAGCATGTCCTGTTTTGGCAGCTTCTACTGATAGTTTTTCTTCATTTTCCTGTTGGGGCTCATCTGTAACTGTTTCCACTGCTGGAATATCCACTGATATTACTTCTTTTTCAACTGAGAGAAGGCTACCCGCCTTTGGATCTAATGTGGCTGCTTGTTCAGCCTGTTGTACATCTGGTTCTTGAACATGTTCAGTTTTGGAAGCATCCACTGGCTCCAGATTTATTTCAGTGAGACATATTGTTTCCTCCTTCTGTTCATCATTAACAGTTTCTCCTTCTGGGACGTCTTCTGATATCACCTCTTTTTCATGTGATTGAACACTGCCCTCCTCTGAATCTAATGTGGGTGCTGGTACAGATTGAACTACTTCTGGTTCTTGAACCTGTTCAGTTTTGGAATCATCCGCTGACTCAACACTGACTTCAGTGAGATGCTCTGCTGTCTGTTTGGGTTCATCTGTAACTGTTCCTTCCTCTGGAACGTTCTGTGATATCACCTCTTTTTCAAGTGGTTGAACAATGCCTTCCTCTGAATCTAATGTTGGTGCTTGAACAGCTTCGGATGCTTGTAGTTCTTGAACATGTTCAGTTTTATCAGCATCCACTGGCTCAAGATTGTCTTCAGATAGAGGTTTTGTTTCCTCTTTGGGTTCATCTGTTTCTCTTTCTGATATAACTTCATTTTCAAGTGATTGAACACTGCCCTCCTCTGAAACTAATGTTGGTGCTGGAACAGCCTCTGATACTTCTGGTTCTTGAACAGTTTTCATATAATTTGCTGGTAGTTCTTTGTTCTCCAGCTTAACACTGACTTCATTAAGAACCTCTGCTAACTGTTTGGGTTCATCTGTAACTGTTTCTACTGTTGGAATGTCTTCTGATTTTACTTCCTCTTTTGGTGATTGAACACCCCCGTCCTCTGAATCTAATGTTGGTGCTTGAACAACTTCCGATGCTTGTAGTTCTTGAACATGTTCGGTTTTGGCAGCACCCACTGGTACAAGATTGTCTTCAGTGAGAGGTAATGTTTCCTCTTTGGGTTCATCTGTTTCTCTTTCTGGAACGTTCTCTGATATAACCTCTTTTTCAAGTATTTGAACTATACCCTCCTCTGAATCTAATATTGGTGCTTGAACGTCCTCTGATACTTCTGGTTGTTGAAGAGTTTTCATAGGATACACTGGTAGTTCTTGGTTTTCCGGCTCAACACTGACTTCAGTGAGACCCTCTGCTGTCTGGTTGTATTCATCTGTAACTGTTTCGCCTGCAGTTAGAATGTCTCCTGACTTTAATTCCTCTTTTGGTGTTTGAACACCCCCGTCCTCTGAATCTAATGTTGGTGCTTGAACAACTTCCGATGCTTGTAGTTCTTGAACATGTTCGGTTTTGGCAGCACCCACTGGTACAAGATTGTCTTCAGTGAGAGGTAATGTTTCCTCTTTGGGTTCATCTGTTTCTCTTTCTGGAACGTTCTCTGATATAACCTCTTTTTCAAGTATTTGAACTATACCCTCCTCTGAATCTAATATTGGTGCTTGAACGTCCTCTGATACTTCTGGTTGTTGAAGAGTTTTCATAGGATACACTGGTAGTTCTTGGTTTTCCGGCTCAACACTGACTTCAGTGAGACCCTCTGCTGTCTGGTTGTATTCATCTGTAACTGTTTCGCCTGCAGTTAGAATGTCTCCTGACTTTAATTCCTCTTTTGGTGTTTGAACACCCCCGTCCTCTGAATCTAATGTTGGTGCTTGAACAGCTTCTGATGCTTGTGGTTCTTGAACATGTTCGGTTTTGGCAGCACCCACTGGTACAAGATTGTCTTCAGTGAGAGGTAATGTTTCCTCTTTGGGTTCATCTGTTTCTCTTTCTGGAACGTTCTCTGATATAACCTCTTTTTCAAGTATTTGAACTATACCCTCCTCTGAATCTAATATTGGTGCTTGAACGTCCTCTGATACTTCTGGTTGTTGAAGAGTTTTCATAGGATACACTGGTAGTTCTTGGTTTTCCGGCTCAACACTGACTTCAGTGAGACCCTCTGCTGTCTGGTTGTATTCATCTGTAACTGTTTCGCCTGCAGTTAGAATGTCTCCTGACTTTAATTCCTCTTTTGGTGTTTGAACACCCCCGTCCTCTGAATCTAATGTTGGTGCTTGAACAGCTTCTGATGCTTGTAGTTCTTGAACATGTTTAGTTTTATGAGCGTCCACTGGTTCAAGATTGTCTTCAGTGAGAGGTAATGTTTCCTCTTTGGGTTCATCTGTTTCTCTTTCTGGAACGTTCTCTGATATAACCTCTTTTTCAAGTATTTGAACTATACCCTCCTCTGAATCTAATATTGGTGCTTGAACGTCCTCTGATACTTCTGGTTGTTGAAGAGTTTTCATAGGATACACTGGTAGTTCTTGGTTTTCCGGCTCAACACTGACTTCAGTGAGACCCTCTGCTGTCTGGTTGTATTCATCTTTAACTGTTTCGCCTGCAGTTAGAATGTCTCCTGACTTTAATTCCTCTTTTGGTGTTTGAACACCCCCGTCCTCTGAATCTAATGTTGGTGCTTGAACAGCTTCTGATGCTTGTAGTTCTTGAGCATGTTTAGTTTTATGAGCGTCCACTGGTTCAAGATTGTCTTCAGTGAGAGGTAATGTTTCCTCTTTGGGTTCATCTGTTTCTCTTTCTGGAACGTTCTCTGATATAACCTCTTTTTCAAGTATTTGAACTATACCCTCCTCTGAATCTAATATTGGTGCTTGAACGTCCTCTGATACTTCTGGTTGTTGAAGAGTTTTCATAGGATACACTGGTAGTTCTTGGTTTTCCGGCTCAACACTGACTTCAGTGAGACCCTCTGCTGTCTGGTTGTATTCATCTGTAACTGTTTCGCCTGCAGTTAGAATGTCTCCTGACTTTAATTCCTCTTTTGGTGTTTGAACACCCCCGTCCTCTGAATCTAATGTTGGTGCTTGAACAGCTTCTGATGCTTGTAGTTCTTGAACATGTTTAGTTTTATGAGCGTCCACTGGTTCAAGATTGTCTTTAGTGAGAGGTAATGTTTCCTCTTTGGGTTCATCTGTTTCTCTTTCTGGAACAATCTCTGATATCATCTCTTTCTCAAGTGATTGAACACTGCCCTCCTCTGAATCCAATGTTTTCATAACATTCACTGGTAGTTCTTTGTTTTCCGGCTCAACACTGACTTCATTGAGACCCTCTGCTGTCTGGTTGGGTTTATCTGGCATAGTTTCTGCTGGTGGAATGTCTTCCGAATTGACTTCCTCTTTTGGTGATTGAACACTGCCTTCCTGTGAATCTAACGTTGGTGCTTTAACAGCCTGTAATACTTCTGGTTCTTCAACATGTTCAGTTTTTGAAATATCCACTGGCTCAAGATTGGATTTCTGGTTGGGTTCATCTGTAACTGTATCTGCTGGAGGAATGTCTTTTGATTTTACTTCCTCTTTTGGTGATTGAACACTGCCTACCTTTGAATCTAATGAGGAAACTTGCTCAGCTTCTGATGCTTCTTGTTCTTGAACAGGTTCAGGTTTTGCATCATCAGTTTCTAGTTCATCTTCCTTTTCTGGCTCAGCACTTACTTCAGTTAGCAGCACCTCTTTGAGTTCATCTGTAACTGTTTCGCCTTCTGGTATGCCCTCTGGTATTATGTCCTTTTTAAGTGATGAAACACTCCCCTTTTCTGAACCTAATGTGAGAGCTTGTACATCTGCTAATTCTTGTAAATCTTCCACCTCTATTGGTTGTTGATCGTCATCTTCAGCTTTAATCCAATCAGTGATATTGTGCATTATCTGATCTTCCTTATTTGTCAGAGATTGGACCTCCTGCTCCATAGCCTCATCCTTAGTTTCATTTGCAACTGTTGCAGCCGAGTCTGCTTCTTGAGAGTCTAGTTTTGGGGGCTCTGTTTCAGTTTGATGTGCCTCAACTAGATCACCTTTATCTGGGACAATCTCGTCCCCTTCAGGTAATTTATTTGTAGACCCGGCCACATTTACCTCCGATAGGCATTCCACCAGATAATGGCCCTCATCAATACTTTCTAATTCTGTTAAGCTAACTTCTGGATGTGTAACGTCAACCTCTTGTACTTCATCTTCAGCGGTTTCAGCCGTGTCAAACTCCTCAGTAGGAACTTCGGATGTAGTCTCTGTGGAAACAGAGTCATTGCTTTCAAATATGCTCTCTATTTGGGTGGTAGCTGCTAGTTCATTATTTGCGTCCAGTTCTCCAACCTTTAGGCCTGTGTTAATTTTAGTAGCATCAAAACTTCTGTGTAACTCAAGAATCTTTGGCTCTTCCTTAACAAATGTTCCAAGTGTTTTATGCGAGACAGAAACAACTTTTCTTTCTGATCTTAACTCATCCGAACAAACTGGAACTGCCTCTTGGTTCATGGAGATGGTCTCGACAACCTGATACAGAAGCACATCTGTTTCCTCAACAACATATTCTGCTGGAACCGGTGTTGTGTTGCCGGACGTCTTTGAAGACTCTGAAGTTAACTGGGAAACTGCAGAGATCATCTCAGTTTCATCTGCCAGCGTATTGTCTGAAGGTTCTTGAGCTGTAATGGCCTCAGATGTGATCTCTATCAGGTCCTCTGCTATGGTGTCATCTCTAGCTGCCTCCTCGGTGACTGAAGCTGGAGTGGCCTCCTCTGGAATGTCACTGAGTTGTGGTTTACCGATTGATTCTGTAAGATCATCAGGTTTTTCATTCGTAGCAGGGGTTGTAGTTGCCTGATTCTCTAAAGCATCATCATTGCCTTGGACTTTCTTTTCTTCAGTTTGCAGATTGTCACAAGGTAGGACTGGTTCGGCCATCTGATCAAGGAGGTCTTGCTGGAGTTCAAAGTCTGCTTCCTTTGGTATATGACTTTCTACTTCTGCCTGTGTTTGTATCTGAACCTCTGTCTCAACTGTATCAAACTCAGACAACGGAACCACAGCTGGTGTGTCAGAGTCTTCATCGCCCGAAACTGCTTCCTTATCAGCCTCATCTGAAGATACTTGGTCTTGCTTTTCGGCAGACTTCCTCGTTTTTCGTCCTGGTAGGAGTTTCTTTATTGAAAAGGAGGACTCATCTTGAGTAATTTCACTATCAGATTGTACATTTTCTTTGCTTTCATCGTCATCCTTGGCTTTTCTTTTAGGGGTGACAAGTCTTTTCAGTGATTTCCATGTTGACGCTCCATCCCCCTCCGAAGGACTTCCTGCTTGTTTGGGGGAATAGGCTAAAATTTCATCATCCTCATTTTCTTGGGCAGATTCTGTAGCATGTTTAGATCCACCGTCTTGCTTGTTTATATCATTATCAATTTGTGGAGTTTCTTCCTCAGAGTCTGACGTTTTTCGGCTTCTTCTCCTTCCTGATCTACACAAAACAGATTCCCATGAAACAGATGAGTCTTTTCGTTTTTTGCCCTCTTCTGTGCTGTGATCTGATATTTGCCCTCTTTCGCTTGGTTTTGGTTCTTCCACTGAACCTGGGATTTGTGTCTCTTCATTACTTAAGGAGGATTTCTTAATGCGCTTTTTCGGAGTCAATAGTCTTTTGAAGGAAACCCATGCACTATCCTCCTCCTCTGCTGTCTCTGTAGGGGGTTGTGCACGACCTTCTTCTTTCTGATTCTCAACTGACTCAGTAGATGATAGGCGCTGATCTGAAACGTGTTCTCCAGAGTCTGACAACTTTGCATCACTTGATTTCCTGCCTCTTTGCTTTTTGGATAGCTTCTTTAAACTAGACCCCGACAGCAGCCTTTTCAGAGGACTTGCTTGAATTTTGTCCTTCTCTTGAGAACTCAGAACTTCAGGCTCAGTGACAATAATGGTTGATGGATCCGTGGATGCATCCATCGTCTGAGCTGCAGACAGGGTCTCCCCTTTTAGTTCATTTTCCTCATGTTCCGTCTCAACTGCAGCTGCCTCAACACCGAGACTAATGTCCTCTTTATCCTGTTGTTGGTCTTGTACAGTTTGTTCTGTCTTCTCTACGACCTGCTTTTCGCCTATATCTTCTATTTCTTTGTCAGTTATCTCATCCTCTGCAGGCTTCTTTTTCTTCCGTAGTCCAGAAAAGATTCCAGTCGTAAAAAATCTTTTAATTGGAGATACTTCTTCAGGAATAGAAGGAGATGTAGAACATGGTTCTTCTTCAGTTGTGGCATCCTGGTGTGCATCTTCTCCTACAGGTGAAGTCATCGCTGCATCTGCATTATCAGATTCAACCTCTACTTTTGTTTCTGTTGCTTTCTCCTCTGCATTGTCAAGAACGTCCTCCGAGGTAACGTCTGTCAGGGTTGGGCATGTTGTTGAATCATTATCATACGTCTCCTGTGCTATGTTCATATCGGTATTCTGTTCAGCATTCTCACTTGTTGTCTCCTTTGTGGTATCCTCAAGGTCTTCTGGTTTGTCTGGTTCTTCTTTGTTAGTATCATTGGGCACATCTGTTGGGATTTCACCTGAGACCCTCTTTACTGTCAATTTCAAACCAATGTTACTGAAAAATCTCCTAAAACTTTCATTGATGTCATTCTGCTTTGCATCCAGTTCAGTCATTTCTAGGGGTACATCTTCATTAGCTTCAACTTCAATAGGTGAATCTGTTTGTGAAACATCTTCGTCTGGTGAAAGGACAGCTAAACAAGGAAATACATGAATTATTAAATACTTGGATTGCAAGAACTGTAATATAACGATGGCGAAGATGAAACTCAGCTAAATTAAACAAGTTGTGCATCCGTTGAAATTATGCTGACATTGTCCGTCAATAAGCAGTAATAGTTTTAGAGTACCTACCCTCTGCAGTGATCTCATCCTCACAATGACCATTGAATTCTGCTTTAGAGCTGTCTGCTTTTGGATCGATCTCAGAGATCTGCCCATTGTTTTTGAGGGGCTGAAACAAAACACAGAACTTAGAATGTACAACGTAACTTTGCTCTTCTGTCAAAGATTAGCTTGTATGGAAACCAGACAATCGGACAATTTCTCATCCTTTAGAACTCAATTATAAACATTCCCTTTTTTGTAATAGTAATTTCCACAGCACTGGTTTCAGTTCATCAATTGTAGCATCAACAACCTTTTGCTTGTATGCTCAAAGCTGGAGAATTATAAAACAAATACATCAGACTCTGTTCTTATATGAAACAAACAATTTCAATCTTTGATTAACTGGGGCTCCAAAGTCCTAGTTAACATAGTCCAGTCAGTGTTGATGGTAGTCTTACAGTTAAACAACCCTAATTGTCCAAATCTCAAATCCTTGAGCCAGATTAGTTGGGAATGTCTGAGCAGGGGAAAGGGAACAAGAAACGTGTTCTTCACCTTGAGAAACTCAATAATTAAGAAACTATACAAATAGCTGTAGGGTTGTTTGGCACCTGCTAATACCTCCTAAGATTTTGTTTTGACATTTATAAGGTAGATTCATATCCAATGTTTTTTTTACATGTTTTCCCACATCATGATACACACAGAGAAGTGATGCACACTCTTTGTGTGTAATCATTTTGATGAGTCAGGTATAGCTCTTTTTTTTTCAATCGCTATAAAAAAAATTGACGTTTATAATCCAGCCTAAGTAAAATGTTCTGAGGGACATAAGAACCAGCTTACACTCCCTGAAGTGGAGCAATAACAACACAACATACACTCTGAATTAAAAAGTACAGTATGGGAAAAGATAAAGCCCCATAATATGATTATGGATGGATGTGAGCTGATTTTCCAGTTAAGAGTTAAAATTTCACATGCATACACCTACCCCATAATATGTGCTGTACACAGGCATCGCTTTGTTTTCAGTCAGCCATGAACCAGGTTACACTCCCCAAAGTGGAGTAAGCCTGCAAATTTCCCTCCCCAAAGTGGAGTAAGCCTGGGACTAATAAAGGATTATCTTATCTTATCTTATCTTATCTTATCTTATCTTATCTTATCTAACAACATAGCATACACTCTGAATTAAAAAGTAATGTATGGGAAAAGATCAAGCCCCATAATATGATTATGGATGGATGTGAGCTGATTTTCCAGTCAAGAGCTCAAATTTCACATGCATACACCTAATCAGCCATGAACCAGAATGATTAATAGCCTCTAAATGGACCTTGCTTTACATATAGAGCAGTTTAACTTCATGAAATACAACCAAACTTTGGGACTTGACTTTGCAGACAAGAAGCTCATAAAGTTGTTGTTTTTTGTTTGTTTTTTTCAATCTATTTGTAAAAGGAAAATGAATGATTATTGTTCTTTATTCAACAAAATACAACATGGCATTGGGAAAATATGTTTGCTTATTATTTCCTCCTTGGAAACTTGAGTCATTAGACTTTATTCATGATCGCTTGTGACATTGGTATACATACAGCGGGTAAAATAAGTATTGAACACGTCACCATTTTTCTCAGTAAATATATTTCTAAAGGTGCTATTGACATGATATTTTCACCAGATGTTGGTAACAACCCAAGTAACCCATACATACAAAGAAAACAAAACAAATAAGTTCAGAAATTAAGTTATGTGTAATAAAATGGAATGACACAGGGAAAAAGTATTGAACACATGAAGAAAGGGAGGTGCAAAAAGGCATGGAAAGCCAAGACACCAGCTGAAATCTATCAGTAATTAGAAAGCAATCCTGCCCCTTGTCAGTGCAAATTAATATCAGCTGGTTCAGTCCCAACTGATGGCCTATAAAAAGGTGTCTCACTACCAAGGTGTCACACAAGAAACATCTCATGATGGGTAAAAGCAAAGAGCTCTCTCAAGACCTTCGCAACCTTATTGTTGCAAAACATACTGATGGCATTGGTTACAGAAGGATTTCTAAACTTCTGAGTGTTCCAGTGAGCACTGTTGGCCATAATCCGGAAGTGGAAAGAACATCATTTCACCATAAACCGGCCACGACCAGGTGCTCCTCGCAAGATTTCTGACAGAGGAGTGAAAATAATTATCAGAAGAGTTGTCCAAGAGCCAAGGACCACTTGTGCAGAGCTTCAGAAAGACCTGGAATTAGCAGGTACAATTGTTTCAAAGAAAACAATAAGTAATGCACTCAACCGCCGTGGCCTGTATGCACGCTCACCACGCAAGACTCCATTGCTGAAGAAAAAGCATGTTGAAGCTTGTTTAAAGTTTGCTGCACAACATTTAGACAAGCCTGTGAAATACTGGGAGAATATAGTCTGGTCAGATGAGACCAAAATTGAACTCTTTGGATGCCATAATACACACCATGTTTGGAGGTCAAATGGCACTGCACATCACCCCAAAAACACCATACCAACAGTGAAGTTTGGAGGTGGGAACATCATGGTGTGTGGCTGTTCACACCTGAGCAATGCATGTGACTAGTTTCTCCATACAGGAGGCGTCTTGAAGCTGTCATTACAAACAAAGGCTTTTGTATGAAGTATTAAATAAATTTCAGTAAGCGTGTTCAATACTTTTTCCCTGTGTCATTCCATTTTATTACACATAACTTAATTTCTGAACGTATTTGTTTGGTTTTCTTTGTCAATAGCACCTTTAGAAATATATTTACTGAGAAAAATGGTGACGCGTTCAATACTTATTTTACCCGCTGTACATACTTACTCCATCCAAACATGTAATCACCCAAACACAAAGGCTACAGCATGCCATTAAATCAACCCAAACTTCTGATTATAGCTCATAAGACATTCATAGCTATTTTCATTCACACATATAGTGCAGTCTAATTGACTTCCTACTCTGTATGACCAAGTGATGATGTTGTACATTAGTGATCGATGTTGCCTTCTGCTGAGTGCAGCAAAAGAGGAAATTCCATCTCTCTCCCGGGCTTTACTCAGGTTCCTCTAAGAATGAAAGCTCAATATTCCTCCACACTGTTTCCGTTCATCTACGATAAATGCAAACCTTTGCTGCATCAATGAAACAGTGAAAACAGGGTGTTCATAAGGCAACTAACAGCTCCTAGCAGGCTTAACCTGACACTACCAAAGCAAAAGTCAATAACCAACGGGACAGATCCCAACCTCTGACAAAAAAAGACAAAGAGGACACATTTTGAACTCCTTTCTGCACCTTAATTAAGTGAGTTTGACGTGCTCGATGGCATTTGTTCAAACGGGACAAGGACTTTTTCTATTCGTGGGGGTTAATGAATGAGTTGGCAAGCAGCAGCTGCACTGTCCTTCCTGACAACAACAATAAACTCCAGCCTCAGCATTTCAATTTTTTTTTATCACATGAGAAAATGTACAAGTCTTTATACAAAATTGTGTTGCTATGTAAAATGCATATATAAGGAGGAACAATCATTATAGATAACTTCAGAGTCTCTAAACATGACAGGAGTTATGAGCAGTATGTCAACAATCTGGATGTGTGGGATGAGATGATACCTTGTCTTCGGTGTTGTGCTCAGCCTGAGCATCCTCCACCTCTCCGCTCTCCTCCGCCGCCGCTGCATCCTTCAGTACCGCAGACTGAGCGTCTCCCATGATCGGAACTGCAGCGCGTCACTGTCCGGAGTTAGTGATGGAAATATCCCAAAATGCGCACCGGGGAGAAGAAAAAAAATGAAGAAGCAATCCGGTAGCTCCGCGAGAGACGGTCAGCTCTCAAATGCAAGCTGGATGTTTTGAAAAAGTCCTTTTTTAGCCAAGCATGAAAGCCTATGAGCCGAGCCTGGTCCGGCCCGGCTCGGCCCGGCACGCCTCCCGATGCATCAAAAAAGGGAAGAGGGGGGGGAGTCTGCAGGGAGATAACCATCGCGTCGCCAGATCACAGATACAAATACACAGATATGCATGAAGTTACAGGGCTGTGAGATAGTATGTTAAAGGCCTAAAAGGATCAATGCATTGGAAGTGAGCAGCCGCATCACATGAGTTGTTTCTAAGGTTTATGCAAAACAACTTTAAAAGGGGCTTACTTTTCAGTGTAGCGTTTTTATTTTTGACCATTTGTTTTTTTTAGAAAAGACAGTAATTTGCATACACACATTAACATGAAATGCACTGTTGCCTGACAGGGAAAATTGCATCCACAATTTTCAGTTTATGTGATTAGAATTATAAACGAACTGCATAATGAAGTAATGTGAAATAAAACGTCTTGATTATAAATAAAGTCATTTTGTTTCTTTCGTGCACATAATTCATACTATTCTTCAGTATCTAAAACCTTCCAGGTCACTGTGTAACTTGAACTTGGTCTTTTTAGGTGGGAGTTGGAGCTTCACTTGTTTGACAAGTGAGCATGCACTTTTCTTAATGAGGTCTGGCATGTCAGCTCATGACAGGGGAAATTGGTTGCTTATGATGCTGCCGGATCTTTGTCTGTCAGTCATCACCTCTCACATAATTTGTTTATGTAACTGCAACTTGGACAACAGTTGTCCTCAATAAGGTTGTCCAGTTTTTTAGTTTTTTTTATAGACTTATTTTTATGGTGTTGAAATTGATTGAATTGAGACACAAATATAATGTATTGAATCAAATTGCTAATTAGATGGAGATGGTTAATACATTTAAAGCAATACTGAACAAAATGCTTTTTTATTAATTCATTTTATTTTGTCTCAGTCAACTCACTAAAAAAAAACACAAGTTTTCAGTTGTCAGAAAAAGATTTTAAAAAATCTAATTTTACTAACCAATTTTTACTTCATCTTTGTGATAATTTAATCAGAGCAGATATTATTTTCTGTCAAAAATAACACGCACCTTTTAGAGTCTTCTTTCAAGACAATATTGTGAGTCTTAAAGGGTCTAACAGCTAAATGTTTTATGACTTTACACCGTTAAATATCACAGTCCTCCTTGTACTGCAGTAACCAGCAATGGCTTTTTCTTTGACAGGTCAATTTTGAAACAATAGTAACATGTCACCTCAGTTGAACAACGTGAGAGATTGGGAAATGTCAGAGGAGAAAACATTCCCTAAACTCATGACTGACATGTTAATCCGGTCAGATGCTCAGAGACACTGCTGCTTTCATGTGAGTCTCAGTCTGAAGCCAATACTTGAATCAATTGGAGTCACATCTTTATTTAACTGGAAACAGCTGATGTTTTCTCCACTGATTACAGTAACCTGACCACCTGAGGCCTGATGCAATATAATGTAATCATAAAGCATGAAGGGATCAAATGTAGGTGCACAGCTGAAATTCAAATCTGATGAATGAGTCTGTTTTTTATGCTTAGCTTAAGTTTCTTGCTCTGCACTTAAAGTTGGAATAGAAAACATAAAGCTCAGCAGAGTTTTGATATTGTAGTTTTTGTTTCTTCTTTGTTTTTTGCAGTTGTTTGTGTTTGAGAACAAAATCAATTAGTTTCAAAGGTAGAAGAACAAATTACATTAGGCATGGTTTGTTATAAAGATAACCATCTTAAAATCAGAGACGAGATACGGAAACCTTTGATCGCTTTAATTCCTAAAGTGACACAATCGATCATTTATACATATTTCTATTTGTATACTTAATGTTCCACTTAATTTAAAATGATTCCCACAATATGTTTCATTTAGCAGATTCATAAACAGATAATCAAATGACTGTGAAGAGGAGATATCGATCTCTTTAGTGGGAAGCAATTATAGTGGCATATTGACATGGAGGAGGAATGTCAAAGGTAAAACAAACCTAATGACATGTACAGTTCCTGACCGATGAACATCTACATCAATTATAGTGGCATATTGACATGGAGGAGGAATGTCAAAGGCAAAAACAAACCTAATGACGTGTACAGTTCCTGACCGATGAACATCTACATCAGCTAATCGCAGCTCAGTCAGTTGATAAATAACACGCTGCTCAAATCAGAACCACCTGACTGAAAAAAAGAGATAACTAGATTTGAAAGTGAACTTTAAGCTGGTGGTGTTGTTCAGGGTTTGTTTAGTTCTCGGAATCATTAAAGTAAAGCTTTTTTGGAAAATAATAAAAGTTTGTGAGACATAAAAATTGATGAAATTTATGAAAGGTTGACCAAAACAATTCCTGGTTAAGAACAGTGGTATGATTGTTTCTCACATATTTAGTTTTAGTACATAACTGTCTTTGTATTTATAAAAAAAGAAAATAATCAAAACACCAATTCTATATATAGTTTTAAAGCGAATTGCCTTTGGGGGTTATTTTTGGTTCTTCAATTAACAGTTTTTTTTTTCTTATTCTAAATGTTAGTCCATACAACAATCATTTCAATTGAACTGACCTTAAATGGCCTTCAGTTTTGCTTTGATTTGTTGCACAAACACATGTTAATATTGTGCAAACACAAGCAGAGAGTTATTTCTTAATTACCAGCCAGGTGATGAGACATTTCCTCCTGAATAACTCAGGCGTTGTTTAGGTGAACTAATGCATCTAGTTAAGATAAGGTCATGAACTGCATGCGACAGAAGGTACTGTTGTACCACTGACATCTGCTGGACAAAATACATACTCAGTTTTAAAGAAGAATGAACTATAAAAGCATTGTATAATTTGGTGATTTAACAAAATAACTTTAACTAAGTTTAGTGTTGCAGTTCGAGAAGAATATAACAAGAATATATCTATAAAAGCTTTTTCCTCTGTGGAAAAGTAGCAATCAGATAATTCTATCAGGCCATGTCTTGAGTTGATTCCCACAAGAGGGGGACAAATGAAACAGAAGGACTTTACGTTGTGTTTAAAGGGATATTTCAGCCTCATTCATGGAGTATTTTGTTCCCTCAGAACCAAGTTTCAGACGCTGAAAGAGTGAACAACCACAGCTGAGTGATGCGTCAACTTTGCCAAAAACACAAAGCCACAGTGACTCAAACTCATTGGAGGGCCGTTGGAAAGTCCTAATCACATACAAACCACTGCTGGCTGTGGAAATGACACAGCTTCCTACGCATCAACTGAAAAATAGATCTTCTTTAAATACACTTCTTTTTCTCTGGCTGAATGACTTATAGTCACCTGACAGTTGGTGGTTTCACAGCGAGTTGTACAACAACGAGAACTTAGGTGAGATTACATTTCATGAAACCGAAAGCTTGTGCTACTGCAAGACTTCATCACTAGTTATCATATGAACACTTCAGTCCCACCCCCTTTAAAAGATAGCTGATCTGAAATACTTCCTCTTTACTCTTCTTCTGCTTTGAGTGTGACTTCTGTCCTTGATAATATCTCACATATCTGCTTTTATTTGCTTGTTAGAGATATTGAGCTTAACATTCGTCTCTTTTCACGACCCTTCATGGCCTTATTAGACGTGAAAGATAAATAGCAAAAACAAAAAGTTCTCTAAGGTGACAGATGCATTGAGAATATAAAAGAATGTAAACACAAAATATATCAGTCATTATCTTTATAATGTATCCTAAAGAGGCTTGGCTTCACCTTTCTGTACGTCACTGCATGCCTCCATGTGAGACAACAGGAATGCAGAAAGTTTTGTTTCTAAAAACATCTCCTCTCAAACAGGTGTATAAGCGATGATGGATGACATTTATTTTAAATCATTCTCTCTTAACAGTCACGCTGCTTATTGGGCTGCACTATACTTTCTATGATCAGCCTGAAGAGACCGCAAACTGCACAAACTCCCATAAGAGTAAGGTATGTTTATTCTCTTATTATGAGTTCACATATTCAATATTTGAAAGGCTAGCCTGAGATGGCATTTTAAATGTTAGAAAATCGGAACTGAAAATACAGTTCAGATAAGAAAATGTTGAATCGAGGCCTCTTTACACTGACTCTTGTGGAAAAGTGTTTTGAAAATAATGAAAAACATACATTAAATTATTGTACAAATCAACAAACCAGACTTGTGCCGCTGGTTCATGACTGCTTTTTGTTAAAATAATAAGTATCTCCATTACTTAAAAGCAGATTACACACATGCTGAAATACTTTAGTACTTTTCTGCTTTTAAAACTTGTTTGGTAAGTCTTTAAAGGAGATTAAATGTCCTGCCCGATCACATGCAGTCATCTAAGATTGCACGATACTGAAGAAGTAGAAAATGCTCCCAGCTGCTTCACATATTGATTACAAAAGCTTTTGATTGGTTTGTGCCTGACTGAGTCCAAGTCTGTTAAACGTATTCAGTCGTGCTCAGGAAACATTCAACACAAGAACAAGTAGAAGCTTGTTTGTTGTGTCACTCCTTGTTTTTTTATGTCTGTGTTTTAGTTTGTATATTATTTTAGTGTTTTCCTTTTAAACATAAATGATGACCCTGGGAATCACTGCTCTAGTTTACAAAGAAGATGGAGAGATTCTCGCATCCACGTGAATACATCTAAGTCTTTTTGTGTTGTGTCATTTTTCCGTTCAGCCATGAGAGACCAGCTTAGTCACCTCCATCAGGTGCAGACTGACTCTGAGGGTTTCAGCACGGTGGAGCTGGACAATTTGTCAGATCATGAGGCAGCAGCATCATCACATCCTGTCCCGGACCTGGACGAGGTCCTGCAGGAGGCCCAACGGATACGTCTGGAGATCCAGCAGATCCAGAGCGACGTCATGGAGCTGAAAGATGTGAACTACCAGGCCTTAAACAAGACCTCGTACCCTCTGGCAACAAAAAGAGACTCCAATGCAATCGGGGCGGATGTCAAACGCAGAGGAGAGGCGGTGCTGCAGCGGCTGCACATGATGAATGCTCTCAGCAGAGAACTGGAGGCTCAGCGTGGCGGCTCCGACCCGGAAGCCCGCGTTGCTCGAACACAGTACCAGTGTCTCAGCGGCACCCTGCGGGAGGTGATGTGCAGCTACAACGACACCGAGATGAGCCACAGGGAGGCCTGCAAACGGCAGATCCAGAGGCAGATGGAGGTGGTGGACAGGGAGCTCAGCGCGGAGGAGCTGGAGGAGATGATGGAGAGCGGCGAGTGGAGCGTGTTCGGCGCCCAGGTGGAGGGCAAAACGGCTCGCTCGGCCTTCCTGCAGATCGAGAGCCGACGAGAGGAGCTGCTGGAGCTGGAGACGAGGATCCAGGGGATCCAGGAGCTGTTTCTGGACGTGGCTTTGCTCACAGAGGAGCAGGTGGCGATCGTCGACAACATCCAGAAAAACGCACAAAATACGGAAGTGAGCGTTCAGGATGCCGTGGTCCACCTGGACAGAGCGGTGGCTTATGATAGAAACAACCCCTTCAAGAAGATGTTCTGTTGCTGCTTTCCATGTATTAAAAGTTTGATGTCTTGAGGGTCAGTGGCTCCTCTGGTCCATGTGGTGAAAGCTGCACCACAAACTAAAGGAACATTGCTATAAAATGATCTGTTCCTTAAAAAAATCTGTTTTGATATTGACAATCTCACCACTAGCTCCATTTAGTAGCTGTTCTGGAGCTTTTGATCATTGTATCATGAGACTCTTACTGAATAACACTGGTTCCAGGGTGTTAGAAGCTATGGGTGTGATATTACAGCCCAGGATCATGGACGTTCGTCAAATAGGGACGAAATTTAATCTATTGGTTAGTGTCCAGAGACACAAATTGTCTTTTTTTTTTCGTGTCGCTCAGAACAAAAATTAAGCCAACGGAGAGTCAATTAGGAGTGTTATTCGTGGAGGAGACACAAATAACTGTAATAAGTGACTAAGCAACAGTCAATCATTTCCAAAAAACACTAGTCAGGGCGAAGCAACCTGGAGACCGGTGTTCGATATCTTGTTGTGCCTTAACCTAAGAGTTTGTTGATTTCTTGCCTAACCCTAAGCCCAACCATGTTGTTTTTCATTAACTTAACAAAGTGGTTTTGTTGCCTAAACCTAAGTCCTCACGAGAAAAAAGTCATGACAAGTGACTAAAAATAAAAACTGCAATTCATGTCCCTGAACACAAAACTATTTCACAAATAGCAGTGAGACTGGATATTTAAAAATTGCTAAAAAGAAAGTAACCATGACAACTGAGGCTCCATCTGCTGATGAAGGTCATGTGACGGAAGGTCAAAAAACCAGTGGGGGAATATAAACTCACTCAAATAATGTATTTATGTACAAATCTAATGTACTTGGACTCAACTTGTGTTTCCTTTCATGTTACTTTAGTAAAGTTTTCTTTTCTTTGTATATATATATATATGTGTGTATATTATTTTCTTGAGGGTTACTTAATTGATAAGAATGTAGGATAGGGTTATATAAGCATTATGCTTCTGCCTATGCCTTCTACTCATATTGTATACAAGATTGTATAAAGGTTATATTTATTGTATTGTGGATGATGGCTGAATAAAACACTACTGCTACTACTACTTTATACTTTATCCTCCACAACAATTCAGAGGCAAATATTTAGTACTTTTTATTCCAGTACAATTATTTGACAGCTTAAGTTACTTTGTTATTAAAGATTTTTACCTACAAAACATATGATAAACTGATAAAATGTGATGCACTTTTAAATATGAAACCGCCCCACAGTATGTAACTCTGCTCACACGTACAGTACCAGTCAAAAGTTTGGACACACCTTCTCATTCAACTGCTTTGAAGAATCTAAAATATAAAACATATTCTGGTTTGTTGAGCATTTGTTTGTTTACCACATAATTCCATATGTGTTCCTTCATAGTTTGGATGTCTTCAATATTAATCTACAATGTAGGAAAAAATAAAAATAAAAATAAAGAAAAAATCATTGAATGAGAAGGTGTGTCCAAACTTTTGACTGGTACTGTAAATGCATCAGTAGCTATAATATATAATAGTAAAACACTTGCATGGGTCATTTTTCAGCATTATGTTTACTTTTTTAATATTTAAAGTACACTTTGCTGATGATACATCCTTAATATTGTATTATAATGTATTATGTTACTTTTACTTACAGCTATTGAACTTGTGGGGAGACTATTTTGTCCCCTGCGGTTTTATGCTGTTTATGTCAGAATAATAAGGTAAATTGTTCCTCAAACAAGTTTAAAAAGTATTAAAAGGCTCAACGCTTTGATATTCATTATAACCATGAGAAGAAAGCGATGGTCGCCTCCTTCCTGGTGTTAGATGTGTGTGTGTGTGTGTGTGTGTGTGTGTGTGTGTGTGTGTGTGTGTGTGTGTGTGTGTGTGTGTGTGTGTGTGTGTGTGTGTTGTGTGTGTGGTGTGTGTGTGTGTGAGGGCGTAATCTTCCGTGTTGGCACCTGCTGCAGACTGTAAGTGTGTCAGTGAGTAATGTTTGTGTGACTGCGAGGAGCCTGGGGGTTAGTTCATTCCTCTACATGTTGAAATTGAACCATATAACGGAGAGAAAAAAGAGGAAATGAGTGTTTCCGTGGTCGCCTCTTCTGTTTCAGCGAGTTGAAGAAGTGTAGGACCGGTGGAGGATACCGCAACAAGGTATTTGTACTCTGTATTGTATTATTGTTGAGGTATAAACACTCAATTATTCCATTCATAGAGCCATAACTGCTTCAGGCGCATACATATAACCGCTTGCTGTTGTTGTCGAGTTTTTTTTTTCATTGTTATTTTCATCAAAGATGCTTCAAGGTTGTATTAATGTGGTCTATTTGCTTTTTATCAAACATTTATTTTACATTACACTAAAGTAACAGTTTGTCTCGATAAAAGAAATAACTGAGTCTTGAGTCGACGCTGATGGAAGCGTCACAGCTGAGGAAGTAACCATCAGTTTCCTCTTGAGTTTAAACAGATGCTATCATGTGTGTCTTCAGCAATACATCTTAAATAATTATTGATAATAATGCTTGTTGAAATGTAAGAATAACATTGTCTTGATTGATTTTTTTCCTATTTTTATACAAAAAAGTGTCCTAAACAAGTCCACACAACACAAAACAATATGTTTAAAAGATTAAATAATAAACTACAGGAATAACAATTTAAATTCAGATAAATTACTTATTTGAATTGAATTGAATTGAATTGAATTGAATTGAATTGAATTGAATTGAATTGAATTGAATTGAATTGAATTGAATTGAATTGAATTGAATTATAAAAATGATATGAAGGTGTCCAAATGTTCCTAGAATTCTCATCTCTTTCTCTTCTGGTCAATAAGATTTCTCTAAATGCAACATGACATCTTTCAACATCTAGTACGGGAAGGAGGGGTTGAATATTTTCAATTAAAAAGGATAAAGCTAGTGGTGGAGGAAGTATTCAGATATTTTACATAAGTAAAACTACCAGTACAACACTGTAGAAGTACCCCAAGACATTACAAGTAAAAGTCCTGCATGTATAATATCAGTAGAAGTACGGATGTATTTTTTGTAAGCAGACTGTACTTAAAGTATAACGAGTATATGTACTTATTTGCAGAAAAATGGAGACTATGAATGATTACTCTATAATATTGACGCATCATTGTGAAAACAGCATTATAATGTGTAGCTGGCAGAAGATGGAGCTAGTTTATAGCTACTTTACAGTTAGTTTAATCCAGTTTGGTTCCCAAACTGGGGTTCGGGGCCCTCAAATGGGTCAAAAAATTAATTCTGAGGGGTCATGAGAGAAGGTATAGGACAGGAGTAAATACAAAGTTCTACTAGACAAATTTGTATTAATCTTTGTATGAATTATTCTTGTTTTATGGAGGGGTTATGTGCTCCACTGTTGTTGGGACCAGTAACTTGCTGGGGTCTCCACTGGCTGCCTGGCAACACACATGACACCCTGTTTGTTATGTTTACACTTTGTTTTTGTTCAGATTAAACAAATAAGTTATCATATGTTCATTTATGAGCTTTAGGGGAGCTGCTAGGTGGATTGTGTTACCTTTAGACAGAGCCGTTTCTCTCTGTTTACAGTCTTTATGCTAAGCTAACTAGCTGGTTTGTATGTAACGCACAGGTATGAGAATAAACAGATTTACCCAAAATGTCTATTTTATCTCATGTCTAAAGGTCAGTAAAGGCTCCTGACTCCTCTTGCAGGCAAGATGAGGGACCGACTGTGTGAGCTGGTCAAGCCCACAGGAGAGGAGTACAGGCCCGCTGAGAACCCCGACCACAGCGCTGAGGATGAGGAAGTGGAGCAACAGGCCATCGTGTTTGAGGGAGAGGACGTGATGGACAACATCTACAAAGAGGCCCAGGTGATGAGGAAGGAGATGGAGCTGCTCAAACTGGACGTGAAGCGCCTCGGGAAGCAGAACACCAGGTTCCTCACGTCCGTCCGCAGGTTCAGCAGCATCAAACGGGACTCCAACGCCCTCGGCCGGGACATCAAGGCCAGAGGGGAGGCCATCTACGCCCGGCTGGAGAAGCTGAGGAAGCTGAGCAAAGAGCTGGAGGAGGAGCACGGGCCTGCGTCCGCCGTGGCTCGCATGGTGCGTTCACAGTGTGTGTCCTTAACCTCCGCCTTCCACAACGCCATATCCGAGTACAACGAGGCGGAGATGGTGCAGAGGGAGAACTGCAAGACTCGCATCCAGAGGCAGGCGGAGATCATGGGCAAGGAGGTGAGCAGGGAGCAGATCGACGAGATGATCGAGACGGGCAAGTGGAACGTCTTCTCGGATAACCTCCTCCTGGAGGGGAGGACTGCCAGGTCGGCGCTCAACGAGATGGAGACCCGGCACAAGGAGCTGCTGGAGCTGGAGGGCCGCATCAGGGACATTCACGAGCTCTTCTCCCAGATGGCGCAGCTGGTGGAGGAGCAGGGCTGCATGCTGGACAACATAGAAGCGAACGTAGGGGCGACCCAGGACTACGTCGCCAAGGCAACCGTTCATATCAAACAGGCGTTGGTATACAAGAAAAACAATCCATGCAAGAAACTCTTTTGTTGCTGCTGCCCATGCTGCAATTGAGACCACACAACAGTGTTATTTTTACTTCTCGATGTCACAAGACTAATCAAGGTTAGATTCAAATCAGCTTCCTGTGCAACAATGGTTGTAATAAATTGCTTTTTTTTAATTTATTAAACTCAAATGAAGCATTGTTAAGTAGTAGGCCTGTCCAAATTTCACACTCTTGTCGCCAATAGTTTGAGCTCTTCTGAGAAAAGGCCAACATTTCACACCACATAACCGTATGCAAATCTACGATGAGTTATGGGTGTTACATTTCCTCATAGCTACTGAAAATAATGTTTGCATGATTACTGTAAAGACACCCTTAATTTAATGCACAACCCCCAGCTTTGTTCTTCAATTTTCAGCAATTTGCAGAATTTTGTAATTTATATGAGATATTTAAGTAATGTGATTAAATATAAATAGACCAGTTTTCACAGACTAAATGAAGCTACTCTGTTTACTGGAACTGTAAGTAGGTCTATTTCTTATAACAGCCATTGCTTAACGAGCCCTTAAGAAACTCACAGCTTCTGGTTGTGGTTAGCTGTGGATGCAAGATAGATTTGAGTGGATTGTGCAACGACATGTCGGCCACCCCCATGTATAGTTATCACCGCCTTATAGGCCGGGGCGTTGGTTTTCTCAAGATCTGTTGCTTCACATGAAAGACAACTCTATTTGTAATGCCTCCACTTTTTCAGAGATTAAACTGGGTCATCTAACAAGCCCTTGCTTTCCTCAAGCTTCACTGATTTCTTTTTTTTCTCAGTCAATCAGATTTGCAATATGAAGCAGGTTGTTCTCAGATTGACAAAAAGAGCAACAGAATGAATGTGTACATGAGTGTTTGCTCAGGTAGAGCAAACACTAGATAGAGAATGGGAAAGTAATCCGGTCAGGGTACCCTCTGTTTGCACAGCCGGACCTATCTCATTGTTTGAGTGTACTGATAGCACAATTAAAATGTTCCTGCGTGTGGCAGTCCATCATCCACCGGGGGATTCCCAGTTACAAACAGTAAGTAGACTGGAGCTTAGAGGCCATCTTCAGTCTCCGTACTGTGACCTACATGTACTGACACATCAGTGGGTGTTTTCAGAATAACTGCTCATCCTTTGCTCTGTGTTGAATGGCACTTCCTCAGCACCGCTGTGTGGTTAGTGGTGGGCAGCGTGACTTCATAAAATGACTCAGATGAACCTACCTGTTGCTCTGACAACTGTCTTTATTATTTAGGGAGACGTTAGGGATGATTTTGAACCAGGATGGCCGAGTGGTTAAGGCGTTGGACTTAAGATCCAATGGACGTAGTCCTCGTGGGTTCGAACCCCACTCCTGGTAGAAATGAGGTTTTAAACGTATTATAAGTGTAGAAAAAAATAAAGAAATATAAATGTTATGATATCTGGTTGAATCGATTTGTGTTCATCATCTGTATTAAGCACTTACTTCTGTCCGCTATTGGGTCTGTGTTGACATGTTTACCTCAGATGAAAGCTTAGGTTATTCCTCATTTCAGTGTTTTATTTAACATTAAATATCGCTCCCTCCTTACATATAGCACCATAACGTTAACATGGGACTATTTTCCAGGCTCCTTAGTGTTTAAACATTGCGACATGCTAATTATCTTACTGACACACACCTGCAGACAATTAACTAATCAACGGAGGTTCAGAAACCGAGAGGAGACGCACCACGACGCTGATATATCAGGTAAGATTATGACATTTTATTTCCCTTTGCAATTATGATTTTTGGGTAAATAAAGACAGCACACTTCATTCACTTAGTAGCATATCTCGGCGTTAAATCAATATTTGAATGCATAATCTGGTCCAAGTGTAAATAAAACGGTAGTCCAACCACAACTTGAATGCATCCCTCCCGTGTTGACTGACAGGACTTCTAACGCAAGAAAACAGCAACAACGTGTTTATTGATGATTTTCTTAAGCAGTAAATGTTTTTATATAATCTTTGATGGTCTTAATAAGAGGGACATTGGCCTTTAACACTTAAAATCTTTTCTGGTGTCACTCAATTACACGTGAATATATATCTGTATGTTCTGCTTTAAAAACAGATTTTGCCTTTATTTACCATGCACTGTGTTTTTACATAAAAATGAGACAAAACCAAGTCACATGCTGATTTATCACAGTGGAGGGTGTTGACTAACGAGACTGTCTTCACAGAATGTTGCTCCTCCGTTGTTTGGATCTGGCGCCCTCTGGCTGTAAACAGGTAGAACTCATAATACACAGCACAGTTATAATATAAGGGGAACATTAGATTAAAGACTCTAAAACTTCAACTTAAACCGTTTGCAAGAAATTTGCAACTGTTTTCAATTATATTATTATATATCTGGATGGTCTTATTGTTTATGTATTTATGGATGTTTTTATTAACAATTCAATTCAATTCAGTTTATTTTGTATAGCCCAGAATCACAAATTTGCCTCAGAGGGCTTTACAATCTGTGCACATGCGACATCCTCTGTCCTTCCCTCACATCGGCACAGGAAAAACTCCCCTAAAAAACCCCTTTAACAGGGAGAAAAAAGGAAGAAACCTATGGGAGAACGACAGAGGAGGGATCCTTCTCCCAGGATGGACAGAATGCAATAGATGTCATGTGTACAGAATGAACAGCATAACAGAGATACAACACATTCAATGTATATGACATAAATGATTCATATAATAAGACTACTTATAATAACAGCAGCAATTATTACAGTAGAATTATAGTTATGAAAATAGGGATAGTAATGTGATTAATAATAATAATCGAAGTAGCAGTGGGTGTCAGTCGGCTCACAGCAGGAGGCACGACTACGGTCCAGGTACCACACGATTCATGGAAACCTGCAGAACGAGAAAGCAAAAGGGCTTCAGGGTGGAAGTAAAGCTAAAATGCTTAATGGTACAGGTAATAGTAATGTGACTAGTAATAATAATGGTGGTAGCAGTCGGTGTCAGCAGGGCCGTAGCAGGATGCACGACCACGGTCCAGGTACAGCCACGATTTATAGAAGCCTGCGAAGCGAGAAAGCACAAAGACTCCAGGGTACAAGCAAGTCAATAAGCGTAATAGTACAGGCAATAATAATAGTAATGTGACTAATAATGATAGTGGTAGTAGTAGTGGGTGTCAGCAGGGCCTCAGTAGGTGGCACGATGACAGTCCAAATATAACCCCGATTCCTGGGAACCTGCGAGGCGAGAAAGCACAAGAACTCCGGGGAAGAAGCAAAATCAGTAATGTGCATAAATAGGAGATTAATACATAAAGATGGAGGGAGAGAAGAGGAGAGAGGAGCTCAGCGTATCCTAGGTAGTCCCCGGCTGTCTAGGCATATAGCAGCATATCTAGGGGCTGGACCAAGGCGAACCTGAACCAGCCCTAACTATAAGCGCTATCAAAAAGGAAGGTCTTAAGCCTGCTCTTGAAAGTGGTGAGTGTGTCGGCCCCCCGGACTGAAACTGGAACCTGGTTCCACAGAAGAGGAGCCTGATAACTGAAGGCTCTGGCTCCCATCCTACTTTTATATACTCTAGGAACCACAAGTAACCCTGCATTGATTGAGCGCAGCTCTCTAGTTGGGTAATATGGAACTATAAGTTCCTTAAGATAAGACGGTGCCTGGCCAGTTAGAGCTTTGTAGGTAAGTAAAAGAATTTTAAATTCTATTCTTGATTTAACAGGGAGCCAGTGCAGAGAAGCTAATACTGGAGTAATATGATCTCTTTTCTTAGTTTTTGTTAGAACACGTGCTGCAGCATTCTGGATCAACTGTAAAGATCTAAGAGACCTATTAGAGCAGCCTGATAAGGAGTTACAGTAATCTAGTCTAGAGGTAACAAATGCATGAACTAGTTTTTCTGCATTGCTTTGAGACAGGATTTGCCTGATTTTCGCAATGTTACGTAAATGAAAAAAGGCTGTCCTTGAGATCTGTGTTATATAAGAGTTAAAAGACAGATCCTGGTCAAAGATAACTCCAAGGTTCTTAACGGTAGTGCTGGATGCTAGAGCAACAGAATTTGATGACCTCCCATTTGGTCACATTGGCCATTAGCCTGTTGAAGACAGTAGGGTTGATTCATTCCTGTCAAAGTTTTACAAGCTTTAACCCAAATACTCACTGTTCACTTTTTAATAAAATTTCTTATCTTGTACCCGACTTAAATATTTGAAAGTGTGCACAGCTCCCTTTCTACAATTGTCTCTGTTAACACTTTTGTCAGATGTAAAACCTTTTAGGGAGTTAAGTTAAAACAAAGCACTGTGAAGCAGCTGATCTATTTACAAAATAACTCAAACAACATTTAAAAACTGAGATCCTCTTTATTAAAATGCTCCAAAAGTCAAACAAATGAGGCTGGCATATTGTAGTGAAAAACACACTTCAGCAGGAGTGAAAACAAAGTGCCTGCAATGCATTCCTAAAAAAACAACAAAAGCGGTGCTCTGCAGATGAAATGCATTTTTTTTTATTATTGTTGTATGAACCTCAGTAGAACTAAAGATTAATTCAGTTCTCAGGTCATCCATTCAACTCCATCCACTAAACCTGAAGAATGAGGGCATGTGATCAGATCTGGCTGAGGTTCACTATGACACAAGTTTTATAAAGTTATTATGATGTTTAAAACCGATGCACTGTGCCTGAGGAATAATCTGTATGAAAACTGCTTGGAGTTAAACTGATGAAACAATCGTTCAAAGACATTAAACTCACATGCAAAACATGAGGGAGTGAAAATCTGGCTACTTTAGCAAAGACAACCTTTCAGCATTATAATTCAAATTTTACAGTACATGCCTTCATGTGCAAATCAATAATTCAAATACAAATCTAAACATTACAGTGGCAAATAGTTTTTTTTTTTTCTAAATAAAAGTACCAGTACAAGAAAATAAGTAAAAAAACCAAACATGGATCGGGACTTATTAGAATAAAAAGACAGCTTATCTCTGTCGTCACTTGGGCTTTACATCAAACTTCAAAAATATAAAAAACAAAATCACACAAATTCCTTCAAAGGATTATTCATTTTCTTCTTAGCAGTAATCGGTTACATTTTCAAACAATCTCCAATTCACATTGCAAAACATGTTAACATAAGTGAGCAAAATATGTCATGTTCATGTTTTGTTAGAACGCGTTTCTAAATCCAAACAAAAAAAAATATATAAAAGGTGTTCAAGTCTGATCGCTTCATAGAACGTCCACGCAGCATTTCTGGTGACACGCTATTTTCAGTTACTCAGTTATAAACACAACGCTGATGGATGACAAACATGTAAATTTGTTCGTCCATTAATGCAACACACACCGTTATGTTATTAGAATACTGAGCGGTACACCAGTCAGGTCCTCTAAGACCCCCACAACAGTCAAGCAGCTGACAAGTCTCCATGTCGTTCTCAGCTGGTTCTGTTGACTACACATAATGTGCTGCGCGACAAAGCTTCATGCTATAACCCTGAGACGCCAACGACATTAGAACACAGTGGACATGTAGTGAGAAAAACATACAACCATGATAAATAATGACTATGAACACGATTAGTGATGCTCATTTCTGGAGGGAAGCGTGTGCCCGTTTAATTTCTTAACACCTGGCCTGCAGGGTTTTTATGAGGTCTGACGCTGAGGGAGGCAAACCGAGCTGACCGCAGTCACTGATGGAGTACATTCATCATGTTGCTACATTTGTTTTGTTTTGTATAAAACCTACTAACAATTGCTGGTTAAACATAGCTGGTAGAACAGACAAACCACAGGCCAACCACAGCTAAAAATGTTTTGCTGTGGGGCTGTTGAATGGTGTTGCTTCATCGCTCATCTGACTAACACGCCAGCCCATTAGTCAGAGGCAAGATAAGAGAAAAGGGAAGATGGACCGCCTTTTGTTACTGCTATAACGTGCCAAACCACACTACATTTAAACACCAAACATGATGATGGTGAACAAATGATCAACACCCACAGTGAGGACAGTCCGGTAAAGTGGCCTAACACAGATGTTTGGTCAGTCTTTAAAATGTAGAACTCTACGAGCAGTTAGCAGAACACACGTGGTCACTCTAGGTATCAGGATAAGATATAAAAAACCGTGCAGGATACCAGTAAACTGTAAATCTCACTGAGATGTTCAGAACAACCTCATGACTAGAAAATCAAGTGTATCATAAGTTAAGGCTGTACTCTTACCGCCATTGTAGCACAGTACTGACTTCTTGATATAAAAAACAAATCTACATCAAAACATCTGGTTATTTATACAATGTCGGGGTAGATAAGAGTAAAACTTCAGTACACTGCTATTAATAAATCCATAAAAGTGGAAGATACAAGGCGAGCATTTACTTTGCTTGTTTACAGTCCTGATCTGTGACTGGAGCACGACAGCCTCTGCTATCGGACACATCAGCCTGCTACTAGCTCTGCCTTATTTAGGGGAGTGAAGATTATTTCCACTGTGAAGCAAAGGGCAAACAACAGTTTACAATGTTCAACTAGGAAGAGTTTTGTTTTTGAGGCTGGAAGAGACTTATGTCTGTAAACACTGGAGGAAACTACACGTGTATTTGCAGTTGTAATGGTCTCAGAAGTCCAAAAGATGCCTTCATCTTATGCTACTGGTTTGAGAACTGAGCGTAAACACCTTCCCTCTTTCGTGAGCTCCCGTGTGAAGCACATGCAGGGCAGAGGGATCGCCTCTTCCCGCCGAGTAATCTTATTGAACTTGCACTTCTTGAGGTGGTCGGCCATGCTGGCGATGTTGGCAAACTTCCACTCATTCACTGTGCCAAAGGCTGTGCTGAATCGCCACACCTGAATGACAAACAAAAGAGAATGGGTCAATGACTTCTCATGCTGTGACAATGTACAGTTGTACCATAGTTCCTTTAAAGAATCCAAGTGAAAACAGTTATCAAACTTATTTTTAAATTTGCAAATAACTACCAACCTTGTCTGTGATCTGCCATGAAGGAGACCCATCAGCACGCCGTTTCTTCTCCCACAGCAAGACGACCATGCCGCGCATCTGGAGCAGACTAGCGCACACGTCCCTCATGGTGCGGGACACTCTGGACAGTTGGCACAAGCTGAAGCTGTCCAGGAAGCTTGCTACATGTTGCAGTATTTCGAATGGGAGATTGCTGAGTTGATCGCACCGAGAGCCAAAGCGATAGGGTCTACTTGGGAGGTTGTCGCCAGCATTTAAGGGCAAACCCGGTTTCACCCCAAACGAGCCGAGGTGCCTGTCGTGGATGATTCTGAAGCCCTGTACAGACGGGCAAAATCGTCTTTGGGAGAAGGTGCAGCCGTAGTAGGCCAAGGGGCAGCGCTGCTCCATCCAGCCATTGAGTCCGGCGTGAATATCCCCGTGAACATTTTTGAAATGAGACGAAAACTCATCCCGCCGGAACAGCTGCCCACAAACAAACGTGAACATGGAGCGCTGCTTTGTTTGGTATCGGGCCACACACTCGAGCACCAGGTCCAGTCTGAGAGTGTGGAAGGGGCTCGGATTGGAGAGCTGTGGGCTGGCGTGATCGCAGGCTGAGGCCGAAGCGATGTCTCCCACCATTGTGTTGGTCGCAAGAATGGCTGAAGGGAAGGAGAACGTCTGAGTACCGAAGTCGATGTGGTAGCCATCGACAAACCTGCTGTCAGAAATTCCTCTGCCTCCTGGAGAGTCACCGAGGCAAAAGAGCAACGCCGCAGTGATGAGATCGATGCCGTGGAGCCCCATGGGGTCATCTGCTACTTCCAGGTCCGATGTGTCTACGGACTTGTCCTCCATCTTTGCTCGAAACAAGTAAGGGTCTGACAGCAGAGCCCGACGTCCATTAAATGTAAACATACTTATTCCTCTGAGCACTTCTACATTCTGTAGTTTACGCTCTAAACACCTATACCTGAGTTCAGTGGGTAACTGTTGTAAGAAATTATTTCTCACATGTTCGGACAGCAGGAATGGCATCGGACGTGGAACTGGTGCTTGTTGTAGCACCGGAGGCTCCAGTGCGACAACAGGCACGTAATTCTGAGGCACCTCAGGCCAGACGCGGTTGGACTCATTTATTGGCTCCTCGATTATGTTTTCCTTCTCTTCAAAAAACAACTCCACAAAATCGTTTTCTTCCACCCAGCTGATGGCATCTTCCTCTCCATCCGTCCCGACTGCGCAATCCACTCCACCTACGGCTCCAAGCTCGCATTCTGAATCAGAGTCGCTCTCCTGCATATCTACATTCTTCACACCCTCCGCGACATAAACATCACGACTGTCACCATTTTCTCCATTGTGGAGGGCTCCGTTCTTCTCAGTCTTTTCGCCATTTATATTCCCAACAATTACTTCAATATCCTTGGCATTAGCAAGGATGTCCAAGGCCGCTGCTAAACTTCTGCTCGTATCCACTGAGGCTCTGTACACCCCACTATAGGGCTCCTCTTCCATTTCAACTGTTCCATTACCTAACACTGTCTCTGGTAGACTTGATGCAGTGGCCATTTTGTCACTTTCAGCTGCTTCCTTATCTCCATTCCTTGACACGGTGGTCGTGACCTTCAGGGACTCCAACAACATCCTCTGATCCTGCAGAGCCAAGGCCATGTCTAGCTGCTCCACCTCGGCAAAGTCTTTGCTCAAGTTTTCATAGGACTTCTGATCGGAGTAGCTCACGGGCCAGCGATTCCACTCCATAGTACAGCACACTATACTGGCCGGGCACGTCGCAAGGTGCTGTGCCATCCTGATCCTCGCAATGGTGAACGGGCAGCCAAAAACGCTGTTGAGGCACGGCAGCCGTTCATATGGACACAGCAGACGGTGTTCCTCTAGTTTGCACGAGTGAAAAACTGCCCCGCAGACAAGAGGACAGCAGATGAGGTTGCAGCAAACGTCGGCCTCTGGTCTCACCATGCATCTTCTGTTGAAGCATTTGAGGCAGTGGGGGTGCAGGCCCTCCATTATCTTTACTGTGTCGCTCCTTGCCCAACTGGTTCTGGCAGGAAAAAAAGTTCAACCCTGAAAGGTCAAAACAATAAAATACTTATTTCGCAAGTCTTAAACTAAATACAAGCCATAACAACAAAGCCTAAATAGGAAGCAGCCGGCTGTAACAAAGCATGCTGCTGTTACTTGAGCCCATAAACAGTATTGCAACAGACATAACACACGAGGTGCACTGCCTTCTCACTGCTCTGTAACTTAGTCTCATGTTTACTAAACATAAAGTCTGTTCACTAATCTTTCACAACACCCCTCTTAGGTTTCCTGGTAACTTTAGGGCAAACCTGACCCCCTCACCTTTCTGCTCTGAAAACTGCCAGTCAATTTCAGATTTGTGAATTTCAACATCTTCAGCAAACTAAATGTTAAATCAAATCCCTCTGAATCATCAGCCTCTGGTTTATTTGGTAATGTTACTGGTGTGAAGGGATTTGCAGGATGATGAATGCTGGCTAAAGGGCCACCAAACAGTAATTTAAAGCCCTCCACCATAATCCCCCACAAGACACCTCCTGTATTGTTGAAGACTTTGCAGCCATGGTGAGCAACAGCTGGTTAAATTACATAAGCACAGCCAGCAAGTTAGCAAACAGCTAAAAACACAAACAACCGGCTCTAATCATTATAAACTATTATAATCTGTATATCAATAACACCAC
Source organism: Anoplopoma fimbria (assembly GCF_027596085.1). Taxonomy (NCBI): domain Eukaryota; kingdom Metazoa; phylum Chordata; class Actinopteri; order Perciformes; family Anoplopomatidae; genus Anoplopoma; species Anoplopoma fimbria. The sequence goes on along the minus strand of NC_072463.1, from coordinate 6,637,643 downwards.
CATGCTCTAATGTACTGTAATAAACTGTCATCATGATGAGTTCATAAGTCAACAAAACTTTATGAAGTGAAACAAAAGAGCATCAACAACATGGCCAGAGAGTTAGCATTAGCAGCTAAACTTCGTTAGCACACTCGGCTAGCTAGTTAGCTGCTGCTTACCCGAGTCACGTGGTTCTCCGGGTGTCTTTTATCGATCCTTCTGTACTTATACAAGTCCCGTCGTCATCAGCAACGTGACATGAACCTTTTTTAAATGTACTAAATGTGTCCCAACTCTTCTGCTGCTGTGAACTGGCTGCGGCTGGTTCCTCGGCTGTGAGTCCTGCTGCTGCTCTGAGTCGGCGTGTGTTGATCCTGCTGGTGTGCGACGTCGCCGTGCTACGTCATCACGTAAAGGGACGAGTCATTAGGTTTTTTTTTGACCTATTAAAGGGGGCCCTGAAATAGACAGAGGGGGGGAATACCCCGAGGACAGTTTTACATTTAATCACTGGTGAAATGGATCTGTGCTGGTATTTATGGGTGCAGACTCTGCACCCATTCAATTTAGAATGACTTTTATAAAACTATATAAAAGTGTGTGTATATATATATATATATGTATGTATGTATGTGTATATATACAGTGGGTACGGAAAGTATTCAGACCCCTTTAAATTTTTCACTCTTTGTTTCATTACAGCCATTTGCTAAAATCGAAAAAGTTCATTTTTTTTTCCGCATTAATGTACACTCAGCAACCCATCTTGACAGAAAAAAACAGAAATGTAGAAATTTTTGCAAATTTATTAAAAAAGAAAAACTGAAATATCACATGGTCATAAGTATTCAGACCCTTTGCTGTGACACTCATATTTAACTCACATGCTGTCCATTTCTTCTGATCCTCCTTGAGATGGTTCTACTCCTTCATTGGAGTCCAGCTGTGTTTAATTAAACTGATTGGACTTGATTAGGAAAGGCACACACCTGTCTATATAAGACCTTACAGCTCACAGTGCATGTCAGAACAAATGAGAATCATGAGGTCGAAGGAACTGCCCAAGGAGCTCAGAGACAGAATTGTGGCAAGGCACAGATCTGGCCAAGGTTACAAAAGAATTTCTGCAGCACTCAAGGTTCCTAAGAGCACAGTGGCCTCCATAATCCTTAAATGGAAGAAGTATGGGATGACCAGAACTCTTCCTAGACCTGGCCGTCCAGCCAAACTGAGCAATCGTGGGAGAAGAGCCTTGGTGAGAGAGGTAAAGAAGAACCCAAAGATCACTGTGGCTGAGCTCCAGAGATGCAGTAGGGAGATGGGAGAAAGTTCCACAAAGTCAACTATCACTGCAGCCCTCCACCAGTCGGGGCTTTATGGCAGAGTGGCCCGACGGAAGCCTCTCCTCAGTGCAAGACATATGAAAGCCCGCATAGAGTTTGCCAAAAAACACATGGAGGACTCCCAAACTATGAGAAATAAGATTCTCTGGTCTGATGAGACCAAGATTGAACTTTTTGGCGTTAATTCTAAGCGGTATGTGTGGAGAAAACCAGGCACTGCTCATCACCTGCCCAATACAATCCCAACAGTGAAACATGGTGGTGGCAGCATCATGCTATGGGGGTGTTTTTCAGCTGCAGGGACAGGACGACTGGTTGCAATTGAAGGAAAGATGAATGCGGCCAAGTACAGAGATATCCTGGAAGAAAACCTCCTCCAGAGTGCTCAGGACCTCAGACTGGGCCGAAGGTTCACCTTCCAACAAGACAATGACCCGAAGCACACAGCTAAAATAACAAAGGAGTGGCTTCGGAACAAGTCTGTGACCATTCTTGACTGGCCCAGCCAGAGCCCTGACCTAAACCCAATTGAGCATCTCTGGAGAGACCTGAAAATGGCTGTCCACCAACGTTCACCATCCAACCTGACAGAACTGGAGAGGATCTGCAAGGAAGAATGGCAGAGGATCCCCAAATCCAGGTGTGAGAAACTTGTTGCATCATTCCCAAGAAGACTCATGGCTGTACTAGCTCAAAAGGGTGCTTCTACTCAATACTGAGCAAAGGGTCTGAATACTTATGACCATGTGATATTTCAGTTTTTCTTTTTTAATAAATTTGCAAAAATTTCTACATTTCTGTTTTTTTCTGTCAAGATGGGTTGCTGAGTGTACATTAATGCGAAAAAAAAAAAAAATGAACTTTTTCGATTTTAGCAAATGGCTGCAATGAAACAAAGGGTGAAAAATTTAAAGGGGTCTGAATACTTTCCGTACCCACTGTATGTGTGTGTGTGTGTGTGTGTGTGTGTATATATATATATATATATATATATAACTATATTTCGTAGTAATTTGCCTCTGCACTATACTTTTGCTCTGGTTTATGCTTTAAGATGCTTGTTTAAGAAAGGAGATGCACTTATGACTTCTGGTGACTAGTAGTTCTCTTGAATACCTATGTTGAATAAACTTCCTGTAAGTCGCTTTGGATAAAAGCGTCTGCTAAATGACTGTAATGTAATGTAATAAAAGGATAACATAGTGGTTGATGAAGTGCTAAGGAAATGGCCTGTGTAGTCAAAGCATGATAAAGCATATTTACATATTTTCATAATTACAATTCTACTATAATAATTGCTGCTGTTATTATAAGTAGTCTTAATTGTTTTTTTCCTTCGTTACTCTGCTTACTACTGTGATTATATGAATCATTTATGTCATATACATTGAATGTGTTGTATCTCTGTTATGCTGTTCATTCTGTACACATGACATCTATTGCATTCTGTCCATCCTGGGAGAAGGATCCCTCCTCTGTCGCTCTCCCATAGGTTTCTTCCTTTTTTCTCCCTGTTAAAGGGGTTTTTTAGGGGAGTTTTTCCTGTGCCGATGTGAGGGAAGGACAGAGGATGTCGCATGTGCACAGATTGTAAAGCCCTCTGAGGCAAATTTGTAATTTGTGATTCTGGGCTATACAAAATAAACTGAATTGATTTGAATTGAATATTCCTCTGCTATTGTCCAAAAAACTATTAAACATACCACTGTTCACTGGCTGCTTCCTAACCCCCTCCACGATACGGGAGTGGATAGATATAGTAAATTACATTTATGTTATGGAAAGGATTACTTTTTCCCTTCGTCTTCAGAAAACTGTGTTCATTCAATTATGGAACAAGTGGGTGAGATATGTAAAACCCTTAAGACAAGATTTTGTGGAGGTACTGAATGAATGACCCTGTAATGTTGCCTTAATTTAGCAAGCCTCGTCGACCTTTATTTCATTCTCTCTCAAGTCACCCCCTAACATGTTATTATTATTTTTTTCCTTTGACTTTCTCTCTTTTAATCTGTACTTATTGTCTACATGTACACACTATACCTCTCCCAAAATGTACAAAGTTACCCAATTTTGAAAAAGGTTGACAGCAGAAGAAAGAAAATTGCCCTTGGGCTGATGTGTGTTTTTGAATATAACTGTCAAAAAAATAAAGAATATAAAAAAAACATACCACTGTTGCACTGGATTACATGGGCAGTGTATTATTTTTTTTTGATCCCACATTTCTTGTCCTGTTATGTAAATGTTCATTCATGTTCACGTGTAATCAATCTGCTAAAATAATCCACAACAAATTCATTGTTTACTCCCTTTTGAAAAAACAAACAAGTGACGCAGAGACGGTGAGGATATAAAAGTATTGAGACAGACAGTTATTTTTGGTCTTTTTAACAGGATTTTTTGACAGTGAGAAAAGTGAAAATAAAACCAAATACTATTCTCCTGTCATAAGTAAAAGTAATGCAGTTAAAGTATTAAAAACCAAATAACTTCTTAGTTAATACCAGAAAGTACTCACTTTTTCACCCTGTAAAAGTGTATTATATTATTATCTTTATTTTTTTACTATGTATTGTTGTGTAAACAGCAGTTTAATCCTGTTGCTGGCGGAGCTAATTTGAACTATTTCATACTGTTGGGGGGTTTAATATAATGATTCACCTTTTTTTATGGTCATAACAAATGCTTTGCAGATTCAGGTTTTAGTTTAATACATAGTAACTATAGCTGTCTGATAACTGTAGTGGAGTAAAATAACAATATTTCCCTCTGAAATGTAGTTAAGCGGAAGTACAAAGTAGCATGAAATGGAAATACTTGTGAAGTACCTCAAAATGGTGCTTGACTACTTGAGTATAACCTTTTTCACCACTGGAAAAATAACAATCAAGATGACACTTGAGGGAGACCTTTTATTAAGTTGATTTCTTACAATTCATAAAAAAAAAGATTCTATAAAAAGAAACATGCAGGATTTTCATCATTATCATTATTATAAATCACACCTGTACCTGTGTGTCTGTATTTTTTTACATGTTTATGTGTTTGTGTGTGCATTTCTTAGATCAAAAAGGTCCGTGATGCCCTGATTCATGAGGCCACCTCTGAGATGTGGTGGATGTTGGACAGAGTGAGCTGCGCCTCCCTCGCTGGGTAGAAACGTCTGGAGCGAAACCACAGCCTCCCAAACACTCCTGAGATCAGCAGCAAGATGACCAGCAGCCCTCCGAGGACAAAAGTCTCCACGTGAGGGAATCCGCCTGCATCTACAGAGAAAAGGACACAGGTGGAACCACACTTTTTATATGAATTGGATACACTTTTATCTAGAAGATTTAATAGCTAAAGCTCTAAGATCCATATGAGATACAGAGATGAAATAAACCTACTCGGACTGGGCTGTTCACTGTTGAGTAGTCGTCTGATTGGTCCATAAGACACCGTATGGGACAGAGGGATGTCTCTGCGTGTCCTGATGAATTCTTCTTCACTGGAACAGTTCTGTTTGGCAAATATATGAGTAAACCAACAGAGAAACAGGTCCGTATGTCAAGCAGTGCACATAACAAATTAAGACAGCTTAACTACTCAAGATCATATGGCTGAAAAACAATTCTGGGCCAATGGGTCTATATTAAGGACATAAGCTGCACATATAGCAGGCTACTTGTCTCAACGGGCCTCTGACTACCAGTTTGAGGAATGGGTGTTGCACGAGTTCACTCACAGGCTGACACAGCCCCGGGGTGTTGTGGCAGATCTGGATGTTGCAATGGAGGAAGACGTTGGTGTAAGAGCTGCCAACAAACTTGAACATTTGTATCCTGAACGTGGCCTCTGGGCCCTGGCCATTCTTTGGCACACTCAGGGTCTGTTCGTTTGACAACACGGGGCAGCTACGGGGAACGGAGACAAAGAAGTCAGGGAGGCCCGGTGTTAGTGAGAATGAAATACTGTACTTTAAAAATAGAGACAAGGAACATATTTCAAGTAGAAATAATTAAAATACTATCCAAGAGATTCAACACAGTGTGAGATAGAGTTGTATTTTACTTTCCCTCTGGCATTTAAAAAATCATTGTGCATTTCATTGCCCTGCTGTTGCTTACAGTTCCAAATACTGCCTGGTTGTCAAGGACATGCACAGCTGTCGAACTGAAATGCACGTGGCCTCTCAGACAGGCGTCACATGACCAGGCTCTGAGAGTGTCTGGCCAGCTCTCTGAGCAACAAATTCTCTAATTTCAGATTTCAACAGTGTGCCTGTAAGAGGACTTAGAGGTGTGTGTGTGTGTGTGTGTGTGTGTGTGTGTGTGTGTGTGTGTGTGTGTGTGTGTGTGTGTGTGTGTGTGTGTGTGTGTGTGTGTGTGTGTGTGTGTGTGTGTGTGTGTGTGTGTGTGTGTGTGTGTGTGTGTGTGTGTGGAAATAGCACACATGCCGGTTGTAAGCAGGTTTCAACATAACAAATACAAAGTATCTCAACCTATTTTGTTCATATGGAAAAGGACAGTTTATGCAACTGTCTTGCTGCACTATGAGATGTTTCTTTTTTTCCCTATTTGCACAAATTGCATAAGAAATCTGCTTTTATTTGAACTGTTCTAGGGTCTACCTGTCTCGGATGAAGGTGTACTGAATATTGCTGTATGGGTCGCTGGTCGGTGTAGCCCAGCATCTGTCCATACGCAGCATCAGTTGCGCCGGTATCTGTCAGACAAAAAGAGTACAGTCGTTCTTTACATAAGGTTATTGCTCTTCCATGCTTGGCCACAAACTCATGATTCATATTAAGTAAACAACAGCTGTAGCCTGTACCAAGAGGTTATAATGACATAGGAGAGAACAGGAGCAGCACTCAAATTACTATCTGGTCATGGGTCCAGTGTTAGATTTCTACCATTGATAGGAGCATCCATAAAGTACTGCTTAATGTTGTGCAACAACATGCTTAATCTACTCCAAAAATAGCTGTCAATAGTAAGAACACTTAAATGTGTTTTTCAAAGCTCAAAATAAAAAATCTCTGGACTATTATTACATTTTACTACCATTTATCCTTTATGGCATATCATCAAAAACAGAAAATACTGCCCTACATGACTAAATTGTACACAATCATCAGTATGTAATATCTTAATACTCTGTAGTTTCACTCAGGGTGATTTTACCATGAAGACTTTCACAAAGATGTTATCATCCAGCGTCAGTGACGGCACAGTGGTCCATCTGTCCTCAAACGCTGCGTCTTTGTACAGTAACATCGACACGGAAAAGTTCCCATCCTCTGTGTTCAAAGTGATGGTTCTGTAGATAAACAGGATTAAAGACGCCACATGTTAAAAACAAATAATAAAAAAACATTCAGGAGTCGGTTAAATTTAAACTAAACACTTACCTGACGTCAACTCTGATCATGTTTTCACCGTTGGGTTGTTGCACCAGGTAGTTGAGCGGGTAGCGACACACAAATGTTATGTTGATATAGTTCCTCGTTATAACTTCCGAATCGTTGTTGTGTATGGTGTTTATGAACATGATGTGTGTATCATCTGAGGCCTGAGGAGAGAAGATTAAATAAAGTCAAGTTAGACACATTTTATTATCTGAGTGCAAAACATTTCTGCAACAGTATTTTTCTTTGCCAGAACAGGAATAGATTTCCACTCAGCTAATTTGTGTGTGAACAACTGCAGAAGTGTTAAGTGAAAGGGAGCTGGAAGAGAGCAGGTTTCTTGTATCATGAGGGCGTCTCTTCTTGCATTTTTCATTTAATTAAGTCAATCAAAACCTCCGGCAGCTCAACAATCCTGGTGGTGACACACTGACCTACACTCATCTACATGGGCCAAACATTAAACAGCAAAGTCTTTCCACTCTTTTAAATTCCTATAACTGTATGCAACTATAATGAAACATTATTATTGATTAACTTGCTGATTATTGCTTTGTTTAAGTTATTATTCATTTGATTTATGTAAATTGTTAGAGCACTATTTTCCTTTCGTATAATACATAAAATAGCAGCAAAACCTCATATCTGGAGAATGTTTGGTATAATTGCTTGAAAAATGATTTTTAATGACAATTATTCAATTATCAAAAGGACCCCAGGAAGATAAGCTGTTAGAAACTAATCCAAATTATTAAATGAAACATCTGCTGATTAATGTTCTCAACAGACCAAATGATTGATTTGACTAATTGTGTCAGTGCTTCAGCATTCAAAGGCTAAAGAGATGGTTGACTGACAGTACTGACTTGGCACTGTGCAAGGACAGCAGTACATGACCTAACGGCTGCAACTAATAACTATTTTCATTAGTAATTAATCTGCCAGTTATTTTTCTTGATTAATTAATTAGTCTTTGGTCTATAAACCATCAGATAAAAAGTAAAAAAGATAGCCCAAGATAGTATCAATAAATGTCTTGTTTTGTTTAACCAACAGTTCAAAAACCCAAAATATAAAGTTAACCACATTGTAGGACCAAGAAAAGTAGCAAATACTCACTTTTGCAAACCCAGAACCATCAAAAGTTGTGCTTGTAAAACAAGTTAAATGATTGATTATTAAAATAGTTGCTATTATCATCCTTTCACACAATGTAAATGTGAGTGATACTGCTCAATATTAAACTGTTTGCAGCTGACCTAGGTGAAAATGTAAAAAGTGGACGAAGAAAAGATTGTGTCCAAGGTTCGTCTGGTCTCCTGCTGAGTGCAGATGGAGGATGACTTTCCTTGAGCTCTAACATTTGAGACATCTTTTACTACCTCTTTGTAAACACAAGCCCCCCCCTATGAGCACCACTGACGGGTCTCTGCAGCGAGCAACAGGTCTTCAATACGCCACAACAGATCCCCACTGGCACCTGCACTTATAACTGGGCAACATGAAGGCCCTCTGTCTCACAAATGTTGAAACCTGACCGAGGACGCTGTCATGTTTCCATAAAAATGGCTGACCTTTAAACCAAACAATTCCATCATTTCTTCTGTTGACGGCAGGTTTCAAAAGTTTTCAAGGTGAAAGCATGATTGACAGCTATGGCATTCTTCTCCTCTAGCAACAGCCATCTAATCCAGAGCCGGCTTACTTTTCTCAGCGGCGTATGCAAAAAAAACTTGTAAAACTGCTGAGGTGGAGCACTGGGAGATTTCCTCCCTGTTGAAAGCTGTGTTAACCTTTTGCTTGCTTTAAAAGAAAAAACGTCATGCATTCCAGACGAGCAACTCAAGGCCACTCGTGTGCTGGAGTAGGGATTTACACGTTTCCCAAAATCCACGAGTGGCTGGATTGAAATAATCAGGAGTCTAGTTGGCCAATAATGTATGGCCTTCCTATTCAGTAAACATCAACAAATAATCATCATTTCCATGTAAATCCTGATAATTTAGAACCACAGGGCCATTCAGGGTTTCCTTGCTGCTTTGAATAAGGTCCTGCGTTGTTGTAGGGAAAAGGAACAACGCCGCCCTTCTTTCTTGACATACACGCCACCCCCCCTTCTTTTCACTTCACTCCTTTCTGTCTGGGCTCAGAGTATGTGCCTCTTTTCTCTGTCCATCTTATTGTACTTGCTATGAGCTAATTCCATAGTACCCGTCTGAACACAGTCCACATTTACGTCACAGCAGAAAAAAAATCGTCTGGTCTTATTCAAGTTATCTTTTACTGTTATGTAAAGTGCAATAAATCGGCTGAAGTAGCTCCGTTTTTTTGGCAGTGAAAAAGATCCTGATTGGGGGGCCCAGTTCCCACGGCAACCGTAGACATCGTAAAATAGTTGATTTATTATGATGGGGATCTTATGTCGTCAATAATGGAGATACCAAGTGTAATTTGTCTTCATCCTTTGTTAAGGGTTGTTCTAAATGTCTGAGTTCACGTGCAGTATTTGATTAGTTAGACTCTTTGACTAGTGCAGACATGGCCGGACTAAAGTTGGCAAAGACTTTAATGCAAAAGAAGGTGAATACCATTATTGTTCCACAGTCAGAGAGATTTGTCTTAATGCTGAAAACGTAGTCATCTCCGACCTCAACGCCACGGCACTCCGGATCATTTAAATGCAAATCCCAAACCTAAACAAACACAACAAAAAAATGAATAAATAATTGATCAAAATCACACTGCACATAATTTAGGACATCAGTGAAATAAAAAAAGAGAAAATAGTTTTTTTGGTGCTCACTTACATAAACTGGAGGCACTTTGTTGAGGAAAAAAGCACTGGGAATAACAACCTCCATATGGTCGTTGGTACAAATCACAGTGTCATTGAGCTCTAACAGAAAGAAGATAAAAACAGATTAAATCCCACACAAAACAAACATTAGTTTTTCCCTGTTTTTCCCATTTTCCCTCCAAAGTAAAGATATTTATATTCACTTTGTGTATTATCACATATTTTAAGTCTCATAGAAAATCTGTATGTTTTACACACAAAGGCCAGCCACTGATATCTAAATATCAGTGGTGAAACGTTACTAAGTACATTTAGTCAAGTACTGTAGTATTTCCATGTTCTGCAACTTTATACTTCCACTCCACTACATTTCAGAAGGCAATATTGCAGCTAAATATACTTTTCAAATAAGATTTTACAAACAAATAATATGATTTATTCTTAGAATATAATGTATTTTTTAGATTAAACTACCCGAATAGTATACATAGTAGGTAAAATTAGCTTCACTTCAACCATCTCCAAAATTAAAATACTGCTCACCCGTTAATGCATCAAAAATAATGATCAAATATTATGTCTAGTAAGATTTAGTCAGATGAATCTTTCTGCTGCATAATGATTACTTTTATTCTTGATACTTATGTACTTGTACTTTAGTTTTTTTAAAGCATGACTTTTATTTTCGATTTATATTGTATTTTGCTACTTTGACCTAAGAACAATATCTGAATACTTGTTTCACTCCTGCTAAATGTTTAATTCCAAATTATACTGGTGCTGTTATGAAATAAGATAGATAGAGCATTTTTACTTCACTTGAAGAATTCAATTATCACTTTTTGAAAGAACACTTTAAAGCCAGGGAGGCCCATGTTAAACCAATAATCGTTAATATGAAAAACTACTCTCTGACTTATTGAAGGAATTATTTCCCCCCCCACATAAAGCAGTTTGTTTGACCCTTGACACTTCATTCCCGGTTGTATGTGATGCGAGGTGTGAGCTCACCCTCCTCCTCCGGCTCCAGATACACTGCCGAGGTGACCATCCTCACGGTGAACAGTAACCAGGCAAAAACCAAACTGGCAGGTGCCATCTTCCAAGGACTCTCCCTCTGGTTTCTCTCAGCTCAGCCACTCCACTACCTTTTGGCCCTCTCCCCGAAAACTCTCTGTAAAATCCCCCGGGGACTTTTCACCACAGCTCGCTGTCACCACAAGACGTAGTGCCCCTGTCTTACTCCAACCCTCCAAACACAGCTCTAATGAACTGGGAGCCTCCCTCTGGCCTTAAAACACCAGCTTGAATGATGTCCCCACCAACAATGAGATTCCACACATGAATAGGGGGAGCTGAGGGGAGTCCAAGGTAACACGTATGTTACCGCCTACCACGTAGATGTCCTATTAGTAAACATCTTACAACCGTTTCTTACCACAGGGAGCAACAACGCGTCCGGTAACCATGTAAAGAGGAACAACAGTACAGGGCCAGCACTTCTTTGTTGTCTGCATCCTTTGTCTCTGCATTTTAAAATCTTTACTGGTGCGGGAATCCCAGTCAGTCAGGCGAGAAGAAAGTCATTACGAGTCAAGGGCAATTCAGTCACGATGCCAAAGACCCGTGAGTGTACGTGTGGTGGAAGAGACCATAAAACACTTGAGCAAGCAAACACAAGAAGGAAAACATCATTTTCATCCCTTTACCAAAAAAGCTTTGAAACAGAAGAATAGTAATTAAACAGCCATATATCTGTTAAAGATGTGCAGACAATTTGTAAGTGGTGATATAAGAAATACATGAGATAATGTGGCAGAAAAAGCCTCACACTCTCTGCTTTTAATGAGTTTAATTTACAAGATTAGTTTCAAAGACACTGAATCTTGTGCTTTTTTTTGTTTTGCAAATAAGACTGGTGCAAGTGTTCGGCTGAACCGCTTGGCATTGTTTTGGCAGACAAATAGCTTTAAGAAGATTGTCTGGCAGAAGAAAATCCTGCTATAATCTCACTGCCATTGTAAAAGAGAGTTAAGATCAATGGCTTCCTTCCTGCCTCCATTTTTACTGCACAGAATAAACCACAATAAAAGCACCAGACAAAAAGAGTTGGTCACAACAGGTTGACATCCTGCCGTCAACAGATGTTTATTTCCTGATAGTTGTGAGGAAACCTCAATCACTGCATGAGTTCCTCCATTTTAACTTAGAGTGAAGTTGTATATAAATGCATAATACATAATATTAGATTAAAACAAGCAACAAAACTGTTCAGTGTGAATCAGTAAATTACAACTGTGACAATGATCCAAATACACAAATACTCCAAAGAGATTAAAAACTTCAATACAATTAAGAGACATGTTGTAATCAGCTGTCAGTGATCTGATAAAATATCTTTTTTGGGAATGTATTCGATAAATTCATGCTTTTATAAAAAGGTTGAATGTGCAAAAATCAGAGTACTTCTATCGCCACTGTGTATCTTCAGCAGGTGATCCTCCACGGTTATCCAGATGTTCAGATTCACTCCAGATGTTCTGTGTCTTCAGTGAACAGATCAGCCAGGTCGGCTACTGTCAGCACGGCAGCCTCCGAGTGCTTCATGGTTGTGCTGGTGTGACTGGAATTAAAATAAAAACTATTATCAGTTCCCTCAGTCAGCTGTTACCTGTGAACAACTCTGAATTTATGGGTTTTAAATATAAAGATGTCTAAAGTACTATTGACTTTATTCTGTTAGTATTCTTACCTTTTGTCTGCAGTTTTCATCATTGCCTGCATTCTTTCTTCAATGGTGGATTTGATGAGGAATCTGTGAACAAATGTTGGCCTGGCAGACAGAGACAACAACTGGAATTACACAAAATGTACAAAATAATGGAGGTACATGTCATTAAGTATAATATTAAAGTATTGATTAAAGCATTAAAACCTCTGAAACTTCAACGAATATGAAAAACTTTAACTGCATGTAGGTCTAAATACCGTCCCATCTATGTTTGCAGGTCTAAACTGCTGGAAAAGTTCCTTATTAAAATACCGTTGTCTCCTGACAGACTGAACTCCCAGCATCTTACTTGGTTTGGCCGATCCGGTGCACTCTGCCGATGGCCTGGAGCTCGTGAGCGGGGTTGAGGATCGGCTCCACCAGCAACACGTGAGTCGCCTCGATGATGTTCAGGCCGTTGGAGCCGGTGTGGAGGGGAAGGAGGAGGATGTTGATATTTTCGTCGTACTTGAAGGAGCACAGATTTTCCTGGAAAATGTAAGTCAGTACACTCATTACAAACAATGAAGTTATTTCCGTCTTGCGCTTAATTTGAGCTCAAGTTTTATTACAGCAATCTCTAATGTAGATATAAGCGTTTTTAATTTGCGTCTTAATAAATATGAAATGTGCTGATAAACATTTTGTTACACTATTCATTATTAATTTAATTTTTTAATGCTGAAGCTACAAGTATTCAGTGTTAACCCCCCAAATTTTACAAAATAAGTTCCTCTGAAACCAAATCAAGATCACAAGGTGCCATAATGTAGCGGGGCTGAATCTTCTAAACTCTAGAAAATTCTTCTTTGATCAACCATTTAAAGAAAGTAAAAGAAGAATTGGTGATGGAGGTTTTTTAGAATTTTTACAAATTAGTTTCAGAGAGAAACATCCAATATAATAAGCTAAGGTCTTGTCTGTAAGGATATCTCACAAACTTTGGAATGGATTTCCATCAAGTGAAGACAAGATGGCCTTGGTCCAAATAACTAATTAGAAGATATTGGTCGTAGGCTGGACCTTTGTTTTCCATCCTTATGGGATTAGTGCTAGTTTTTTTATCCAGAGGGTATGTTTGCAGGTCAAAAAAATCTATTTAACCTAAAAATAGAGTCGTAGGAATGATGTGTTTGGGTGTAGTGGCAAATTGGAGAATTACTATGTTGGTGGAGGACATACTTCAGCATCAACCTTAAAGGTATGTGAATGTATTTAGAGAAGTTTTCCGTGACGAGTGAATTGTCCTAAAGTGGTAAACTCCACCTGGTGAAGTTGTGCAGCTCACTGAAGAGAAAAGCAACTATGTGGTTAAGTGTGATATGCATTTTTAGAAACGGTGACAATGAAAATTAAAACCTGAAATTTGTGAATCCCGTTGATTTGAGAAAACTCCATGTTGTTGTCAAACAAGGCCTTAGCGATAATGTCCAGGACACTCAGCCACTGTTCAGAAGAGAAACAAGAAACAACCTGGGGTCAGATCCAAACTCCATATCATCAGAGTAAATCACCATCTTCCAGAGCGAGGCTAGTTTACAGTTACCGTGGAGAAGACCAGACACTTGGCCCCGGGGTCGGTCAATTGAATCTTCTTCAGTGTTCTCACCACAGCCTCCACTTTGGTAGAGTGACTTCCCTGACAAACACAGGAGGAGGAAAATGAGGCTTTAATGTTAATGCGCCCTGACCAAAGCTGTGTTAAATCACATTTAGTTACATAACAAGGCATGAATCGAAGTATAATCCCATAATAAGTGCAACTTATGGACAATTAAGCAACTTTTACTGACCTTGACTGGTATGTCCTGGTCCTGACTGGATGACTGTGTGGTGAACACGTAGGAGATCTCTGCGTGAGACGTGGTCTGCCTACAGATGGCACATTTGATAGCACGCCGCCTCGAGCCCACGCTGTACTGCTCCACGATGATGGCAATGCACTCGTTGCAGAAGCAGTGGCCGCAGGTCAGCACTGCCCACTGGAGAAGAAAAGAAAATCAAACTGTTAAATATAGAACCTGATAAGTGAAATAAAATGATCCAGGATATTTTAAGTTGTTTTTTTTGCTGAGTTTTATCTAGTTCTATCGACTTCAGTGTGCGCCCCTGAGGGCTTTATAGGACCAAAATATAGCTATATCAATTTAACGCCTTTTAAATAGTTTTTTTCTTATGTATTTGAAGCAATGGTAAGCCAAAAAAGGGAAATCTCCTTGATGCACCAGGAACATTATGACCATCAATTGATTGTTTTGTACACAAACCTGACAGTACACTAAATATCAACCAATGTTGCATAAACACAGATACAAGTAGAATATGTGATACATTTAATATCGCCCTCACATCTAATCAACGCTCACCTCTTGTCCCAGAGGCCGAGCACAGATGGGACATGGCTCTGGGTTCAGCCCTCCAGTGGATTTGTCCTGGGACTTAAACAGAGGAATGTAGGTCATTTGAAGTGAGATAATACCACAAAGTTTAAGATAAAACCTTCTGATTTACATGGGAAAGAATTTATGTACTTTGTAGTTACAATCAAATGTGAATTACCTTCTCCAGATTTGTGAGATACAGAAACTGGCCAAGCTTCTTTTGGAGTTGAGACTTGGCCACCGCCTGGTCGTTTAAAAGCTTGACTCTGTTCTGCTCCACCTGGAAAGCAAAACAGCCGAGGGCGGAGGTCAGGAATGCATTAAAAATAGTTAAGGCAGAATAATACATCCCTGGAAACAATCAGCGACAAAATGTCTGATACTGGGTCAGCGGCTAGACTTCATCTTTTAATTTCTCCATGAACAGCTTAATATTTAGGACTGAAAAAACGTGTGCTCATATGAGTGGCAAATTGCTGAAGAAAGTTAAGTTTTAGATGATTAGTCCTTTTGTGTCTACTGATTAAGAAACACTGCTGGACATCACATTAAACAAGCAACTCTGCAAATCAAGTTTTGGAGTGGAAATTAAATACGTAAATACATATAATTTCAGTTATTTTAAAGCTCTTATAACACGATATTCCTGATTTTAAGACATGGATCTACCTCTGTTGCCGTTTCTTTTCAATGTTTTTTCGTCATTTTTGTGATACAGGGCTATAAAAATCAAATTGACCAGTTTTTAGTTCCTAAACAGGATAAACTCGCTTTAGCATGTTGTTTTAATGTATAATAATAAGATGTTTCATTGTCTTTAACTCACCTCATGTGGCTCTATGATGTGCAGCAGTTTGGGCTTCGGTTCATCGGGCAGACGCACACGTAGTCTCTCTGTGGCCATCCCCAGCTCATCGATGGCCGACACGTGGTTCCTCAGCACCATCCAGTACTCATGCAGCACCTGAGAAGGCACAGAGGTATCGGTCACAACAGTGCTATCTTTCTCTTCACTATTAGCACTTTAAAGGGGCAATATGTATATTTATTTTACAGCCAACAAAATCACATTGTGCATGATGGAAATTGTTGGTAAATACCAATCTTTCATTGATTAATACACCCGCTGTTTATTGCCTTTCCTAAGTCACTCAACAATTTTCTGGTTCGGACTGACAGCTTATGATCTATTTTCACATTTACAAACTGCCTCATGATACTATTTACAATTTATAACAGATAACAAACAGGAAATGGACAATACATTTGCTGTCATGTGTTTGTAAACCTCTCTTGACATTTCATCTCAAAAAATGAGACATCATTTTTTTTTAACAGCTGTAATTTTAATGCAAACTTATAGGTTGTGCTTGTACCTTGTACTCTTTCTTCCAGTTCTCAAACAGCTCCATGAAGGTGTTGCCCTCCTCCACCAGCTCCGGGTCCATGCGTTTAACTTTGGCAAAGGACAGGATGGCTTTCAGAGAGCGCTCCGTCTCACTGGCTGCCCAGAGACCTCGGCTGGTGGTCGGGAGGCGGTCGTCCATCAGCCCGTCTTCATCTTCAATCATTTCTTCAAAGATGGCCGTCTGACCCTTCACCCTGTTGGGTAATTTATTTTTTATTAAATCAGCAATTAAATTTGTCATGCAATTTGACAGATATTTTAAAATACTGCTGTACTTACGTGTGAGAAAACAACTTGGACTCATAATCGATGAAAAGTACATCCGCTTTGCAAAAAACACAACTAAAATATGACAAAAGAGATATGAGTTATAATTTAAAAAACAAACACAGGTACTGCCAAAATTTAAAAAACAGGGTTTCATGTATTTGAGCTTATAAACATTCAAAAGGTGTATTGAAATATTACATGGTGTGTATTTTCAGTCAAAACAAGGCTAAAAATGCTGATGTCTCACTTATTGAGTGGCAGTCTCATCGGCCTGAGGTGACAGATGGTGACCTCATCAATCACTTTCTTTGAAGCCGGGCCTTCGAGACTCTTCACCGCGTCTTGCACGGTCTTTTGGGATTTCATCAGATCTTGCATTTGAGTGGTGAGTATGAACTGCAGACCACAAGCGTCACGGAACCTGCAGCACACCACATTTTGCTTTCATCACAATACTGTAAAGACAACTATTAACCATCATCCTGTTTTTAAATAAATCCACGGTTTACTTTTCTGCCATGGTGAGCTTGTTGGCTTGTTGTTTGTAGCTGGACGTCAGCTCATTCTTGATGCGCGACACCAGATCGTCGTCGTTGGAGCACCGGATCGCCTTCTCAATAACATCTAGCCACCAGGGAGTATTCAGGTTGACCTTGAGAGAGAAAGTCAATCACATATGCAGAAAATATGTTAATTCAGTTATACTACAAATACAGATCAATCTGACTTCAGTGTGTCTAAATATCAAACCATTTCTCAAAACAATGCTATTAAATATTCTCATTTATTGAATCAGAAACTAAACTCAAAGTAGAGCTAATGTACCTTAAGTCTTGGAGATACGGTAGGGAATAAAACAATACAATGAACATCAACAATATAAAACAACTTCATAAAACATAATTTGCTTCCATTTGAACAAGGAATCTTTTATGAATGACTAAGGTGTGAAACAAAAGTATCTTAGTATATTTTCTGAGTTTCCCTAAATCCCCTTAAATCAGGTTTAATTGCAGGTTAATGGCCGATGCTTTTATTAGAAATGTTATTATCACTAATATATTTATCCACATACATTGACTTGGCACAAAAAAGTATTATAAGTCATTCTGTATATGTATTTGAGAAATGATCGGTTATAATACGAAGCAGAATTTGCTTCAGTGTCGATGTAAAGAGGTTCTCACTTTGCGTTTCAGCTCTTTGATGTTCTGTAGCACCGGCTGCAGAGCCTGATGGGCGTCTGCGACCTCAGAGTCGTATTTGGTCATGTAGTGCTGTCGCAGTTGCTCCCCCTGCAGAGACACGGAACGTTAAAGCAGAGGCCATTCATACATTTTTTTATAAATGGATACGTTTGTTACTGAAATTAACACATTTCTAATTGGAATAAATGTTTTCTGCGTGAGATAAATATTCATGCATTACCTCCTCACTCAGTCGGTGATCTCTCAGCGTGGGAGGTATCCCAGGATGCTTTGCACTGAGCAGCTCCATCAAATTGTGGGTAGCATGAAGTCTCTATTTTACCACAAATGCAAAAAAGACCTTTTAATATAAGCTTGCAAGGATCATATAGGCTCCTTTCTCTTGTCAGATGGTGTCTGATTTCAGAATTGAAACCCTTCATATGTTAATCACAGACATGAGAAAAAGACATGAATGGGATGAGGCCATGTACCTGTAATGAATCTGTTTTCAGTCGGCCTTTGTGCTCCTCTGATGAACGAAGCACTTCTCTATACATCTCTGTCGCCTCGAGGAACTCATCTGCGGGGTTGTCAAAGGAGGCGGTCATTATTAGCGACACTCAACATGTTCCCGTCACATGTGCAGTTAATGAGACGTGCTACACAAACCAACCCAGTGCACTAAGCCACATTATACATATCGCCTAACAGAGACAAAAAATCTCGATACACAAAGACGAGATCATGTCTTGTGTTCTGTTCGAACTGATTCCCATGGGAAACTGGGAGCGCAGGGAGCACAAGTGGGGTTTCTTACTTCTGATGATGTGGATTCCAGCCAGGCCATTGAGCGCGCACACCAATTGTCTGTGTGCTTCTTCACACTCCACTCGACATTTCTTCTGCAGAGACTTCAGCAGCTCCTCCATCGTCATGGTGCTGTGAGAGGGGGGAGACAAATCCATTCAACGGACCCTCCAATGCAAATTACACAGAATGGGTCAACATTAAATAAACACAGCTACACATTGTATGAGGTTAAAGAGGTTGCTGCGGTCTATTACCGTTACTAATGATGTGATACTCTAATTAGTCTAGCTTGATTGTTAATTAACCGTTGCAGCTGCTCACAGATAAGACCTTTCTTGTCGCCTGTGAGCGCCCTATAAACATATTCAAGTGTGGTCTACCTTTTCTGCAGAGGCAGGAACTCCCCCCTCACTGCCTGCGGATGGCAGCAGGCCTGACGTAGCCTCAGCAGCGGGCACAGGATGGTGTGGACGGTGCGGCGGTCCAGGCTGCCAAGTTTCAGGCTCCAGTCGGAGATCTTCCTGATTTTGACCAGAGCATCCTGGGAGCAGACCTCATGCTGACGGTGGTAGAAGTGACCCTCGACGGGGGAGAAACGAAGCCAGTGCACCTCCTCTGTCTGAGGGGGAATCTGGATCTGGAAGAACAGAGAACAGATAAGATGGAACTTAATTAATCCTGAAGGGAATTCTGATGAGATTGATCAAGGACTAAAACAGAAGAATAAGAAAAAACAATCTAGTAAGAATATAAACGTATTTAAACAATAGAACAATAAATATTGAGTGTATGACAAGTACTACTGATACCAGTGCAAAGGTAAATTTAGTCAAAGAGGTAAACTAAAATAGATATAGTGAATAAAAACAACAGTAAACTGAACTACATATTCTGAAGAAGAAACATTGCCATTCGTCATTATTCAAATCTTTCTGACTACATGAGATTCTTTAAATAAGTAAAAATGATGTTGAAATGTTGGTGATACAGAACTTTCGTTGTCCTACCTGATCAATGACGTCTTTTTTAGCTGATCGCCACAATAATTGAGCAATGACGTTGTACAGCGGCTCTGTGTTCCCACGTCGATAAGGGCGATAAAGGAGCTGGTCCCACCAGTGTTTCACCCAGTACGGGTCAACTCCAAGGAAAAGCATCAGGCCGTACAGATCTGTGCAGAAAACATCAGTTTACAGAGTCAGTTTTGATGTCTTAATCAGGTTTTTAATGATTTTTAAACAATAATTGGGGTATCATTCCTACGTCATGATTTTTTTGTTTTTACCTTCTAAGCCTCTCTGGACAGGAGTACCACTGACACACCAGCGGTTGACGGATGCGAGGCGTAGAGCCATTTCTGCAGCCTGAGAGCAAAATAAAAGGAAGCATAAACAAAGTTCCAATAGATAAACTGAAACAAAACATTGTATTAAACACATAGACTAACATCTCACATACAAACTATGAATATTTAAGATTCTATTCACAACTTTGATCAGGATAAATACAGTATTCTGATATAGAAGTAAGGTTTTTAAACACTTAAAATCCTAATGCTTCCTCCTGTAACTAACCAAACCACAGGTTCTGATTTCTGGATTCCCTTCCACTCACCTTGGCAGTGGGACATTCAACCATCTGAGCTTCGTCCAGACAGATGCGCCACCACTCCACCGCCACCAGAGGACTGGGTATGGCCATGTAGCGCTTCTGGTTGCGGAAGCGGCGTCCGTCCTTGCTGTTGGTGTGGGGAATGTCGACGTAGTTGAGCTCCGACCGCAGCACGTCGTAGGTGGTGATGACCACATCCTGCTCAGCGAGCATGTGTGGCTGGATGAATCCATGCTTCTTCACACCCTGATACACCTGAGATTAAAGAGGAATATAAATTAGCAAAGTACTTCAAACTGTTTTGTGCTTTTCCTGAAGTGCAAGAGAATGCATGTTATAATGTGAAAGAGACGAGAAGTGTACATACTTTAACAAATGATAAAAATAAATGCAGGTGAGACAACAAATTAAACATTGTGTACTGAAGTGTGTGTAGAAGGATAGCTGTAACATTCAGAATGTCAAAAATGTATCTGTTGCAGAGAACAAAGACCCTACTTATCTCACTAATTTTATCAAACTAACACTTAAGATAAAGGGCTGATTATACTATATACATTTTACTTGTGCATGTCAACTAATGACGTTTCCTAAACTTGGTGCTTGTTCGCAAAGGAATTCTGATAACTGTGTCAGGGTTAGCGAGATGACTCTTCTAGTGCCTCGATCAATGATATTTATAATAAATATATGTTGTTCTGATATTTTAAGACAGTGGTAAGGGAGAAAAGCAACATCCAGACATCTGCAACTAACTTTGTATTGCCGATATGTTAATGTGTGATTTCTACCCTGCAGTTGAATCAGCTAGCCAAAGACTCATATATATCCATTCTACTTCCTCACCAGCACTCGCAGTGAGGACGACCTGATGTGCCGGTTGATCTCCTCCACCCACTGGTGGCAGATGGAGCTGGGGGAGATGATGAGGGTGGCACCGGTGGAGACGGGTTTCATGGCGACGAGGCAGTGAGGGCAGTAGAAAGGTGTCGTCTCAAGGCTCTCCTCTTTATAGTTCACACAGTCTGCATGCTGCCACAGCTGGCAGTTCATACACTGGACCCGAGCCTTGTAGTCAAGGATTCCCAGCTCACCACAGATGCACTCAAAGCGGTAGTCCGGAGTGTTGAACGGGATGACAGACACTCGGGTGGGGGTTTCTACCTCCTGTGATTCAAGCTGAGGAACTTCTCCGCTTTCCTCATGTAGATCATCCATTCTGGGTGAGCCCTGTGTATCGGACTCCCTTTTATCCTGAGACATCTGTAAGGCTGCGGTGGACGTATCCAGCACGTCATCTGACTGATCTGCTTTCTTGTCCAGACTTTCATCCCATTCCTTGGTTGTGTCTGTCTCATCTGGTGCTAGACAGTCCGATGCAGGCGAGTACTGATCTCTTTGATCTTCTGTTAGAAGAGAGTTTTGCAGAGCGGCTTCTGCTTTCTCTTTTGCTCGCCTCTGAAACATTTTCCTGGGCGTGCTCTCTGTGTTTTTGGAGTTCTACCAAAAAGAAAAAAAAGTGAACAAAAGTTCACTAATACAACCAAATAAATATTTGCAGCATAAAACATTTATATTTGGAGCGCTTTATTCTTACAGACTTGGCTGCTCCTACTGATGTCTTCTTGGTTTCTTTGTAGTTCTTTCCCAGTTTAAATGACCCTGCCAAGCCACGACCTTTGACCCGGTGGACCAGGCCTTCATCTATCAGCTTCACCAGCGTCTTCTTCATGTGGTTGCGGTTTTTTAGGAGGTCGTAGCCGTAAGTGGCCCGGATGTAGGTGAAGATGGCGTTGACGGAGGCTCCTTTTCCAGATCTCATCTCCTTGATGGCAGTGAGGAGCATGACACGCACAGCTGCACAAAAATAAAGAGGTTTGTTTAAAATATCTAAATCAAATTGCATGGAAGTAAAAGCTGTGATGTGTGAGAGGATGGTGAGTGACATACTTGGGTAGGATATTTTCATTTTAGGCTGAACTTCAGACTTGCAGCGGATAACTTTCTTTCTCTCCAGAGGAGGAGGAGGTACAAAATAATTTACAGATTTTCCCTGCAAGACCAAAAGTGATAAACTATTAAATATTTTCAGAACGATGCCGTCTATACAGAGCACATTAGAATGAATAGAACAGTAGACACAAATCCTACATTGTATGACTGTTAATAATCATCCATGGCAATAATATGGTGAAGGTTAAGAGAGAGAAATTCTGTATTTTTAGCTGTAGGTGTCTCCTCACCACAGGCAGGGTTAGGGCCTCCTGCTTGAGGTCCTGTCGGGTGTGATACAGGATGAGAGCCAGAACTTCCACCGTCTTTCCCAGCCCCATTTCATCAGCCAAGATCCCACCGGGCCACTCCACACCCGCCAGGGGAAACTCTCGGATTAGGCTGAAAAATAAAAAGATACAAAACTGCTGAAAAAATACTTAAATGTATCACTAAAAAACTCCTTGAAATCACATCCAAAGGAAGATTACTGTGCTTCCACAAAAAGACATTACAGGGTCAGTTTTTCCAAATTCAAAAATACATATTTTCCAAATTACCTTTTAATTGTATCTATCCATGCAGATCTGTTTTGGTTTTATGTGCTGAGCTTTTGAGATATCAGTTCATGACAGCTTTGCTGCTGACCCAACACAATAGGGATGAAAGGAATTTAACTTGTGCTCCTCAAAGCATTAAAAAAATGCATATAAAGATGTCTGAGTTGTGTCCAATCCTCAGCACATAAAACTTAAAACAATGTGCATGGGCAGACGGTTCTGGTGGTAACATAGAAAATATGTTTTTGTGATTCAAGTGAACTGACCTGTTAACATTCAAGTTCTTACCAGCCGGTAAAAGGGTTGTAGAACATCTTCTTTCCGCACAAAGTGATCAACTCCCTCCAGAGGAAATGCAGAATTTGTTCTGCAAAGAAATGGAAAGTATTGATGCAGCTATCAAAGTCCTATCGTAGGCCTTTTTCACTAAAGGAACTTAACTTTTTTATCGTTTCCACTTTACTCTGCACACTTTGGTGGTGAGTTCCTGAACCTTGATTTCGGGTATTTCTGGTATTGTACCAGACAAGAAGTGAGTACCTTTAGGTGACGTGTTCCTGTATTTCTCTCTCTTCAGCATCCAGTTGACGGCCTGGCTCTGATAGGGTCTGAGAACAGGGATGAGAGCTTTGTGCTGCACATCATAGGTCACCTCCCGGTTCTCTCTCTGGTGCAGATGCCTGATGTAATCATAGAGCTCCTCCACATTTTGCCTCTCCAGGTCAGTGTCGCATTCCTCCTCCTCATTCTCTACAACTTCTGCGTGGAAATAACAGCAGAGAAATCGGTTTGTGTTTTAGGAGAACTTGTGACACACAGGAAGCCTTAAACCAGACCAGGATCAGACCCTTACCGGGGATAATGAAATCGTAGAAATACTCCATTAACTTCTGCATTAGTTGGTTTGCTTTCTTCATCCGAGCGTTTCCTTCACTGAGGAACTCCAGCTTCCCGAGCCCAGTTTCCAGCAAGTAAATCCCAACCTGCCAGATGCAAACAGATGTAAGAAACGTCTGCCTCTTTTTCATTACTGCTGTGGAAACATCTTTCACACACATTTATTATTACCATAACCACATATGCAGTTAATCTTAAGGTTTATCTGGCTATCTGATGATGAAGAAAGTGAAGTAATTGGTCATAGTTTTCATTCCATCCTCTCTGAAATACCTCCATACCTTGACTGACCCCTCTGTGGTCTGGTGGCAGAGCTGCACCACCCTCCTCTTCTGCATCCAGTCGAGGTCCTCCAGCGAGATCACACGGAGGCTGCACTCCGCTGTGCAAGTGTCCTCATCAGGCCTCCACTGTACTCCCGAGCTCTCATCGCAGCTGCTGTAACTGAGGCAGAGCCGCTCAAGCGTCCTGTGGAGCACGAAAGCTCTCTGTTCACAGTCCGACGGGGTCCGAGCCGGCCGGACGCTGAACTCCCCAATGAGCGCCTTCCAGATGTGGCCGAGCTTCAAAACTGGCTCCACGGTGAGGGCCAGGGAGGCCGAGGTGGAGGTGCTGTCTGACGACGTGCTGGGGAGTTCCTCTGTAAACCGCACAGAGCTGCTACAGGCAGCCTCCACCACGTCCTCGCTGGTGGAGGGAAAGGAGCTGCCAGAAGGAGGGTTGACAGGAAGAACGGAGCAGGTCGGCGTCTGGTCGTCCTCCCGGATCTCCTCGTTCTTGCGGTCGTCCAGCATGTTCCAGTTCAACCTCTTCTTGGCGTCTTCATCCACCCTCACAGGAGGAGCCCTCTTTCTTCGGCTGCTCATGGTTACGCTCTACACAGAAAGCAAATAAATAGTTAATAACAAAAGTAATTCTAATTTAAATGTGTTTATTACAATATCAGTGGCATAATGTGTGACACATTCATATTTGGTCGACAAAGTGAGCTTCTTTTTAACACCAAAATGATGATTGCTGGTACTATACTCTTATGACACCAATACTTCCTACATAAAGATTAAGATAATTAAACCTTTCCCACTTACATTTGGTTTAGGTTTGTTGGTTTTCAGTTTTTTCCTCCCTCCTAAAATGTTTACATATTTTCTACATGCACTTTAATATGCAGACATGAGTTGTGAGCAGTTCAACTAAAGAGTTGTTTTTTATTCTCAGATTATTTGATTGGGTTTTAGGATTCTTTGAATTAGTATTCAGTACTTCACAAGTAAACAGAAAAAGAAACGTTTCTTTCTTAGTGTTTATGTATGTTTTCAATACAGATAATGTTAGAATTTTCAAAATAAGAGGTGAAAAATTATTTGGTTAATTGCTATTTACCACCTTTTGTCATCTTGTGTACATGGTGCTGGTAATCAGATTACTAACTAACATGTATATTTACATGCAGGCTGACTGATTACAGTTTTAGCTATTTTAGGTGAGAAGAAAGCAGGGATTGTATGAACACTGATGGCGTTACACAATGAAAACACTTTCTATCTGAGTGCTGGCTGCGAATTTTATCGTTTGGCTGCAAAAATGCGAATAAAAAACGAGCAGATTTACTTCCAGAGCCTTCCTCAAACGGGTCCTGTTTCTATCGCTGCATCAGAAGTCGTTTCAGGTCCCGACAGCTCCAGATATTCAGGCTGAAACGCACCAAAACACACATTTACCGACTCCAATGCTGCTGTTCGCCATTTTTAAATACAGGAAGTGACGTCAGAGCAGAGTGTTGGCTTCAAGTGGTACTGCAAATGTACTACTTTTATTATTATACTATTTTATTATCAGTAATTATGAAATGTACTACTTTATTATCAGTAATTATGAAATGTACTACTTTTATTTGTTTACTATTTTATTATCAGTAATTATGAAATGTACTATTTTATTATCAGTAATTATGAAATGTACTACTTTTATTATTATACTATTTTATTATCAGTAATTATGAAATGTACTACTTTTATTTGTATACTATTTTATTCAGTCAGTAATTATGAAATGTACTACTTTTATTATTATACTATTTTATTATCAGTAATTATGAAATGTACTACTTTTATTATTATACTATTTTATTATCAGTAATTAATGAAATGTACTACTTTTATTATTATACTATTTTATTATCAGTAATTATGAAATGTACTACTTTTATTTGTATACTATTTTATTATCAGTAATTATGAAATGTACTACTTTTATTTGTTTACTATTTTATTATCAGTAATTATGAAATGTACTACTTTTATTTGTATACTATTTTATTATCAGTAATTATGAGTAAATGCAAGTCGTGAATCTATATTTTCACATATTTTATTTTTTATTTAATTTTCTGGGCACATTTTGTTCTGCTTTCGACCTATTTTTAGCCCTTTTGATGAGATAAAAAGCCCTGATTTAATAAATTATTAGAAATTAGAAAAAATAATAATAAATTTACAACATTTTTAACAGTGTATTGAATTAATAATTTCATTAACATTCAATGGTTTTTCTTTATTTTTTATTTTTTTTCTACATTGTAGATTATTAAATCCAAACTATGAAGGAACACATATGGAATTATGTGGTAACAAACAAATGCTCAACAAACCAGAATATGTTTTATATTTTAGATTCTTCAAAGTAGTTGAATGAGAAGGTGTGTCCAAACTTTTGACCGGTACTGTATATATTTACATCTCTTATTTTTTCTCCTTTCTCTATCTTCTTTTACGTTTTTTTTAAATTATGAATACGATATAATTTACATAAAAATAATACATTTATTATTGAGCATTATTGTCATTACATCTTATGTTGTGACCAAACAACAGTATTGATTTCTATTTATGAATAAAGTTTTATTTAAAGATCATGGTGCAGGACGCAGTTCCTGTTACCAGCCACAAGGTGGCAGCAGAGCACCAGATCTTCACAGCTGCAGCGGCGGACTGCAAGCGCATCACATCTGTCACTGACAGGCACGACGCAGCGGTGCTCATTATTTGAAGTTTGACCAGTCTCTTGACACTTTGCATGAGGAGAATAAACAACCTTCCACCTCATAAAGATGTGGTATAGATATATTTGTTTTCCAGGTTACCAGCTCTCCTTAAACAGCCTCCTCCTCCCCTTCATGTGCACTTGCACAAAAAAATGTAATTAATCGGTGTTGCATTGTCTGACACATCCTCCTGACGTGCAAGGACTGTGGCTCCAAATCAGGGGCACTGCAGCGAGTGTGACCCGCTTACAAGATGCAGGGAGGAAGAGGAGAATAAGGGGGCACCTCATGATACAGAGAGAGAGAGAGAGAGAGAAAGGAAGAGAGAGAGAGAGAGGGGGTGTCAGTCCCACAGTGTTTTTTCTGCAGAAGAGTCCAGTCCGGCTGCTTCAGAGGAGACACAGACCCGTGATGTCCCGTATTGCCTGCTGCAGGTAGGTAAAGTGATGCCGGTTATTAGGTGCTTTGCAGACACAGACAGTTTACTTAACACTGCTGCGTTTTCTTAGTCTGCTCTATTAATTAAGCTCCACCCTGTAATTGGGATGCATGTGCAGAGAGGTAGGTGACGATGTTGAGAATTGTGACACAGGATTTAGAGCTGCGACTGAAGAGCCATTGATGGAGTCAAGCTGTCAGACGGGGGGACAATATCAATCAAATAAAGCCCATCACTGTGTCCTTGTGTGATGCTTTCAGGGGCAAAAGTTGAAGAAACAGTCGCAGGTTGAAATGGATTGATTTGCATGAAGGAATTCAGCTGGGAGATGCAGGCAGCTGTCTGTGGTGCTGAAACTCAAAACGTTTCTCCAGTTACAGAGATAACTTTTTATCTCTCAGATCTACAACTTGGTGTCATTAAAGCTTGTCATGTATGATCCCTGCTTATATCAGTTGTTTCAGGTTCCACCCTGTTGATAACAGTATACTTGAATGCAACAGGAATCCAATAACTTTGCCTTTTTTTCATTTATTTGATGCAACTTTAATGTATGATTTCATGTATTATTTGTGACAGATGAGGGAGGTGTTATGAATTTTCAATTTTTAGATGTATGTCTGTGTGTGGTGGCCCAGTGAAACATTGGTTATTTGAGTCACATTAATGGATCATTTTAATTACCAATTCATTTAAATGATCTTTACTTCACCCATAATCTTTTTACGAGTAGAAAAAAAAAAAAAGAAAGCTGAATGTGACATATTCAAATGACCTGTTTTGTCCGACCAACAGTTAAAACACAAAAATAGACAGTTTACTGTCGTAGATAACAAAGAAAATAATTCAATCTAGTTCAAATTTGAGAATCTGGAATCAGACAATGTTTGATATGAAGGCTTATCGACTTTATTGTGGTGAAAATCAATAATTAATGCTCCACATCTCTCATACAGGTTTGCAATCTGAAGGAGAAGCAGCTGAGTTCATTTCCATTTTATCTAAACGTGGATTGATGGACCTCCATTATGGCAAAGTGGACATGATTCTGCATTCAGGACCTGTGGCACAATGTCGAATATGATTAACCTGACTGCCATTAGCATTCTACTGTTCGGGGCGTTTGTGTTGTCTAGAGCCAAGTATGAGAGGTCAGCGGTGCCGAGCTCTGCCTCCCGCCTGGTGGCCAGGATGGACGGGGATATTATAATCGGTGCCCTCTTCTCTGTTCACCACCAACCATCGGCTGAGAAGGTGGCAGAGAGGAAATGTGGAGAGGTCCGTGAGCAGTACGGCATCCAGAGAGTGGAGGCCATGTTCCACGCCTTGGACCGGATTAACTCGGACCCGAACCTGTTACCCAACATCACCCTGGGCTGTGAGATCAGGGACTCCTGCTGGCATTCCTCGGTGGCCCTGGAGCAGAGCATCGAGTTCATACGGGACTCTCTCATCTCCATCCGGGACGACAAGGACGGCTCCAGGTGGTGCATCGAGGGGGTGCCCTCCAGTCAGCCTCCGTCGACCAAGAAGCCCATCGCGGGGGTCATCGGGCCCGGATCCAGCTCGGTTGCAATTCAAGTGCAAAACCTCCTGCAGCTGTTCAACATCCCACAGATCGCCTATTCTGCTACCAGCATCGACCTCAGTGACAAGACGTTGTTTAAGTACTTCCTCAGGGTGGTGCCCTCAGACACCCTTCAGGCCAGGGCCCTGCTGGATATCGTCAAACGGTACAACTGGACCTATGTGTCTGCAGTGCACACAGAGGGTAAGTTCATTTGATTTAGTACGGCACTGACATAAAGTTGGAGGACTCACAAGGGTCATATTAAAAAGAGAATTGCCAAAATTGAAGTAGCAAAAAGGGTCCTAACTTTAAGTGTCAAGCTCCAAAAAAATGGTTCCGACATCTCCCATGATGCAACTCTATTGCCCCTTTCTTTGACCCTCGCTGACACACACATCTAGTTTTGAACACAAGCTTTCTCCTCAGGTAAACCCTGTTAGCTCAGTCAGCACTTTCACAATAGTTTGCACTGTTAGCGCTGTTTGCACTGTTAGCGCTCTTAGCACCGTTAGCTGTTAGCCCCTGGCCCGCTGCAGACATGTTGAGACTCAAAACAAAATGCTCTCAGTCTTGGATCTTTCACCTCTAATGAATCAACAGTCCTGTCTTTTGGGCGTTATTTCCTGCAAACAGGAAATTAAAGACAAGGTGGTCCATCTTAGAAAGACATGCCGCTCAGAGGCAGGAGCTCATAACCGCCTCTGCTAGCTCAGCACTGATTTAATCAATGTTTTGTTTTGTTGTGTGAATGACGTTTGTAGACAAATGTTTTCACAGCAGGTGGCTGCAGACAGTTGTGAACTCCTTTGTGAGGCTCATTATGATATTTGTATGAATGGATGTTCAATTTTAGGAGGATGAAAGAGAAAATGGTTCTCTGTGCTCTTTTGTTTGGACTGTAGACGTCCTTTTTATGCATCGAAGTCCAGGAAGCCGCATTGCATATAGACACAAAATAATGTTTTTGCTCTTTTCTCTTCATCTTCAGTTTTTCCAGAAGGAGTTTAACTTTGTTGCTCCTGCAGGTATCACCTACTGTTGCAACTATAGCTTAAAAAATACCAGCAATTATTCAATCACCCGATTTACAGTGTGAGTGGTTTTTCATGCAATTGTGTCAAACATTCTCTGTTTCAGGATCTAAAATGTTAGAATATGAGGCTTTACTCTGTTTTATCTCAAAGTAAACTAACAATTTTGGGGTTTTGGATTGTTGGTCAATTAAAATCAACGATTTTTAAGCTTTTACTTTGGGGACCATGTGATGGAAATCTTTCAGTATTTTATGACATTGTATAGACAAAAACAATGAATACATTAAAAGATTAAGAAAATAATTAAGATTTTCAGCCTTTGTTGCAACCTGCATTTAATTTGCATAAAAATCTGTTTTTCTATTTGTATTTAATTATCAGTTCAGGCTAATTTACAATAGGTCATCTTTCTACACATTGTTGTTTCTCGTTTGAAAAATCTAATTTACATTCTATACAACACATTTTAAATAGCATTAACAATTAATATTCTGCAAAATACATTTCAAAAGCACATCAATTCTAAAATTAAGATTCCACCCACAGTGTTGAACAAGAACACAAAGTGAGATGCATAACAGCTGATAAAAATCCTGGCAAGCCTTCTTTGTTTACTGTGATAAACATCTCTGTGTGCTTTAGGCAATTCAATTGATAAATGCTCTCTCTCTATATATATATATATATCAGACAGAATTCAGCCTAAATACTGAAGCTTTTTAAATCACTTCTTGAGGTAAATTATTGATGGTTTATCTTATCAGTGAAGAGTGCTCCACTCATATTCAGTTATGGCTGTAGAGGTCACTTTAACCCCGTTTGTTCTAGTTGAAATGCTCTTGATTCAATTGAAAGAAGTCTGGGGACACATTGGGCCTCTT
Organism: Anoplopoma fimbria; assembly: GCF_027596085.1. Classification (NCBI taxonomy): domain Eukaryota; kingdom Metazoa; phylum Chordata; class Actinopteri; order Perciformes; family Anoplopomatidae; genus Anoplopoma; species Anoplopoma fimbria. The sequence goes on along the minus strand of NC_072463.1, from coordinate 6,607,270 downwards.
GAAAAGGAAGAGATGTTTTGTCCAAGTCGACCGTCCTTAAATAATTGTGGTTTAAAAAAAAAAGACCATGTTTGATGTCTAAACAACTGGGATGCTGAATACAGCAGAACCTGTGAATCACAAACCCCATTGATTCTCTCCTGAATGAACCCCACCTAACAGCTCCTCTGCTCTCTCTCAGGTAACTACGGCGAGAGCGGGATGGAGGTGTTCAAAGAGCTCGCCTCGCAGGACGGCCTGTGCATCGCCCACTCTGACAAGATCTACAGCAACGCCGGGGAGAAGCACTTTGACAGGCTGCTGAGGAAGCTGCGTGAGCGTCTGCCTAAAGCCAGAGTGGTTGTCTGCTTCTGTGAAGGCATGACGGTCCGAGGGCTGCTGGCGGCCATGAGGCGGCTCGGAGTAGCCGGAGAGTTCGTCCTAATTGGCAGGTTTGTTAGCGGTTCTTTCCCCCACGGGAGTTCCTGTTTTTGTCCGTCAGGTTGTTTTTCTTTATTAAATTATTTGGGATGAAAAGTTTTCAAACAAGAATGATGAAAATCATTGTTGTTTATTTTTTTAAGTCTACAGTGTCTTTTGAGAAGATTTTAATTGTCAGGAAACTCCTCCAACACAATAATCATCAGGAGAAGTAAACAGAAAGATTAAAATAAACAGAAAGAGCTATGTGTGCCACATGGATAAATACCATCTGTGTCAATAATTAATATAATTATATTTGACAATCTCAATATCGTTAGTTTTCCAAGCACTTTGAGGATTTTTAAAACATTTATGACATTGAAAGTTTATTCTTGACCTTGGAAATAGCAGTTGACCAAACAATTTGATCAAAAGGTCCATTTAAAAGCTGTTCTGGAGTGTTAGACTGTCTTGTATAATTGTACCTTATAATTATTATATCCAGAAAAATGATTCTGAGGGAAAAGCAGACGTTGAATCTCCTGTTTTGATGTCCATTACCTGTGCACAGACTGATGCTAATAAAGTAAAGCAGAGCAGTGCCATTTGAATTTTCTCAAGTAAATGAAGAAAGCTCATTTAATTTAGATGTCACTATAGGTATTAATCCCATTTTTGGGAAAATTTGTCAAACATGTTCCCATTAAAAAGAACAACGTAACCCATTGGTCTATTTGGACCGCTCCATGCAGTATTGACTGGCAATGCCTTTACGATGTGTGCAGTACAATGATTCATCCACCAGTTAGAGACATACGATCTGTTATCCCATGGAAGGATGAGGAAAGGTCACTCGATGCTGGAGGCAGAGTCAAATTGCTCCTCCATGTCATGCAAATAAATACAGATGGCTATAATCCCCTTAAAAACTATCACGAAACATCGTAGTAGACATTAGAAGCGTTGATTTGCTTTTATCGTAAAACAGCTCATTTTATGGTTATGGCTGTTTCAAGTGATGTTTATTTTTTCTCTGCTTCAGCTGTTGGCTCAGTGAGTTTTGGTCGATGTCTCAGCTTTCAGAATTATATCGTTTTTGCAGGTAGCATGAAGTGGACAAATCGCTAACGTTATCACCCCTATGTGTGCATGCACTGTTAGCCTGTTTTTGCTGTGTGCTCTTTTATTTGCTTTGTGTTAGAATTTAATTTATTTTTAGTAAAAATGGTTATCATGAGCTTATAGCCAAGTTTGTTGTCATGTTCCGGCTACACAGGATGAATATGTTGCTACATGTTTAACCGCATGTCCTTATTTGGTGTTTGTTGCGATGTGCGCAAGTGGGGCACTCGTGTTTGAGAGGTTTTAAGGGAATTAAAACTCAGTCAGCACAATAATGAACAGGCAAACTGAAAGATTAAGTAAGAAACTCTCACGGGATTTGTGAATGTCTCTGTGGACTTTCGTTTTTCTTGTTTGTGAGTACAGTGAGCACTCCACGCCCCCTCAGTGGGAAGGCTGAAAGGGAAACAAAGTCAGAGGTTTCTGCAGGATTCAGTGTGAGGCTTGTTAGTGAGGCTGCTTGTAGCTTCAAACACAACACCGTCACAGACTTCTGGAGCTTCACCTGCATCATAAAACAACAGTTTTCCTTTTTGCCAGATGCAGACTGCTGTTTGTTACTTGTTAAACAATGTCTACAATTCATTTGCAGCCAAAGGATTCATATTATTTGACTTCAAAAGAGATAAGAGATTCAACTTTATTTATCTTAAGTGAAATTGTTGTGCAACAGTTGCAGTACAAATAAGGGAAGTGTGCAAATATAAAGAGGGTAAATTAAATTGTGAATAAACCAATACACATGATCCTTAACGTTACCCTTGTTTATATTTTTGGCATAAGTTGCTCATATCTCAATAGCTGTGAGAGCCAGTTTTTTAGTTTTTGTTTGTTTCATCATTGAAAATCCATGATGAACCAAAATCTTGTAGACCTGTTATCCTTCAGTTTCAAGATCACAGTTTGTGCCTCTCCCATTACATTTGAGACATAGAGCTAGAAGGTTTTACCAAAATATAAATACTCGGTGTTCTCTGAAAAATTCAGCAGGTTGTTTTACATTTACCGCTGTTTTAAAAGTATTTTTCAAGATCCTCGTATACGAAAATAATTGATTCCATGCTCGATTAAAAAAAAAAGATTGTGACTTTCCCATCCAGGAAGGTGGAAGAAACAAGAACAAGAAGAGATGGCGTCTGTCCGTGTTTTCTTACAAAAAAATATATTTTTGACCTTGGAAGGTGCATTAAGCAGCTGTTTTGATCTTTCTTTCGTACTATATGAGTGTATAATTATTGTATCCCCGTAACTTAAAATGATACCTTTTCTTGTCATAACTTCAGCTATTTGTGCCTCGTTTTTTGACATGATATTTGTGGAGATAATGAAGATAAATGTAGTTTACGAGACAATCTTATCACAGGGTCCTTTTAGCTGCTGTTTGGAGCTTTCAGTAGTATCACATGATCTTCCCCAGCAGATGGAGTTGAGATATCTGAGCATTTAAAGGACTTTCCCTCCAGAATTGCTCTTAAGTTGAGATGTCCTTTGTCCTTGGAAACAAAAGTTGACAAAACATTCTTACTTCAAAGTCCATTAAGTATCTGTTCTGGAGCTTTTGAATGTACCAATTCATAAAAAAAATTATACATTATATTCGTTAAGGTTACGTAATTTGTTTATATACAAAAAATATTACAATTTACAAGATAGATTAATACAATAATAATAATAATAATAATAATAATAATAATAATAATAATAATAATAATAATATGACATTATTAACAATAATTTAAACACACTAAAACGTGTAATAGAACATTTTTCCAGTAAAATTACGCCATTATCCTGTCAGGAAAATACGGATGCTATTATATTTTCCGCCGCTCAGGATGGATGGTATACACAAAGTTCATATGGAACTATATGGAAATATTCCTTTTTCCTTCTGGGAGTAGAGTTCCTCTGAAAGCAGAAGATGCTTTGAGTCAGGCTCAGTAATGAATAATGCATCCATGCAGCGAGCTCTCCCTCTCCCTGTCAGATCACAGGCGGGATGGGCTAATATGGGACAGCACCTCCAGCATAAGCTGGGGAATGAGGAGCCGTGAACATCAAAGCTCATATCAGCACTTATACCAGACATTCCCTCTTTGTGGAGTCTCAGCTCACCTCGGGTCCTGTTAGGAGAAGCTGCAGTACCTGAAATAGGCTTTTATAAAAGCTACGGTTCATTTACTGAGAGCGGTTCATTAATTCGTGGCTACTTTATTCTCAAAGGCTGATGAGAAGAGTCAAAAAAACCTTCCTTTCAGCCCAAATTATGAAATGCACGTATGAAAAGAGTTTAAACTCGCTCTCACCCCTTCCACTTGAATTTGCACTCATGCTAAAGTCTCCACGGAAAAATAAGGAGGGCGTGTGTTTTTTTTCTGGGTCAAGGAGACTACTGAAAAAGAAAAATGTTTTTTTAGAGCGATGCAGTAAGTGAACACATGCAGCCCTGTGCAGTGGGCCAGTTGAGGGAAATGCCTGAGGTGCTGGTCATCAGCCATCCGTCTTCTGCTGTGAGCACGATGAAAGAAATGGCTGTTCTCACACAAAACAGATCCCACACATCTCAAACAACAGACGACTCATTTGATCGATTCTCGGGTGAAAAGATCAAAGAATATATCAGTTTTATGATCCTTTGCTTGACAAACAGTTCATCTGTTTTGCTTTTAACTTATCTTCTTCTTTGTTCATTTCATAAAACACAATTCAGTTGAGATAAATACTCTGCTACTACTTTCAATAATGTCTTGCGACAACATCTCCCTTCCCACAAATTAAATTATTAATGAATATGATGATGTACAGTATGCGCGTGTGTTGACGTCAGGGCTGTAGATTTTTGGCGCTCAGAGTGTTGGACTGCAGGGAGTGTGATGCTGAGAAGCAGATGGCCAGGTACTGTTGATACTGTCACACTGGACGGCCATTGTCAGTTTATTCTTGAAGTGCCAGCCAAGCCAAACGTGCAGTTGGCTTTGGATTTATTTTGCCAAATGTTGGTTTTTGAAGGCTGGTGACTGATATTTTTTGCTCTACGGATGAAGTGTATTTTGTGCAGTATTCAGTGTCTCAGAGTGATTCTGTTTTGAATACAAAGATTTGTTGTTTTGCCAGAAATGTATTTGTGTCTTTGCAGGATGAAAAAGCATGTGAGGCAGCATTTGAGATAAATATACCTTAATAGCTGGATAATGCTACATTGTCAGTATTCTAACATACTCAGTGTTACAATGCTAACATGCTGAGGTGCCAATTAGCATTGGGTCATGTTATATACGTGTTGCTTTACAAATAAACATAAAATAAATACAATCACACACAATAATGAGTAGACGTTATATTCACCATCAGGGGATAAACGAAGATATCATCACCGTTTTCTAGAGACTGTTAATGTACGTGCTAAATTTAATGTAAATAAATCAAATAGTTGTTAAGATATATTTCAGTCAAAACCACAGCGTTACCATAGCAATGCTACAGTCCTAAAACTAGATGCAAATGATTCATTTATATGTGAAGTAACGAAGATTGCATTGCAAGATTGACAGCCTTTTTCATGTTAGAAGTTTATTCATTTTGTCAGGCTTTTTCATACTGAATTGAACTGTCAATCTGCGAATATCTATATAAGTGAGGATTCAAGTTGAGTGGACAGAAAAAAGTATGTGTATTGTTTTATTATATTCAGTGCGTTGCCGCATTCTAGGGAATTGTTTTCAGGCCAAATCATCTTTGAAATGCTATTCATCTCTCCTGTTCTCCTCCTTCATTTCTCCCTCATGCAAGTTCAGTTTTTAAATATATGCATCATGGATTTTCATCCCACACTGCTGAGATAAACACTCAAGATGCGTTTTGCAACTCAAATGAAGGGATTTTTTTATTTTTATTGATGTCAAACAAAGCATTTGTCTCATCAGCCTGTTCTTTTGTGAGAGGATTCAATGCAGTATTGATATTCAAAAAGACAAGCATACACACTATAAATACAAATTATGAACATCGGAGAGAAAAGAACCACACTGAGGAGTCTGTGTGGAGGGTGGGAACTCGTTTCTCTCTTGGGCAGATTGTGCCGCTACAGTACTAAGCTGTGAATTCTCATCAGACTTGTGATTGTGTCTGTGGAGTGGGGAGGCTTTTTTTTTCTTTTTTCTTGGTTCGGCAAGTACATTGAACACTCCACGCCCCTCAGCGGGAAGGCTGAAAGGGAAACAAAGTCAGAGGTTTCTGCAGGATTCAGTGTGAGGCTTGTTAGTGAGGCTCCATGTAGCTTCAAACACAACACCGTCACAGACTTCTGGAGCTTCACCTGCATCATAAAACAACAGTTCTCCTTTTGTCAGATGCAGACTGCTGTTTGTTACTTGTTATATAATTTTAAGAACGTGTTTGCAGCCAAAGGATTCATATTATTTGACTTTAAATAAGATAGCTGTATCTTTATTTGTCTTGAGTGAAATTGTTGTGCAGCAGTTGCAAGGAAAGAGTGGAAATGTAAAGAGTGGAAATAAAAATATCAATAAACAGATATCCAGAATACAAATAAATGCCAAAAATGTAAACAAGGTCAACAGCAAGGATCATAAATTGTTCATATCTAAAGTTGCTAATAGCTGTTAGAGCTTCAGTCTCTCGTTTCTCAAAACTTCTAACTTTTCAGAACGTGTTAATCTTGACAATTATGCAGTTCTATGCATTATTTCTATTTATTTAACTGGTTTAGAAAATCCATGTAAAACCAAAATCTTTGACAGTTCTCCAATTTTTTTCCTTCAAAAAGAAAATTCACTGTGAATGACCTTCTAGGTTCCTCAAAGGTCATCAGTTTGTTTTCAGAAAACAGAAGTTTAGCCCTGGTGCTCAAATGGAAATTGTAATGCATGAGAGACAAACTGGTGCTAGTTCCATGCAGTAGTACTATTTGCAGTGTGTTGCTCTCCCTGCAGTGACGGCTGGGCCGACCGGGTCGAGGTGGTGGAGGGATACGAACAGGAGGCCGTGGGCGGCATCACAGTGAAGCTGCAGTCTGACGAGGTCTCCTCCTTCGATGACTACTTCCTGAAGCTCAAGCTCAGCACCAACACCCGCAACCCGTGGTTCCCCGAGTTCTGGCAGTACCGCTTCCAGTGCCGCCTTCCCGGTCACCCGCTGGAGAACCTGAATTATGCACGAAACTGCTCAGGTAGCTAAACAATTCGTCAGGCAATTATGATGTTCCCTGCAGTTTTTTCTGGTTTACATTTGTACGCCAGCGTGCACATCTGCTTGTCTTTTTGAACTGTTCTGATGTGTGCAAGGTCCAGAGGACGAAGCCAAAAGGCCCTGTAAACTAGAACACATTCTTAAATTATGAATTAGACTGCCAGAGGGTAGATTTCTCTCTAAGTCAATCCAATAACACATATTTTTTTTCACATTGTTCATTTCTGGGACACTTTCCTTTACAGAGGATGATGATCTAGGTAAATTAAATCCTTTTATTTTACAAAGGATAAGAATTAAAGCATTTAACTTAAGTACTTGTTTTTTCTCGAAACAATGCTCAACAAGCATGTTTCCAAAATATATTTTTTGCATTCTTTTACAAATATATCTATAGATATATTTACGTTTTCAATCTTAATGTACCAGGTTAATGCTGTTCAATTCAGTATTTATAAAATCCTTTTTTTAAGTTATTTCAAATTCATCATATTGATAAACGTAAATATAAAAATGATGCATGCAGCGAAAAACACAAAACATTTGATTTCTTTTTCAGTAGACAGCTCTCAGGGTTCTTCAAGTGAATTTGTTTTTGCCATTGCACTTCACTTTCTGCAGTTGTTTTAATCATTTATTCCTTTGCAGCGTTTGCACATTATTTACGAGAATAGAGCCTGTCTTCTTTATTATGCACATACCCAAAGCTTGTATTCATTCCTACGACGCATCATATTTTGATAGCAGTTATTAGAATACCTATTTGTGCCTCATTAGTGGAAATAGTTATTGTTTGCTTCCTTGTTCCTTCTATTGTTTTAATTTTATTACTGATATTTTTTATTTATTTTATTGGTGTAGAACTCCAAGACGGTGAGTGAATCCCTCTGAATGGAATCATAATGCTCCTCACTTTGGCAATATACGTAGAGGTTGACTGATATTAAGGTTTTATCACATGATGTGACCTTTTTGGTAGACAGTTTATATTCTTCCTTCTCTCTAAACATACTATTAATCTCAGTAAACCTCTAATATATGAAGCTATTGGGATGTTTTTATTTGTTGTTTACACTGCAATGAGAGCCCAATTTTGATTTACTCTCACTTTGTGCCCTCACACCCCTTTTTTTTTAAACAGCCCAATAACATTTGAGTGAGATGGTAACTGGCTGATCCGGCTTGAGTTGCATGTAGCCACAGAACTAGAAGCCATATTCCTAACAGATAACATGTATTTTAGAGCCATTGTATTGCAGTTTTAATCATATTTGGACATAAAAGGTTCCGTTGTCTTTACTGAACTTAAAAAGCTGACTGGAATTGCTTGCATGCTGACATGGTGACATCACTGCATCATGACTGAGGCTCACGCAGCTCAGCGAGTGAGGCGAGTGTCAAAGCCAAGGAGCTGTTAAACTAGGTCATCACCAGCAGCTCCCATCGGACGCTCACCCAGCTGCTACCCGATTGAATTTACTGTTTATGTGTTTGTCTGCTCAGGCAGTCGTTTTCCCAGCAGTCCGTTTTTAACGATCATCACTTGATTTAGAACGAGTGGTGAGAAAAACACACAGGTAATGGATGATTCTCATAAAGCCTGTCGGCCGGGTCTATCACACAGTTAAATGTTGATTTGTGCAGTGTGTGAATGCTCACACGGAGTTCAGAGAAAAACGACAAATGTAGCAGCTGACACTGTAAATGACAAATTATGCTACTAGAAATGAGAATATCTTTCTGCCCTGCCTGAGCAATCCTTTAAACACGTTATTTAATATGTAATAGAAAACATTATTTGTTTTTTATATCTGGATCTGCATCAACTAAAACATTACAACTTTATTGTCCACATAGGTGGAAAATTGGCCATCTGGCTGTTTGTTAAAACACAAACACACACACACACAAACACACAAACACAAGGCATAAAAAAATAACACTGTTTACTTGTGTTATTTGAAAATAAAATCCTCTGTACAATTTAAGAATAAAAACATTAAGATACTTGTGCCTCAACTCATAACAACAAGTAAATAATGAGATAATGATAATAATATCAATACAATTTCTTGTATTAAAAAAATATTATTATAACTATATATATAATAATTTAACAACAATTAATTTACTCCTATTATTCCAAAAGAATATCCCCAAAAAATCATAGAAGGGCAAACAAAGGGTAATTCAAACTAATCTGAGTTGCCGAGAAACAAAAATACTTTTTGAATACACAGGCTTTGAAGACTGCTGACAGTGTAACAATAATCTTGCTCATTGAGTTTCACTTACTTGAATCACATTTTGGGTTTGTAGTAAAGTATTCTTGCATCATCAATTAAATATATTAAACCGTAGTCAGACCGAACACTTAATCTCATATATTCCCTTGTAGGAAAAAATTCAAGGGAATATATGAAACAGGGAGTTTGGGTTTCGGGGGAAAGAGACTGTCGGGTGAAGCCAACAAGAGCATCATTTTACTTTTATAGATGTAAATTCATAGGCGCTGGATATTTAGTATAAAGTGCTGATGTGAAAATATGCTTCCTAGTGTGATCCTTTTGTAAAAAAATAAATGCTCTAAATGTACAAGTGAGGATTATTCTAAATTAAACAAGGGTTTAAAGGTAATTATTTAGCAGAAAGAAATATTTAAATAGTTGTTGCATTCCTACCAAGTGCTGATTCTCCAAGACTTGATGTTTTCACATCAAACAAAGGTTAAAAAAAACCCCAGCATCTCCAGCTTCAGGAGCTGCTAAACCTACGTACCTGTTCCTCTGTTTCACCAAAACATATTAAATGCATGATGCAGCTCTTTGAAAAGAACACGAAGTTGACATGTTACTTTTAACACAAAGCAACAAAAAAAACCCTGCTTCCTCTGCTTCTAGCTTGCATTACACTGAACTGATAGGGTGTGCTTGAACCTCACACACTGTTTGTCTCATTCCCTCATCGTGTTTGTCCAAGGAGAAACAATACGAACAGAGGACAACGGATCCTAAACACTAAACACTAAACAAGTGAGAACAGTTGGTTTGTTTTTCTGCTTGACGACACACGATGTCAGTGGCTCGGTATTTCAGACCAACTCTAATTGAAGCCTATACTCCTGAATGCAGAAATGAAAAGTCTTGCCATGGTAACAAGGTTTCTTTGAAGCCATTTTCTGAGGCTTCCAGTTCTTTTAAAGCAGTCTCCCACTGAGGCGAAGAGTCGTGTAGCTCGCTGCCTGTGTTCAGAGAATAATAACAAGAATGTGTCTGTGAGCACCCTATCACTGCTTTGTAATATGTTGCATCACGCTAGACACACCTGAAATTTAGACACTATTCTGATAGTATAACGCATAATATGCTACCGCTTGCAGCAATGAAGCCCCTCCTGTAAGGCTTTCCCTTTGAAGAACTGTCCTTGAGAAGAACCCTTACAGTTGCTTTATGTTTGGGCAGGTTACGAAAGTCTGGAGGACAACTATGTTCAAGACAGCAAGATGGGCTTCGTCATCAACGCCATCTACGCCATGGCCCACGGGCTGCATGACATGCATACGGTTCTCTGCCCCGGTCATGTGGGGCTCTGTGAGAACATGAAGCCCGTTGATGGCAGCCACTTGCTGGACTTCCTGCTCAAGACGTCCTTCACGGGTGTTTCTGGAAAGGATATATGGTTTGACGAGAACGGCGACTCACCTGGGAGGTAAAAACGAGCTTCCTATACGTAACTCTAGATACTATAAGTTGTGGAAGACGTAGAGATTGTTAGATACTGTAGATATAAAAGTAAAAGTCAGGCATTTAAAGGACCAGTTTGTACTATTTAGGGGGATCTTTTTGGCAGAAATTGAATATTATATTAAGTGTGTTTTCTTTTGTGTTTAATCACCTGAAAATAAGAATTGTTTTCTCGTTAACTTAGAATGAGCCATTTATATCTACATATGGAGCGAGTCCACTTCACAGAGCCGCTATGTTTCTGCAGTAGCCCAGAACAGACAAATTAAACACCGGCTCTAGATAGGGCCATTCCCATTTTTTAAGTTTTCATGTTGGCCACTGTAGTTCTCCTACATCTTTCACATGGTTGCAATCTGCAACTTAACACCTGGATGGCGCCCGATCCTACACACTAGTCCTTTAAACTTTAAAGGGCCAGCGCCCTTTTACTTTTTTTACTTTAAACTTTAAATCACAAAAAATAAAAGTGCCTCTTTTGCAGAATAGCACATTTCAGAATAGTGTAAATTATATGAAAATTGTGTTTCATTTGATTTATCAAACACTGTTGAGAATCAGATGAAAAATCAACAATAAAAAAAACTATTTTAGAAGCCAATAATAAGTGTAATTTGAATTGCTATGTTTATAGTTTTGTTCTATCTACTTGGCTGACCTGAAGCGTAATAAACATCATATTGTACGCTCTGAATTGAGTGTTTTATTAAGTCAATTTAGTGTCTTATATCTTTGGTCTAGATTGAATTAGCAGTGTTTTCTTGTTGCAAGAAATAGATTAATTCTTGGCAAATTGGAACACTAAAACTGATAAAACTGATTTTCTTTTCTAAAATGACACACAATATATAAGCCAAATCTGAATATACAGCACCCCAAATTTATTATACAGCATCCAAAATAACCTTCACAGCAGTCAGTGCAAATATGATGTGCACAAAGTTCATATAGAGAACAATTTTTATTAAATCATTTTAAAGGTTGCTCTTGTCCGGCCACCTCTATAATACATACGCTTAAACCTCCGGTTAATAATCCTGCTTGTTTTGAACATACATAGCAATAGTTTCAGTAGCTTGTATCCAGCTACGTTCACCAGTTAGCAACTGCAATTGCATCGTCAAGTGAGTCTGGGAGTGCTTTGAAATTCCAGCAGGGTTTTTTTATTGCAATCCAGAGAGCAAGAGATGAAAGACATATCAGCAGCTGGCAAAATAATCCCTTAATCCCAAGTATTGATCAAGAGCCTGACAGGCCCCCTGCTGATACAATATGCTGTCTTTGTGCTAAGTGGCAGTAAAACTTCCTTTATTTCCCTGTTAAGACTTGATTCAGCATCAGTGTTACAGTGTTAACTCACGTCTTCCTCTAATTCTTTCTATCCACCATCAGGTACGAGATTATGAACTTCCAGCATGTGGAGCCAGGTGTTTTTGACTACATCAACATCGGCTCCTGGCATGAGGACGCGCTCAGTCTGGATGATGAAATGATGCATATGAACCGCAGTGACATGGTCCGCTCCGTCTGCAGTGAGCCCTGCTCCAAAGGAGAGATCAAGGTGAGGGACAAATCCTTTAGATACGGTCCTGCTTCAGACAAATTGTCACTACACGTTACCTCTGAACATCTGTATTGTAGCCTCAATCATTGCATTGGAGTTACTGTATATGAGGACTACAATTATTTTGTTTTAACTAATGGCTTTATTAATGGATATACATTTTACATTTACATTTACTAATTCAATACTTAGTCGATCAGTATTAAGCCAATTATAAGAACAAATGCTGGGTTGCCAGGTTGTAAACAAACAAATTGGCTAATGTTTATCCTTTTGGTTATGATTAGGTTAGAAATGTTCCATTAATAACTAATAACCCATTAAACACGTTCACTTTCTAATTTCAAGTCTGCAGCTTTAAGTATTAATGAGATATTAATTAATGTTTTTTTGTCCAGATCATCTGCAGCCCTTTTGCTAGAAATAGAAATGCTCAAATGATTTAACTACTCAAAGGGAGTTTATTACAACCTGGCAACTCAACAGTCATTATGAATGCTTTATAACTATATCTATCTTTAGTTTTGTGTTGCAAACAATTATTTAAATATTCACAAACAGTGGGACTCCCTACACTGAAACCAACTCAGGGTAGAGATAAGTACCTGAAGAAAGTTATTTAAAATGTTTCTACCTTCTTTGTCGACCAGGTGATCAGGAAGGGAGAAGTGAGCTGCTGCTGGATCTGCACCGCCTGTAAGGACAACGAGGTCGTCCAGGACGAGTTCACGTGCAAGGCCTGTGACCTGGGCTGGTGGCCAGACGAAGAACTGGAAGGTAGGCTGGTACTCATTACTCTCCCTTTACGTAACGCCGTAGACTCTCACCTGCTTGGAGCACTGTAACTGTAAGAGGTTTTCTTTTAAAGAATGAGTTTGACATTGAGGAAAAAATGCACATGTGTTTTTCCCCAGGAGTAAGATGAGAAGATTGATACCACCATAATGGTTTGTTAAATATAAGGCTGCAGCCAGCTGTCAGTTAGCATAGCTTAACATAAACACTGGAATCAGAGGGAATCGGCTAGCCTGGCTCTGCCCAACAATGACCCCCTACCAGCATCTCTAACTCTCACTAATTAACATGTTATACTTGTCTGTTTAATCTGTACAATAACCAGAGTGTAAAATTGATAATTTGTGGTTTTAAGTCTGTTATGTGCAACTTCCTGGAGGCTTCACTGGTTACCAACCTCACAATGGAAACAAGACTTCACCCGCCAGCCAAGAATCAGTTTGGCACATAACACCCCAATAAAATCACATTTTTTTGTTCCTTTTTTGTACAAATTAAACAAATAACATTTTGCATGTTACTTAGTGAACTTAAGAGGTGCTGGAAAGCAGATAAATGTGGGACAGAGCCCAGCTAGTGTTTTCCCGCTTGTTTCTTTATGCTAAGCTAAGCTAATCGGCTGAAGCTTCATTTCTACCATACAGATACGAGAGTGGATTCAATCTTTTTAATGCGCAGCATCAAAGTAAATAAACATATTTCCCAACATGTCTAACTGTTGCTTTAAATATCCAAAATGTAATTTTTCTGCAACATTCATCCTTCACAATGAGCCTCATCTGATTAGAACAGACGATTTTGCTGCGGTGCAATTTTCGCATATACATTTAGATGAATTTAGGTAACTTCAGTGGCCACAGGCTGAGTTCCTGTTGCATGATTGATGTTTTCAGAGACAAGAGGAGATTCTTATTAGAGGCTCTGTAGAAAGTTAAGTTCCTCCAAGCTTTTTCTCCCCTCCTCCCCCCACCGTACAGTTTGTCCTGCTAAGATTTTTTGCAGCACTATTTCACAAACCTGTTCTGTCCTATTTTCATTGCTTTCCCATGACACCTGAGAGCCATTCATCATCTTCACCATTTTATCCGACAGCAGCCCTACTTCACTTACCACTCTTCTTCTGGCCCACTTTCAAAGGCCTTCTGTGCTGTTCAAAGACAAGACACTTTCTTAATAGGATCATCCAGCCTCCATGCTGTTTTGAATATATATATATATATATATATTATTTTTACTACAAGACCTTTAGGTACACATATAAACGAGAAAATGTGGCGCACAGGGATGACATGAAAATTATTCTTGTGCTGTATTCCAACCCCAGCCCTCCTGCCGCCCTACAATAAATAAATAAAACAACATAAAGTAGATATTGAAAGTGTGCCCTAGACATGAAGCAGAAAGAAGGTCTTATTTGGATCCTTGAAAAATGCAATGATTTACTTTGTCCTGCTGCATTGGCCCCCTCCTCTGCTGGCTGCAGCCCAGCCCGGCCATGGCAGAGAAGAAAAAGGATTTATTTATAGTTGAGCTAAAAACCTACTTTGAGACTTACTGTATGTTCTCAGGCTAAAATGTATTTGATTCATTTTGAATGTCCCTACAATAACACCTTATTAAACTATTAATATCATTCTTCTCAAAATTACCTTTCATTCAGGCATTTTTCTCTAGATAATCAGAAATCTAACCACAAAGCTGATGCTGAAATTATTAAAGTTTTATGAGCTGCTTTTAGTGTATTTGGGCAGTTTATATTGTCATGTTTTTATCCTTTTCAGGCTGTGAGACGATTCCCCTGCGCTACCTGGAGTGGAGCAACCCAGAGTCCATTATCCAGGTGGTTTTCTCCTGCCTGGGCATCCTGGTAACCTCATTTGTTGCCTTCATCTTCGTCCTATACCGGGACACGCCAGTGGTCAAATCCTCCAGCCGGGAGCTCTGCTACATCATCCTCGCAGGGATCTTCCTGGGCTATCTGTGTCCCTTCACCCTCATCGCCCGTCCCACCGTGTTCTCCTGCTACCTCCAGAGGCTGCTAGTCGGACTCTCAGCTGCCATGTGCTACTCCGCCCTGGTAACCAAAACCAACCGCATCGCCCGTATTCTGGCGGGCAGCAAGAAGAAGATCTGCACCAGGAAACCAAGGTTCATGAGTGCTTGGGCTCAACTGGTCATTGCCTCCATCCTGATCGGTGCCCAGCTCACCTTGGAGGTCACCCTCATCATCATGGAGCCCCCTGAACCCATCAAGTCCTACCCGAGCATCAGAGAGGTCTTCCTCATCTGCAACACCAGCAACGTGGGTGTCGTGGCCCCTCTGGGCTACAACGGCTTGCTTATCATGAGCTGCACTTACTATGCCTTCAAGACCCGCAACGTCCCTGCCAATTTCAATGAGGCCAAATACATCGCCTTCACCATGTACACCACGTGTATAATATGGCTGGCGTTTGTGCCAATCTACTTCGGCAGCAACTACAAGATCATCACCACATCTTTCTCTGTGAGCCTCAGTGTGACCGTAGCTTTGGGCTGCATGTTCACCCCAAAGATGTACATCATCATCGCCAAACCTGAGCGGAATGTGCGCAGCGCCTTCACCACCTCTGATGCAGTGCGCATGCACGTCGGCGACGGCAAAATTGCCTACCGAAGCAACAGCCTGCTCAACATGTTCAAGAGGAAGAAGAACACTGGAAACGGCAGGTACGTTCTTTAATTGAGTCTGTGAGTCCTGCTCCTGAGGCACCTCAGGGATGCTGGTTTTACTGTACTTCCCTCTCAAAAGGGAACCTGATGTCTTACTGTACTTACTTTCATAGGGACACCTGTTGTAAAGTGTGACGGATATAGGTCAGTGCTCAATTCACACAGCCATTTTAACCTTTGAACTGTTGGTAAAATTAAAACAAGCATCTCTGTGTGCTAAGGGATGACAAGTTAGATCACTAATATAGATTACAGGGTTTCTGCAGGGTTCACCAAATTAAATGTAGGACCTTTTTTAAGGTATTTTTGATATCACATAGGCTTAAATTCAAACGCCTGTTTTTACATTCATGACAGCCGAAGCATGAAAGAAAACACTTGGCATAGAATAATATATATTCTCTTTTTTAAGTTATTTCCAGCAATATATAGCAATAATTCCCAATGAGATAATTAATTAAATAATGCAACCTGATGCCTGATGAGCAGCATTTGGCTGATTAGATGAAAAATAATTAATTCATGAATTAATTCATGTGTCTGTATACATATCGTGTATTTACACACTTTCGTTTAAGACGTTGCTAAAATCAACACTTGCCCATTATGGGTCAATGTTCTTCCTAGCTTTTTAAAGCTTCTATGACCTGCAGATACCCTGGAATATTACGCACAACATGATTCATATATTTCACATTTTTAAAACTAGATAATTATTTGAACCAAAATTGCTTTTTGTGCCTCCACTTTTTGTGGGTTCCGGTGAAGTAACAGCCATCTTTATTTTGTTCATAGTTCTAATGGAAAGTCTGTGTCATGGTCTGAACCAGGTGCAAGACATCCTCCAAAGGGGGATCACACGTGGCACAGACTGTCAGTGCATGTGAGAAGACAGGAAGCAGGTTCCAATCAGATGGCTGTCATCAAACCCTTAACTAATACCTTCCAAAGCAGGGCCCTGGACTTCTCAGACCTCAGCACTAAGACCTTGTACAATGTGGCCGAGGAGGACGAGAGTGACCTTATCAGATACAACCCCCCAATCACTCCGCCCATGATGCCCCATGGACAAATTCCTGCCTTTGGACTGATGAAAGCCGTGGAGGAGGTGGAGCTCTATGCACCTCAGCATCTGCGGCCAAACTGCATTATCCCCCAACACGTCATCATGGACCACCTGCAGGAGAAGATGGTTGTTGATAGATTCAGCATACCTGAACTTAATGATATGATTAGCATGCCTGAGGCTGTGAGCGGTGGCATGCCTGTGTACCACCAGGCCCACCTCATCCAGCACGACCCGGTCCTGCCTCTGCACATGGACCTGTTCGATGAGGAGCCCAACTCCCCTTTAGAGGAGGAGGAGGAGGAGGAGATGGAGAGCGAGCAGTTTGGCCTTCTCCACGGCTACATGTACAACAACGCCCAGATTCACGACGAGGAGAACTTGGTCGAGGTCAAATTAGCGTTGGAGGACTCTCTGGCTCTGATGCCCCCGTCACCTTTCCGAGATTGCGCTGCTCCTCCAGTGAGCCCTTTTCCCAATTCGCCGGTGTCTGAGTCGATTTTGTGCAGTCCAACAAATGTGACATATGCCTCTGTCATCCTCAGAGACTTCAAGCAAAGCTCCTCAACTCTGTGAGGGTGCGCACTAGGTATTACCAGTTGTACTATATTTTCAAGTTTCTAATGATATTTGTTGATATAGTATAAGAGAAAAAGTCATTATGTGGTCTGCCAAGTCATTTCTCACTCTATAATTGATAGCTGTTACATGATAAGGATGAACAACAGGGCGCCACATTTAAAAATAATCCTTTAGATGTTGTTTACAAGAGCGGAAGAATTTGCCTATTACAAACATATATTTAGCTTTTAGGATAAAATAGATTTTGTGCTTATGAGACAAACAACCAAGATTGTCTGTATGTACACTCTATTAATATAAATAGATTTATTGGAGAAATATAGGTGACATAACAAGCATATGAGTTTGCTGATTTTAAGCAGGGTAACTTATTTGTGAATATACGTTGTATGTAAGGAAAAACAATGTTATTTGTCAACATAATTTTTTGGAATATATTTTGTGTTGCATATTGAGTGTTTTGTGCTTCATCAGGGATGGAAATGGAGTGGTTTAAAGGAATATTTTGACATTTAGGAAAATATACTTATTTGCTTTCTTAAAGAGAGTTCAATGAGATCAATTCCAGCTAGCAGCCATTAGCTTAATTTAGCATAAAGGGGAAACAGCTAGCTTACCTCTTTTCAAGGATGACAATTCATGATAATTTTTACACTTTTTGTATGGATTAAACAAACATGGAATTAATGAATGAGCTTTGTGCTTGCGGGCAGATTTCGTGACCTTAAAACAGAGCGAGGCTAGCTTTGTCCCCCCCTGTTTCCAGTCTTTATGCTAAGCTATGCTAACTGCTAGTGGAAGCTTCATATTAAGTGTACAGACGTGTGGCTGGTATCAATCCTCTTTTCTAACTTTGTGCAAGAAAGAAACTAAGTGCGTTTCCCAAAATGTTGAACTTTTGTTTTGACCTAGGAGAGCAGAACAAAAATGTTGAGGTATAAAAGTCGACATGTTAACGTGATTTCTTGTTGGAAGAAACGCAATTATCTGTGAATTTTTGATTGATACAGTACAGCCAGGCAAGTGCACTGACTGTGTCACGAATGTAGCAGAGGACAAGTTCAAGTGCCACATTTTCAGTAAGATTTTGTCTTTCTTTTGTACATTTATCTCATTTCTATGGTCTCGAAATGCAAGTTAACCAGTTTCGAATTTGTATCTTTTATAATTAGACGTCTGATTTCATAATTGTATAGATTTATGCATAAGATAAATGAACAAACGTTATCATATGTTTTGTGAATGTATGAATTGTGCATCATATTTTGATATTCAGATATCTATATCCGTGTCAGTATTAGAAATAATTAACTAGCTCTATCTGATTCTGTTGTGTGATTGGTTGTGTACACCAATCAATTTCCTGAATATTTAAGAGCTTATTAAATATGTATTATGTGATGAAGTTCTACTGTAACAATTAGTAATATTTGGAATAAGCTTCTTGCGGCCTGATATATACACATATTTAATATCTAATAGGACACATGTTTAATTGGGGTAAATTAAATATTTTTTATGCTTTTGTCTCGTGTTTTCATGGTTAAACATCAGCTGGCTCTGTGGTCTTGGCCTTGCCTACTGCAATAACTGTTTCGTATCAAAGGTCAACGATTTATGGCTTTGGTTTGAAGGAAGAATTTCAATAAGTTATCGCAAAGAGGACGGGTAGGGTTGAGACACCTGCAGTAAATGCTGATTATTTGAAACCTTGGCAGTATTCTTGTGGGCTCATGTTTATAAAGCTGAAGCAGACCAAGTTTCTGCGATGGTTTAAGAAATAGATTATTTCAGCTGCTTTCATTCAGGTCGACCACAACATGGCACGGAGTTCAGTTACATTTTGTGAAGACAAGCTGCTTAAAGTTTTAGTCATTGGTGATGTAGGCGTTGGGAAAAGCAGCATTATCTCGCGTTATGTAAACCAACGCTTTAATGAAACATACAAAGCAACTATTGGAGTTGACTTTGCTCTGAAGACTATTGAATGGGATGCCAAGACTGTGGTGAGACTGCATCTTTGGGATATTGGAGGTGAGTGTGTCAAGATTATAAAGTATGTTACTGTGTTTGCCTTTTAAAGCCAAAATGTAGGCTGATAATAGACCTGATGACAATGATGACAGTGCCCTAGAAATGTACAATTTCGGTGAAAACAGATTTAAAAAACTGCAGTTATATATGATATTTAAATCTATTAATTTGAAAATTAGTGTTTTATATTGATTTCAATTTTAATAGTTGTAGACTGACAGCTGAGAGAGATATTTAATCCCTAAAATCTACTGTAAATAACCACAACACATTTTGTTAGTAGATAATACCCAATAAAGGCCTTTTAAGGTAAGCAACACCTGCCATCTAGTCTCTATTGTTGTCTATATGACTTTAACAAAAATCCAGTATACTTCCAATCTGCTAAATTACAGTTTTCAGTGATTGGAAACTTGCTGCCATTTTATGCAATCTTTTCTAAAAACTAAAATGATTGTCGTCGGTCACGTAACATGACATTAAGGCTATAGTTCAATTTTATATGATAATTCAAATCACAGACTGATAAACAAGCACTAGCATTACCGACAGTGTACATGGGCCAACTTAAAATAAAAAAAACAGTAAGCCTTTTGCCAAATAACAAAGCTATGAAAAATGAAATAATTGTCCTTGGAGTCAGATTTGAGCACAAGCTGTGGTGAAGCATAAATCACACGGATTTATTTTCTCTTCCTCTGAAGGCCAGGAGAGGTTTAGGAAGATGTCCAGAGTGTACTACAAAGGGGCAATGGGAGCAGTCGTGGTCTTTGACATTACAAACAGCTCAACCTTGGAAGCCGTCTCAGAGTGGAAGCGGGACCTGGACAGCAAAGTCTGTCTCGACAGCGGACGTCCAGTCCCTGCTGTCCTGCTGGCAAACAAATGTGACATGAAAGGACGGGACAGAGACCTGGTGTCCGTTCTGGACAGCTTCTGTAAAGACAACTGCTTCGTGGGCTGGTTTGAGAGCTCTGCAAAGGTGTGTGTTGTATTTCAGTAATTATGGGAGAAGATCATCTATCTAAATTGGCAGTCAGGGATATGAACCATTTCTCAGTCTTTATTTGTATTGATAAGCATGAATAGGATAAGAGGGACCAACTATTCTCGGTTTTTGTCCTTTTTTGAGTTTAGAAAACATTTCAACATAGATTTAAGATTGGATTAGCAACAACAACATGTGAAACTGCCTGATGCCCCATACCCATATGGGCCCCTTAAAAACCTCAGATTTACAACGTATTGCTTGGCTTTTGGTAATGTGATTAATTGTAAATTTATCCGAGAATTTGAACCAATATTAACCAAGACAGGTCATGTGTTATCACATAATCTTAAAATCTCATTTTGAACACCTTAACCTTATGGATTTTTCTCAACAAATGTATATGAGGCAACCTAACAGGCAAGTCTTTAAACACTAACACAGTAAGATGAGTAACAAATAATAATACCCACTAAAAATATCAGAACTAGACAAAATATATATATGAAAAGTATAAGTACATGATTCAGATAAATTAAAAGAGATATGTTCCATTAGGTTAACTTCATAAGTCTGTTGTTTGAGTCATTGGCATGATTTCCCGTCATTATTCTTATTTATTTAAAGTGAACCTTGTAACTTGAAAAGATTAAATAACACATAATTTTTTTAGCTAATGAGAAGTTAAATTCATAAGAAACAATACGCACTCTTGCTCAATTAAATACCCTCAGTGGTCTTTCCTCCACAGTTTTATTTGGTCTGGTATGACCAGTAGCTCATGACAGATAACATAAATAAGCTTTCGGTTCATACTGCTGACACTGCTGAGTCATTTCTCTGACTTTGTGGCCCTTCTCTACCTGCACTGTTCCACAATGTTTTAGCATGTTAGTTTGCTTTGGAGAAACTATGTATCTCCATAAATGTCAGCTTTACAGTAGCAAAAAAACTACACTTTGTTGCCATGTATTAATTAGATGAATTAATGTGTTTTTAATGGTTAGCCTGAAAAGGAAGTAACACTTGACCCTTCACCTAGTCTAAAGAATCATCAGGTTCGTAGAAGCATAGTTTTGAGGACAGAGACAGATTTTTTACTTGTGTCCACAGTATCTGCTGTTCATTAATAGTAACATATTACTGCAGTAACATGTGTAATGACTTTATTTTACAGTAGACATCTGTAAATATGTGAGAGTTTTCTTAGGAAAAGGGCTCAGTTGAATAATATTAACTTCATATTGACTGACTTGTTTGACAAATGTCATTTTTCATTGCCGAGGCTATACTCTGAGCAAAGCTAATTGTGCCTCACAATTAGAAATGCATGAGGTTACACTATACTGTATGTGTGACGTGAACTTTAACACTGCAGCTATATAGCCCTGCTCATAAAAACGTGTTCAAATATTAACACGCGCACAACTTGCAGCCAAGGTTCGACCATCGAGCCAAACACTTAACTCAACGGATGCATACACGATGTTCTAAATCATATTCCCCCACACCGTTTATAGGACAATATAAATATTGATGAGGCAGGTGCTTTCCTTGTCAAACAAATGATGCTCTGCGACGATGGCCTGTTCAATGAAGAGCACCACTGGGACGGGATCAAAGTGAGCCTGGCACCTGGGGAGAGTCAGAGCCAGTCATTGTGCTGCTGGAGACCACGGCTCTGAGGCAGGGAGCCAAACAACGGCAGCTACTGGCTAAACGCTCTAACAGGACCTGTTTTTGACACCACAGCCACTGCATAGAAGCAATTTGAGCCTGTGTTTATATAGTCAGTAACTTTATATGCATATTTCTGCCCTGCCAGGTTTATCAATAATGTGTGCCGTGTGTGGGCTGCCTCATAAATCTTCCGTGGAGACAACTGAGCTCATTTCTCTGATAATCCACTGATACAGTCAGGCTAATCAAAAGATCAGCATGACACACAGCCTGCTGGGAAAAGTCTGTGACACTCATCGAGCAACCAAGACTTGCTGATGATTGACCTACTTGAATGAGTGGCCAGAAACTGTGAACCGGTCATAACTGCCCTTTTCCAAAGCGACAAACACAACAAGAGAGAGAGAGAGAGAGAGAAAAAAAATGTCTTCAAACATTTTTTTTTGTTTTCGAAGCTGTTACACATTCCTCATTAAATGTCAACCTATTCAATCTCAGCTCCCGAGTGTTACTTGTCTGTTATTCAACTCATGCATGTAAATATCTGTTAATCACTTCACAGTGAGATGAACTAAGACCCATGCGAAAGCATCGTAGCCCGGCTCGATATGGCCAGTAGCAGAAAAAATAAGCTATCAGCATGACCTGATTTTGGTGGAGGGAGGAAAATATGCTCCATACCGCCCAGAGAGCTGGAGGGAGCAGAGCACTTATGCTCTATCTAATCTTACATCGACAACAAATGTTTATTTTTTCTATAATGGGAACCCAACCATGACCACATTTTCAGATAGATGTATTTGTAAGTTATAGATTTGTTACGGCAGAGAAAAACAGCAAACATAATGGAGATGGAGGGCACTGTCAGCAATGAGTCCTGATAATGATTTCATATTTCCATTTTATATTATGGACCACCAGTAGTGGTGAAAGGAGTATTTGCATCCTTAACTTAAAGTAGCAGTACAGCAATAAAAACATACAAAACTATTTCACTTACCCAAAACTGCAATATTGCACACAAACTGTACTCATCATGGGTAAGTTTGATCAATTATATGTTAACACTGGATCCTCATAGGTTAAGTAACTGGACGCTAAACTGTTTTATTCATTGAGTTATAGATGGTGCAACAATGGAGCTCGCCAAATTCTTACATGCATGGCAGCACATAAGGGTTTTAGAAACACAGATGTCGGAAAACTGAGCTCGTAGGGGGCTTCTTGGCTTTGCTCCCCCGAAAAACGTTTTGATTTAACTGATGTAAATATGTGCATGTTAAGATGTACAGAGCGCAAAAATTGGCAGACAGTAGTTTTAAAACCATGTCAGTGG
The DNA here is from genome assembly GCF_027596085.1 of Anoplopoma fimbria. Classification (NCBI taxonomy): domain Eukaryota; kingdom Metazoa; phylum Chordata; class Actinopteri; order Perciformes; family Anoplopomatidae; genus Anoplopoma; species Anoplopoma fimbria. Next base: position 6,584,038 of record NC_072463.1, on the reverse strand, counting down.
ACAGTAGCATAAATAATCTGTCAGGCAGTAATAAATGAGAATCAGGTTGAATGTTACAATGAATGATCAACACTACAATGTGAAAATACAGAAGAAGCTGAAATGATTACCAGAAAACATGAAAATGAATGTTGACTATGTTTAATTTAAGCGTTTATCCTCACTTGTCTCTCCTGTCAACGTGTATTAAAAATAATTTATTAAAATGATATGCACCTTCTGTAATTCATTTTGTGTATGCAACATTTTGGATTTGAATTATATAAATGTGTCTTAAACAGTACAAAAATGTAAGATAAATGTGTGTTTTATACTAATATATATTTATACAATAAGACTATATTATTGCACCATAATCATGCTTGGTGTTTGTTGTTAAATTGAGCCTAAATGTTGAGCATTGATTGACAGGCGTTTCATTTTTGTTTGTCTCAGCGAAGTCAGTAAACACATGAAGGCTACGTAAGGGTGAAAGTGAAACTAACCAGCCGGCAGCAATGGCATGTTTGTCTGGAGATGAATGACATCGAACTACAAGTAGTCCATTCGTAAATCTAGTATCTGGATCAGGCTCTGCATGGATTCAGCTGCCTGTCATGTTTCTTCAAGTTGTTCACATAATAATAATAATAATTCTGTGCCAGTAAAGGCTTTTAAACTTGCTGTACTTCATTGAAGCAACATCCCCTAAATGTTTAAGTGGATCGATTGCGACTGGAATTCATTTCCTTGTTGTGAGTCAGGGTCCAATTAATCTTCATTCTGAAACAATTGGATGCTTTTAATGCAATTATTTTACCTATTTTATTACAAGGCAGTGCTTTGATTCAGGGCATTGTCTTGCAGATATTTGGGGAGAGTGAAACCTTTATGCTCACTGGGGTTATTTTTGCTCACCAATCTGTTCTTTGCTGTCCTGTAGCTTTACTTTTCAGTGTCCTTGCTGTGCATCTAGGGATCTGTTCCACATCCTGCTGCTTGGAACCCAAACATGGGAGCTTTTGTCCCAATCCAGGCTATCCAGGTACGTCATGTGCATGCTTTTATTTAACCTTGCAAAAAATAAATATGCTGTATTGCAGCTACATTTATTTGCTGATCAAGTCTGTTACAGCATAAAAGGAAGGAAGTTTACCTTAAGTGTCAATTGTGCCGGAGGGAAAGTGAGGGAAGAAGTTAAACACAACTGCTAATTATGGATTTATGTCCCAGATACCAGAGACCTAAATTCAGGAGTCAAACAGGGAAGCTGGCCCCAATACTTTTTCACATCGGACACAAAAGCTCAACCTCTTAACTTGTTGTTTATGAATATGACAGTGTGAATGGGAGACTCACACTCTCTGCATCCGATCCCATTACTTGTGCATTATTGATATTGCCCTATTTTATCTGCCCTCCAGTGAGCATTTTCTCTGGCAGCTTCCTTCATATATTCATGATTGCATGAAAATTTCAATTTAGTCAAACTTGTGAATAGGTTGGTAAAGTGTTTGTATCCCTGCTATGCCTCTGTCTGCCTCTCATTGTATCTTGTCTGAGCCATTTTATAATGGCCTATGTTAATTAAGATTCACTGTCTGTGGAAAGCAGACTGCTATAGATATGCTGTATGTTAATTAAACCCGACACTTAGACGTCACTCTTGCATGAAAATGACAATTTGTTAGTGTGTGCAAAAAGGCCAGAATGTGAATGAAACTGTCTGTTAAAAGCAGCTCGATTCCTGAACCAACAAGAGGACAGGAATCCATATGTTGCTGTCCATGGTGCTGAATTTTGGCTAAAAGAAGAGCCCTCTACCACAGCAAAATATACTGTCAGATTGCAAGGTGGCAGAAGGTTGGTAGACTACGCCATCTAGTGTACAAAACATGTGTGTGCAAAAACAATTAAAGGGCTTCAGGAAAGCTTTATGGTGCAACTGTTTAGAAAGATATGAAGCTTATGGAATTTACAACAGGAAATCCTCTGATGTGTTTATTAGCATTGTAGGAAAAATAGTACACAGACTACTTTTTACTTTTCAGGTATGTTTCTGGCCCGAGAACAGTCCAATATGTGAAATTTGCATGAAATTGTGTATTACAAATTCCCTTTTAGGATGTTAAATTCCTCCTATTCGCTGAAACAATAATAAGGATATGACATTGGTGTACTCTGAGGATCTGGAATTTAAAATGACCTACAATATGTATGTCTATTTAAAAAAAAAGATCAGGAAATAAATCCCAGCCAATAAAAAAGATATAGGTCTCTTAAATGACAGATCATGAAGGTGATAATTTAACCAGGTTTTCTGGTGTTCATCAAACCAGATTATCAAGTTTCTATTTCTCTCAGGAGGTAAAATAACCTGGTTTTTTCTCCTTGGGGAAAAAGGAGGAAGTAGCCTATTTTTCATGCACACACAATAGATTGGATCGTGAATTGGGACCTTAACCGTTTTCAAAAGGATATCAGATTTCTGTGGGGAAGATCTTCATTGAAGAGGATTATGTTCACGAAGATTAAATGCAGAATGTTAGTGGTTCCAAACAACAACTAAGGCATTAATGTTGCTTAGGACTCCTCAGCCAGCAGGGGGCCACAAAACACACACAAAATGTTTTTAGAGTTTGTAGTAAAATATTTAGTGAAATAGATTTGCTACAACAAAATAAATTGTATTATGACATGGTTTTGATTTAAATAACTATATATATATAATGACACTATTTACAGCACCAGTCAAAAGTTTGGACACACCTTCTCATTCAACTACTTTGAAGAATCTAAAATATAAAACATATTCTGGTTTGTTGAGCATTTGTTTGTTTACCACATAATTCCATATGTGTTCCTTCATAGTTTGGATGTCTTCAATATGAATCTACAATGTAGAAAAAAATAAAAATAAAAATAAAGAAAAACCTTTGAATGAGAAGGTGTGTCCAAACTTTTGACTGGTACTGTACATTATTGATTCTCTTTATTTATTTATTTGAGTAGGATCCTGCCACATTTTTTGTTGTTGTGATTTATGCCTTTCCATCAAAATACCAAACTGCAACTGTAAAGGAACTTAAAATAGAGATAAAATAAGATTAAAAAAGATTATCAGAGCATTCATATTACAATAAAACCCATTTCCCCTTTGACAGAATGAGATTGCTCAATTAAATGCTCTTATTGAATAATGATTTATATCAAAAATATGAAGTCAAAACGTCTAATTAACAGCTATATAATTATGTTTAAAACGTTTGTTAGTTTAAAAAAATAAAAAAATAAAAAAATAATCCCATCCAGGTCACAGAATCTGACAGGTCGCAGAAAACACCGTAACACCGGCCTCCAGCATCCGGGTGACAGCGGAGCGCAGACTCAATCCCCGCTGCAGCTCACTGCGTTTCCGTAGCACAGCGTCGCTACCCGCTGAGCCCTGACCGGGGAAGCAGCTCAGGAAACGATTGATCCCCCGATCGAATAACGCCAAAGAAAGCTGGCGAGAAAATAAAAAAAAAAACACCCCCCCCCCCAAACCAACCAAATGACGGATTAACACCGATACATCTGAGAGGACAAGCCGAATCGATGCTCGGGACTCGGGTGCTTTTCGGAGAGCGAGTGCTGGCAGCATGTGAGATGTACACGGACATATTAACTGTGCGTTATTCCGGCTAACTAGCTAGCAGCTACCCTCCCTCCCTCCTCTCCCTTCTCTCTCTATACGACTCATGGTAGCTCGCTTGACCTGTTTTCTCCACCGTCGCGTCCATACCGGAGTAAAATGAAGAAGTTTAACATTAGGAAGGTGCTGGACGGCTTGACAGCGGCTTCTTCTTCCTCCTCCTCCTCCTCCTCAGCTGCTGCCCAGTCGGGAGCTCCCCGGGAGAACGACGCCGTCCAGGAGACCCTCCAGTCGGACCATTTCCAGCTGTGCAAGGTGGGTTCTTTTTTTTTTGAATTTTTTTTGAATTTTTAGCCGTTAATAGCTGTTAGTCGCAGTTAGTAGCAGTTAGTAGCCGTTAACATTAACGGCTACTAACTGCTACAGTCAGATGACAGCATGTGACCACACACACACTAACGTTGTTCATTTCTATCAGCACAGTTTATGGGTATGGTGTACACATATTTATACATATATATATATAAATGTATATATATAAAAAAATAATATATATATATATATAAATGTTGGTATTAAAGTACAAGTACAAACTGAGAGGTCATTAATGAGGAATCTATCCCCAGTATTGACCGTCTTGCTCGGCTGTCTGTCTGCCAGAGCACCGTGTTTGCGTTGCACTGAATCGTCGCCTGAAGTCACTGTTTCAACGTGATTATCTCTCTGCAGTTTGTGTAGCAAAGGGAAAGACTCTTTTGATTTAAAGAATAGGTTGACATTTTTAAATGGCTACTCTCTTGTGCCCCTTGTGTACATTGGAAGTGGATAACTCCTGACCCATCCCACTGGCTGTGGAGGGATCCTCTTATAAGATGATCCACACAGTCCTGTGCAAAAAATGAATTTATCTGAGTTCAAGCCTGAGTGTGTCAAGTTAAATTCTGCTGTCTTTTTAGCATGGCATTTCCTCTTTTTGTGCTTTGTGTTGCTGATTGAAGAGGGTCTACGCACTAAAAAGACAGTAACTTTAGTGGATATATATATATATCTACCTGATCTAATAATAATAATAATTGATTGTACTTGTATAGCGCTTTTCTGGTCTTCCGACCTCTCAAAGCGCTTTGACATTACCAATCAATCACCCATTCACACCCATTCATACACTGATGACAGGAGCCACCATGCAAGGTGCCACCTGCACATCAGAACCCTAACTAACATTCATACACATACATACACACACCACAGGAACAGCCTGCGGGAGCAATTTGGGGTTAAGTGTCTTGCCCAAGGACACACCGGCATGGACTGCCGGAGCCAGGGATCGAACCGCCTCTGATTGGAGGACGACCCTGCTCTCCACTGAGCCACAGCCGCCCATCTGTCTGTTAGTTCAGCTTAACTCTGCACAGGGTTGTCAATTTGTCCCCCTATGGCTTGCATGTCGTGCGGGGCCGATGTGACGACAAAGAATGATTAAAGCAACCAACCCTTTATCTGTGGAAATGCATCGTTTTAAAAAAAAAAAAAACAATCCTTTAAAACCTATCCTTTTAAATCCCAGCGTCAATGGTGAGCACGCACAATTTCCCCAAATACATTTTTAATATGACTTGTTTAATAATCTAGGCCTTTAGGTCTGATTGGAAAGGTTTTTGCCTGCGTTAAATAAATGTGTTAAACAGCTTGGAGCCCACCAGCTCCCTTATCCCAGCTGGGAGCAGACAGGTCAGGTCCCCAGGTTACAGGGCCACGGCTGGATGGGCAAGGTTTTCCAACCCGAAGCAATTGAGTTATAGATGCCTGATGATGATAACATTTTGGTGGCTGGGGGACTGCAAGATGCCGGCAATGGAGTGCACTCCAAGGCTGAAAATGTGAGCCTTAAGATGGATATAATCAATTTATTACTGATGTTTTTAAGCAGGATTGAGCTTGCAAACATGTCCAGCAGATATCAGAAAAATATTCCAGTCCAGTCAATGTTTTTACTTTATCTAATTTATTTTGATTATAAAACTAATTTTCAACATTGATGGATTACATTTCTAGAGAGATTATGATAATGTTTTTTTTTTATTTTCTTTCTCCAGTAAAGTCAGCATGACTGTGTAGCAGATGATTGATTAGCTGGCTGGAGGTCTAATATAAATTCTGCTCTTTCCTGCAGACTGTGCGTCATGGCTTCCCATATCAACCATCCTCGATGGCTTTTGACCCCGTGCAGAAAATCTTGGCCGTCGGGACTCAGACTGGAGCTTTGAGGCTGTATCCTTTCTTTTCTTTTTTATCACGGGAGAAATGAAAAATGACGAGAGCCACACAAGGAAAGTAAAGCTAGTATGATTTCAGTGATTCTTTTTTTTTTCTTTCAACATTCTCTACTTCCTCGTTCACACACTGACTCATACAAACGCAACACACTCACACACACACACACACACACACCAGAGCCACGTCTTAACTTCCTGTCATCCTTTCCTGCAAACGTCATGTGACCAAGTCGCCTTTCAACATTCCACAAAGTCTCAGGAGTGTAAACTGTGAGTGACCTGTCTTTGCCTCCTGTCATCCAACACAACAAGAAAATAGAAATGCAGACAGCACAAAGGGAGGCTGCATGGCTCAGAGGGTACACACTAGCTAGGATGAGTTTCTGTGCAGCCTGCAGCCTCCTTCTCCTGGAGCACCCAGGCTCATTAGTGGTATCTCTGCAGTAGCATGAACAGCTCCTCTGCCATATGCCGAGGAGCCAACCTCATCAACTGTGCTGCCCAGTCGGTGCCAGGATGCCACTTCATATGTGCTGTAAACATCACTGGACTCACACACACACACACACACACACAAAATCAAGCTGCTACAGTGCTGTATGACCCCTCGGGCAGTTAGGAGTTAGTGTTTTGTTTGTTTGTATTCAAGGATAAAATTGAGTTTTTATAGCTAACCAAGCAACTTCCATGAGTCGCAGCAGCAGCAGCAACAACAACAAAAACTGAATTACAGACTATTCAACGCTGCATGTGATAGTCTGGTCATATCCAGGTTTTTCTGTTTACAACGTGTCTTCACGGTTGGCCTACTTGTGTATAAACACAGGGTTTCCCTTGTGCTCTGGTGTCTTGCTTTAAAGGCCCATCTGCTTTATTTGGGTTTTCATTAGAAGTGGCTCCGTCCTTGTCTTCATCCACTCTCCAGATTAAGAGAGCGTTGCGTTTTTACAGGGTAACTCCGGGAGAACACACACTGCTTCCATGTTGTCCTAATGTGCAATGTTGAGCTGATGGGATTACTGTCATTCAAGCAATAGGTCCATTTATCAAAAGACAGGCTGTATTGATCCGCCTCATTGCCCCCGGAGTTTGGAAACGCTGCCGCAGCTCAGTAGACATAAGCTCAATGAGGTGTCTACAAGCAATAAATGTCTGCTTTTACAAGATCTGTCTCTGCTACAGTGTTTTAATCATTGTGTTACTGTAGTCAGTCGCCAGCTCCCTCTAATATATGTGCTCTTAAGTTTTGGCCTCTAGAAAACACAGACCTGCTCTCCTTTTGTAGTTACAGCCAAAGCAAAACAGCAGATAGTATTCATTTGACCCACATGAGAATAGAGTCCGGTGGTGGCAGAAAATGTTTTGAAAACTAAAAAAAGGAAATAGGGAAATTTTAAGTTTGTGCAAGATGGATCACATTGCATTTTTAGTTTAATATACTCTTGACAGGTCATGTGAGAGGTCAAAAGTCTGTTTTGATGAGTTTCCCTTGCAGAAACACTGTAAAAACGATCAGCCCTCTGGCCTGTAGCTTCCTCTTCTTTTGGCCTCAGCGATGCTTTCACCCCAGACTTCAAGAAATGCTGCAGAGAGAAGCTTCTCTGTTTTTTCATTTGTCAGCTCACATGATTAAGTTAACTTCCTGTCCTGATGATTATCAGTTGACTAAAGAAGGAAACCTGCTGATGCTGAAATGCTGTGGTTAACCATGTTGGTTTACCGAATGGGGAAGTGTTGATGTTGAGGGGGGGGGGTCTTTAGTGTGTGATGTCTTAAACTCGTGGCTGAGAGAGCAACATGTTCAATATCTGCTTATGAAATGTCTGAAAATTATGATTTTTCTCTGATGTAAATAACTTAATAGACAGTAAATAGTCAAATTAGTTGGATAATAAATAATGCATGTGACAAATGGAATGTATTGCAGTTTGATAAATCTACAGATTATTTTTCGGATAAATAGTTTGATCTAAAATATTCACATAAAAAAGAAAAAAAATGCCCAATTCAATTTTTCACAAGGTAACTTAGACAAGTTTACATTGACAAGTTTAATTTTCTTGTCCAACCTACAATCCACAATCCTAAAATATTGATTTAGCGATCAGTTCTAGCTCTATATGAATATTTTATGATTTTAAAAAAAAGTTGACTCTCATCACATGACCAAACGATGATGGCAGGATCTATTATTTGAACATGTTGTGTCCCTCACAGCAAGATATTTTGTTACATGCGGAGTCACAGTTGACTTGTGTGACTCAGCTTCCTGTGCTCTCACAATCCTCGAAGCATATGTTCTACGAATGAACTAAAGTCATGAAGGCAAACGAGGTGTGTAGTGTAAAACAGCCTCAGACTGACAGATGTATAGTTTGTATTTGTGGCCCACATGATCATAGTACAGGTTTTGATCATGAAGTGTAACAGGAAGTGGCAACAGAAGGTTCTTCTTGCCCACCAAAGTGATAAAATCTTAGTAATTTCCTGCTAGTCTAGGAAAAAAAGCTTGGCTCAGCAGCACCATTAACCTACATCCTACATCAGAACCAGGTCAGATTCTAGACACTTATACATTAACATACACAGATAAGTTAAAGCACACAGAAAAATAAACAATAACAGCTCCCTGTGTTAACAGTGATACAGCTGTTGATGTGATTCTACTTGATGTGAGCAATATGAATGCACCACAGTGTTACATATTAACAATTGTGCTCTTTAGACTATTGCTCTGCTCTTCTTTATGCATGACCAGAGGCTATGAAACAGACTTAATGACTCTTCCTCCTCCGTTGTGGACCTGTGGACATTAATAATTTTGACAAATGTTGTACAGAACTTGCGGGGCCATGAGCTTAAGCTGGACAGAAAGGTCACGGGTGAATGTGAGTTCAGTTGCCAACTGCCCTCCACTGGCGCCGACTTGGTAGTCTGAAAGTCTGAAGAAGCGATGCCCACCTCTGAGCTGTCCTTAAAACGCTCTCCTGCAACCCCACCTTAGTTTGTTTAAGGCACTGAGGGATTGTTTGATCACAGCTCTGTTAATCCTGTTCACACACATTATGCTGTGTCGGCTCGAAAAAACGGACCCAGATAGCGAACACAACTGTCTTTCTTACAAGCTTTTCTCTCCGGAATGATTGCATTAGGAGTGTTGGAGACCGTGCACTCCTTTGTCTTATTGTGGCCCTTTTTCGTGTGTCTTGAGATTCTCTCTATGATTAGATCTCACGCTGCTTCCTTCTCCTTTTGTGCTGCCCTGCAGGATCGGTGCAGATACTACGTTTCTACGAAAGTGATTACAGGCTGTTGGAAAGAGACAAGCTTCTCCTCATTGTGCAGCTCATTGCTGTGCTGCTTTGTGAAAGTATCTGGAGGTTTATTGTGGGGATGCATTACAGTCCTGTGGCAAACCTGGCCGGTTCTCCTCTTTGGCTACACTCTCCCTTTTTTGCCATACATGTAATCATTTGGGTTCCTCTTTTAGCTCACATACACAGTTCAAATTGAGTCCTGACTGTTGCCTGACTGGCTGGCCCGGCTGTTTTTTGAATGGATGGATTTAGCAGGCAGGAATTCTCTGACTTGAACTTTACAGTCCTATAGAGAGAGGTGGGAGTTAAGTTTATCGTGCTGTCGTCATTCTGGCTGACGCATGTGAATAAATAAGGCAGACTGGGCCCACTGGTTTTATTTATAACTCGCTATTTTGATAGTTTCATGATGAATGCAAATGCCAACTTATATTAAATTCTAAAAACAAAGAGTCTGGGAACCCTTTAGTTTGTTTCGTTATAATAAAAACACCTACAGTAGGCCGGAAATTAATTTGTAAGTGATCTGTAAGTACTTATTCAAACACACTGTTCAGCATTATTGTATTAAATAATCTGCATTATGTTTGACAGTTGTTTTTTTTCACATTTCTACATACAACTGTCCAGTTTTCCTTAACTTAGCTGACTTTTAGCTTTGGCCATGCGGGTGTGGAGTGCTACTGTCAGCATGAGAGCGGTGCGGCTGTCATCCAGCTCCAGTTCCTGATCAACGAGGTCTGTTGCCATTACCTGTTCCTTGTTTTGTTTTTTATCTCCTCACTACTCCACTACAAGTCTGTCCAGTGTCACGTATCTGTCCATCCTTGTTCTTAATAGCAGGCACCATAAACACAGGTGCTTGTTTAATGGTTGTAGAACATGAATCACCTCTAGTTGTGTAAACTGTGCTTCAAGTGAACACATTGATTAAACAGGAATGTTAGTTTTGTCAACCGCATGTCTCTGTAATGCCATCACAGTAGTGTGCTCATGATACAACCCCATGAAACGGCGAGCACCAAGCCACAGAATGTGTTTGTGCATTATGACAACCACCCTCTGTCTGTGACCCCTCACCACAGGGGGCGCTGGTGAGTGCCTTAGCTGATGACAGCATCCACCTGTGGAACCTGAGGCAAAAAATCCCTGCGATCCTGCATTCTCTGAAGTTCAACAGGGAGAGGTACAGTAGCGTCTCTCTGCTTCTCTGTTTGCAGTGACGCCGTCACTTTGTGAGGCGTGAACACGATTATGAAACAGCAGTCTGCACAGCTGGCCACCTGCTTCTCTGTGTATTTAATTGGGAGGATTGTTGACATTATGTTTTTGAACATAACGCATCAGTGTCGTCTCGTGGTTCTGTAGAAACTTGGATTTTTCTCTTTGACCAAACAGGCAAAGTGAGTCCATGAGGTCAAGATAAAATATTGAAGAATACAATATTAGAATGCAGAATAAATTACTGGGAATTTTACATGTGGATGGGGAGGTTTTTCTACTCATCCATCCATCGACCATCTTCCTTTCAGGGTTTACAATTTTAAACTCTTAAGCAGAACCAATCTATATTTCTTTATATTGATAATGTATCAAATGACATGTGTGCAAAGTGACTCACTTGTCATGGCGAACCCACAAAGAATTATTACCCAACTCTGCATCAGCTTTTAGCTCATTGATTCTCTGAGCCTGCAAATTCTGCTGTTGTCATCTTTTTTTCCAGGAGCAGCAGTAATAATTATACATTTTATTTATGTAAAATGTATCAACCCAAAAGCAATGATTGGTGGGATAAGGACTTTAAGAATAAAGAAAAATTTGAACAAATAAATGCCAATATACAGACTTATAAATACCAATATAAATGGATATAAAACTACTGTATGCTACTTTCTTCAGCATCAAACTGCCCACAAAGTTAGCATCTAGCTCCCACTTTTTCAGGAGTTGGTAGAGACCAAAACAGAGCTAAAATAACAATAAATATTGGACTTAAATCCATCAGGTTGCTGTAAATATGACCTTAATTGAATACATATGTTGCCTGTGTCCTTTGCCGTAAAAACTTTGTAAGCTTATAATAATATGTCAGATGTTATGTTTGTTAAAATTAGTTTTTTATTGCCACCATGTGGTCGACAAAATCATTTGACACTGTAAATGTGCTGTATGACCGAATGTTTCTTTTCCTAGCGGTTGAGAAAAGACAGCAGTGTTTACTCTGCCATTCCTCCCCACTGTTCTAAATATAGTCCGGCTTCATTAGTGTGACACAGAGCAAGGCCTTTGTAATTAAATCTCAGTCACTCGCTACTCCTTCCGGTTGGAGCAGCCTGATTAGACACAAGGGTGACTCTTAGCGGGGATTGAGTCAGGAGATAATCAAAAGCCTGGTTGTGACGGATCCCCATCTCCTTGCAGAATCACATACTGCCACCTGCCCTTCCAGAGCAAATGGCTTTACATTGGCACAGAAAGAGGAAACATCCACATCGTCAACGTGGAGTCCTTCACTCTCTCAGGCTACGTCATCATGTGGAACAAAGCCATCGAACTGTGAGTCTGCATTGCATGATTGTCTTGTTGTTGTTTTTTCCTTCACTTTCTGTCCGCTTGCATGTCTTCTTTGTGCACTTATGGGAGTTGACACTGAACCGGGAAAACTCTGAAATTCAAAGGAATGTGCTTGAAGAGACGGTGTGTCCTGTGAGCAGAGACAACTGCAGCTCTGATCAGTGTGAGGGCGGGACGGAGGTGGTGATCAAAGCATGCCAGAACTTTGACTAGACTTCTGGAGGTGTTTGCTGCCTGATTTAACAAAACGTCTGTGAAACGAAGTGCCCACTTAATAAACCCAGTGACCTTTCCTCTGTCACCCACTCCCCCGTGTAAACACCCACTATACGAATCACAAGGAATTTTACATCACATCCTGTGAATCGCTTAATGTTGTGCTGCAATTTCCTGTAACTTGGCAGGGCGCACACATGGAGATCGAATTAGATTTCAGCGGATAAAATCTGCGTCACCATACACACTGACGAGTAACGCTTACTTATTGCACTGCCTGATTCTGTGCGTTATAACACAGAAAATTATGAGAAAAACTAAGTTGAACTGAAGTTGCTCTTTCCAGGTAATTTTTCTAGCTCACCCACCAGTAAAATTAATTTGACTGGCAGCTAAAATTGGAAGTAGAGTATTAAGGTGTGTGTGTGTGTGTGTGTGTGTGTGTGTGTGTGTGTGTGTGTGTGTGCGTGAGTGTGAGTGAGAGGCTGCTCCTGAAATCTGATAAATTGGTGCTCTGACACTTTCAACTCCTCTAAAACGGCAAACTATGCCATCAGCTCAGATGAATATCTCCGGACAGCGGAAACGGGAAATTATTTTTGTCTGTGCGACTGTGAAAATGATTTCAAGAAAAAGAGCTGTTGGCTTTAGCGTGACATTTTAAAACATAATATTCAATAATCATTTCCTTGTAGAAAAGTTGTCCGATCTCTGTTAGTTATGTCTTTTCAACACACACCTGCAGTTGCCATAACGACCTATGTTCTTAATCATTATATTTAGTGTTGTAGTGGAGAGTGAGCCTTCTAAAACCCATTATTGATTCTTTAAAATGTTGTTTCCCTTTCAGTCAGTTTAAATTTACGTGAGAGAAATGACTGTAAAACATACTGTATACATTAATTTATTATGCTCTTCATATCTTAAGAGAGTCCTTTATATTGACGGTGTATAATACAGCAATTACAGACTGGACTTCATATTCCACTCCGTCCCTTCCTTTTATTCGCTGCCACATCTCGGACTGTATCGACTCATCAGCAGCAATGAGATCATTAACCACTGGAGCCAGACCACATTCAGAGGCAGCAACACTTTTCTTTAGGCCAGACCATCACTCCCTCCGTGCCCCTTACTCTGTTGCTACGGTGATGCTGTCTCCACACACTATAATCTCTCATAGACCCTCATGTGACCCTGCTCCCTCCCTCGCTCACTCTCTCGTATGTCATGTCTCTCTCCCTGCTGCACTTATGCACATTTCCATCTTATATTCTTGCTTCTTTATTTGTGCACAAACAAAGATTCTGGCTTCTTTTCTTTTTTTCCCCCTTTTGCATGTCTTCTCTTATTGCCTCCCTCTCCGTCTCTCCCTCTAAAAGCTACACAGCATGTTTCAGACAACTTTTATCAGATACATTTTACTGGTCAAGTATATCATATCAATCTGAATATTATATATATCTACTGGGTGTTGAATGATACACATACGTCATTTAACACCCAATACACATCACTCCATATCTGTCGTACTGCACCTTTGCTGGACTTTTGTTGATGTTTTGCACACATACTGTATATATATTTCTTATAGTTTTGTACTTATATATTATATATATATTGTTTTTGCTGACATTTATACATCTTATTTCATTCGTGCCTTATTTTAGTCCCTATAAATATGTTTAAAGTCCTAATACGAAGCACCATTTTAGGCTGACGAAACTGTTCCGTTGTGCTTTTATAAAGACAATTTAGTTCTTGATTGATTGATTGATTTTTCTTAACCTTACGCACACACTCTGTGTTTCTTTTCTGTCCCTAAAACTTTCACAGATCCACCAAGACACACCCAGGGCCTGTCGTGCACATCAGTGATAACCCCATGGATGAAGGAAAGGTAACTGATAGTTGACCACCACATAGCCTGTGGAACAGAGACACATTTCTACCCTAAATCCTAAAAACTAAACTGCACCGCTTTTTGTGGTGGTGTACTTTTCTTTCTTTTTTTCCCCTGTGGATATCTGCTCCAGTGCAGACGACACAATGTCAATACGGCTTGTGCAGCTACAATGGAGAATGATAGCAGAACATTTTCAGCTAATTAAAATGTCAATGGTAAACATCAGGTTTTGGTGTAAAATCCAGGAGAGAAGGTTTCTTCTGAGACTAATCGTTCACAGAAACTTTCCATAATGTTACACAACAAAATCATAGCAGAAGAGATACTGAGAGATGCAGCTGCCTCAACAGTCCTCTTATTGTGTGTGTGTGTGTGTGTGTGTGTGTGTGTGTGTGTGTGTGTGTGTGTGTGTGTGTGTGTGTGTGTGTGTGTGTGTGTGTGTGTGTGTGTGTGTGTGTGTGTGTACAGTGTGTGTACAGTGGGTACGGAAAGTATTCAGACCCCTTTAAATTTTTCACTCTTTGTTTCATTGCAGCCATTTGCTAAAATCGAAAAAGTTTTTTTTTTTTTGCGCATTAATGTACACTCAGCAACCCATCTTGACAGAAAAAAACAGAAATGTAGAAATTTTTGCAAATTTATTAAAAAAGAAAAACTGAAATATCACAAGGTCATAAGTATTCAGACCCTTTGCTGTGACACTCATATTTAACTCACATGCTGTCCATTTCTTCTGATCCTCCTTGAGATGGTTCTACTCCTTCATTGGAGTCCAGCTGTGTTTAATTAAACTGATTGGACTTGATTAGGAAAGGCACACACCTGTCTATATAAGACCTTACAGCTCACAGTGCATGTCAGAACAAATGAGAATCATGAGGTCGAAGGAACTGCCCAAGGAGCTCAGAGACAGAATTGTGGCAAGGCACAGATCTGGCCAAGGTTACAAAAGAATTTCTGCAGCACTCAAGGTTCCTAAGAGCACAGTGGCCTCCATAATCCTTAAATGGAAGAAGTATGGGATGACCAGAACTCTTCCTAGACCTGGCCGTCCAGCCAAACTGAGCAATCGTGGGAGAAGAGCCTTGGTGAGAGAGGTAAAGAAGAACCCAAAGATCACTGTGGCTGAGCTCCAGAGATGCAGTAGGGAGATGGGAGAAAGTTCCACAAAGTCAACTATCACTGCAGCCCTCCACCAGTCGGGGCTTTATGGCAGAGTGGCCCGACGGAAGCCTCTCCTCAGTGCAAGACATATGAAAGCCCGCATAGAGTTTGCCAAAAAACACATGGAGGACTCCCAAACTATGAGAAATAAGATTCTCTGGTCTGATGAGACCAAGATTGAACTTTTGGCGTTAATTCTAAGCGGTATGTGTGGAGAAAACCAGGCACTGCTCATCACCTGCCCAATACAATCCCAACAGTGAAACATGGTGGTGGCAGCATCATGCTATGGGGGTGTTTTTCAGCTGCAGGGACAGGACGACTGGTTGCAATTGAAGGAAAGATGAATGCGGCCAAGTACAGAGATATCCTGGAAGAAAACCTCCTCCAGAGTGCTCAGGACCTCAGACTGGGCCGAAGGTTCACCTTCCAACAAGACAATGACCCGAAGCACACAGCTAAAATAACAAAGGAGTGGCTTCGGAACAAGTCTGTGACCATTCTTGACTGGCCCAGCCAGAGCCCTGACCTAAACCCAATTGAGCATCTCTGGAGAGACCTGAAAATGGCTGTCCACCAACGTTCACCATCCAACCTGACAGAACTGGAGAGGATCTGCAAGGAAGAATGGCAGAGGATCCCCAAATCCAGGTGTGAGAAACTTGTTGCATCATTCCCAAGAAGACTCATGGCTGTACTAGCTCAAAAGGGTGCTTCTACTCAATACTGAGCAAAGGGTCTGAATACTTATGACCATGTGATATTTCAGTTGTTTTTTTTTATAAATTTGCAGAAAAATTTCTGTTTTTTTCTGTCAAGATGGGTTGCTGAGTGTACATTAATGAGAAAAAAAAATGAACTTTTTCGATTTTAGCAAATGACTGCAATGAAACAAAGGGTCTGAATACTTTCCGTACCCACTGTATGTGTATGTAGGTATATGTATATATGTGTGTTTTGGTCTTATTTATCCTTTTTATTTTATTGACACAAACTTTGGCATTTAATTTTGCAAAGTATAATAATCTAAAATTCCACACAAATAATCTAAAAATAATAATCCAAGTTTAAGAGTGTTTTTGGTTCTTGTATTGACAATGTATTGGATAACACTTTCATTTAGCACCCCCTGGTTTCCTAATAACCTACAAAAAAACATATATGTTGATGTTATCTAAAGAATTTTAAATTATTATTTTATTTATAGAAAATAATGTAAAAAATTGGTATACCATAGGAAAGCATACAATTCAACAACGTGGAAAATAGTGGTAATTGATTTAATTATTGTTTACTTGGGTTTCAATAGATCTCACTTGACTCATTTGGAATTATTAAGATTTAAGAAGTTATTTAAAGGAAATTCCCCTAAAAATCAACTATTGCATATTTTCTATGTGTTAGGACTTATTACCAAATTACATAATTCTTCCATGAAATGATCCTAGGAAATGATTGAGAAACATCAGTGAAATAAAGTAGTCTTACAGATGACCGATCCTTTAAACATTACAGACAGTGATGGTATCTCCATGCGAGTTATATGTGCAGAATGTGGTTTCACAGTAATCATCTGACCTCTGCTTCACTTCTCTATCTCTCTTCTTTCAGCTTCTGATTGGATATGAGTGTGGGGTAGTGGTGTTGTGGGATTTGAAGTCCAAAAAAGCTGACTGCCGTTACAATTATGATGAGGTAAGGCCTTACTTTGACGTTGATGTTTTTTCTCACTGTTGTCCCAGCAACATGTTTGGTCTTGTTAGGTTTTGCATAATGTATCACTGAACAGTCACATGTGAAACCTGAAACAGCTGCTCATTGGGGCCTATTGAGATGATATCTCTGGGGCTAAGTTGCTTTTCTGTTCCATGAAGCAATTTTTATCAACTCATCAATACTTGAGCACTTTAAAGTCATACTATGCAGCAATTGTTGCTTACTGCTTGTAAAACAACATCCAAAGGTGACCCCTCCTCCCTCGGGTTTAACGACCTTTTTACGAGTCTATACATTTTGGGGGGGGAAACTTTACCTTTTTTAAAGGATAGGTCTGGTGATATTTGAAGTTTTTCTTATTGTCATCCCATAAATATATAAACATGAAAAGTCCTAAACTATCAATGAACGGATCCAACAAAAAAGCAAAGCCTGATATATATTATTCCTCAGTGCCTTATTCCTGCCTAAAAACGATTAAAGACACATCAAGGAGTCACGCGTTGCACTGCGTAACATATCCTTTATTTGATTAACACATGCACTGTAGTTTATTTTTAACTGACACCACACACACACACCATCCTGCTGCCAAACACACTTGCACATGCACCAAATGTGTATAAATCAACATCTGAACAGTCGTACTCCTGTTGAATCCCTTTTGCTAAAAACAGCATTGCTCATCTGTGTTAGAAAAATATTAACCCTTTTTTAAAGTTGAAATTATATAAACGTGATTTACTTTCAAAGACTTGTGTCTTCAGTAGGAAGGGATGTGCGTGGGGCTGAGAGCCACAGACAGGTTAGCAAGCCAGGAAGTTTTGAGAGACCGATGTGTTGACGATAAGAAAAGCAGCCTTATGCTTTAAATTGGTTCCACACAGATCCTCTACTAACCTTCTAATCTATTGTAGCACAGCTGTAAAAAAAGGTGCATGTGATACTTCACGTATCCCAGTCTAACGATGTGCTGCTGTGTGTCTTTCAGGCGATCCACTCAGTAGCCTGGCACCATGAGGGTAAACAGTTTGTCTGCAGCCACTCTGATGGCACTCTGACCACATGGAATATACGAGTCCCAGCCAAGTCTGCACAGATCATCACACCACATGGTACGAACTGTTGTATACACAGTTGTATTGTTTATATGTTACACACACGCACAGACATATTTAATAGAAGCAACATATGTCTTTAAAACGTATTTTAGCTCCAAACTTAGAGGTGTGACTTGCACAAATAGCAGATGGATGGGGAATGATGTCCGTATGTGTACAGTAGCATAATGTTCATTATATGTATTGTTATTCTACAAATTACTCTTTGACCCCCACTAGGAAAGCAACCTAAGGATGGAAAAAAGCCAGAACCATGCAAGCCTATCCTGAAGGTGGAATACAAAACAACAAGGGCTGGGTAAGTGTGACGGTGGCGAATCCCCACCCATCCTGTGTCTTAACCGGCTCCAGTTTGAATCCATATCCTGCACTGAAAGTGGCCTTTCCTGTTATTCAACAGGACAGTCTTGTTTACAGAATCCTACTGCTGGTGGAAACTGGGTGGAAATCTGGGAAGGCCCTTTGAAATGATTTTAATGTTCTTACACGCTTTGTTTTGTTATGGTCATTAAATAAATCATGACAAATGATTAGTTGTTCCATTGAGGTCACATGTTAATTGTGGTGTGATTATTCTCATTATCTGAAGAGGACAAGCTTGTTGCGTCAAGGTCACCAAGTACAAAGACAAAACTTTCTTAATACATGTCATAAAAAATTAAATATTTCACTGAAGCTGATCTAATTATCGCCTACTTTTTTTTTGTCAGGACAGGGATTAATATAGTTGTCATTATAATTAAAAAAGTAGGCTCCTCCCATCATTAATGCTTTTGAAATGGGGGCAAAGCATCTCAAGAGAAATAGGGATGGGTATCTTTAGGATTTTATCGATACGTTTATAGGTTCTTTTTCATTCCTACATAATTGCTTTTTAATATATATAAAAAAAAAAAGAATGAATTCAGAACAGAATTGGAATTTAATTATATTGATAAACATAAATATAACTAAGTTCTAGAGCAGCAACAACAAAGTCACTATATAAACTAAATAATATTTCACTGAAAACAAATCTAAGATAATAAAATAAACAATATTCCTAAGTGTAGAGAGAATGAAGAACACAGGCATCAGTCATAATCAGTCATTCCTCCTGATCTCTGTCCTCCTCCCTCTGCTGATGTGATTCATTGCCTGCAGGTACCGCTGGTAGAGGGAGGAGGGGCCGCTTTGTCTCAGCCAGCAGATAAGATTTACAAGAATATGCCAAATTTAAGATGCGTGGCAAACTAAGATAAACAGATTACTTACAGACAGCTTTTGTTTTAGAGTCTTTGTAGCAATTCACTATTAGCCGCCCTAATGCACTGTGCTTGTTTAAAACAGTAGCGCTGTATGAGAAACTGCAGACAGGGAAGATTGAAATATCACTTTTCTACATGTTAATGCTTGTTGAACAGGTGTAATTATAAACTATTGGCTTTTCACTTGTGAATGTTTTATTGCACTTACGGTGACTAATGTAGTTTGAGGAGCTCAGCCCCGACACAGAGAGCAGAGGAGATGCTGCAGCATGATATTAAATCACATCAAAAACGTTAAGAAGTACAGATAAAAGAACCGGTAATGACGGAGCTTATC
Organism: Anoplopoma fimbria; assembly: GCF_027596085.1. NCBI lineage: Eukaryota > Metazoa > Chordata > Actinopteri > Perciformes > Anoplopomatidae > Anoplopoma > Anoplopoma fimbria. Next base: position 6,564,548 of record NC_072463.1, on the reverse strand, counting down.
AACACTACGGCCGTTAATAATTTAGCCCCGGGCCCGTTTATTACCGGACTTCAGCTCTCATCCCTACAGTGAAAGCAGAACAGTAATACGTTGGTGTCCCTCTTCACCTGAAACACTGATTGGACCAACACACTAAAAATGTATTGAATAAACAAATAAAATGTTTTCTGTGTGTGTGTTTCTCCTGAACTCAGGGACCCGTTCATGGTCCTGTCTGGAGGTCTGTCTTACGACACAGTGGGGAGGAGAGCCTGTCTGACTGTGATGCACGGAAAGAGCACTGCCGTCCTGGAGATGGACTACCCCATCGTAGATTTCCTAACGCTGTGTGAAACTCCATATCCAAATGGTGAGCTGCAGTGCTAGACAGGTTTCGTTCATTTGTCTTAGAATCTGAAGTAGCTCATCTGAAATGACGTCGTAGTTAATCTTTTGTCCTGTTTTGGTTCTTTCTCCAGACTTTCAGGAGCCTTATGCTGTGGTGGTCCTCCTCGAGAAGGATTTAGTTCTAATAGACCTCGGACAGATTGGGTAATTATTCCGCTTTCTAAATATAGTTTAGTCAGAATATTTTTGGAATGCATCAAAGATTATGGGTATTATAGATCTAGCACATTACATTAAAACACAGTTTACGAGAGATACTGATTATATCAGTCAGAAATGTGCCATACAAACCTTTAATTTGAGTAATAAATGAACAGAAGAGAAAGTTCTGATCCATCTATACATTTATAATAATGAATTTATTATGTATTATAAGTATAATGACTTTATAGAATACACAAGAGCTGTCCAAGACATGTCAGTTTTTGACCGACTCCATTCTATAAAGGTCCCATGAAAAAAAACTTTAATAATCAAAAGTTATTTTTTTGCAGTCGAACATTCTTTTAACTATAGTCTTAATGTTAATGACTGTTACCCCTCTGGTAACTATTTAATGCTGATTAAATGGTAAAAAAAAAAAGGAACAAAAAGTACTATATATAAGTTTTTTTAATATTGTACAAGTGTACTGTGTATTTTGGTGTAAATATGGCAGTTGTTGCAGCTGAGGTGGCCATTGTTTTTAAGTTTTTAAGTGACATTTTGGTTTGAGCATTAAATTAAATTTTACAATATCAAAGTCATTTCATGGGACATTTAAACTGGTTGTACAGTCAGAGTATTCAACAGCATTGATCAGCAGCAAGCAAGTTGTCATTTGCATCTCAAGTTGATAGACAAGCGCAGATATAATGAAGATGGATTAAGTTTTCATATCTATCCTAACGGTACGTTGTCTTGACAGGTACCCGATATTCGAGAATCCATATCCTCTGACTATCCATGAGTCACCAGTGACCTGCTGTGAATACTTTGTCGACTGCCCTGCTGAACTTATTCCTGCACTTTACTCTGTCGGAAGCCGGCAAAAGAGACAAGGTTACAGCAAGAAGGTAAATTAGATTCTGGAGACACATATATATATAAGCTATTAACCTGTTAACACAACTGAAAGAAGCCTACAATAATCAAACTAAATGTAACATGTTTTTTTGTTTGTTTGTTTAACAGGAATGGCCCATTAGTGGAGGAAACTGGGGCCAAGGCACTCAGAGTTACCCAGAGATCATAATCACTGGGTTAGTAACTAATTATGAATGAATGAACGAAACAAAATGATTTATGTTTTAATTCACATGCAAACGTGGCATTGTTACAGTGGACACATTATTTATAATGTCATTTTATTTTATTTCCCTTTTTTCCCAATGTTTTCAGACATGCTGATGGTTCGATCAAATTTTGGGATGCTTCTGCATGTAAGTATTTTTTATTTGCTTTATTCAATTCAGTTGTGGGGAGCTATGAATAGCAGAGCAAGCTATGTTATATGACCAATGAAAGCGTAATTGTTTTACAAGTCGCAAGTCTTTGCACTCGTTTTTCAGGTCAAGTTTCAGGTCCTAATCTTTGAGTTTTGCGTCCTAAACAATTCATATTGTGCTCTTCACCAAATGTAATACCATTTTAGCAACAAAGATAACTATAATATATAAGTAATATAGTAAATTTACAAAATTCATGAATGTTTTCTAGAATTTGTATTTATATGTTAAAACAAGTGCGGCTGAAAACTTAAACATAAAAGAGCAAATCGGGAGAATTGCTGGGAATGAATGGTGTTAACATTAGTTGATTAAGGAAAGGAAACAAAATTCATTGATTTCCGGCATCAAATTCAGAGAGACACATTGACATAGTTTTGCTGACATTTCTGTTGAGACCATATAAATCAAGCTTACTATTACCATCTCCATAGTAAGCCTTGAGGCAGCTTTCTATGCTGATTAAGCACGTGTAAACACAACAGTGTCATCTGCATAAATAAGCAAGTTAATGACACTGTTTTTAGTGGCACTACCAGTGTGTACTATCGAGCTCATGTACTCATGATGTATATCAACATATCTTTCTAATGTCTTTTTGCTCTCCTCTCAAAGTGATGCTTCAAGTTCTGTACAAGCTGAAGACTGCCAAGGTTTTTGAGAGGGCTCGCAGTAAGGAGGATAAGGCAAATACAGATATAGTAGAGGAGGACCCGTTTGCCATCCAGACCTTGTCCTGGTGTCCTGAGAGCAGGATGCTCTGTGTGGCCGGGGTGTCTGCCCACATTATCATCTATCGGTTCAGCAAACAGGAAGTCACCACTGAAGTCGTGCAGGTTGGTGAACAATCAGTCAAAAACATGCATAATTATAGTTCAAATATGAATCATTATTTAGATCTTGAAACTTGTATCTGACAGCTATCTGTTATAGTTTGATTTAATTTCTGGGACAGTTAGAAAATTCAGTTCATGACAGATTTGGGAAAAGATGGTTCCAATGCTGAATTTCTGAGCAGAGACAGTCAAAAACCATCCAAGAACGAGCCTTTTTGTGACATATCATCTCTCTCGTGTTTAGCTTCTGGAGGTGCGGATGCAGTGTGAGTTTAACTGCGGGGACTCCCCCGATCCAGGAGGGCCGCAGACCCCCACCCTGCCCACGCCGGGAGCTTCCTCCAGCCCTCAGGAGAGCGAGCCTCCCACTCAGCCCTCCACAGGCAACACCTCCTCCGACGGACCCCGGGACAACATACCATGCCTGCAGTACGGACAATTTGCGTGTTCTTGTTCCGTTTTGCAAAAAAGGTTGAATTGTGTGAAGCAGGTTGTCACTGAACAGACCAATTTAAACGAGTGATGTAGTCATCTATTCACACCTTCCAGCCAGCTGCTCAATACTTCATGAAATTTCCACATCAGTACACCAAGGGGAAATAATCCTTCTTATAAACATTTTTAAAAATGAGGAACATGTTTTGACAGTTGAGGGTAGAAGGGGGAATAACGGTAATAAAAAATGATCATACTGTCAGTGTGGCTTACCCAAAGGGTGATAATTCATTCCAGTGTAAAGTGCGGCCTGCTGTGTTTTTGATGCAGGGTGCGGAGCTCCCCGCTGAAGCAGTCTCCGGGCTACCAGGTGGAGCTGGTGATCCAGCTGGTGTGGGTGAGCGGGGAGCCTCCTCAGCCGATCACCAGCCTGGCTATCAACTCCTCCTACGGCCTGTAAGTCTACGCAGCCTGCACACTTGATATATTGATATGGGATCACGTCATTCTATGCCTACAGTTGTCTTGATAGGTGGTTATCCATCTCCTTTAGCATCACACACAGAAAAGGCAGTAAATATTTAGATTTAAATAAAGATTCCCTGTGTCATAGCTAGGAGTTCATGGCAAAAACAGCATCTGACTGCTAATTCCACCGTGTCCCTCGTCCCTCCTGTGTCTCAGCGTGGTGTTTGGAAACAGTAACGGTCTGGCTGTGGTCGACTACCTCCAGAAAACTCTGCTCCTCAACATGGGCACGTCGGAGCTGTACAGCCCGTCCGACCCGTACCAGAGGCAGCCTCGCTCCCCACGCAAAGTGCGACAGCCCTCTGGAGGTGAGCTGCACTTTGGACATTTCTATATCTATGTCATGTTTTTCTGTTGGTCACTCTCCATAGCTAAGGCAGCCCTGACTAACATTATTAACCATGGAATACATGCTTTATAAATTTGTTACTCACTTTGTGTTTCTTTGTGTTGCTAAAAGCAGCCTTAACATTTAGCTGACTGGCTCTCGCTCAGGCTGTTAGAGGTGGGTTAGTGAGGCAGGGCTGACACTTGGCAGCAGCCTTGACTTCTCACCATGAGCTCCGCCCCCTGCAGTAGCTCCTGTCCCTCAACAGGGGGCATCACTGACAGATTCTCCATCTGTTCAGTTGGACAGACCAAAGACAGTGAATGCTGCATCAGTGCTGCAGTAGCATTTTCCTTTTGATTCGGTTTTGAAATTATAAAACGATTCGTAGTTCATGTTTATTTGCTTGTTTTCTGTCTTGACTTTTACTGTGTTTTTGTACTTCACTGTTTGAATTCATTCTTTTCAGTCTCAGTGGCCTGGTGATAGATTCAAGTCTCTTATATTAGTTTTTTTTCCATGAATAACACATTTTAATGTATGCAGATAAAGAAATCCTGCAGCAAGCCACTGAGACTATTTTCTTTTCTTTTTGCACTTACTATGTCCAGTCTTTTTTCTGTTTCACTGTTTTTACTGTTGGTCTCTCTCTGTGATTTCGGTAAAGACATTCCACCTGTGACGTCTTGCATGTCCAGACTTTCTAACTTGTATTCTGAGTCTGTGAAAAAACTACGTTCATCCCACCTCAGTAAGTCCTGTTGTGTCTGAATTTCTTTTCACCCCCCTACAGTATTATTTCTCTCCTCTAAGCCTTCCCTATTTCCTATAAAGATACACTCCCTGATTTTGATTTAGCACCCCCCGAGAAGCTCACTTCTCAAAACCACCAGCAGTGAGCCGGGAGGACATCTGAGACTTGAGGGCACTAAAACAAAATCTTGTAGTGTATCTCTTTAAACCCTGTCACGTATTTAACCAGACAAACAACAGCTACACCCTGAGTCAACAGATTTGTACTAGGCTTGTGAAGTGAACTCAAGTGTGGCTTACTCTGTATGGTTCCCTGCCTTTTGCTCAAATATGACCCTTTATTACTTTCAGTGTTTGGACTGTAGGAATTGGCATAGCTTAAATAAGCCTTTCTGAGATTATTCCAGGAGGACTTATTCTACAATGTTTAATTACAACCTCTGTGGCTCCCACAGCAACCTGTGATTCAATCGATGGGTCCAACACCTCAGAGGACCGCTGCAAATCACCTACTTCAGGTAAGCCGGAGAGCTTCATAAAAAAAAAAAAGATCCTTTTATTATTATGAAATATATCTTTTTCAAATGCGGACCTTTGTCGTGTAGGATCTACCTCACCTTGCAATTCTGATGATGAACGAAAACAGAAGTTCATAGAGAAGGGTACTGTATTGTTAAACGCTGCATGTCCCCCTTAAATTTAAGCATTTCCAAAATGGCAGCAGATATCTGATTTGTCTTTTTGAACCTTATTTCCAGTGAAGTTCAAAAGCAGACGCTTTTCCAAGACGGTTGCCAATGACTTTGGTACTGTATCATCCAGATGTGTTCTTTCTGATTGCTCACTCTTTCTCTGTGAATGACAGCGCTCTAACCACACTGTGCCTTAATCCTACGTCAATCTGTGCATCTTGTGCCAATGAACGACAGAAGTGAATTCAAGAAATGTATGTTCTACTAATCAAACGGTTTGGGGATTTCTGAGTTGATTTAGGAAATGAATCAGGATTCTTCATTAAATGCATGAGAGGACGTCTTTTGAATTTCAGGCTTCAGATTTTCTATGCAGATTTTTTGACAATACTATAGGCTTTTGCTACTATGGCTTGTAAATATATTAAATAATTGGCAAATGTTGCTTTTTTACTAAACTCGAAAGCATAGAAAATCTGCTTCATGCCTTCTTCTTTAAATAACTAATGTCTAACCTTGTCACTTTAATGTCTAAGTGAATTTTTTACCCTGTTTCTAGACCTTTGCTGTGTGTTTTTCTGATTCCAGGGCTTCAGTTCAAAGCTCCTCCTACTGTCTCTCCATAACTATGTTCACTGAAGTGCAATTACCTTATTTCTTGACTGCCTCTTGCTTTGTTTGACATTGCAGGCCCTTTGGTCGTCTGTGATTCCTCGCAGCCTCATTTGTATTCTCAGGGTTTCTCTAAGTGTGGTTATAGACTGCAACAGGCAACTCTTATACTTAAATTTGGCAACACTCCTGGCAGCAAGCAACAAAGTTGAAAGTACAAACTCAAAGCAATTGAAATGAGAATATTTCTCTTTAAGCAATGCAGTCTTGTTGTACACAGTAAGAGTTGTCCAATGTAGCGCAAATGTACTGCATTTAAAGGCCTGTCACGACTTTTGTTGGACGATATATTTTGTCCTAGAAATAATTGCAATAAACAGTGTTTTGTCATTTTAAGACCAAGTTATGCCACTGATAATGCTATTAAGATACAATAATAATGCAAGTACACCCTTCAAGGAGCTTTGAACTTTTAATTTTTAAGAAGATTCGGACATTGAAATTGAAATCTGAAAAAAAAAATCTTAAATATCCTAAATAAATAAAACATCAATAAATTAAAACCACACAACCAAAACAATAAATAGAATAAAATGTCATGTTCTGTTAACAATAATGTCTTTATAGACTTAAAATGGGAGGTAAAACCCTGCTAGTTATTCTGGCATCATGTTTGCTTAAATGTTGGTGACATTCTTATGTAAACACACATGTAAACGGGAAATATTGCTATCAGAGAAATGATGTAGGTCATGTCCATATATCGAACCATAAGTCAATAACCTAGTTAACGTGACAGGACTATGTATGCACTTTATGTACAGAAGTTGTCCCTCAGTGTATCACCACTCTTAAGAATGAATCAACATCATCATTTCTGATTACGCACTGATTTGCACAATACAAACAATGTCACAGATTGCTGAAATGATGGTTACGGAATCTTTGATTGTAATTTATTTCAAATACCTTTTGATTTTTCACCAAAAACATTTCCATTTTTGGCCATCAGTCTTTCCTCATACAATATGAGTATTTGTTTCTGTTACAGCCAAGATGTCACGGAAAATTAGCTCGTCTAGCGAGCAAAGGCCAGACCTGGGTAAGCCAAAACTACTGAATTTTAGCTTCCAAGAACTTTGACATTTTCTCTACAGGTTTACATTTGTCTTTTGAATCCTCTTTCTTTGTATTAAGTTCACAGCTGCAAAATACTTATGTGAGAGTACGTTTATCTGTATGACTGCATTTTTGTTGTGAATGTGAGCCTCGTGTTGTCTTGGGTTCTTATACTGTAAATTGAGACAACCACTCTGTCTCTGTTTGCACTGTAAGCAAAGGAGAGGTCCCAAAAATGGCGCTCTATCACGTGTAAGAAGCGCATTTGTTGTGTGAACGAAGGCAAAGCTGCAGCCAGGATGACCCAGAAGGGGGCCGTCTATAGAACTGAATCAACCCCCAACTTCTGTGAGTGGACCAGCCGTGGTCTGACTTTGGCTGAAGTGGGATAACTGGTACTAACCCCCACCACTGCTGGGGCTTTTGTCTCTGAATTGGTTAACATGACACTAACCCTCTCACAGTGATTGTTTCGTTCTCTCTGAGGATGCTCCGCTGACTTGACTGCACTCGGTGTTCAAAACCTGGCTTTTCTTGTTTACAGTTTTTCCTTGTGAAGAACACACATGACGGGCGGTGTGTTTAGCCTTCCCCTCTGTTTCACAGATCTTTTTGTGTTTGTGTTGGGATCCCTCATTAGCTTTTTAACGAGGGTAAAAGCTTGGGTCTCAGCTGCCGTCAGCACAGTAATGAGGCATGAAAAAATCTTGCTCCTTAAATACCAGTTCTTCCTTGGGAGTCCCTGTAGTACAACATGCATATCGTGTGCCTTCTTATTCACATTGAGAATGTTGTTATCAATTTAATTGCAAAAAAATTACATTGTGGGAAGCATTTAAAGAAAATGCATCCTTGGATGTAAACTATGCAACAGCATCTCAATGTCAAAAAGCTTTTCAGTGATGTACTGTCTGTACTGTGTCGTGTCTATAAAGAGGGGAATTGTTGATGTGCTTCACTTTACATAAAGAAGAGATTTTAACTAACATTTTAACCCAATGGATGTTATGCCCTAACATCTCCAAGTCTTGTTTAAACTTTTTACCTCTTTCATTTCCTCATTATCTGTTTTTTTTTGTGCTCACTCCTGCTGTCCAGATGCCAAGGATAACTCATTCACCCGCTCACGCAGTTCAAGTGTAACCAGCATAGACCGAGAATCTCGAGAGGCCATCTCCTCCTTTCACTTCTGTGAGAGTTTCCCCAGAAAGACGGACAGCGTGCTCGGCCCCTGTCTGCTGGTGGGAACCACGCAGGGCACTGTGATGACGGTGGCCATCAGCCTGCCGCCCGGTGCGGACCAGAGGCTGCTGCAACCAGTTGGCATCTCCTCTTGTGGTAAGAAGATGTGCTGTTCTTTAAGTTATTAACCAGGTGGGGATCTGCATGTGAGTGGGGAAACATCATTACCTCTTCAATGACCTCTATTGACAAGAAGTAGGAAGTGAAACATCAGTACTAGGACTTATCTCACTGCAGAGTTGTCACTGCAAGCCACTTAAAACACACTTTACTGACACATGAGAAAGCTGACTATGTGCAGCAGGGAGTCAACATTTTGGGTGGAGATATAATATAGAATTAAGTAAAGTAGTATATATTTAAAGCTCAGAATAACCCTTTCTGGCTTTTGTTGTTAAAATGTCTTGATGGTCTCTTGCACTGTCATTACTTTTGATTTGGGAAGGAAGTGGTGGAGGAGAAGGACGGAGGGAAATTGCGGTCACTTTACAACTCTGTGTAAGGAGTTTTCCTTCCAAAAGCTTGGATCAGATTCAGACAAAAGATTCAGTTTCGAGAAGCAAGTATCAACAGTATCAAATCCCCAAAGACACAGTTTGTGCTGTGGAGCAGTATACAGTATATCACATTTCAAGCAGAATTTAAAAGGTCAGTACAATATCAGTGAGACACATTGCACATTAGATAGAATAGAAAACATTAATGAAGTAAGACATTTAATAAAAACAGAATTTAAAATTACCCAACCAGTAATTTTGTATTCCATAAAGTAATAATTCATGCCAATTTCAGAATAATTTAAAACTTTTAACCTCTTAAATTTTACATTGGAAAAAAACTAACAAAAATCCATTACAGTCAGCAAAGGACGAGGTTGGGTGGCTGGTGAAAGTGTTTTTTATTTATTTCCCATTACATTTATTGTTCAGATGTTTCTAAATAATGAAATCCAGCTTCCCACGGTTCTCTTGGTTGACCTTGATTTAAGGATTGCAGCACTGAGTTAAAATGTGCTTGATCTTCAGTGGTAATCCGAAGGCTGATGCAAATTAAAACAATACCTTTGTAATCCTCATTCTTCAGGCAGTATGGTCACCCTCAAAGGAGGCATTCTGACGATGGCCCTGTTGGACGCCACTGGAGCTCTGCTGCCCCCTTCCTACGAGCCGTGGTACGACCCGAACGCCTCGGATGAGGAGAAGGAGAAGAGCCGGAGGCGCAGGCCAGCCTCCCCTCCCTCGTCTCAGGACGGTCCGGATGCCCAGTTCGCTGTGCTGTGTTCGGAGAAACAGGCCAAGGTGGTGGCCATGCCGTCCCAGACCCGCATCTACAAACACAACATCACAGAGAGCTCCTTCGTGCTGAGGGCCGATGTTGTGCAGATGGCCGGAGCTTACTGCATCGCCTGTTTCTGTGCTAACGGACATATCATGACTCTGAGGTTTGACTTCCTGTAGCTTCACTACATTTGTATAGAAGAATTCTTAAAGTTACAATGTGGTCTTAGATTATGTCTGTTCTTTGCATCATCACAGTTTACCCAGTCTACGGCCTCTGCTGGATGTGAACTACCTTCCGCTGACAGACATGCGGATAGCCAGAACGTTCTGCTTCTCCAACCTGGGTCAGGCCCTGTACCTCACCTCCCCCACTGAGATCCAGAGGATCACATATAGCCAGGAGACCTGCGACAATCGACAGGTCAGATGAATGAATCATGCTTTTAAAAATTTCATTATTAGATCCAATAATTCAAAGTGTGTAGAAAAGGCTTTTCATTTAGGCTTTGAGGAAACAAACTTAGGTACAGTATGTGAGTATGGAGAACATTTTTAACAATGTTTAATATTGCACTTGCAAATACATTGTAATATTATGATTATTCATCAAGCTTCTAATGAATCTTTGGGCTTCCCGACACAACACCAATTATCTCTTCACTAAGCGTCCTCCGAGGACAGTTTTAGGATCAGTTGTTAAGATTTAACATCAAATGAATTACAGAGGAAACAGGGACATTTAAGTAAGAATATTGCTATTCAATGCACCTATTAAAGGATTACTTTGTTATTTTTTTTAAACTGAACCATTTTTTTGTGACTTTTGTGATATTTTTTTAATGGTCCGGCATTGAGGGAGAACGCTGCAGTCGGCAGCCGCAAAACGAGCTGCAATGTAATCATATCGGCCAACTCTGCTCCGTCTATGTACGTCCACTATAAGGGATTGTTTTTGCTGCTGACAGGCTCAGATTGTTATGTACAGGACCTTAAAGAGAAATATAATGTTTTTCTTTATCATCTGCATGATCTAGTCTGTTCGTTATTGTGTCATGTGACTTGTTGCCGGAAGACAATGGTGGAAACATGAGTGAGAGTTGGAGAGAGGAGTGCCGGTGTTGTCAGAGTTTGTTGTGTTGGAGTACAGATAGCTTATTGTTATCTAAGAGAATTTCAACGTCATGGCTGAATAGTTAGCAGATCTCAGAAATTTGGATGCGACGCAAGACTCCTCCGAGCAAGACATGGTTAGACACAATAACAAACAGACCTGATCAAGCAGAGATAAAGAGAAACTGTTCAATACTGGACCAATTAAAAAAATCTATTAGTCACTTTGCAAAATTGGGTCCAGGCTGATGTCATCCTATGACTGAGGTCAAGTATTAAATGGTAGTTTAAAAAGAAAAAAAAAAATGTTCTTTTCATGTGAATTAACATCATTTCATGCCCACTATTAGCACCTGAAATGGTATGGTACATACTTTATAGGTCAGACTGTATTTCTATAGGGAATATATATATTGAAATAGACATGTGTGGATGTTTATGTCTTCCTCAGGAGATGCTCAGTGAGTTATTTACCCCTGTGGAGACACCAGAGGCTCCTAACAGAGGGTTCTTCAAAGGCCTGTTTGGGGGAGGAGCTCAGTCTCTGGACAGGGAGGACCTCTGTGAGTAAAGAATGGCTTAGTATCAAAATCCAGATTTCTTTTTCATCATATATATTCTGTATAATTATTTTTTTTATTTTTTTTGTCACTGGCTGACCAAAGCACACCAGTTTGGGAGACTTTTCAGTTACAGGACAATCAACCATCAACATGTCATTTGATCTGAACATGGATGTTTGAATTCATTAACACATTTTGTCTTTGGTAGTTGGGGAAACGGGTGCTGGCAAGGCCTCCCGCAGCCTGGCCCAGCACATCCCTGGCCCGGGGGCATGGAGGGCATGAAGGGTGCAGCGTCTGGGGTTGTTGGAGATCTGGCCCGCGCACGGATAGCTCTGGACGAGAGAGGGCAGAAACTGGGAGAGCTGGAGGACAGAACGGCCGCCATGATGTCCAGCGCGGATTCATTTTCCAAACACGCTCATGATGTACGCACTTCTCATTTCTTTACACACTTTAAGTGTAATATTGTTATCAGGTTATCTTCTCTTATTCTTACTCTCATTATTTGCTCTTTTCTCCCTCCAGATGATGCTGAAGTACAAAGATAAGAAGTGGTACCAGCTCTGATGGCAGCGTGTGGAGCATCAGACTCTGTATTCACGCACAACAGTATCTCCTCTTCTCTTCTCGATTCCTCTCCACACGGGGGGGTTCTGCTCAACAGACTTCATGCTTTTATTCTCAGCACAATATCATACACTCTGCATTACCTCAGCCACCGGAGGACCGCCGCGGAGGAGACACCGGCCGACCCCGACTTAATGACAACGGAAAGAAATGGAAGAAGAGAAGCTGTCAGGAATCTCTCTTTCCATTTCACCTGAGAGCGATGATGTTCATGTAACATCGTTTCGCAGAACAGGAGAGAGGTGACCTTTCATATCCATCAGTCATGCACATATATATCTCCTATATATATCTATATATATATAGATATATATGTATATACACACACCCTGATGTTTTGTTCTGAAAAAGGAAAGACAATTGTGCAAAACACGTGCTTTGGTGGCCTGATTGCAATTGTACTTTTTTTGCTTTCTCTGCCCTTTATGATGTCTGCCAAACACAGTGGACTAAAATGAGGAGAAAAGTCTGATTACCCCCTTGTCCTTCAAGTCTAATCAAGTCAATGAAGATGTCCGTTTCTATAGGAACGATCGGATCAATGAAGGACTTGTGTCTGCTTGTTTTATTGTAAATTATTTTTATAGTTTGTCCTCTGTCGTTTCGCCAGTCCGTCCAGAAAGGGCCTCTCTAGTACTTAGAACCGTAAAAACTAGACAGGGAGATGATGAATCTATTGCCTCTCACTGAATAAGGGCTGGTAGTACACTAGTTCATCACCGACCATTCCTTTATACAGCATTTTCCAACAAATTTGTTTTAGGTGAGAAAGAATATTTTCTGAGAATCACTTTGGTTTTTATTTTAAATTAGTTTATTTATTGGAACAGTGTAATAGATAAGAAGTAAAAGAAGTTTGTATGTTGGGCATTGAATTTAATTTTTATTTCCTTTTGATGAATTAAATGCGCAAAAAAAAAGTGCTGAAAATGTTTACCCCTGATGAAGAGTTTACACTGATCTATCGGAAAAATGAAGAGTTGATACACTGGAAAACCCCTGAAGGTCTTCTGTTCTTCTGTCTATCACGGGGCTGTAGCTGATTCTTGTATAAGAAGAGATGTGTATTTAAGGGCAAGACAAAGATTGTCCTTATTATGATTAGCATAAATGTATATTTTGGTTACAATTTCTTTGTGTGATAAAGATTCTATCTATACACGATTATTCACATTTATTTTTTCGCATTCTGTCGCAGCTGATTTTGGTCTCGTTTCTCAATGTGTGGGGAAAAAGCATGTGTCTCTTACAGCACAATGGAAATTGTAACGCTGTCTTGGTATTGATAGCTGCCAGCAGAAAAGACCAAGCACCAGAGTGTAACACGCAGTGCCACTGGTCATCTCTCTCTGAACCATTCACTTCAAAACTGTTTCTCTTCTGCCTTTGCCTCATGACGCGTATAACCTAACCTCTACCTATGTGTATGTCTGTGTGTGTGTGTGCGTGTGTGTGTGACATACATATATTCAGGAATATGTGTATGGGCGCCAATATTTATAATACTACATAGATACAGTGTATTACAATAGGTCTTTTGAGGGTTTTTTTTCTTTTGCTTGACTGTGTTTTTTCAATGTGGTTAACTAGAATTCTATTGTACATAGATTTCTTTTTCATGAGGTGCAAGGATATGCTGCTATTTGTGTCAATGTAGGAGCATTATCTGTCGGTCTTTTATTTTGAAAAACAGGCAATTCTTTGTCAGTCCAGATTGCTGCCAAATGTTATAAATAACGGGACAGCTGGACACAAATCTGACAGTGCAGGTTCAGGCAACGTGACATACTGTACGCTTTGCGGCCATGTTCTTTTCCAACACCAAAGAGTTGCTTAATTTCACAGAGTTGTCTTGATTTTTCCCCAAATGGTGAGAGTCAGTCTGGATACAATGGAGGACACTCTTAAGTCAAGAAGTCTGCTGAGTGGAGGGGAGGATAGATCGGCTCTAGTTTCTTCTTACGGACATGCCACGCTCATAACCCAAACTGCTGTTTAATATGTTCGGAATACAGGCAACGTGAATTTGAAGAGTTTAATTCCATAATGAGATCATCTGACTCGTGGAAAATGGTTGCACGCATTAAGTTTAAAGTTTCAACCATTTTGTTAGACATTAGAGTATTAAATCATGTATACTAAAGAGGTGTTGAGTTATCAATCACAACAAAAATGTTTGATCTAAAATGGATTAATACATTTTGGAATATAATCCTTCATTTTTGGCTGGCTGATTTTAATCTGCTCTACTGTGTACCGCTGAGATAAACCCATCTGAAAGAGAAGTTTCCTGGGTTTTGCACTATATTTTGTACTTAAAATAATTTTGTTAATATTGTTTTTAAATATGTTTATTTTTCTCCGTCCCATTTTTTCTTATTTTTGAAAGGACCAAAACATGACAGTACCTATGCTTATCTATGTCATTTGCCAATTATGCTGATTGCTTCACTCTCAGATTTGTTTTCAATGTCAGTTTAATGATACTATGATATATTTATATATTTGAGAAACAAATATATATATACTTTTCATTTCAATAATCTATTAAAAATGAATACCTTTAATGTAATTTTTTGGGATAGAATAACTCATTAATATACAAACAATGGTTGTGCATAATTATCCATCATCCATACATGACAATAAACATTTTCTGGTTCTATATTGAACATGCTCATCTCAGATTCAAGCTTTGCTACTGCAGGAGGGTCACCTCCTCTCGGTGGGGCCGCTGAGTCTTTCTACAAAGTGTGGCCTCGACTTTAAAGTGCTTCAGTTTGCAACATATATGGTCTAAATGGTCTCTTATTGCACATTGAAGGATGCATGATATTAAGTGTTTACAAACTTGAAACAACCATGTATTATCCCTCTTAGAGATTGTCCGTCTGTTCTGGCATTTGTATTTACCACCACGTTGAACAAAACTGAAGTTCTCATCACACGTCTGAAGGTGTCCCATTTTCATTTGATCATGCCAATTGTGTAAGTGTGAGAGATTATATTTATTTTATTGGTACATCCGTTCATGTTACTGTTTGCTTCATGAAAACTCTTGCTTTCCCCTGCACTGTAGAAATGCATAGAAAACAAAGCTGACTCACAGCGCCGTGCAGGAGAGCTCAAGGGGTTTTCTCAGTCGCCATACTTCCATCCATCTGTCTGTCTTCTGGGATGAATATCTGTGGAGCTGCAGTATTTTCTCATAGTAGGCAATTTTTGTACAGTTTTATTAAAATAAATTTCACATGGATGTCTGACTTAATCTGCTGCCACAAACAATTTAGACTGTAGATACAGTATATATAGATATTATTGTGCAATGGAAAAATAAATGTAAAACCAATCATAACATGTTTTGTCTTGTGTTTTCTGTTCCATGTTGTACTGTTTGTTCACTGAATTCATTTCAAAATAAATGCTTTACTTATTCTTATATGGAAAGGATTTGTCCCTCAACAGGGCAGAGGTGCTTCTGGGATTTATACCACAAATTGTGTGCACAATAAGAATTATATATGTAGGATTTCAGAGTAAAGAGAACATGCATCTCACCGAAGTGGAGAGATTATTTTATGTCATTAATCCATCATTTTCAGACAATTTCTTTTCAGACAAAACTCAAATTCTGGAAGATGAAAAAATAATACTATTCATGTGGCGTCTTCATCCTGTATTGTAGCTTTTAGTGTTATGGTATTTTTCTAGTGTTTTCTTTTTACTTGTTTTTCATTAAAGATGCACCTATACATTGTAAAATCATATGCTTTAAAAAGCAATATTGCTGTCAGTCCACTGTTAATATAGTACCAATATTTGACCACTTGTTCCTAATGTATGTCACAGTTATGTTTTGCAACTAGTGGTAAGAATAGTTCCAACACACATAACATAATGTTTAAATTCTTGTAAAGATCTAACATTTAAAAAAAAAACCAAATGTATTTCAAGCTTAATTTCGTGGATAAATGTGTCCTTTTTGATTGAAACATATTGCTAGAACAAACATGGCACCTTAGGTTTGAGTATCTCACCCAATTTAAGCACCATTTAATTGCTGTAAAAAGCAGATACTGTTTGTAAACGGTGTGTAAAAAAAATAATCCCCTCAAAATCTTAATGTATTTTTAATCTGTGGTTTAATTATTTTATGTATCTTTTAATTTGTATTTCATTATATTCATGACTCCTACATTTCCCAGAAGCCCCTGCAGGTGGCAGTAATGCTCCCTGAACTCCCGTCGTCCAGCGGGGTAAAAAACCTCCAGCAGTGAGTGAAGCCGAGGCTGAGCATCCTCCTCCTCACACACCGCCTGAACCGGCGGACGGAGCGGAGGGACGGAGGAGTTGAATGCGGTGCAAGCTACGGGCACAAAGTGAGCCCCAACTAGTGCACCGTGGAGCAGGTAGAGAGCATGTTTTATGTTTCATTCACTACTAGGGGTTTGCAGTAGTTAGGTGTTGCACCGTCAACCTTTGGAATGTTTTGCTCCGGGTGAATGTTGGACCCTGTAAGACTTTTTTTCCACTTGAAGCTTCAATGCAAACTTACACGCCTCCAAGAGAGGTCAAAGGTCAACAAGAGATTCTGAACCTGTCTTATCTGTTTTTTTGCTCAAGAGAACTTCATCAGGTTTCAGAAAGCCAGGGTTTGAAATGTTAAAAGTGCTTCTGATAGTAAGAGGTGTTTCCTAACACACAGTCTCTGCTGTCTCTCCAGTTATGCATTCAACCAATAGATGCTTTCATTTGGATAAGTGAACTCTTTTGAACAGAGTTGTGGATTGGCTCCCTGTGCTGTAGCGGTGTGAATGGAGAGGATGATGTGCACCTAAGGCAGTCCTCCTTGAAACCAGCTTTAAGATGAGCCAAGGGCCAAACCTCGTCCTGGAGTGGCTGTCCAAGCTCCATCTGGCCCAGTATGTGGAGGCGTTCATTGACAATGGGTATGATGATTTGGAAGTTTGCAAACAGATCGGGGAGCCAGACCTGGACGCCATAGGGGTCCAGATCCAGTACCACAGACACAGGCTGCTCACAGCAGTGCACAGGCTAAAATATGAGGACGAAAGGAAAGCGCCCGGCTACTATTTCACCTTAGAGCCCCTGGATCCCTCTACCCGCAACCACACTTTACACTCGGACAGAGAAGATGACTTCAGGACTTTGAAGTCACAGTCACGGACCACAGGAATGCACGAGGCCTCCTGTCCTGGAAACCATAACCTGAGATTCACAGACTGTAATGACTTTGTGACTTATCCCAAGCTGAAGCTGAAGGTGCTGTTAAGGGATAAACTTGCAAAAGATGGAATCAACCTGGGCGAAGCACCTTACACTCATAAGGTAGGCAATTTGCTTCCTTTTTATTTCTTTTTTTAAATCAATATGATGATCTTAAACGCTGGCTCTTCACGCGCTGTCTCATGGAATTTAATACAGCTACTCTGTTATGTTTGTGATGGAGAGTGTGACAAATGTCTTTGATGGTGCTGACGTCCTGTGATTCTTTTCGTATTGCTCCAAGGATGCTTTGGTGTCTGTGAAAAAGATCTACTGAGGTTCAGTGTAGAGTGACCTCTAATACATTTTGAGTTTTTAATTGGCACATTTTTTGCTGAGTGGAACACGATTTATAGTATATTCCGATCTTTACTGCTCATTAAAAATGATAGCAAAAGGTAATTTGGTTAAAAGCATTCACTACGTTTTATTTACACAAATCTTTAATACTGTAGTTTCATCATTTTATGACATTCACTGCATTCAAACAGTTTTATCGAAGTGTTGGGCCTTTTATATAATTCCCAGAATGCATTTCAACTTTCAGAGAATGGACATGAACTTGTTGCATTCCACTGTGGGTTCACACCTTTTGCTTAAAGACAGTATGCTGCTGCCATCATCCTGTACTATAGCAGTATTCACAATTCCAAAGTGGCATTTAATGTAAGCATATAAAATACAAAATATGTTGTTTAAATCAATAGCGCCATCATTCTTAGGAATTTTCAGGAGACCACTGGTTTTGGATGTTTACATGATGAGCTCAGAGAGATAAACATCAATTGTTCCTGATAGTGAGACCTGTGTGTTGCATGTTAGCATGTTGGATTATCGTGTTCGTGTGATTGAATGGGTGATGAGAGGCACAGCTTTTAACATGGTAGTGCAAAACATAAGCCTTATGCTTTACAGTTGGTTAACACCAGTGAGAGGTCAGTAGGACAATGGATCAGTTTGCCCTCATGACAGATGTTACATTTCATGACAGCATGACATTTTATTCCTGGGGATCTTCTCTGTTCTGCCAACTGTCTGTGTGGACTGGACAGGCTGTTAGTTAATGTAATTGCAGAGGATGTTTATCCTCGTATTGCCTCGACCAAATCCATTCAGTCCATAAAACACTCCGGCCAGATGAAAAGCTGAGTGGCACATTTGGCTTATTTTCAACAATCTGTCTCTATCAGCGGAAGGCGTGATTGATGGATTCTGGATTTGACGATACTGGACAAGACGATACAAACTGGTGAATCTGTTTCAGCTGTTTATGTTGTCTGTCAGAATAAATCCCTGCTGAGCAGCACTATTGGACACCGCCCCAGAATATCTTTACACTTTAAGACCTGAGGCACAGTTTTTATTCTCAGCAAGGGTGCTAAAACCAAGAGGGACATTCTTTTAATGCACATTTCTACTCTCCTTGGTTTTGTCCTCCATCAGCAGATGCAAACTTTAAAATGCTGCTCATCAACAATGAATGAGTGTGGTCTGACAGACTGGCGGTCCAGGTGCAGCTTTCAAGTTTGTTTGAGCTCATCCAAATCATAGAGGAAATTGAATCTGCTTTACTAGAGGGGCTTTACATACGCCTTCCTATTGTGCAGTCTTTTAAACCTATGTGGGACATCGCACAGTGTTTGATACATTTCCATTTAATCTAATAAAGGCAGTCTAATTGGCAAAGTGTATTTTACCTCTCTGTGGTGCCATTAGCTTTAAAATAGTTGCACTGTACCAGCAGGATTCTGTGGTTCTGGACAGTTTCACAGCTACTTCATGAAAGATTCAGAGGCTGTAAACTCCTAAGTGCAAAGTCACTTTGTGATTCACGTCCGACCTCTTTGTGTGTTACAGCCAATCCTTGCACAGTTAGATTCATCTAGAAAAGTTTGCTGAATTCTTCTGACTTACAAGCATCCCCAGCTCAGTAGTCATACTGAGGTTTAAAGTTCATTCACAGGGCAAAACCTATGAAATCTGTGACTTACTGAGGTTTTACAGTAGTGGATGGGATAGCAGCTACCCTCATGCTCTGCTAGTTACAGTGATGGAGCCTCTGCAAAGTACAAATGACCGGCATTTACAAATGGTTTATGTTTAACTTCGGTTTCCAGCCCTCTGTGGTTAACGTTTGGAGTATTATGTCTTCCTGCTACATTTCACTAGGAAATAGGCCAACCTCTTTGGCTCATTAAAATTTGCCCAGAGGAACCTCTTCCGTACGGATTATAGCGACGTGCATGATCATTCAAATGGTTAACTGTTTCAATATCAGTTTGAGGTGGAGCAGCTCATCGGCAAAGAGTTGATTTATAACACTCAGGTGAAACTGGTTGGCTCTGTGCGGTAGAAGCATTTTGGAGCAGTTTGGCCTTTCAGGTTCATCAGAGTCAGTCCATTAAACAGTTGCAGAATGCAGGTATGTAGGCCAGGACGGCCCAGTTTCTAACCAGAAATAGCATACAGCAGCTTCAGGCTCAGTCTGGCTCTGCCAGCCATACTTCTTTGCTTAAGTTTGTGCACAGCTGGAATATCAGGTACAATATGATAAGAATATGATATAATTCTTGAGATTTGCAAATGGATATTGTCTTGGATTTTGGTTATTTTAATATAATTTACAATACAACTCGTTGTATTTTTCTGTTCTTATCGGCAGGAATACCATAAAGTGTAACACAGATGTAAGTGGGGATACATTTGAAATTCTCTTTTGTGTTAGCACACACACATAAATTCTGTAGCGCAAACACACAGCTATCTAAGTATAATAAAACAATTTTAACAAGTCTTGTTTTCATGTGTAGCCCTGTTTGTGTTTAACTTGGGTGATATCAAACAGCAGCATGTTGCGTCCACAGGCAGTATTCTGTCTGCAGTTCAGGAATTGCAGTGGTTTGGATCTGTAATCCCACAATGCCTCTGCCCCTCAGTATGGGTTCGGTAGTGCAATCAATGAGCAATGTGCTTTTCTAACTATTCTGCATGCATGACCAGTTCACACAGGCCCGGAGGACCTATTAGTGACGTTGAGAGAGAAAAAAGTTATTCGATTAAAGCTGGTTGAACTCGTAGCTTGCATGAACACAAATAGTGTAATATTGTAAAATGCACAGCAGATGCTCATGTTGATCAACCTGATTTATATATTTATATATATTGAATTTAGAATTCAGTTGTTAACTTCAGCAAGAGCCCATCAACATGATTAACAAGCTTTGTAGATAGCGTCAAATGATTAGCCTTTTCATTTGACAGCAACGCATACATTTCATTGTCCATCACACACAGACCCTGTTGGGAAGGATTCCTTTTATAGCCGTCTTAACAATGGGCCTCAAATCCCCAGAAGGCCTCATTGCAGTGCCGGGCCTGAAAAAACTTCCTCAGAATGGGGCACAAATCTTAGTTGTTCAGAAGATTTCCCTGTGTCCCTCTGTCAGAGGATCGGAGGACAAGCAAAACCAGCAGGCCGCTTTTGACCGAAGAAAAGCCAGTCTGAATAGGTCCTGGCAAAATACGAGCTGTGCAGCAGCTGACAGCTGTCCCTCTGCCTTTGTCACCAAAACATGGAGACTGAATAGAACGTTTTTTTTTTCTGAACAAAGTTGTTTTTTTAAAACACCTGCACCACTTTTACTTTAAGGACTTTTGCAGCATTATGGAGGAGCTTTCAATAAATGACAGAAGTTGTTTTGTTGCTTAATGGTTGATAAAGTGTTCAGATCTCTTGTGCAAATCACTCTTAAAACAAGGCTTGAAAACCTGCTCCTTGGGTGAGCATTTAGTTAGCATTGTTGCCTCACAGCAACAAGTTCCTGGGTTTGAGGTCAGCTGGGACTTCTCTGTGTGGAGTTGTTTCCCCTGTCCCTACATCGGTCTCTTTCAGTGGTCATTCAGTTTCTTCCCACAGTCCAAGGACAAAACTTTCACTCATCAGCATTATCACTGATCCGATCCACTGATATGGGTGCTGTTGGACCTTTTATAGCAATCTGGTAATGGCCACAGTCACGGCCGTCTTCATGCTGCCCATATTCTTTTTCTTTTTAACGTGGCTTTTGAACAAATGCAAGACACATTTACTGGATGTCTAAGGGGTTGCTCTTGAAAACCCTTTGTAGAAAGGTGTTGTTTACTAAGAGCTTTTGCCAAAATGCCAACGTGAGGAAACATAGGTCAATTGGTGACTCCTAATGTCGGTGTTGCTAGATTTTCAGGTTATCACCGACATTCTGGGATTGTGAAGTGAGTGAGTGAACGCAGAGATTATGCCCTTTATAGCTTTATGATCTAGAAGGAACACTGATTGTAAAACACAGTACTGTGTATTGGCTAAGTGCATAAATCTTATATTCACATTAGGTTGTGTTACAGCGTGATCTATCCTTTGCCTCTGTCCTCTTTCATATCATGCAGTGTGCTGTATGGGATGCCTACTCATGGACTTTATTCATGTTGTGTCAGTATAGATTAAGGCAAACCACTGGACCATTACAGGAATATTGCTGGATTATAGCATTGATGGTGCTGAGGGGGGGTTGTAAGTATTGCACAGAGCACTCAAAAGCTTAACATGCCATGAATATGCTTGTCACTTATAGTTTGAGATTCGATAAATTCCTGTCCGGCTTGTTACTCATGCAGTAGTCTGTTCCTCTCCTCAGCAAAGCAGGACAAGGACAGTTGTTGTTGTACCAGCACATGTTGAGCCACTGCGCATTACACCACTGCTGAGGGATATCAGAGATTTATGTGTTGTTCACATAAGAAATACTTTGCTATGTATAATGTAAACCCATATGTTAAACAGAGCATAACTCACTGACCTATATTTGTGAATTTAAGATTAGATTTGTCCAGTCTCAGTGGACTGGATGTAGCTAGTAGCTCATTGTTCTGTGTTTATTCTTCTTTCCAGTTAATTTTCCTTTTGAAATGGCTTCTCTCCTTATGTTACCTTCAAGTAGAAATTAATCTGAGAGCATCTGGAGGGGCTTTGCCCAAAAAAAACAAGAGAAGTGCACCACACACTTAGTTTATGTCCAGCAACACACCATTGTCATGCTTAGTTCGGATTTAACAATATGTAAGCTCAAGAACAGAGGTTTTTTTTCTTTTTTTCCTCTTTTCTTTGATTGTAAAGTGTTTTGTGTAAACCTTTCCCTTGAGCACCCCTAGCTATTGAAACAGCCTCTACCTCTCTGTTGCTTCAGCTATTGTATTACAATGCTAAGTAGGTCTTTGAAACTATGCGGCGCTCTCTGAATATAAATCACTGTGCGGTAGTCTTTTGTTTTGTGGCAGACACACGCCAGAGGCAGTTGAATTGAGTGAGGAAGTTTGATTTAAGTCTGTATTCGAGCAAACCACTGACACCGGCACTGGACGCTTTAGACTGTTGCTGGTAATTTGAGAATAATGCATTTTGGGACACATGAGAGTTTTCAGGTGTGCAGTTTCATTTGTTTTGTACGCGTTAAAATACAAACTCCTGAATGTCGGCCTTCTGTTATCAGTTATTACATTGACATTTCATGCACTCAATAACCACAACTAGACTACTTAAGTAAATCTACCTCATGTAAACACTGTTTCCTTTGTTGTTTTTACACCGTTTTGTGACATCTATCCATGTTTTGTTCCATCACGCTTTGGAGACTTTTTATGCTTCCAAGCAGCAGCTTTGCCTTTAACCTGTGATGGATTTGTGTTATAAAAAGGTTTTTGAGAGTCTCCTTGGCCTTAACCCTTCTCTCTCTCTCTCTCTGAGTGTTGTGTCACCACCAGGCTCTTGGAGGTCGTTGAGCCACACTACATTGACCTTGATCACATTCCATTACAAGGGGATAACCATCCTCCCTGGGCTATTTTTACTGCATGTGCAAGAGGGGCCGTTTCAGCAGGGTTAGCAAGTATTTTCAGTCAGTCAAGCAGACTGAACTTTAGTTCCTGGAGGTAGATTCTCTTTGAAAGAGAGGCACCATTACTCTAATGCAGTTATGTTTCTTTTGTTATTTATTTATTCATGATTGGATACAATATATTGGTACATTGTAAAGGATTTATGTAATTCTTCTCAAAGTTTAGGACCCAAGGGTTTTAGTTACAGTAAATAGCTTTTTATTTCATAAAAGCCAATTCATTCATAAACTGTATAGTAGTTCAAAAAAAATTATGGTAAAAAAAAGTTGAAATTGAAATGTGAATGTCATTTCTTTTGGGATTCAGTTTGTTGGTAAATGTCTATATTACTGAGAGGACTTGTACAACATTAACAGACAAAATTGAGTAGCATCATTTCTTTATAGTACATCTATCAGACTATAAAGACTCTGTTAGCATATGCTTCTACTTAGTAAAGGTTTTGTAAAAATCAATAAAACAAACACAGCGACCAACCCAAGCCTAACTAAACTGTCTAGATGCCCTCAGGATAACTACAGTAATCCATTGTGTCTGAAACACTAAAACACATTTTATCTGCATGTCTAATGATGAATTTTTCATTCATCATTAGACATGCAATCTATTAGTTCAGTATCTCTTTTCAAATATAGGTCATGAATGGATTGCAGCTTGTAGTTTGTTCCCTTGCTCAGACTCCGAACATCAGTGCTTCCACTTGGCACGTTTTAATAATGTGACTCGCTGCAATTCAATGCATTAAGCAAGGGGCATTATGGGAAAGATGGAGTGATGGTCTATTCTGCATGACCAATACCATAAGAAGACAGAAGGACATTCTTGGCAGGATCATGCAGCTTAAGTTGACTTTGTTCTCTGTAACCGGTCCATTGGTATTATTATTATCTGGGCTATACAAAATAAACTGAATTGAATTGAATTGAATTACATGTTGGTGTCATTATGTTCATCTCCAGTGCAGTACTGTCTTTTAATACAGTGTCCAGCTGTTGAGATATTGAATTTTGTACGCCACTATACTGCCCCAGATTGCCCTAAAGAGAGCATCAATTTTGTTCAACACAGTATTGATTTTGCCTGGTAATTAAGAGATTTCCATTACTACGCTTTCAGTGTTTCCCGCAGGATTTTTTTCCTGGTGTGGCCCCCGAACCCTCTAGGGGGTCCGGGGCATGCCCCCCGACCGAATTTTTTTGTACCCTTTACATTGGAATGCATGAATCTGGTGCACTTTGAGAGGAGAATATGCACTTAAATCCTATTCAAACAGTCCTGTGTATTACTGTAGATGGGATTATTGGTGTTGTAACTTTGCCTTTTGTGTCTTCATTTACAGATTTTTATATTTTTGTATAGTAATATTTAAACAAAAAATGCAAATATAATTTGCACAATTTATTTACAGATTTTGCATGGACATGGACTCATCTAGCTGCGTTGGCGCGTTGACGCGTTGAACCACCACACAATGATCAAGCGTCAGGTTTGGCGCGTGAATCCAACGCGAGTAAACGCGTTGGATAACGCGGATAACACCAACCGACCACAAACCGCATGGTGCCCCTTTCACATCGCCGCAAGATCGGAGCCGGTGATCCCAAAAAGAGCGACAACACGCACACACACATTCACACACACAATACTAGAGGAAAAACGGCACGGAGGTTGCGATTTATAGATACAATAAAATGATTGGGCTCAGAGGGTTTTTAACACTGGTGGTCATGAAGCGACACATTTTAGCAAGTCTGTCTCTCTTTCCTTCTTTCTTCGATCTTCCGCTTCACTCGCTACTGCTAGAATGAATGTATTTTTCTTCTTTGATGTTGGTTACGTGACGATGTGCCATGTGCTGCGCAATTGACGTTACGCGCTGTATATTTTCTAAAAGGAGCTACGTAAAAAAAATAAAAAAAATTAGGAGAAGGATTTTTATTGCAGCGGCGGAGAAAATTCAGCAGCGGCGCGTGAACGTGGGGGAAACACTGGCTTTGTGTTCTACCTCTGATCAGAGGTGTGTAATGTCAGAAATATAGCTGCCCTACCAGGTTTGATTAGTCAGAAGAATACCACTGTTGGAGACTTTGCATGTGATGAATGGATGAGCAAATTCGAGGAAGTTCACTAATCCACATTTGAAATCTAGTGAATTTAAGGTTCTTTTGCTTCATCTATAATTTGTCTTTTTTTCCATGTCTGCCACACAAAACCGTAGAAGTTGCACACAGCGCATTGAAAATGCAAAAGAATTAAAGGTTTAATGAAAACTACACAAAGTAGTGTTTTGAGGTCGGCTTTCACTGCCAAGTACTCAACATCCCGTAACCCCAAAGCACTTTTCTGAATCATGTCTGTCAGGTTGCTGTGAGCCCACTTCTCTTGGTTGTCTGGCACTAGTGGTTGAACTATTCCCTGGTTAAAGAAGTAGCTTTTAGTTTTGTTAGCTACTGTGGTGTCCTTTCAGATTACCAATGAGACGAAGCTCCCAGGAATTCAGATTTGCTTTGAAGAAGATTGAGCCGAAACATGGAAAGAAGTGCCAACTTTTCACAACTCTACTTTCCGTTATATTTGATGTTACATATTGTGCAGCATCTCTCTTGGAGGCATTCATAAATGAAACGGGATGTTTTCGTCTTCTGACTCATTCGGGGAAGAGTTAAGCATTTGAGCCTGGCAGTAACAGTGGAGAGTACACCAACCAGCGAACTAGGGCAGGCCTACCCAGTAACCACCAAATCAATCTCGCACTGTACCCACTGACGATGTCACGTCAGGCTACAGTTAGAAAAGTATAAAGCACACAAAAAGTGCAGCTTCTCACTGAAGCCTTGTGTGTAATCGTAATGATGGACCAATCTCAGTTGTTCATCATACTTTATCAACATTTTTTACTTCACTTCTTGGCTTTGTGCACATTTATTGTTATTAACTTAATTGAGCATAAAGTTACATTGTTAAAATGTATATACTACTAAACTAGTCTCAAAAAGAGACATAGGGAGAGACATTAAGAGAAAGGGTCCATGTGACGGCACTCTCATGAATGTATTCAAGTGCTGGTTTATACTTTTATTGCATTACATATCATTATTATATTGTTTACAGCTTATCCTTAACGTTTTTACTTATTTATAAAAATCTTATATATTACTTTACTGTACAACAATACGCACATCTGCAAATTGTCACTCTGGGAAAAATAAAGTGTATTGTATGGAATGTATTTTCAGTAGAAGCATTAGGTTTATTATAAAGCTTTGAGTTTATTTATACTAATGCTACTGAACATGTTGTGCAAGTTTATCTGATATGGTCAGTATGACACTTTTTGACTTTAGTGGCTTAGAATAAATCTCTGGCTTCCAATCAATCTGTTTGATGTTTTCGCCCATTAGTGATTTTGCCCTTAAGGGCCAAAGGATTAGATTTATATGTACGTCACTGTTACATCTTGCGTAATGTGACATGACATGACATCTATCCATCCAAGTCAGGAAGTCAGGCCTGAACCTTTTTCTGATATCTGCATGTGTACGCTGGGATGTAAAGGTATCCAGTGATAAATGAATAGAATACAAACCTAGAACAAATCAAATTAAAGTGCATTGGAAGTGAAGAAAAAGACTTAAGACTGAATGTGAACGGGTGTCTTCTGTCGATGCCTTTGCCCACACAGCCTTAAGAGCTTATCAAGACTCAGTCAGCAGTTCATGATTCTTATTATGAAATGAAAAAAACTTAGTATTATATATTGCATTTGTT
The DNA here is from genome assembly GCF_027596085.1 of Anoplopoma fimbria. Classification (NCBI taxonomy): domain Eukaryota; kingdom Metazoa; phylum Chordata; class Actinopteri; order Perciformes; family Anoplopomatidae; genus Anoplopoma; species Anoplopoma fimbria. Next base: position 6,537,564 of record NC_072463.1, on the reverse strand, counting down.
ATTTTGTTCTAGTTTTACTTCATAAATATGTAATGCAGTGGAGGTGGATTGTATCTTTGCCCGGTCTCCCATTGAGAACAGTATCACAGACGTGATATTTCAGAAGGATACGCAAATTGACAACTGCGTTTTAGCCTTTCAAGTGTAAATCCTACTGTGCAGAGGACAGCGGGCATAAACCATAGATACAGTGGGGGGAGCAATCATACATCAGTTCTAGTTTACGTGTTTGTCATCCTCCTCACAGTGTCTTCTGCTGCTGCCACTCACCGGTAGTCCAGGGGTTCATGGCTTGGTCTCCATCCAGCTGTGTAGCATTGGTTGGCTCAGAGCAATCTGGGTCTGCCCATGCAAGTGAGCTTTCATAGGGTAAATACAGCATTGTACCTGACCTTTCATGGATGCGTTGGTAGTCTATATAGGAGGAAAGCCAAGGGTCACACTCCTGCAGTGCTGTGAATACTGTATCTTCAGTTTATGACCCACTTTCCACCCACTCCTCTTTCTCTCCACAGCCGTTTAGACCCTCCCCCCTTATACATTTCATATGGCAAGTCAACTGACACTATTAAACCACAACAAACTGTAAACTGAGAAGCGTCCCTGGTGATTTTGCATTGAATATGTCTTTTATGCCATGTGAAATTAAGACGACGCAATTTCTATTTCCATCCCCGTTATCCTGCATTTTTATTTCCTGAGCTTATTTAATGTGCTTGATGTCACCCTGTTTGCATACATTATGTATTCACTCCAAGAAAACCAAGTTAAATGAAGCAGAGCATTTCTGTTTGTTTTGCCTCTGGTTCACATAAGCCTTCTTTTTTCAGTCTCACTGGATTATTGTAATTTTATAGTAATTCTCACTCATGTGAAAGCTATATAGGGAATGTTGTGGCTGCTAGATAATTGTCAATGTCAAGTCAATTAAATGTTTTTAAAGATTAGGCTAGTTTTATTACTTTGAATTTATTTTAACATGGTTTAACATGAAAAAAAGAAGACACCTGCCCCAAAATAAGTGTGCAGAATCTTTAGATAATGTATGTGTTTGCAGCCATTATTTTGCATTGAAAAATTGTGTGCTTAATCCTGATGCTATATGGATTCTCTTGTGAAGATTGTCTTTTTTATTTTTTTGCTTAAATGTTGTAAATGGGAGTAGAGCAAAGATCACTTTGTGCAACAAATGTTATCCAACCCTCTTCTCTGTCTAGACCTATGTTGGAAACCTGAGCCTGCTAAAAATCTTTAACAACCCAGTAATATTCTGAAACTAGGAAATGTAAGTGATATCTACTAAACTTATTGCATTAATGCTTATGCACATCAGCTCTCACAGAAAGCATCAGAAATCATGGACTGCCTTAGTTGCGGCTTTCAGGGAACAACTGATCCACTTCAGGTTGCAGGATCACACAACCATTAAATAAATCAAACAGACCACTCAGACCAACTCAGTTTTAAGTTGGTCTACATTTCAAACCTGTGAAATTATAACATAAGCTGAATACACCTCAATTGCTTCAAGGAACCGCTGCATGGGTCTGAAATATGGGTTTGAATGACATCTCCACGGTGTCAAACTGATTTAAGCAGCAAAAACAAGTGAAAAAGGTAAAGATGGAAGATAAAGCCTACAGGTCACAGTTTACCACTATATCACCTGGCAATCCAGAAGAAGACAATGCAATGTCTGTTCCTGTAATGATTTACAATCGTTCCCTGACTAGCACTCTTATGATTTTATCGACTAATCAATTAGTTGAGTTTCTCCAGAAAGAATCATGCAAAAGCACCACTTTATATCTTGTGTTTACAATGTGCGCATAAGTTTCTTCGAAATAACTAATTCAGCATAAAAAACTAGACTATAGATATTTTAGTAGACTAAGACTCAAACAACCAATTTGTTAAGTTATCAATTAAGAGGGGATAGTCCTAGTTTATGTCACATTTTTAAAGGCAAAGAAGTTTCCATACCTGAGAAGAGAATTAAGGCAACCAAACAAAGATATTGAATACTTTTTTACAATTGGTCACGATTATGTCAGGTTATGTGTATTGATAAAGTGACAGATATGTACTTCTCATCTTTTGACCATATTTGGACCACCATGAAAGGTTTGGAGCCAGCTTTGAATCGCTTTTGTCTTGCTTCTTATCATTCTCATCAGGCGCTTCCACGCTGCATATCTTTTACATCTTATCTGAATACATGTGGCATCTCTTTGAATAATTGATAGCCATGTTTTTCCTGCCTCAGTAACGGCGTAGATGCCTGTTCCTCTCAAAAAGCTTCTGAGGAGCAGGCCGTGCCTCCTGGGAATGTAGTTGGCAGTGAGCAGAGATCTTTGGCGTAGTCGTTGATGTGTACTGTACTACTATGACGTATCCCTGAGGTGAACACTGGAAGAAGAGAGAGTGATAGAGCTATGAGAGTATGTTTCTGAAACCATTAGGTTTGCTGTTTTGTTATCATCTGAGAGAATCGGGGCAAACAAAATTGTTGCACTCTGTGAGGCTACGCAAAGCCGCATAACAAGTAATGCCTGTTGTGAAATATTGATTGTCACTTTGTACATCTGTACAGGACGCTGCTGCAGTTTGGGTCTGAAGGCTTTGGTCAGTTTCCTCCATGTTTTTGTTGAGATCCAGCAAATATGTTGGTGGTTAAGTTTCTCTTCTTCGTTGCCTGTTTGATGGTGTAGTCGTGACGGTGCTGGAAGGGTTCACGGTGCTATTCCCTTTTGCTTACATTACAAGTCCACTGTTTATTGTAGAGTCTTTGCTTAGGAGGGTTTAGTGAAAGAGTTGTTGCTGTTGGAATGCTTAGACTTTAATCGTACAGTGGGACACTGTACCGTGTGTAAGGGGTTACCAACTGTCAATGCTGTGTAAAAGATTAAAATATTGAAGGCTGAAAAGGTCACTGGCATGGCTTAGTTCAGATATAAATGCAAGCAGACATCAGTGACTTTGAATTTGATTGGAATAGATTGAAATCGCAATTAGCTGTTTTTATCTTATTCATATAAACCGCAACAAGGACAGAGCCTTCAGCCCTACGGGTATGACAGTACTGAGCTAGAGACCAACCATAGACATGACATTAGATTGAGCATGTTTACAAAACTGAAGCTTTGACATGAAAGTTCTTCCCATGAACTCATTCAGGTAAGGTCTCCTAATCCTTGATTTTAGATATGGCCCTTGAGATGTAGATGTTTCTTACAGTTGATATTACTTGCTAAATATGCATTTGGACTTGTGAAAACAAATTTGGCCCATGTACCACGTTGTAATCCAGACCACCATAGTTCCCTACTAGTCAATTACCAGACTATGCCCAATTGTGTTAGAGTTGAGGCCAAAGTAGGTCTCGGACCAAGCCAAGATAGACCAAAGTACAGCTCACCGTATTCCAGCCCGAGACCAAATAAACAATGAACAGTACACATATATTCCCAAATGCAAAACCTATGATTTAAGGAGGTTTAAAAAGTTCTAATCTGCATGAGCTGTATACTCTAACACTGAACATCCAAACTACTACACCAAAGAAGTCCAGTTCCAAGTCGAAATATATGGAATGCCATTTCATTCAATATTAATAAATGCATCAATATATAAATGAGTAAATATGCCCAGCGCAGTTTGTGTACACTACAGTTTATTTGTCGGTGAATAAATGCGACAACTCCTAAAGACCTAAGCCAAGTTCCCCTGTCTAGCTTTCCACCTGCATATTAAAGTAAAGGAGGTATGCCCTGAAATAAGCAACAACTCAGGCTCAGACTTTTAAGGTGGACCAGCTATTGTAATTTAAGTGACAAGCCGCTACTTTTGCTCAGCTTTTTAAAAATGTGTCATATTTTTTTAAGCTGTAAGCATTAAGCGGTCAGAATTGTTTGTCAGTTGACAGTTAATTATTGAAATCCCTAGCTAGGCAGAGAGTCCAAAAAGCCAGACAGGCTATGGATGTTACATACATCCTCTGGCGTTTGTGCCAAGTGGCTTAGTGAAATGTTAAGTAACATGTATTATGATAGAATCAACCAATACTGCTTAGCACTCACAAGTGGGATCAAACATGATGGCTTGGGTAAATCCCAATTCCCCCGACTGCCAACACGGTGATATTATACAGCTTATGTCTACATAGCATGCTCTTTACGCTAGCAGAAGAACCAATGACTTCCAGAAGACTAGGTTACTTAATCAGTTGATGAGGGTTGACTTGTGTCTCGATGAATTAATGCTAATTCAAATTTTGTCAAAAATTGGAGGCAGGGGAAAACTGAAGGTGAACATGTGTTGTCTATTTTGAAAACTGCAGCGATGTTCAAGCCAGGTTGGTATTAATTGGCTCGATTAATTTGACTACAATTTGTTTAGGGATTTTCCTGTCGAACAGATATATCAATCTCTGTTGGATTGTCTTATTGTAGCTCAGTTTTCTGGTTATGTGCTAAAAGTCTTTTGTTTGGCCTTTTTAAGAATATTTTGCTAAGAAAAGAAAGGACAGGAATTTGAGTTTACATTTTCTGTAACGTCGAGCGCTTCCTCTGTCACACATTGAGATGCTTCCCCCAAACAACATTTTTTGATCATCAAAATGTGTCTGAATTCACAAGTGCGTATTTATGCCTCTTGTTGACAGTACCCATGGCCTCTGCGCTCAGTGTAGACAGAGTCTCCCTCTAAACGGTGGTGTTTTGAGACTGCTGTCTCCGCACATCACGCCACCTCTTTGGCAAAGCCTGGCTGCGAGTCAGAGCGCAATGCAGCCTGCGGAGGCCTCCGCTCGGCCCTTTTGGCCCGAGCCCCCCATGGGTGCATCAGAGAACGCGCCCACAAAAGGTTGTGAGGGCTCTGGCTCGACTCGTCTACATGACATGACAGTATTGTTTGTATCAGAGACCTTTGGTGTGTTTTGCAAACGGAGCAAATAGAGCTAACCGAGCTAAACACACAGCAGGTCTGAGAGTTTCTGTCCCAGAGGAACATTAATCGTTAAAAACAGTGAACCGCAGTTAAATGTGACAACACAACAAGTTTACAGTAAATAAATGTACTACCAAAACTGTCAGAGATGCAAGTAACCAGATACATTTACTCCTGTTCTGTACTGAAGCACACTGCTAAAGGTACTCGCACAGCTTGCCTTGCACTCCCTGTTCCCCACCGACATGCCCCCAGACACACCTAGCTGAGATGTGCACTCTACTCAGTGCACTTTTCTAGTTGAATTATATGCCTATTTTGGTCAGAAATATTGTGTCCATTAGTAAATGTGTTCGCAGTCATATGTCACAGAGAATAGGTAATGGATAGAATGACCTTGACGTGTGATCTGATAATGTTAAATAGAACCAGGGGACGAGGTGCTGCAGTCTTCCCATCCATATAGTGTCTGGCTTGTTTTATGCTCTAGTGTGTAGGGCATAAGGTGCATTACCATGGCAGTGTAGCATCAGGAATCAATGCGCAGAGTGTGTCTTACTGTGTGAAATCATGATATCATCAATGGAACTTTATTTGTGTTATTAAGCTTGATAATATGTTTTGGAAAAAACTGAGAGCATCGAGTCTTTCCAACAACAATGTGCAGGTTACACAGGATAATCCACAGACCTCGCAGTGAACCGTTTTCATTGTGAAAACACCTTCATCTGAGAAATAAAAATGGAAATCCTTTTAAGGACGATAACAAAACCAATTCTATCAAAGCACTTTAAATCCATGCTAACCTTTTCCCAACCTCTTATTTATGCAAAGGCACGGGGATTTACATAAGCCCTGTTAGAAGGTATTTGGAATCATGCAGCTATTTAGGTCAGGAATGCTTGATATAGTCTAAACACGTATAGTTTAATGTCAAAAATACACAATCAACAATGTAGAATACAGTTTTTTATTTTTATTTAAAATGTTTAATAATTGCATTGAATTTCTCAGCTACCAGTTTCACTACCATTTACCCGCCTCTGAGCAATGCATTTTGGGTAGTCATTAGCTCAATGACACCCTGTGGGTATAGTTGGTAAGTGTTGGTTTGTGTACTTTGGAGTCTGATGTAATAAACTGACATGATGCCCATTACCCATTGCATTCATGACTATCCTTGGCCTGTCTGGCTGCCCACTCTGCTGCAGGCTCCCATAGTCATCCAGCCAGACATGACAGCTGTGGTGGATAGAGTTCACCTTTGCACTAACAGGTCTCAGAAGTTTGCATGCCTGCTGGCGTACGCTTGGCTTTCACTGGGTTTAGTGCAGACAAGCTAAAAAAAAAAATCCATATGGCATAATGAGTTCAACGTACCACCGCACCAGGACCTCTGGTCCTACGTCTGGTGGGTTCTAGTCAGGGTGACTCACTAGTGAGAGTGGTTGTGCCTCCAGTCACGCATGTAATGAATATTAAAATAATACATTGGGAAATGAGGGGGGATCTGACTCATTAAGGTCTTGATTTTCAGCTTCCTGCATAACTCTTCTTGACTATTATCCAAGCAGACAGTTTACATCTTGCAGACAGTTTCTTAAATGTCACATAGTTATGATGTCGCTGTTATGAACCATGCCAAGCTTTTGTTGGCATTTACATTGTAAGTTCAGTGAAAAGGTTATGGATGGTGGCATGGTTTGGAGGTGAACATATGTTGGTGAAATGTCACTTTGCTTTGGAGAACATACTGTACAACATTCAATAATATCTGAGTGAGGATCGCTGCTAAATGATGAGAAGTAAACAACTCAATTTGATTAAACAATTTGGGAATAACATCAGCTTGGGGGCGGTTGGACCTGGGTCAAGTATTGTTGGCAAATAGTTAGCATTTATTTTAATCTCCTTGGTGCAGCAGATGGATGAGGTTTATCCACTGGGCAAGGAAGGGGTTGTGCCTTTCAGATGGTGGGGTTCTTGGAATTGGTTGCCTTTGTCAAAATACAGGAAGGCAAATCAAGCCAATTGACCAGGTGACAGAGTCAAAATACTTCTTTGTAATGAATTCATTTTAGTCTTTTTTTTGCATTTTGCCAACTAGTTTATTAAGATTTAGAACTGAAAGCTTTCAACTAAGAACATTTTTTTCATCTGAAATGATGAACATTACAGCACATGAAAACATCATCCACATGCAATTCATGTAGACAGACTGTGACTTGTCAAACTATTTTGATTTATTTTTGAAATCATAAAACATTTTTGACAGCACACATCGACAGTAAGCTTAATGTTCAGATCAATGCCTCGGAGTTGTCATTGCTACATTGTTTGTGATTCCTCGGATGCGTCGCATGACATGAGTTTGCAGTGATTCCAGGAAGAAGTCTTCTTTGTGCTCCGAGAGCCAGAGTCTGACTGTGTGAAGGCTGCATCTATTTGTGGCTCAAATCCACTGTGCTGAATATATTTATCCCTCAGACGTGTTTTCCCGTTTTTATTTTAATGTGCTTAAGTGTCTGAATATATTACTCAGCTGACTGTGGATCCTTATAACTCAGTCACCTTGTTAAAACTTGGATGACTTGAACTTTAAAAATGTTGTACTTCAATGTCATAATGAAACCGTAAAGTAAACAAGGGAGAGGTCAGAGTCACTGACATTTAGCTCTCAGCTTTTTAAGGTTTCTCTCTAGAGTCATACTTGCAGAAAAATTGATTCATAGTGCAACGCATTTTACATGGATGACATGATGCACAGACCCACACAGGTTCATCCATGGATGTAAATCAGTGGAGTAAATGATGGCCGCTTCTTGGATTTTTTGGCTTGGCTCTTCACTGCTTGGATTAATCCTACAGATAATAAACAAGTTGTTATTTAAGGTGCTTACTGGTCAGGGGTAATGCACAACATGTTTCTTAGAGATGTTAATATTCCTTTAATAGGTGTTTGTGAGCATTTTTGAGAGCAAATTGGTATTTCAAGGCTCAGTTGTCGAAAAATAATAATTTTCTTTGAGTTACATGGAAGTTCAGTTTTCCAAGTGGGGATTTATTAGTGCCTTTTAGGGAGTATCCGTAGTGTGCACTTTGTGCCTTATACTGATAGCCTTGTCTTAATATCATTGTCAAGGTTATGTTCAGATCTGATGCACTGTATCTATTATTCACACAGTGTCTTCTGAGACCTATTAGACATTATAACATAATTGCTTCCATGGTGGCCAATAAAGTCTACATGAGAAACGTGACTGTGTTCATCTATTATCTCATTAGCTCTCTGAAATGACATATTTATGGCTTGTCGCCATATAAGTTTTACATATTGGATAACCGTGTCAAGCGTTTTTTATTCAGCTATAAAATGCATTGTTCTTTAATTGGCTCCCTTTGTTCTTTGGAGAAGACAAAGTAACCCCCTGCACTTACAATTAACTTCATGTATGATTTACGGTATGTGGATGCTTTCATGCAGCAGCTTACTGTTGATAACACCGTTCCACAGTGCGTCTTAAGAAAGTTTCATCAGATCTGTTGTGGGAGGTGTTTTTATATCTATTTAATTTGTATATATTTATCATTATACATCATGTAAATAAAAATAAAAGCATAAAAAAGATATATATATATTCAAATTTAAAGGACATGTCAAGGAAATATTAACAATAATATTGGCATTATTCACTTGTGAAAATCTTGTGTTTGATGTATAACAATCTTTGAAAGGCAGATATCTCTATCTTGGATTTTTTGAAGGGCTGTTTTAGCATTAGTTAAAGTTTACTTTTAGTGAGGAATAACTAACAAACTGAGTGTGTTTGTAGAGAGAAGAAATTACTTTTATAAAACTAGATTTTAACACTGCATTACTAAACTGACTTGATAAGAAATCAACAGTATAGTCAGTACATGAAGTGTTTGTAGTGCTTTAGTTTAGGCATTTATTTACCTTTTACCCAGCACGCCTCAAAACACTTGGGCGGAAATAATGTAGCAACCACAGTTGTTTTCCAGACATTTTCCTTTTTGTGATCATCAGACCGGATCCAAATTTTTCTCCCCAGATTTTACCAAAGGCCAGTGTTTGAACCATTGCCACAAATGAAAACTTTCCCAGTGGATGTTCATTTACAATTTTCATACAGCTCTGTGATTGTGATTGACTTTCATTGTGTCCATCAATATGTAATTACACTCAAACTGCTGTTCTAGCAAAGACGGCTTGGCTTACATCTGAAAACCATCTTAAATGCAGCACAGTGACTCAGAATCTTGGCTCCCTATGAGGTGATCACTGTCAGTTCAGATGATAAAATCAGTAACCCTCTACATGACCTTGATGTTAACATCTGAACAACCACAAATGTGACTTACCTTCAGCGTATGAGCTAATGATTCCCAGTGGACAGCGTGCACTGCGAAGTACAGTGTTATTTTCAGCTTCACTGGCTAATCTGGCATCTGTGTCGTACATGGGTTGCCAGAAATCAAACATCTGTAGAAATCCTTTCAGAGCCCCATAGAAAGGAGTTGTTTTTGACAATTTGCCATATCTTTCATGTCTTTTTTTTTTGTTTTTTTTCTCTGTATCCTCCCTCTGAAAACAGCAGAGTGAATTAGGGTTTATTTTAAACTTGCCTTTGTTTTCTGACCAATAAATCATATGTCATTGATTGCAACGATAACAACTGTACATTGCCAATAGACAAATAGAGCCTGTCTGGAGTGACTCTGTTTTTTGTTTTGTTTTAATCTGAGAACATAATTTACTGCAACAATGACAGTGTGCCATATAAACAGCTGCTCACTCATACCAGTAACAGCAACAGTCAGTTGTGTCAGTGCTGCGGCTACAGTCATTTTTTGCCTCTTTTTTTTTAGTTTCACTCCCTTCTTTCGCTTGAATCAATTCAATAATAATCCAGCCTCTCCACATAGCCTCAGCTGCTTAAGTAAAATAAAATGGATGAACAAAAATAAAATAGAATGAGCAAAGCTGGGTTCCAAGTTAATAAAAAAAAACAGACTTGTTTTTCATAACAATAAAATACCGATATATAACCACGACAGTAATGTTTTAACCTCAAAGTATTTTCCACTTTGCTCATGGAAAATGTTTTGTGTCTGATAAACGAGCTCTGCAGACCTTCTGATGGCTGTAGCTTTATATCAACTGTCTACCTGTTTGTACAAAAGGAACATTAGAGAGAGGATGTCAGGGTTCTGGTCATCGCTGTGAGGGAAGCCGCAAAGAAATGCAGAATGTTCATTTCTGTGAGGAATGACAGGAAGCTGTCTGACAGGTATTGTATCTGCTTGGCCTGCAGGATGGACTGAGCAAATAAAAATGACCTTTGCTGTAACCAAAAATGGCAGGTGACCTTCCTTTAGGGTTTTATGATTTAAATGTTACACAGTAAAACAAATAAACACATGATTTAAAACACAATAGTTTTTCCTTATACATATTTTAAAACTCACTCCCCACTTATTTCAATTCATTTATTTACATTGCGATGGTGTATTCCAGAATATGACATGCCATGTCCTAACTGTATGTCAATACTGAATAATTTAGAAAATAAAATGTCATATGTGGGCTAGTTCTATCTCTGTGTGGCGTATGACAGCAGCATGCATGGCCAATTTAAGAAGTAATCTAACTGACTCCACCACCAGGGTCATTTAGATCTCTACACACATAATTACTCTGGCAATCACAGCTGAAGCAGAAATGATATAGAAAACAAATTGGCCGTTTTAGTCATTTGTGAACTTCTGCTGGTTCCAGGTAAAGTAATTCAGTTGGTTAAGGTTAAGAAAATTGATTCACCTAAACGCCATACATTCTTTTTCTTTTTTCAAGACCTATAGAGGTATTTCCTGATCTGCTGCTCATATCCATAGGTGAAATAACATGGGAAAATAAACTACTAAAGCTCTATTCGCGCTGGACTAGTTTACTCAACTGACTAATATTATAACGTGATCTCTGTGTTTGTTGAATTACGGTTCTCTTACTCATCTTGTCGTGGCCTTTAGTTCACCTCTGGAGTAGAAATGCTTTTAACTAAAACAGCAGTGTTCCTGTATATGAATCATCTATTTTTATCATCCACATCCAATATCCAAATGTCATAATTTAGAACCTCTACGGATGAGCTTTTTGACATAATACGGTATAATGAGTGTTAGTCGACTTTGTGAATATATACCGAAAAAATAATGGGGAACATACATTAAGCCTAAAGGGAGAGACAAATAAAGGAGAGGAAAGCCGGACAAATTAGATTTAAAAAAAGACTCAGGGTTGTGGTTAAGGAGAGCGAAGGACACAGACAGTGAGGAGGCGGAGATTTAAGAGCTCGGCTGAGAGATTTTCAGTCAAGAAAACGATCTATGTGCCATTGAAGCCTGACATTCCTCTCAGAGCGGAGGTCTAGATTTGAATTAGCTTTCGACCAGAACCTGCCAGCACCACAGTGATGTAATGATGAAATGGATCAATAAAGTTAAGATGAAGTTCTCCTGATGATCAATGTCTGGTTAGTAGAACAACTAACGCACTGTAACACCACAGTATATTCAGTTATTTGTTCTTTTAATCCTTTCTTTAATTATTTCAAAGATATTGATCCTGAAAATTGGAGCACTTTTCATTAGTTTGTTTGTTAGTCATGGGGCAAGACTCATTCCTTGAATCAATTAAATTGAATTGCATTTGGAGCCACAGTATGTATTGTGGGAATTGTATAGGCTAGTACTGCAGTGACATGATTTATAATGCATGAATTTAATCATTTAATGTTTTATTCGAGAGTGCTTATGCCTGACTTAATTCGATTTAAGCATTCTGCATTATTAAAGTTTGTATGATATTTTTACAACAGGGCCACTCATTTCTAAATGCACCTCGGAAAAAAACAGCTCCGCTTTCTCTGTCAAAGCTCAGCTTTCACAGTAATCTAATTCTCTGATAAAGGTATTTGTGCAGCGATGACTGGGAGAATATACTATAAATTAAAAGAAGAGATGCCACAATAAAAATAGAGGCAATTGGGCCTTTTATCTGATGCTAAATTGTAATGAAACCTTCGCCAAGTAAAAGTTATAGCCCTTCATTTTCCTACATTTATGAACACTTTTCATGTTATCTCATGCTTATAGGTCAGAGTAAGAACATGAGTGAGGATGTTGGCCTCAAAAAAGGCCAGATATTGAGTAAGAGATTGATTCCAGTGATCATACATATTTAATCACCATGTCAGTCATATTGACTTTTTAAGCTGTTTTTTAAATAAATTATCTTTTTCCAAGTGAAATTAATTTTAGAGTGAAACATAAGTGTAAAAAGTATCAAGTATAAAAGAAGATCAAGTATCTCAAAAGTCACAGAAGAGATGCCAAACACTGAAAGTGAGACCTCTCTTGGATGTTAAGCTATTTTCCAACGGAAATTCAGGTTCAGTATAGATCCTCATGCAATTCTTATGATGTCAGCGCATGCTTGGCTAGCTGCGGTTAGCATCCATTAATGGATGTAGCGGCTGTAAGGTGGATGTCCTTGGAATGACAGAAGAGGTGAGGGAACATCTTAGAGTGCAGCGCAGGAGGCAGATTGAGTTGGACAGGAGACGTTGTCACCAGCCCTGTTGGGATGTCTGCGGTTGTCAAAAGGGGCAATGTGCAAACAGCGAGCAAGGTCTTCTCAGTGTTCAAAGTACATCGTTGCAGTGTTGAGATGGCGCTCACTGAGAAACAGATCCCCGAGGGGAGAGCCAACTGGCAAGTTTGGCAGAGATAATGGCTCATACTAGATAACAGTGTTGTCAGACACCTCTTAGTAAGGTCTCAGTAATTCCCAAAGTAAGATTGCAGTTTCGTTTGAGCAGGGTGTAGTTCAAATGTCTGCCAGTGTCTTTGGAACAACATGTGTTATTCACCATACTGTCTGAAGGAAGTTTAAATACTGAAAGAAAAAGACAACAGTCCTCCTGATTTAAATCAATTCATGTGACACCATTGTGAAGCATTTCACTTTGTCAGGTCTCAGATCAGAGGTCCAGTCCTTCTCTTTTCTTCTTCTAACTTATTGCTGTGCAAAGTGTCGAGCTGTTTTTCACGTCAGTGTCTCCTCTGCATGGTTTTTTTCTCACGGTAAGTTTCAAAGGACAAAAAGCCCATAGGGTATTTTTTTCCCCTGATTGGACCAATTCACTTGTTTTTCACACTATGTGGAATTACCTCATTCTGGGGGCCCCATGGTCTTACGTTGCATCATTGACAGCTGCCATTGAAGCCTGCGTTGTGTCTCACAAGGATCAGTGGGTGTTGTGGTCTTGTGAGGGGAGCTGCAGCACTGATGATGTAGCCGGAGACGGTGCGAGCAGGCAGTCGGGTCTTCGGGGATCACGGCACACAGTCACACAAGGATAATTACCCAAAGCACCGGGGTGAAGGGCGCATGAAATGATTTTAGCACCTCTGAATTAAACATGGTCCAAGGAAGACGAACAATCCACAGGCTGCTTCACTGCAAACCCAGAACCATTCAGAGCCTTTTTTATAGTGGAGGAGCACAGATGGTCTTTCTAGGTGTCATTTGGGTTGAATTATAAAGGGAGGTCCATATTTGTTTTCAGCACCACTAAATTAAGCATGCTCTAAGGAACGGGAACATTCTACAGGCTGACCCACTTCAAAGACACACCGCCATGCAGAAGGGATTTAATACACATAGAATTTCCATGCAACTAATTTAACTGAAATTTAAAGGGGGTGACTCTCTATTTGTTCTCTGCTCTGCTGAATTAAACATGCTCAAAGGAACAGGAACAATCCAGAAGCTGCTTCAAAACAAGCCAAACGCAATCCGCAGGATGCTTTTGCAGTAATATATTCTACATACTTTCGAATATGAATTGTGCTGCATTTTATTTATTTTTTTATAGCTGAGGGATTTTTGGAGTCTATAGTCAACTCCATCTGAATATGGCTTTTCAGATAATGTTTCAAATCCCAATCAGATTTGCAAGATTTAGCTCGGTAGACAAAAGGTTTGTTCTTCCCCCCGTCTGCCCTCTTAATCTTCTTTGGAGTTTCGTTCGCGTCCTCTTTAATCTGCACCTCTGGCTGTTTTTTTTCCCTTGAACCTGTATTTATTACTGCACACCAGAGGACAACAATGTAGTTTTTAATTCACTTTTTTTTTATCTCCATTTTTGTATCTTTTACAATTATCCCAATCCACTAATCCTGGTTCAGAATGTGTGATATCTCTGTACCTTCTTCGGTACAGGTCTACCTGCCATTCAGAATGAGGGCATGATAAATCTCCTATGCAGTCTTTTGTCTCTGTCAACAGTGAGAGATATTTGCTCAGTGACTGACAGGGTGAGAGCAGAGCTGTGTACTGCAGACCTCGCTAATGCAGTTCAAACAAGTCCAGGTGCTCTATATGCAGTGTGTGTATCTGTGACTGACAGCGTGCATGTCACAGTGGAACCCTCCCCATCAACGCTTCATGTGGGACTTGTCAGAATCCACTTACCTCTCAGACATGAATGGTTAAGCTCTCCCACTGATCCTTTTTTTCTCTTCAGGGGGTCCAGGGGCTGTCAGTCTGGACTGGGCCCTTGGGTGCTGTGGAACAGCAGTTATTCTCACACATATACACGCACACATTTCAGAGATCTGTTACATATCACAGCTGGCAGATGAAATGCCATTGAGCTGATTTTTGTGTTTTCACTTAGATCGAAGGATTTCATTACGTAGACCATTTCTGGAGCACCTCATCTTACGAAAACATTTCGGAATCAATTTGAAGAATATCAAATATATGTTATCAACAAGCTTAAAAATAGGCATACTATTCATGATATGTTTAGGTCTCTTAACACTCAACCCACAATACATTATTACATTTTTTTCAACTGTAGCTGTGAAAATTGAGGCCGGTTTGATTCTACTCTAGTCCCAAGGGCAGAGCATGAGAAAAACTTCAGGTATTTAAATGATTAAACTTCAGTTGAATGATTTCCTGGCTTTCCGTAATTGGTAAAATGACCTATAGTAACCCATAAAGAAACCTAAAACCTCACTGGATAATCTGTAACATACAGTCACTAAACAAAGATCAGTGTCCTGATGTGTTTTGCCTCAGATCTGGGTTTGTGTTATTGCCATCACAAATCTTCCGTGCGATGTGGTACATATGCCCTAGTCTTTCCACAGACACACATATTGTGATTCTCACTCCGTTAAGCACAGACTGATCTCCCCAGGGATCAAAGCTCAGATGAGTGCTCAGGCGTTCCAGGTCGGCACCGACAAAATCAGAAGCCTTGACGATGATAGGAACGAAGCTGGCTGTCAGAGAGGAATGGCATCCATCTCCGGCTCCCCCTGTGCTCTGAGGTGACGAGCGGCCCGCCGCTGTGCAGCCAGGCGGAAAAATTCCCCTTTCTGGCGTGAGGCGCCTTTGCCCATTGGCACCGCGCGCAGAACGTAGCCCTCCACCATCTCCACCATCTCCACCATCCATCTGCAGCTCAGCATAATCTGCCGCCTCCTGCCGCTGATCTGACACTGGTATTGTTACCTCCTGCTGCTGCTGCTCACTGGCCTGGAGTCAGTGGTCAGTTACCAAAGATGAAGATCAGAGGCAGTAGGGTCACGATTAGACAAACATGCTGAGAGTTATTTCTCCACACATAATCTCACAGACTAATACTACAATCAAAACGAGGTCACCACCCTGATGCTTAAAGCCTTAAGCATATGTAAAGCTACCTTTGTTGATATGTAGACGCACTACAACCTAAGCAGAGGAGGAAAATCACATCATGCCTCTTCTGGATTTGCTCACACTTCTAAACAATCAGTTACAAATTGACTTTAATATTTAGTGGTTTATTAGGGCACAGAGAACGTTTTGGCATCACTGCGCTTTCTTTATTGCCTGATATCAGACAGAATTGTCAACTCCTTTCACTCCATTTCCATCTTCGGTCAACTTTGTTGAAATATCTTGACCCAGGCAAAAAAAATTAAGGTTGAGAAGAAATATTTAGTTTCCACTTTAATAGGTCTAATTTCGACTTGCTATCATTTCCCTCAGCTCTTTATCAATGGCACATAGTGAGTCAGTGAAAGATGTTGATCTAGAGTTAATATTTGCTGCCACCTGCTGGTGGACAGACTGCTAGTGTTAAAAGAAAGATTGTAAGGGACCCAAAGCCGGATTAACATTTAGACACGTTTGTTTCTATGATGCAGAATAGACCTGCTTGTTGGTTACATTATATATTTGACTTTATATTACATTGTTTTTATGACAGATGGGGACAAGAAAGATTAAGCAAGTAAGCCTGACATGTTAAAGTGCAATTTAGCTTGTTGTCAGTGTTAAGTATTTACTTTAGCTTATTTCTGCCAGGATTCCTTACTTTTTGTATTTTTGTTTGTGTCACACATGCAATGTACATAAACACTTTCATGGTATCCTTTATCAATTATTGTTTGATTGATAGATCAACTTGATTGAAAAAGTATGACGAGCTGATGTAAATATGCTAGAATAGTGGAACACAATTGTTCCCAAAAGGTGTTAGAAGAAGTTGGTCCCCGTTTGGTTTGTGTCATACAAACACAAGGACACACATGTGCTCAATAACCCAGGTCAGACAATACACATCTTTGCTTTGGTAGCTGTGTTCCTCTGATCGACAGTTGGTGGCGATAACGCATGATGAAACAGTGCTGCAAGTCTGCAGGCTAGCAAACAGGGATGAAAAAAGGAAGGAAGGGTGGAAGGAAGGAAGAAAGAAGACCGTTTACATGTAACAAAACCTTTAGTTGTTTAAAAGAAAACTTCACTGTGTATATTTTCAAATAAATAATTTGTGAAAACAACAATTTAATAATATACAAGTAAATGAATTGTGTGATGACAAAAAAATGTCATCCCACGTTTACAGACTATCAGTCTGAGGTCAGACAGCCTTCATATCAGCAGAGGGAGACATATCTGTCCAATATTCAACATTTCATCTAACAACCACACACACATCAGTGTAAAGCAGCTGCAGACATCAACATGCAGTCAAACTCTCACACAGTAAGAGGTGGTGGTTTATTTGAACACGTGAGTCAGCCAGTCTCTGTGGGCCGCAGCTGGAGAGAGGAGAGCGCCCCACCCAGCAGCACCAACGTCATATGTGGTTTGCAACTCCCCCCAACCTCCCCTCAACCAAACTCCCTCTGATTTATGCGTGCCGGACACCCCTCCCCTTCTCTTCAGGATGTATTGTCCTCCACTCACTGAACGGAGTTAACTTTCAAAACGGTGCCTTTCACTTACAGCAGTGTGGTGGAACTGAAGAGCAGCTAGTGCTGTATAGCTACTGTCGGCAGCCAGATGCCTGTTTGTGGTGAGTGTATTTATAATGTTTGCACTGGAATGTCCTATGGTTAGAGGCTGGTAGCTTATTGTAGATTCACAGGGGAACACTTTTCAATTTATATCTTGTTTCAAATGACAACGTGGTGTTGTGTCTCTTTTCCTGTTCGGTTATTTGCTTTTTGCGGTTAATGAGACTTTCATCTTATAGAAAAGCATAAACAGGTCTGTGCTTGTTCTTTTGATCTTTAGAAACATCCCTGAATACACTGTTTAAGACAACTACAATAGTGTATTGTAGTCAGTGATGTTTAGAATATGAAAACATCTGGTCAAGTAGGATCCCACTGTGACATTAAATAAGAATTAAGTTGTTAGATTGAACAGATGAATAACAAGTAAATGTGTTTGTTAAGGATTTCTAAGGTTATTTATTCAATGTGGAAAAAACCTTTTCAAAATAACCACCTCAAATGGGATGTAAACATACATACTTTTAGTTGATTTCTTTTTTTGCTAAGTCCTTTTTAGCACAATGTTGCTCTGGTACATCAGCCAGATGTGGTCTTCTGTGGAATACAGTTTCTTACAAACCTAATACTTACTTAAGTTTACAATCAGGACATTTATTATCAGAGAAATAGTTGGTCATGGTCTCATCTGAATGCTCTATACTCTTAATATTAACTTTTCTAAGTGATACAAATCATTTCCTGATACTCTATTATCCAGGTCTGGTTTCCTAAAACGGTGAGACCAGACAGAGGAACTGTAAAAACACTCATTAGACACTCAGGGCCCTGGGGGCACGTGGATCTTTTGTCTGCCTATGAGATGCTCAGCGCCTCAGAAATGTGACACCACACTCTCCTTTTCAAGCCTCTGTGGTTGCTGTCTCATGCTGCAGTTTTTGGCTTGGAGACCCATTAATTAGGAGACAGAGGGAAATATAAAGCACGCAGGAATATTTTCCCCAATCGCCCATTTTGTAAAGAATCGTCGGCCTGAGAATTGTTCATTAGTTTACATTAATGTGTGACGGCGATGTAAACGTGCAGCGTGTCTAATAAGCACTCAGGGCGATGCTATATCATGTGGCCTGGTCACAATAGGCTGTTTATGTGTATCAGTGGCAGTCTGAGGCGAGAGAGCGACTGCAGCCAGGCACAGTTCAGAACTCCTCGGTTGGCCTCGTCTCTTGACTGTATGAACAGCAGCCAGATTTTCAGGCCTTTTTTCGACCCGGGGGCATGTCATTTACCAAATGAATGGCCCTCTTTTCTGGACAGTTGAGCCAGTCACAGTCTATCATGCCACGAGACAAGTGAGCCCACAGTATTACTTTTCACTGCAGAGGACTGTTTTCAGCGGGCACATTTGCATACCTTCAGGGTAAAGCATGAATGAAGCATAATAATAATTGTAATAATCATGTGTGAAACAGTTTTTGGACAGAGTGGATGGCTGTTATCAGACACAGCTTGTATTCGTCTGTTCAGTCTTAGCTGGTGACTTCTTGTATGTTGTCTTTCATTATTGTCATTGTCATGAATGATTCACGCCACCTCACTGCTCTGCACTTACTGTATGATAGAAGTTTTTATTCATTCACACAGTGGGAGAAAATGGTAATACAATAAGTTTAAGCATACTCTAATCATTACAGATATTGATATGTTTTTTCAAGATGAAAATATTTGGTCCTAACATATAACATCAGCTGAAAACATGAACATTTTGGATATGAATCTGAACTATTTGTTTGCTATGCTGATATCAAACAAAATCTAGGCCGCATTTTGTTTTCTCAAAAATATTGCAAATGAAAATGTGTTTATTACGAATGTGACACTTGGAGCGACGTGACTGCAGGCTTCTCTACTTTATTTAGACAGTCAACAGAATTTGATCAGCAAATGTAGCATTATTGAGGGTTGCTCCTGCACCAAATAATCCAATGTGTTTTACAGTTATCGGGTTCAAAACTAGGGCTAACCCGCTGAGAAGGAAACCATCCCCATGTGTTGATTGTGGTCCAAAAGGTCACTAGGTCATCAAACTCAGCAAAAATTCTCTCAAATGATTTATTCTTCCTGAATGGCAGAACGCACATAATTCCAGGTAACACAATTGTAGGAAACTTAAAAAAGGGGTTACATCCAGGAGGACAAAGAATCATCTGACTGAGTGACTCTCCTTCTTGGGATTTATGGTAGACTGAACCGTGGCCTCTTGAGTCGACTCTTGGTGACTGTTGTAGAGCCGAGTGAGAGTCGTAGCTGCGTCACACGGTGCTTCCTCCGGTCAGGGGGTCAGACATGAGGAGGGCTGAGGAGGTGGAGGGGGTTGCTGGGCAGGAAGACAACCAACTGAAGACAGGAGCAATATCACAGCTGGATGTCTCTGATACATTTGCTCTGCTGGTGCTTTATCTCAGTGTTTCCTGGCTGTCTGTTTTGCTGGTGACCGTACTAAAAGCTTGAAACAATAGATTTAATCGTCAAAGCTGTCGGTGTTTACAGTGTTTGCCTGCTGTCCTTTTCCTGGTCTGTGGTCATATCTGTGTGAGTGTTTTAAATGCCTCTTTATCTCCTTCAGGATGGCTCAGGGGGGAACTTTGATGACCTGGCTCAGGAGTATTCTCAGTACTACGGCACCTCCCTCAGCGACGTGTGTGAAAGGATGGAGGAGATACGGAAACGCAAAGTAGTGCAAGATGCAGAGATGGTAAACAATTCTATTAATCTATTCTCTTATCAGTTTAAACCTTAGGTCATCAAAAAATGTAATATTTCAGCATTACATTTTTTTTTTTTCTGCTTTTATCAGCCGTTAGATTGCAGATGAAAACATTGATGCTGTACATAAATATTTTGAAATTCAGATATGTTCAAGCACCTGTTGGTAGTGAAGTAACTGTAAAGGTCTGTGACACATAACTGTTTACCGGTGTTATTCCGTAATGTGGGAAGGCCGATTCAGTCAGATGAATATTATTTCTATTTCTGTGTTATGATGACACTATAATTTACTTTTCCGTTTCCCCTGCCTGTGTGTTTCAGGGAACAGTTGACTCAGCGGCCACATCATTGCAGCTTCGCTCTCAGATCCAGGTGAGTGTCCAGTTCAGAGTGTGTCAGACCCCAGGAGAAGGGAACTTCCTCTATGTGCATTAGCACACGGGCTGATGAGAGGCAATGGAATTATCATCCTCAGCAAAAAAGTATTGTAATAAAAAGTATAATTTGACTGAGTGGGATGCAGAGAGCTGGTCTTGAAACTGTCTTTTTATGCTCCGGAATACTTCTTAAACAATGTGAATAGTGGTATACGCGGGTTTGTTACTACCAAATTACAACTTTTGTATTGCAAAAGTGCAACAAATTACAAAGAAATACCTGAAATTCCTCTTTTGTTAACTTTCAATTCAGTCTGTATAAGCTATTTTGTCTGCCAAATGTTTTTAATGCTTTCCTTGAAGGAAAATGCTATAATTTTAATGTACTTGTTCCTACGAAAATATAACTATATCAAAACATGTGCCTTTCTAAACCAGTTGTTAATTGAAACACTACGGCTGTACTGTATTGAAAGTGACGCTTTCTTTCATCTCCATAAGGAATCCCTTGGACTCAGCAGTACGACGTCCACACCAGAGACTGAAAGAAGGTAAGAAAAATCCCAATAATAACTTTTTTTTCCAAAATGAAAGCTGTAAATTCACAACTTTAGTATTTTAATGTTAATTAGGCAAAAGAAATGCTCGGAATCCTTTAATATCTGGGGTGAAGCAGCCGTAAGAACAGAGACAGATGGGATTCAAGGGACAATTAATAGATTAATTAAACATTTTAAAAGATATTAATAAATATGGCTGGGACTATTATTTTGCCCAGATAGTGTGTAGTGTTGTGGTGTTACAGACTACACTACGATTCATTTAATGTAAGTCATATTAACAGACTACACAAATAACATTTAATATAAATCATTTCACTTTTGGAAGCTGAACTGGGATCACTCCGCCTGTTTTATCTCTGTGTCACTCTGAGGACACAAATCTTTCCTCTGCTTCCTGCTGCCCTCCAGTCACATTTATGAAGCATTAGTCTGTCACCTATAAACTTCCTTCCTTCTCTCCATTGTTTCTTTTGAGGGATTTCATAGATTAGTCATAGTTGGTCATGAATAGATGTTGATGACTAATGATAAAGCAACAAATTGATTTGATTAAGATGGTTGAAATTGAGCAATCGACATATTTTTATGGATTTTGTTGTAGTAAGAATTAGGCATGTATTAATAAAGAACCTAAGCACAGGATTCATTGGAAACATACACTGCCCCCTAGTGGGACAAGTAACTAATAATGCTGGAGGAAACTGATGACCACCAACATCAGAAATGCATTTTAATGACTTAACAGTATTATTTTTACTCCAAAGTAAAAAGTACAGGTCTGATCTGCAAACTCATACGCTGATTCACCAGCAACAAGTGTCAACTGAGAGAGAGACAGTTATAGAAAACAAACAGCCCAGAGAGATGAAGAGTGAGAGGCAGACAGACAGAGAGAGAGAGGTAGAGAGAGAGAGAGAGAGAGAGAGGGAGGGTGAAAGTGTGCAGGGAATGCAGAGGCCGCGTTAGTGCTGCTGCTGCTGCAAAACCCTGACTGGACATGAAAAAGGATCCATTGTTCCTGCGATGGCCGTAGAGCACTGACCTCTGTTCATCAGCCAAGAGCAGCCAGCCTCTCTCCTCTGTTTTGACTACTTTGATTTCCCTTCACTAAGATGCTAGTGTCATGAGGAATAGTGCGCTTTTGTGAACTTTTTTTTTTTTTTAATCTGACGCAAGTGGAGAGGATAAAAAGGACATGTTAAGGGAGATGGTGGGATAGAAGGGAAGATGAAGAAAATAACTTTGACAAACAGGTACTGTTCTGTTCAGGGCTTTTACTCCACGTTTGAACTCTTCAAATTAAGGTAATATTTTGTTTTGTTTTCAGGTTTCCTGTGCACAAATCTAGCTCTGATGATGGATCAGGGGGTAGGTTGAAGCTTTATATGATTGTTTTATTACATGCATTTTACACTTAACTCTTCATTGTAAATACATTCAGATTGTTGTATATTTGCACAGCCCTTTAACATCAAAAATTTGCATACTCTCAAAGCAGAAAAAATACTTTTAAATAATAATTGTATGTGTGGTAGGAGGTGATTTTAATCGAGCACATTTCTTCTTTGTTGGTAGTACTTTGAGTGACTCTCTTTAAACAAAAAAAAATCTCCTTTATGTTTGTATTATGAGTATATTGTAACCCAGAGCATAACCTAATATTTAGTTTGTTAATTTAGTGCAAGTGCTGGAGTTATTAATTGTTTGCCTATAATTTGGATTTTACTGTTTATTTTTGTGGGGATGCTGTTTATATTTTTTTACCCTGCACTAAATTAAAAGGAATCGTTGTACTTTATAGGAAAATGGGATGGAAAGAGAAAGAGCAAGTCTTTTTGGCAGAGTTTTCGAAAGTCACAGAAAGGAGTGGTGCGTCAGATTTCAAAAGGTATGTTCAGTCAATAACACTAAAGAAGGAAATGATGTATGTAGGATTGATCATCAAGTTAAAGTTAATTTTTTTTTTTATTAAATGCCTTATTAAAGCAGTCCGTTGTGTTTAGTCCTGTCAGCTGACATCCCTTCTTTTACTTGACAGGTGATGACGTTGGTTTTGTGGCCAGTGAAATCACCATGAGTGATGAAGAGCGTATCCAGCTGATGATGATGGTGAAGGAGAATATGATCTCTATAGAGGAAGCCTTGGCACGGGTATGATGTCATGCATCCCAAAACTCTCCTCACCTCAGAGATGCTGTGTTTTCTTCTTTTCATCAACTTTAACAGTAAATGTTGCAGATGAAATTGATCAAGACTTTGACATCTGACCTTTTGAAGCCAAAATTTATTTTAAAAAATGTAGTTGGGTTCATGTAATAAAATATATATATTTTGCTAAATGTTAATGCATAAAAAAAGGGACTGATGATGTATCCAACAGTTTGCTGCTTGGCAAAGTTTACAGAATGTTTAGCCTAGTGAAAGAAACGACATTCTAATGTAGGCATATGGTAAAAACATTGTTTTATCTCCATGAAGAAAATACATTCCTTTTTGTGGTCCAGCTGTTCAAGGATAAATAACACATCAGCTAACTAAATAATGAACGTGTTCATCTTTTTCTGCAGCTGAAGGAGTTTGAAGTACAAAACAGACAGACGTGCAGGTCCGATCCCACAGAATGGACCGATCCCTCCAGTCCCACCACAAATGAGTCATTCAACTGCAACGTAAGTCTCTAAGCTCCCGGTCTGAGGCATCTTGGTCGCTTTTTAACGTTGAATCACAACTTGAGGCAGTGTGTTGTGCATGAGGGCCTCCGATCTACCCGTGCCAAGGCTGCTGAGCTGTTGACAGCGACTCTCTCTTTGCTTCTGTCCCTGTCCTGACGATGAACCGGGGGCCCTCTAAAGCCCTTCAGCTCAGGGCCCTCTCCCAACTGCAGGGCACTGGGCAGACTTCTATTCATCCCTGTCAAAGCGCTAACCCCCTATTGTGCTGCAGTGAGCGGCTGGATTCAGCACAGGGCCCGGTTATGCAGGCCACAGCTCTTTTATGCATGCGCGAGGTGATTAGGGGCTCAGATTCAGGGCACATTTTTCAGATTGGTCTGGATGGCCTGACTATTTTTCTTTGGTGTGTGTGTGTGTGTGTGTGTGTGTGTGTGTGTGTGTGTGTGTGTGTGTGTGTGTGTGTGTGTGTGTGTGTGTGTGTGTGTGTGTGTGTGTGTGTGTGTGTGTGTGTGTGTGTGTGTGTGTGTGTGTGTGTGTGTGTGTGTGTGTGTGTGTGTGTGTGTGTAATCTGCTTTCATTTTGTCTTTGCACGTCTATTCTGGTATGTTCATACCACTCATGTTTTGGTCAGCACACTAAAAAACCTCAACATCTGTGACCAGACTCTTAAAGCGTACCACCGACTTTTATCACTACCCATCATTTCATGTGAAGGTTTAGGTGATTTCCAAGTATCTAGTTTTTTGTTTTACGATGAATAGAGAAAGCCTTTTCTAGTGTGTTGCGATGCAGAGCATATGAGAGAGCTATTTACAAGAGCATTGGTGTCATCACTGTGGTTTCCAACCACATGTTTATATTAAGCTACAAGTCGCTTCTACAGAATGCTCAGCAGGTAGCATCTGCACGCACACAGCTCACAAACCTTATTGTTTGATACAAGCAGAGAACAATTATTTAAAAAGGTCTTGCAATGTCCGAGCTCATGTACTACATCTAAGTAAAAAAAGATATCTCCTTTATAATCCAAAATAGTTGGCCTTATAGTCGACTGCGTACAGACCTGTTGTGTTAATTTATCATTTCTCTTGTGTAAATGTTTTCTGTGATTAAGATTCTCTCTGGTCTCTCCTATCAGCCTTGTGACCTGTCAGACAATGAACAAGAGGAATCTGTGACGTTCAGGAGACTCCATAAACTGGTCAACTCAACCCGGAAGGTGAAGAAGAAGCTGATCAGAATTGACGAGTCTAAGAGGCCTGGAGCGGAGGGTACTGAAACCATCTGACTTTATCTCATGAAGCCCAAGACGATGTGGCAGCCTTCGTTGTTGTCTTTGTAGAAATTCCTGAATTGTGCACCTTTTCACTGTCCTATGTGATGCTACTTGATCAAAAGTGCAAGAGAAGTTGCAGTTTTTATGCAGGTGAAAGTTATGAGTTAGTATCTTTAAGTGCAGCCAAGATGTAAAAACTAGCAGGTGTTCACAGTGTAAACATACTTTGTTTATAAAGAGGAACACCACAATGCTGAATGTGACGCAGAGTCTGGAGAAAATATCAGTAATTGTGCTCGATCTAATTACTGTTTGACTAAGAATGTGTGCTGCAATAACAGTATTTACTGTGTGTTTTCACTAGTTGTGTAGTCTATGTGAATATATGTTTTGAAGAATATGCCTTTTTCTTTGCTCTGAAATAGCTTGTAGACTATGGGACACTGCAACACAACATAAAACACATTCAAATTGGGGACAATACAGACTTTTGGTTGGATCTGGAGCTCATGCATCTATATGATCCAATGATCTGTGAAAGCTCTAAGATAATTTTCACCTTCATAAGAAGAAGAATTGAACAGAAAGAAATCAGCAATCAAGTTAATGCATCGAAATTGAAAAAAAAAGACAATTTAATTGGATATTTTACTAGACTGATCTGCAGTTGATATGATGACAAGCTGAAACCTGATATTTAATTAAAAGTCCAACCTTATTCTTAATCAAATCTTAAACTTGAGTGTTTCTTTACATTTTACTTTATTATATTGACATTGTAATGAGTTTTTAACTTTCCTCCTTTCTCCTCTTTCTACCCTCCAGAGAGCTTAATGATAGATGGTCTTGATTTTGGAGATGCCAGCGCCTCCCTGTACTCGGGTGTGCAGAAGAAGCTTTCTGTTTGCCCCGTGGACTCCCTGGCTTCAGCTCTGCGGGACCAGCTCACCTATGACAGGGACTCCGACAGCCTGACCACCTCCCCCTCCTCCAGCAGCCTGGACACCTGCAGCAGCCAGAAGATCTTCCAGGCCTTAAGCAAGTGTGGAAGCCCTGTTCATCAGGAGACAAGTGTAGCAGTGGAGGTGAGGGAGGCAGGTGAAGGCAGTGGCTCTTCCTTTTCTGAAATGGAGGGTAGCAATAATGAGGAACCCAAACTTGCTCGCTCAGTGACCGATGGAGAGCTCCGTCACCGGATCCTCAGCCCGCTCAGCCAACATGGGGTGAGTAGTGAGGACATAGCAGCCTGTGTGGGAGATTTCGGAGATTGTTATTTGGCAAATGGTGCATGTCTAAAACTGGTGCATGTTTAAAACTGCTGAATAAATATATTCTGCAAACGCACTCCAGTCGTCCCATCAA
Organism: Anoplopoma fimbria; assembly: GCF_027596085.1. Classification (NCBI taxonomy): domain Eukaryota; kingdom Metazoa; phylum Chordata; class Actinopteri; order Perciformes; family Anoplopomatidae; genus Anoplopoma; species Anoplopoma fimbria. The sequence goes on along the minus strand of NC_072463.1, from coordinate 6,511,214 downwards.
CTCCAAACCAAACTGATATCAATCAGCATTATGCAACCATGCACTGTTTATAGTCCAAACCAGGTTTAGAGTCAGTAATAGGTGACTTCTTCAGGGAATAATAGAGGCCATCCTGTTCTTTTTGTATAATACTGTCAGCTGTTTTATTTGTCGGTGGTTCTGAGAAATTGTTTGTATTTTCCCCTCGTGGTATCTGTAGCAACCTAACCTGCTGCAGGAACTCACATGCCACCTCTTTAATCTTAAAAATAACTCAAATGGTAGCTGCAATAGGTGGCTGGATGTCTGACCTCATTGTACTCAGCAAGGAAACCCCCAACTTCACTTACATCTCTGCTTATGAGTGTCCTGGTTTTTGTTTATTTGATACAGAGGGCTTGTAGCTTTGGAGGTTTTGACCTGACCAACCGCTCACTGCATGGGGTCACCTCTAACAGCGACAACATCGTAAGTAGCCGTCTTTCTTCCTGAATTTTCATACACTGGATCAAAATATATAGTTTGTTTATTTGCCTATTTTCTTCCTTTTTTTGTTTGTACATTAGAATAAAGATGGAGATGGTGTGAGAGATCCCGTTAAGTCTCCAACAACATCTCGTATCTCCCTCGGCAAAAAAGTAAAGTCTGTGAGAGAAACTATGAGAAAACACATGTCGAAGAGATACCACTGTTCTCTCTCCGAACAGGTATTTACAGTCAGTAAAATGCATTATATCTGTCAGCGGTACTAGTTAATGTTTGTGAAGCATAAGTAATATTTTTTTTTTCCTTCTCTGTGTTGTAGTCAAGCCCCGACCGCATATCCAGCTGCCCTCACTCACCTCCGACGGACTCTGACTCTTTGGAGAAACCCAAACTGAAGCCAGGAGGGTCTGTGGAAAGCCTAAGGAGTTCCCTCAGCGGACAAAGTTCCATGAGTAAGTCTCTTTACAATGTGTATGAGCCGGATCTGGGTGTAGTGCAAATAATTCTCAGTGTTTGTTTTAAGATGACCTTGGAACACCAGATGTGTGGTGTTTATCAGAAAAGTGCTTCATGGTCATCATTCAGCTTTAGAGATAGTCTAAACCTCCTGGTCTTATTGTATCTTTCAGTGTGGATAAATGTGTAACATCTGGCGCTTCGGTCAGACATTAAAAATATTTTTCAAATACTAAGAGTCTTGTGGTGTTGAAATGGCTCAGCTGTTTAGTTTTTTTGGGTGGTTTGTGTAGGTGGTCAAACTGTTGGCACAACTGACTCCTCCAACAGCAACAGAGAGAGTGTGAAGTCTGAGGACGGGGAGGAGGATGAGCTGCCTTACCGCGGACCCTTTTGTGGACGCGCTCTAGTTCATACTGACTTCACCCCCAGTCCCTACGACACAGACTCGCTCAAACTTAAGGTATGACCACGTTATTATTAAACCAGTAAATTATAAGTCATGTAGGGATCGTATCTTACAAGAAACTGAAGCTCCGCTGGTCTTGTCTTGCAGAGCGGAGACGTCATCGATGTCATTAGTAAGCCTCCGATGGGTACATGGATGGGGATGCTCAACGGTAAAGTCGGAACCTTCAAGTTCATTTATGTGGATGTCCTGAATGAAGAGGAGGTGAAGCCCAAAAAGACACGCAGGAGGAGGAAGGCTCGGCAACCCAAACCCACCTCTGTAGAGGAGCTCCTTGATCGCATCAACCTCAAAGTAATAATCTAACTACATTATCAAAATCTGGAGGTGGAGGAATTTTACATGACTCAAACAAGGCATAACTTTGCCTTTTGTCATCAAAACAACTACGGATGTTTTTAATAAACAGATGACATTGTCAGGCATTAATTAAATCGGTCCTAGCTGTGTTTAAAGTACTGCTTGCCAAGATTTGGATGAGAACATTGAAAACACTCATGTCTGTGTGCTATATATAAACCTAAAAACAGGCGACGGTTAGCTTAGCTTACAGTAGCATGAAGACTGAAAAAAAGCTTGCCTTGCTCTATAAAATAATTTAAAACTATTCCTTCAAAAATAGAGTAAAGATAAAAAAACATTTGAAAAATAAAATAAAGATGCTGATTACTGATTATTTGAGTTACAAGGTTTGGAAATATGAGAAACCACTTTTTTGCAGTTCTGAAATTGTGCATGGTCGAATTAATACATTCTTCTAGGTTTTGTATTAACCTGTTTGTGCATAATCCACCCTCCCCTCTCCACAGGAGCATCTTCCCACATTCCTTTTTAACGGCTATGAGGATCTGGACACATTCAAGTTGTTGGAGGAGGAGGACCTGGATGAGCTGAACATCAGAGACCCCCAACACAGAGCTGTGCTGCTCACCGCTGTGGAGCTGCTGCAGGAGTATGATGGTGGGTCAGGTAGCTAACACAGTGTTATAACTCACCTGAGCACTACATAAGACTCAAGACACATCAATATTATCTACCATGTAGAGACACATTTAATAATATTCATACAAGATTAAAAATGTTTATACAAAACGTTTAATTCTTCTTAACAAAGTAACAATCACTTATTAGTAAAAGTATGGAATACAGAAAACCCTGCAAAGGTAGCCACATTAGGTTACTATTAATTACTATGTACAGTGGGTACGGAAAGTATTCAGACCCCTTTAAATTTTTCACCCATTGTTTCATTGCAGCCATTTGCTAAAATCGAAAAAGTTCATTTTTTTTCGCATTAATGTACACTCAGCAACCCATCTTGACAGAAAAAAACAGAAATGTAGAAATTTTTGCAAATTTATTAAAAAAGAAAAACTGCTGACCCTATGCTCAGTATTGAGTAGAAGCACCCTTTTGAGCTAGTACAGCCATGAGTCTTCTTGGGAATGATGCAACAAGTGTCTCACACCTGGATTTGGGGATCCTCTGCCATTCTTCCTTGCAGATCCTCTCCAGTTCTGTCAGGTTGGATGGTGAACGTTGGTGGACAGCCATTTTCAGGTCTCTCCAGAGATGCTCAATTGGGTTTAGGTCAGGGCTCTGGCTGGGCCAGTCAAGAATGGTCACAGACTTGTTCCGAAGCCACTCCTTTGTTATTTTAGCTGTGTGCTTCGGGTCATTGTCTTGTTGGAAGGTGAACCTTCGGCCCAGTCTGAGGTTCTGAGCACTCTGGAGGAGGTTTTCTTCCAGGATATCTCTGTACTTGGCCGCATTCATCTTTCCTTCAATTGCAACCAGTCGTCCTGTCCCTGCAGCTGAAAAACACCCCCATAGCATGATGCTGCCACCACCATGTTTCACTGTTGGGATTGTATTGGGCAGGTGATGAGCAGTGCCTGGTTTTCTCCACACATACCGCTTAGAATTAACGCCAAAAAGTTCAATCTTGGTCTCATCAGACCAGAGAATCTTATTTCTCATAGTTTGGGAGTCCTCCATGTGTTTTTTGGCAAACTCTATGCAGGCTTTCATATGTCTTGCACTGAGGAGAGGCTTCCGTCGGGCCACTCTGCCATAAAGCCCCGACTGGTGGAGGGCTGCAGTGATAGTTGACTTTGTGGAACTTTCTCCCATCTCCCTACTGCATCTCTGGAGCTCAGCCACAGTGATCTTTGGGTTCTTCTTTACCTCTCTCACCAAGGCTCTTCTCCCACGATTGCTCAGTTTGGCTGGACGGCCAGGTCTAGGAAGAGTTCTGGTCATCCCATACTTCTTCCATTTAAGGATTATGGAGGCCACTGTGCTCTTAGGAACCTTGAGTGCTGCAGAAATTCTTTTGTAACCTTGGCCAGATCTGTGCCTTGCCACAATTCTGTCTCTGAGCTCCTTGGGCAGTTCCTTCGACCTCATGATTCTCATTTGTTCTGACATGCACTGTGAGCTGTAAGGTCTTATATAGACAGGTGTGTGCCTTTCCTAATCAAGTCCAATCAGTTTAATTAAACACAGCTGGACTCCAATGAAGGAGTAGAACCATCTCAAGGAGGATCAGAAGAAATGGACAGCATGTGAGTTAAATATGAGTGTCACAGCAAAGGGTCTGAATACTTATGACCATGTGATATTTCAGTTTTTCTTTTTTAATAAATTTGCAAAAATTTCTACATTTTTTTCTGTCAAGATGGGTTGCTGAGTGTACATTAATGCGAAAAAAAATGAACTTTTTCGATTTTAGCAAATGGCTGCAATGAAACAAAGAGTGAAAAATTTAAAGGGGTCTGAATACTTTCCGTACCCACTGTATACTGAATATATTTGTGATATATCTGTGAAGGTTAGTTTCAAATAGCGACTGCTGTCTGTCCCAGAGCAAAGTTCCCCAGCAGCTTTCACTTGAGATCAGAAGATGTGACTTTCTGCCCCTGTTGGTGGTGATGTTGTGCATTGCAGGAAGCAGCGACCCGGAGCGAGGCAGTCAGTCTGGCTCACAGGAGAAGCTGCTCCTGGACAGGCGTGGCCTCTCGGGAGACTCCCCACGGGACTCCGGCTGCTACGAGAGCAACGAGAACCTGGAGAACGGTAATGACAGCCTGAGTCGCCCATGAACACTGTCCACCTCCTCTTCTGCCCTCTTCTGCCTCATCCTTCACTAGAAAGACTCGTGCTGTCTTCAGTCCTTCTTGACGCTCCAGCATTCAAAGCCACCAAACTAGCTTTCATGCTCTTCTGGAAAAACTCTGCTATTGTCTGATTTACTTCTGGTGCTCTGTTGTTTTTTTTCCAAAATATCTTCTTCTTCAAGTCATACTCTCTTCTGTTCCTGCATCATTGAATGCAACTGTTTTGCGATCACCTTTTTGTCTTTTAAGGGCTTTTTGAGAACTGACATATGTTGCCTTTCTTCATCATTCTCAATACAATATTCCAAAGGGGATAACACAAGGTTCTCTGTCATTATGGGACGAGAAAGTTCACTTACATCATATTGAACTGAGCAGTGACCGAAAGACATTTTTCACACCCTTGAACAAACTATATGTGGAGCAGCTTGTAGGTCTACTCACAAATAGATCTGCAGTCGAGTGGTGAGTTAGTTGTGTGGTGGTTATTGCATTTGCTGAAAATGGTGACTGTTGAACCGACGTGTGAGAAGATTTACATAGTGTTAAAAAAAGACTTTATCAGTAATTGCAGTAAATATTTACTGTGAACGCTTGCTTCATTCATAGCTATATCATTCCTAACGTGGTTATTTGGTTTGGCTTAAGTCTTAAAATTGTCAAATGAGAAAAGTTGTGCTTATTGTAAATGAGGGTTCTTGTGAATGTCAAAATGTCGTGTGGTTTTGAGAACTGTGTTAGATCAGCCACGCTTGTACAGTGTATTTCTCTCAAGATTTTGCTGTTTGTGTGTATATTTTTTTAGCCATAATGTTGCGCAATATTTTATCATGTGCCTGAAAACTGCATAATGCAGAAGAATTAAAATATTTACTAAATAGTATAATTATACTTGTTAAAATATGGCATTTTGTATAATTGTAAATGCACTAAAATGTGGACTTAAAGGAACCTTTAAAATGGTTTAACACAGTTTAAGGTCAAAGTTAAACTAACACTTCTAACAGAAGTGTGGCAGGTCTGAAGTCTCAGCATTTTCTGAAGTGTGCTTCTGTCGTGGTTGAGCGTGAGGAATAAATTGCTCCATGCTTTACCAGACCTGACTGCTTGCTTCTTTTCTTTTATTCGTTATTCATTTTCATCACATTGAGATTTTGTTTTGTTCTTTTCTTGGGCAACCGCCCCTCTTTTCCAACACTAAGCGCTCTGCTGTTTTTCTCTTTAAGTCAAATACATGTCACTACTGACCAGCACCTGCATGATCGGCACACACTTCACTTGTTTATTTCAGGAAGGGACAAAAAGACGTCTTCATCCATGAGCAGGTCCTCCTCCGGTTTTGAGTCAAGCCACCTCCCGTCCCCAGAGTACCCTGCCCCCCCACAGACCCAGACCTCCACCAGCGATAGTAACACTTCACTTCAAAGTAAACCAGGATACCTGCTCTGTATCTTACCACCACTAAGCCCCCCGAAGATTAACTTAAGTCTCCCAAGCCCATCAGAAGGTCATCCTTCCAGAAGAGCCACAGCTTTGAGTCTGAGCTGCACGGAGCTAAGAAGAAACCCAGAACCAGATCTGCTGAGGCGGAGCGTCTCTCTGACTGTCCTCCACAGAGCGCAGGAGAGAAAACTCATCGACCCTAAAAACTGGAATCTGACCCCCATCGTCAAGACTGAGCAGAGCAGACAGCACACAGTAAATTCTGAAATACATTGTGAGGTCATGTTTCCGTCCTCCCAATCTTCGACCACAGTATATAATGCTGTGCCCAGCACTTTGAGCACAGACACGGCAAATGTGTTTCCCCCTAAACAAGCAGAAACAACACAGAGCACAAACTTCCAGCTGCCACCCACAATTCCAGCAGAAAGATCCAATGATCCTTTAACTACACCTTCCTTACCAAACCCCCACCCTCAGCCTGTACTAACAGAGACTGCCTGCATGCTCGATTACACAAATCACATTTCGTCAGAGGACAAGAGGAGTCGTTCAGTTTCAGCTACTTCTGAAGCCCGCCGGCTGAAAATGAAAAGAAATAAGACGACGTCCGTAAACTCAGTGAATCCGGGTTCCCTGAAAGAAGAAAGACTCCAGGTCCACAGTGTTGATCTGAAAATGGAGCCACTTTCTGACACAGGATTGGCCTCAAAAGCACAGTGAACTGTTACTTTACAGATGTTAATTGCAGCTGTCGGACGCTGACCTTCTTAAAACCATGGGTTCTTTTCCATAATGTTTTAAAGGAGCAGTGTGTAGGATTTAGTGGCCTCTAGCTGTGAGGTTGAAGATTGCAGCTAACTGAATACCCCTCTGCTCTCTCCTCATATTGCAAGCGTTTCGGAGAACTAACTTAAAAATGTGAAAGGCCCTCTCTAAAGCAAGTGTTTGGATTTTCCGTTTTGGACTACTGTAGAAAACGTGGCGGTACAACATGGCGGACTGCATGAAGAGGACCTGCTCCCTAACGGGATAATTCTAAGTTTAAAAAACACAATGACAATTCTTATTTTCAGGTGATTATACACCATAGAAAATAAAGTATTTAATACAATATTCCATTTCTGCCAGTAGGTGGCCCCAAAATCCAACACACTGGTCTTTTAAATTTTTTCCAAATAACCAAGGATTTCTGAAAATTCAACCATGGATTAGTAATGTGCCATGACACATGTTCATTTGAGGTGAAAATGCAAGCGGAGATTTGCATCCTTACAACATTTTCGCACAATAATTGCAAAACAATAACCAGACGGCATAATACAATAGCTATAAAGCTTTTTTTAAAGGTTGACTTGGATTACACCCAACACAAATTTCCTTTAAATTTCTTTCAAAATCATATTTTCAGTCTAGTAGAATGAATCCTCCCTCGATAACATACCTAAAGTTTAGACAGTGTTAAGTTATTTTCATATTACTAACGTTTCTCCACCTTAGTCTGGTTACAGTCTGGTCGACACCCCTGTCTCGATTTCAGATGTTCTACATTCAGCTGAATCCAGTTTGTAGAGGAGACTGAAACTGAGTCCAGCAGTTACACAAACATCACCACCCCGAGTCAGTAAGTGGCCATTTTTAGTTCATCAAACAAAGCCTTTATTAATAAATTATTCATTGCTTGATTTACTGTAACATCAAGATTGTGTGTATATATATATATATATTACATGTATGGAACAATAGTTTCTATCCAAGTAAAATCTAAATGCAAGTAGTGATGGCAAATAATGATTTAAACAGTTAAATAATTACATTCAACTCAGCAAGCATCTGTCTTTTATGTTAACAAGAGCTGTTTATTTCACGTCAATAAATGACATACAGTGTATTCCTGTTCATTCATTTAAGTAATAAAGTTTTCTTTCATATATTCTTTGTAAATTGCTAAAAAGGCTGTAAATTCCTGTTCTAATTTCACATCAATAAATGTTTGTTTATTCTATTTAAGTTAATTAACGTTGATCTCTGTACTTAAAGGTAACTGTATTTAAAAATTGAAGAAGCAGTAATTACATTCTCTCATAACCAGTCCCGATACAAATGTTCACCAAATTGTATTATTTTACATACTTTTTTCCCTCACATCTTCACACTATAAAATGTAAAACCTACTGCAAAACCACAAGATTTAAGTTTTGATTAGTTTTCTATCTTACTGACAGGATGTCTTATTATTTCAAGGTGAGTGTTACTGGCACAGATTAAATCAGGATTTAGTGGCAGACCTGGTTCATAGTTTAGCTTGTAGCGGCATTTCATGAAGGCACTGCCTCACCAGCCCCAGAGCGTCCAGGGCGGTTCCCCAGGCCAGCGTGACCCCCCAGCTTCCGTGGCCGTAGTTGTGGACCACAGGAACCCTGCGACCCTGCAGCTGCACCACCTCCCTCTCCACCCTCGGATTCCTCCTGCTCGGCCTCAGACCGACCCACTCGCTGAGGACTTTGGCTTTGCTGATGGACGGCTCCAGCGCGCTGCAGCGCTCCAGGATGCCCCTCGTGTCGCCTCCGTCCACTTGTAGTCTCCAGTCCCCCTCCTGCCTCGTGCCGCCTATAGTGACGCAGCGGATCCCCGGGTAGATGTAGGTCTTTCCATCTCCATCTCTGATGAAGTGGTGCAGCCAGGGGGCCTCCACCTTGAGGACCTGCCCTCTGACGGGGTGCACCTGGTTGTCACCCGCCAGCAGTTTGGAGCCCAGACCAGAGCAGTTGACAATGATGTCATAGCTGCTGCTTAATTCCTGAAGACTGTTGACCTTCCTCTGTTCCACTTGACCTCCAGCTTTTCTGAACCTTTACAAAACATTATAATTATCGGCTGAAAGAGTCAACAGCATTTCCATCAAAAGATGCACTTCATGGTTCCCTCTATAAATAAATACCTTGTAAACAAGCTAAGTAGTGTTTTATGTAAATCAAACCAGATTTGTTTTTAGTTTAGAGGGTATAATTTAATTTTTGTTTCATATTTATTGTCATTATCTACCCAAGATCTTCCTTGTTGCCAGTGTTTTGGTACATTTTGTAATAAGAAAACAAGTGTAATGAAATCTTAAGTAAAGAGGTAGAAATGAAACACCAAATTATGGTTTACTTTTTTATACTAACGTGTCATTTGAAAGTGCCTTCATCATTTCAAGTGTTGATTGTTAAAAAAAAATTTAATTATATAGAGTGTCTTCAACTATCCATCTCAGTGGAATCAAAATGTTAAATGAACTGCAATTATCTGTAATCTATTTGGGTTTGTTTGAATTTAAAACTTTTTGGAAAAATACTTATGACCTAACACCGTTTTGCATTGCAAGTTTAACATAGAAGACGAACCTCTTCTCGAGCCACGGCAGGTAGCTGGAACATTCACATTTTACGGTGGTGAACGCCTGTCCGAACTTATGATCCGGAAACCTTTTCAGTTCACTGTCGGTCATGTATCGAAAGCCAATCACCAACTCCGACCAGTAGGGCTTCTTCTCATCTGGAACGTCCTTGAAAACTTGCCAGCTGGCAAAGAATCAAAACAAAAAACAATGGATGCAAAACAATCTATTTTAAAAGTGAGTATTCATCCCTTTTTTATAGACCTGTATAACAGTTGATACCCTGAGCTCAGCATTACTCCAGCTTCAGGTGAGTGTTGGGATTGAGCAATGGCCAACAGGTGATCAAAGCTGTTCTTGAACCAGCGTTTTTGTCTTTCCAAGGGAATATCTGATAGAGAAATAGTTAAATCAGTCATTTTCAACATGCAAATCTGTGTCCTGTGTATGTACATGTAAATATGAGGTTAGATTATGCATTTCTTATGAACATTAGACATTATTATCACCCTGGTATATTTATTCTGAATGAGTAACATAATAAAATATTACAAAGTTGGTGAAATGCATTTTCTAAGACGGAGATTGTTGCATACCAGGAAACTTTGCAGCAACCACGATCCCAGCAGCTCCGTCACTGGTGGTGTCTGGACTGAACCTCTCAGCCAGCAGAGTCACGGAGCAGAAAGGTAGAGCCTCAGCGATGCAGACGGCAGTGGAGAAGCCAACCACACCCGCTCCCACCACCACAACACGGACCCTTTTCATCCTGGACAGGCCTGCGTCTCAAACTGCAGGTAGAGAATCGTGTCAAATGCTGCTTGTTTGCTGCAGGACGACCTTTGTTATCTCGAGGCTAATCTACAACTACTAGCATTTACCTTAACTGGCTGCACAGTCCAAGGATCATTTACACAAAGACTTTCTTTATTGTAATAATGCGTTACATAACAGGCATTGTAAACTCTGCCCCACACACCTGCAGATTGGTCCAGCATTTTCTAATCTTGTTTGATTTGACTTTTATTTGATGTAAGATTGGGTCATTTTGTTGATGTTGCCATTCAACAAGTTTCCACAAGCATAAAGACAACGTTGGCTGATTTTTATTATTTTTCTTCTTCCTCACTGTTACAAAAGAAAATCAAGCATTTAAAACGTAAAAAGTAAAAGTATTGTCTGCAAAATGTAATAAAAATATAAAAAGTACAAATTTTACAGCAGTATGGCCCTTGTTTTATTATATACAATATAAATAAATGAGTCTTACTGATACATTAACGTGTAAACAAACATCTTAATGTTATAGCTGGTGGTGGAGCAGTTTTTTTAATTTACTGTTGAACAGTCCAATTTGTACCAATGCATCATATTTTATAAAGTAATCCTTTCTAATTTGTAGTATCTTAATCTGCATTAAATATAGTGGAGTGAAAAGTACTAAATTACCCTGATAATTTATGATCAATTTTAAAAAACAAAAATGGAAATGCTCATAAAGTAGAAATAATGTGTAAGTGCAGACAGCACTTTTTTTAACGTTTTTTATCATCCCAACACAACTCCTTGCACCTGATTCATGGGACATAAAATACAATAATGGGATTAAAAGTGTAATAACAAGGATATAATCCAGACTTTCTGTATTAACCAAGTACTCTTACAAAAAAAACAAATCTGATGTGGTACATATGCAACCACACTGAGACTGATCACTTCCTATCATTATGGTCCATACTGTTAATCGGATTTTATAATAATAATAATATTTTATATTTAAAGCACATTTTTGCAGACTATGTAGCTCAAAGTGCTGTACATTTAAAGAATAAATAAAAACAGAAAACCTTACTTTTATAGAGCATGCTTTTTGCGCTTACATTTGCAGTGCAATCAAAAAATGTCAACAGATGAATAAAGAATGGAAAACATTTTACATTTAAAAAGGGTAAATTAATTAATAAATAAATATAATAAATAATTAAATAAATTATAAGAACGTTTGGACATTAAAATGTTTAAATACATAAAAGGTAATTTGAAAGACAAATGTGGGACTCTGTGGAGCACACATAAAGCATGGCGAAATGAAAATGTCAACAGAGGCTGCCTTTCTGATGTTTTTGGGGAGGCTGTTATACATATACATATATATAGATACAATTTTGACATTGTATATATAGTTTTGGAATTAAACCTTGTAATGGAGTAGGCTGGCCTAATATCATTAGATTTAAGCAGGAAAAATTAACCTTAGACATGCAGGGATATTATCTTAGACTTTTATATCTGCACTCTTCCCACGTTGTATTGCAAGTGCTGCACAATCATTTCCCCCAGAATATATAAAGGTAGGTCTTTTCATAACAAGTGTTCCGTATTCAAGCACAGCTTTTGAGAATTGTGCAGCTCACAGTCTCTTAAACTGAAGAGAAACACAGTCAATGTCAAAATAAACCTGTAGGCTATGTTATTACCTGTAACGACAAACACGATCTCCAGCTTTCGATGCACACTTGTCAGTATAATGTTTATTTCTTCTGTCTGTAAAAGACGTGCAGGTCCTAAAGAAAAGTCTGCTCAGCAACAACAACGAATAGTTATATAAACAACATTACCCTGAATAACAATTGTTTGCTCCCAGACTTTATTCTAACTAGCTGCATTTAAATGTAAAATTTACACAAATATACAAAAAAAGAAAAGGATCTTTGAATGCATGTTTTAATGATTTGCACAACAGGTGATCTCTGAAACATTTGCGGTCAGTTTTCATGCAGCAGTTGCGGGATTCTCGTCAGCGTCGCACTTCTCGCGATAACTCAGGTCACATTCACCCTCGCCGGCTAAAGTAGAAGGTAAGGTCCTAAAAGCTCACTACTCTTTTGAGTTACGCCGCGTTTTGTGAGCGTCAGATGTTTGGAAACTGTGTCACACATTATTTACTCATTATTTAAGGAGAAAACGTTGCTTTTTCTGCCAGCTTTGGCCTCTTTATGCCCGGCAGCGGATGCATTGAGATGGTGGAAGTTAGCTTGCCTGCTAACCCTCAAGTTGTTCACATCCCTGCAGGGTTTATCTGCAGCTTCAGACCAAGAACCAGCTGGTCAACTATGTATGCATGTGGTAACCTGAGTGCACAATACGTGTAGAATAGCATGCACTAAGATGAGAAAGGTATAGTCATGAGAATAATATGTTCATGTTTGCAAGCCTTATTGATTGATCAGCCATTGGCAATTTTGGAAATCAAATTTATGTCATTTATGATGATAATAACTGTATGATGACATTTATAGACATACAGTACCAGTCAAAAGTTTGGACACACCTTCTCATTCAACTACTTTGAAGAATCTAAAATATAAAACATATATGTATACATATAAGTATTATAAATAAGCAATAAAAACAGTAAAGAATCCACAATAACTGAAATGTTATATATACAGACAGAAAACTATTAGAACTACAATTGTAGGCTATGATTGAAAATGTGTGGTGTTTATTTTGCATTTAGCCATTTATGATGTAATGGATATACAGCACCAGTCAAAAGTTTGGACACACCTTCTCATTCAACTACTTTGAAGAATCTAAAATATAAAACATATTCTGGTTTGTTGAGCATTTGTTTGTTTACCACATAATTCCATATGTGTTCCTTCATAGTTTGGATGTCTTCAATATTAATCTACAATGTAGAAAAAAATAAAAATAAAGAAAAACCATTGAATGAGAAGGTGTGTCCAAACTTTTGACTGGTACTGTATGTGATTTCATTATCAATTTATCTGTTGATAATTTTTTACATTGTGAAAAATGTCCAACATAATTTTCCTATCTCTAGTATTCTACAACCAACAGTCTGAAACCGAAATATATTCACTGTACAATGAAAAGCAGATAATCTTTCATATAAATTACTTAAAGATAATCAGATTTGTATATAAATAAAGATATAGATACATTTTCTGTTGATCAACCAACCAATTCAACTTAATATTGCAGCATTAAACTACAGCAATAATTATTAGATCCAGCCCTAAAACAAGATGATCTACTTTATGTTTCCGCAACTTTTCTTTTATATGAGAGTTCATTGATTAGGTAGTAAAAGTTGTTAATTGAAATGCACACTTGTGGATAAAAAAAGAGTTTATTGCATTGTTTCTTTCTCTCAGTCATATGCACTTTAACCCTGTTTTAATAGAGAGTTTCCTTTCATTGCCTACAGGAACAAAAGTGACTGTTTGGAGGAGAAAATGTCCCAGGATGCAACAGACAGTACCTCAAAACACATGGCCCTTCATTCAGATTCACATAAGCAGAGCATCCTGAGCAAATTTGACAAGCTCAGGAAAAGCGACCTGCTGTGTGACATCACTCTAGTTGTGGAAGACGTGCACTACAAGGCCCACAAAGCCCTGCTGGCAGCAAGCAGCGAGTACTTTTCCCTCATGTTCACGGCAGAAGATCAGATCGGTCAGTCGACCTACCAGCTGAATGGCATGGCGGCTAAGATGTTTGCAGCGGTGCTTGATTTCATCTACAGCGCCCAGGTGTCGGTGGAGCAGAGCGCCACAGAGCAGCTTCTGGCCACGGCTCGTCTCATGGAGGTCAACGACCTTGTCAAGGTGCTCACTCAACTCTCACACTCTACTGCAGCGAGTAGAAGTGAGGAGGTAAAGGTTGACAGTGCTGTTGTGCCAGATCTGTTGAAATGCAAAAGAGGACGGCCAAAGAAAAATGTGCATGGAGCAGAGTTGGATGGGGGAAGTGTGACATGTGACAGCTCAGAGGAGGGGTTGGCTGGAAATATGGACCATGATGATATAGTGAAGGAGTCACATACTAAAAAGGATGCAGATTGCAATTTAGGAACCAACCAGAGCAGGAAGAGCAAACGCAAAATCAGGCCACCAGTGAAATACAAGAGCTACAAGGTGGGCATCGACCCAGCGGGGGGTGAAGAGCCTGTGAAGAGAGGCAGGAAGAGGAAATACCCAAACACTGAGCCCCGATGTGAGGACTGTGGCAAGGTGTTCAAAAACCACCTCTTTTTAAAGATCCACCAGAGGACTCATACAGGTAAACTGACTTGTGAGTTATGATCTGTGGCACAGTCACTCAGAAACATCTTGTGCAGCCTCCATCCCCGAACAAAGATAAAATGAATGCATTATATTTGAACCACCACTATCCGTCTCAACTTTAACTTCAATAGTTTACAGTTAATACACCCTAACAGGTAAAAAATGACAACTTGTAGAAAGCTATATCATGTGAAAAAAAAGAATTAAAAAGCAATAGTATAGTATGTCATGGCCAAAAATGTTGTAGTATATCATTGTAAAAAAAGTGAAAATGTCCTACATTTTTTACAGAGTTATAATATAGTTACATATGCCATACAAATATCATATTAATGTCGTAGTTTAGTATGACACAGTATAGTATGCCATAATAAATGTAATGTACTTACGTCACTTTATTTGATCAATTTTGGGTTATTAGATTTATCCAAAATTATATTAAATAATATCTTTAATTACTTTTAAACGTCCAAAGGGCATGACCCCTTCTATCAAATATAAAATAATGATGGCAGGTTAACTGATCCAGTCTGATTAAAGGTAAGCCCTATATGTTGATATTTTTCTGGAGGTCAACGGTAAAAGAAAGCTGGTTTGAATCACAGCTCATTTGCTTTTTTGTTTCTAACAATGTGGTCTAATATTCATACTAATACTTAAGTTTCATCCCTAATTCCTAAATATCTTGAATTTCTCTTTAACACACACGATGAAGACTTAGAAGAAAGATGCTTCCAACTGCAAACATTTCTGTGGACTTTTATATTATATTATAGATCCGTGCTCAAATAGAACTGACTACAGTTTCATTAACACACACAGCGATCAAATTAACCTCAGTGTTGCTACTCTGTAGGCGATACCGCACTTACTACCTGTATAAACACCTTCACTGTTTCATGATTGTTTCCACAGGAGAGAAGCCTTTTCGGTGCCTGGTTTGTGCAAAGAGTTTTACCCAGAAGCACACTCTGCTGGTTCACCAGCGCATGCACACCGGAGAAAAGCCGTTCGTGTGTACCGTGTGCTCCAAAGCGCTGTCCACCAAACACGCTCTGCAGGAGCACATGAACCTCCATGAAGGTAAAGTTAGTTCTTCTTTTGATATTTTTGGGATTTCACCATATGTATGGTATATTATTTTTCAGGATTATCTTTTCCCCATCTCGAATGTATCTAAAATGTATTTTTGTTATAATTTCTTGTTTTAAGCTAGAAAATGACAGTACATTTGTGATTTAGTGAAATACATATCCTTTATATCTGAAAAAAACAGCATTTTCACAAATCAAATTAATATTGATGACTATGAATTCATTCCCATGAAACACCTAATACAATAGTCAGTGCCTTGTTCTCTACTGCTCTGCTATGAATAATTTCTGTTTACCTGCATTCTTAGGAGGCAAATCTTTTAGCTGTGAGAATTGTGGGAAGACCTTCACTCAGAAGAGGCAACTTAAAAGCCATTACCGAGTTCATACAGGTGAGAATCTCATCACTTCAACAGCAGCAGGTTCATTTAAAAATCATCACTCTAAAAGCTGAATAATGTTTTCTTTGTTTTTGTTTTTTATTAAAGGCCAATCTTTACCAGAATGTGCTCAGTGTCATCACAAGTTCATGGACACGGCTCAGCTGAAAAAGCACCTGAGAACTCATACAGGTAAAGACAGACGAGCTTTTGAAACTATACAGTTCTGTGAAACTAATATGTGAAAGCCCTTAATGACATTAGTGACATCTTTACAGGTGAGAAGCCGTTCACCTGTGAGATCTGTGGGAAGTGTTTTACAGCCAAGAGCACTCTGCAGACTCATATCAGAATTCACAGGTGAGTCATAACATTTTTCACCAGAGGGTCCTAAAAGTTATCATAATAAAAACAATAATAATGAGTTTTCATTAAAAAGCTTTAATTAATTTGTAGTGTGACCAATCAAAGATGAACATTCAGTCCACAACAGAAGAGGTAGAAGTATTCAGATCCTTTATTTAAGTAAAATCACCATAACACGGTGTAAAACTTCTCCATTACAAGTAAAAATACTGCGTTCAAATTCCTAATTCGGCTGTGGCGTAGTGGAGAGCAAGGTAGTTCTCCAATCAGAGGATCGGTGGTTCGATACCCGTTGTCTGTCTGAGTAGTTTGGAAGAAAAGGTTTTTCTAAGTTTGGACTTCTAGCAACTCATAGACATCTGAAACGTGACGAGGTACAACTTGACCCTTTTTTTGAAAGTGGTATCAAACTGAAAAATGTGTGTTAAAATTGTATTCATTGTTTTTCAATGTAAATCTTCAACTTTAAAGTAACTCGAAACCAAAGCTGTCAAGTAAATGAAGTGGAGTAAAAAGTACAATATTTAATAATGTGCAAAATAGTTATTTGATCAATTGTTTAATAAAAAGAAGTTGACTAAAGCAGCTTTAACATTCAGAACAAATTTGATTAAAATCAAAAATGTCCTTTTTCAGAGGAGACAAGCCGTACGACTGCAACATCTGCAACAAATCATTCTCGGACCCCAGCGCGAGACGACGACACGTCGCCTCTCACTCGGGGAATAAACCGTTCACGTGCTCCTTCTGCAGCCTCTCGTTTACGCGCCTGGACAATCTGAAAACACACACCAAATCACACAACAAGGAAAGAGGCGCCACAACCGAAGCATCATCGGATGCGGCAGTAGAGGTAGCGGACGCCGCGGCTCCACCAGAGGAAGTACGTAGCATCCTGCAGCTGCAGCAGTACCAGCTGCCCCCCAGCTCTGAGCAGGAGATCCAGCTGGTGGTGACGGGAGACGTGGACGACATCGACTTTGTGCCGGGTCAGAACCAGGAGATCAGCATCATCACCACAGAGGGGGAGACGGCGGACTCGGCCCACTCCAGACTCACCCTCCTCACCCAGTCATCGCACCAGAACGTGGCTCTGGTCACTCAGGGCGGCGTGGTGGAGCAGAGCCCCCACATCCAGACACTCAGTGTGCTGGAGGGCCAGATGACCCACCAGCCTGAGCAGATGCATGTCATCACTCTGAGTAAAGAGGCGATGGAGCACCTGCAGGCCCATCACGGCCCCCCGCAGCCGCTTCAGATGGCGCAGCGACCCGTCCAGCAGCTGCAGGTGATGCACCAGCCGATCCAGGGTCAGCTGAGCAGGGAGCAGCACAGCCAGGCCATCCACATCAGCAGCCAGAGCAGCCAGCCCATCTCCATCAGCCAGACCAGTGAGCAGATCTCCAGCCACCACATCCAGGGACAGACGTTCCAGATCCAGGCAGGGACCGTCTCCTACCTGTACACCACCGGGCTGCAGCAGGAGAGCTGAGACTGATACCGCTGCTACCGTTCATTATCAATGGACGAATACATTATTACTGCAAATTATAGATGTTTAAATTTTTCTCCAATCATTTCCCAAAGAACACCAATGATTTGTCTTCTTGTCAGTACACAGTGAGTATATGACTGTGGTGAATGATATCTTAACATATAATGGATAATAAAATGCTTTTTTGAATGACAAATGATTTTAGTTATTATATATTAGCTCTGAAAACTGCAGAACATACTATCTCCTGAGATTCAATAGTGAATCAACATTCATACCATACTTTTATGATATTTTCTATAAAATAAAAAACAATAACTTTTTTTATGGCATGTTTATGGCATTGCATGTTTCCAGCTTACCTCACAATTACTTTTTTAACATACTATACTATGACTTTTTTATGACTTATCTCGACATACTATACTATGACTTTTTTATGACTGTTTCCACTACTTCACTATGACTTTTTTAACATGCTATACTATGACTTTTTTTTATGACTTTTTTCGGCATACTACACTGACTTTTTTCAACATTTAACATGCTATACTGTGACTTTTTTTTTCGACATACTATACAATGACTTTTTTATGATTTTTTCCACATACTACACGATGACTTTTTCAACATGTTATACTATGACTTTTTATGATTTTTTTCATCTTACTATGCTATGACTTTTTTATGATTTATTTCGACATACTATACTATGACTTTTTTATGACATTTTTCAACATACTATACTTTTTTTATGATTTATTTATGCTATACTATGACTTTTTTCATGCTATACTATGACTTTTTTATGACTTTTTCAACATGTTATACTATGACTTTTTTCAACATGATATACTATGACTTTTTTATGACTTTTTTTTAGACATACTTCAAAATGACTTTTTTTTAACATACTATACTATGACTTTTTTATGACTTTTTTCAGCATACTATACTATGACTTTTTTAACAAGCTATTATGACTTTTCCATGCTCACTTCACAATTACTTTTTTAACATACTATACTATGACTTTTTTATGACTTTCTCGACATACTATACTATGACTTTTTTCAACATGCTATACTATGACTTTTTATGATTTTTTTCTGCTATACTATGACTATGACTTTTTTAATTGTAGTATACTATGCTGTTGAAGTGACTTTTTCTTGCTGGTATAATAAAGACAAACAAGCAACACATTTTTTCGTCTAGATCGCATACTATACCCTACCTGACTCTTTTTTATGACTGTTTCACATTTGGCAAGATAAAGTACTTCATTACTTTTTTAACATACTATATCTCCATGACTTTTTTATGACAAAAACACTTTTTTATTGTGCAAGACCTGCTATACTATGACTTTTTTTTCATGACTTTTCCGACATACTATACTTTCTTTTTACTGATTTTTTTAAGCACGCTATACTATGATTTTTTTCAACATACTACACTATGACTTTATTTTATCCTGCTATACTATTACTTTTTATGATTTTTTAAGCATACTATACTATGACTTTTTTTTATAACTTTTCCGACAAACTATACTATGACTTTTTTATGATTTTCTTCAGCATACTATACTATAACTTTTTTTAACATGCTATACTATGACTTTTTTATGATTTTTTTAACATACTAAGCTATGACTTATTTTAACATACCATACTATGACGTTTTATGATTTTTTTCAACATACTATACTATGACTCTTTTATGATTTCTTTGCTGCATTCTATACCATGACTTTTTTATGACTTTTTTCAACATACTATACTATGACTTTTTTATGATTTTTTAAGCATACTATACTATGACTTTTTTCAACATGCTATACTATGACTCTTTTATGATTTTTTTGCTGCATTCTATACCATGACTTTTTTATGACTTTTTTCGACATACTATACTATGACTTTTTTTTCATGACTTTTCCGACATACTATACTATGACCTTTTATGATTTTTTTCTACATAGTATACTATGACTTTTTTATGACTGTTTCCAACTTACTTCACAATTACTTTTTTAACATACTATACTCTGACTTTTTTATGACTTTCTCGACATACTATACTATTACTTTTTTATGACTATTCTATGACTTTTTATGATTTTTTTATGCATTTTTTTTTTTCAACATGCTATACTATGACTCTTTTATGATTTTTTTGCTGCATTCTATACCATGACTTTTAATGACTTTTTTCGACATACTATACTATGACTTTTTAATGATTTTTTTCAGCATACTATACTATGACTTTTTTATGATACTATGACTTTTTTTGCTTATACTATGACTTTTTTGACTTTTTTTAACATACTATACTATGACTATGACTTTTTTCAACATTATACTATGACTCTTTTATGATTTTTTTGCTGCATACTATACTATGACTTTTTATGACTTTTTTTGCACATACTATACTATGACTTTTTTATGACTTTTTCGACTTACTATACTATGACTTTTTTATGATTTTTTACTATACTATTACTTTTTTAACATACTATACTATGACTTTTTTATGACTTTTTTTAACATACTATACTATGACTTTTTTATGACTTTCTCGACATACTATACTATTACTTTTTTTCATGACTTTTCCGACATACTATACTATGACTTTTTATGACTTTTTTAACATACTTCACAATTACTTTTTTTTATGACTTTTTCGATACTATACTATGACTTTTTTATGACTTTTTACTATACTATACTATGACTATGACTTTTTTCAACATGCTATACTATGACTTTTTTATGATTTTTTTGCATACTATACCATGACTTTTTATGACTTTTACTATACTATGACTTTTTTTTTATGACTTTTTTCTACATACTATACTATGACTTTTTTCATGATACTTTTTTTATGAGCATATATAAATGACTTTTTTCATGACTTTTTCGACATACTATACTATGACTTTTTTATGACTTTATTTGACATACTATACTCTTACTTTTTTATGACTTTTTCCATACTATACTATTACTTTTTTATACTAACATGATTTTTTTCATACTATGACTTTTTATGACTTTTTTGAATTTCTTCGACATACTATACTATGACTTTTTTATGACTTTTCCTACTATACTATGACTTTTTTATGATTTTTTAAGCATACTATACTATGACTTTTTAAAAATGACTATACTATCCTATGACTTTTTCATGATTTTCTTCAGCATACTATGACTTTTTTACTATACTATGACTTTTTCATGATTTTCTTCAGCATACTATACTATGACTTTTTAAAAAACTATACTATGACTTTTTTATAACTTTTTTTATTGCCTTTTTTCAACATGGTATAATGTGATTTTTTTAAAACTTTTTTCCACATAATATCCCATGACTTTTTTTTCGACATGCTATATTATGACACTTTTCAACATGCTATACTATGTAAATAAATTATAAGCCTATTTTGCACAGATATAACAACTTATTTTTATGAAGTCATATACTGATAGGATTCATGTTTATATATATGAATGGAAAGTGGACACCATTTTGCTTTATTGTGATCGTAATTATTTACTATTAACATGTAACAATTAGGTCAAAACAAAACAAGAATAACAAATACAAGGAACAGTAAACATAGCAATATGTCAATAACCAAATATAACATAGATTAATAAATATAACATGTCCGAAAAGGATGAAGAAGAAATACACATATATGCCACCTCTCCATAATTCAAACAATTGACTCAGTATTTATCATGTAAACCTTTGTGACTTGTAGCCTGAATTCCTTTTTTAATTTAAATTCCAACCTTGGCAATAAAGTCATATTTTTCCCCAGGGTGTCCACTTTAAGATGACATGATACTTTTTCAACAGCGGTGATATTTGCAGTGTTACAGATAAAAAAGGGGACGGTGCAATAACAAGAAGCATCAGTAAAAAAAGACAAGATATGTCTATAAACAGTAATCAAACAGTAAAAAGCTAAATATAACTAACAGTTGAATTCACATTATGCCCATAGGAAATATTGATATAGAAAAGATATTGAAAAGTTTAATAAATATTGCACACAAATGAACTGTCAGTTTCTGTATGTGCACCTCACTTAAAGACATGTTTATTGTAAAGTGTCACTGCAGCGGGAAGGAAGGACCTGTGACATCTCTCCTTAACGCATCGAGAATGAAGCAGCCTGTCACTGGAGGAGTTGTTGATTAAGCCTGCAAAATGATTTTAATCAGAATGCATGGGCGAAGTGTCAGATGCTCTTTTAGTAGTCCATCTTCTACGTAGTTTCACCATGCCAGCTCCGGTACAGTACGTTTGCGGTCCCATCATCATTAAGTAACATAGTAAAAGTGTAGTCAGATTATTGCTACTACACTATGACCTTTTTATGAATTTTTCAGCATACTATACTATGACTTTTTTATGACTTTTTTCGACATACTATACTATGACTTTTTTATGATTTTTTTAACATACTATTTATGACTTTTTGAACATACTATACTATGACTTATTTCAACATACTATACTATGACTTTTTTATGATTTTTTTCAGCATACTATACTATGACTTTTTTAACATACTATGCTATGACTTTTTTATGACTTTTTCTTTTTATCATGACTTTTTCACATATATACTTTTTTTTTTTAACATACATATACTATGACTTTTTTATGACTGTTTCCAGCTCACTTCACAATTACTTTTTTAACATACTATACTATGACTTTTTTCAACATACTATACTATGACTTTTTTTATGACTTTCTCGACATACTATACTATGACTTTTTTATTACTTTTTTCAACATGCTATACTATGACTCTTTTATGATTTTTTTGCTGCATTCTATACCATGACTTTTTTATGACTTTTTTTCGGCATACTATACTATGACTTTTTTTTTTTTAATGACATTTCCGACATACTATCCTTATACTTTTTTTATTACTTTTTTCAACATGCTATACTATGACTTTTTTTTTCATGACTTTTTTGCGACATACTATACTATGACTTTTTTTATGACTTTTTTATGACATACTATACTATGACTTTTTTTTTTGCAACATACTATACTATGACTCTTTTATGATTTTTTTGCTGCATTCTATACCATGACTTTTTTATGACTTTTTTTCGACATACTATACTATGACTTTTTCAACATACTATACTATGACTTTTTTATGATTTTTTTGCTGCATTCTATACCATGACTTTTTTATGACTTTTTTCAACATGCTATACTATGACTTTTTTATGATTTTTTCTGCATACTATACTATGACTTTTTTTTCATGACTTTTCCGACATACTATACTATGACTTTTTTATGATTTTTTTAAGCATACTATACTATGACTTTTTTCAACACGCTTTATATGACTCTTTTATGATTTTTTTGCTGCATTCTATACAATGACTTTTTTATGACTTTTCCATACATACTATTTTATGACTTTTTTTTTTTTATGACTTTTCCGACATACTATACTATGACTTTTTTATGATTTTTTTCAGCATACTATACTATGACTTTTTTATGAATGTTTCCAGCTTACTTCACAATTACTTTTTTCGACATACTATACTATGACTCTTTTATGATTTTTTTGCTGCATTCTATACCATGACTTTTTTATGACTTTTTTCGACATACTATACTATTTGACTTTTATGATTTTTTTCAGCATGCTATACTATGACTTTTTTTTAACATACTATACTATGACTTTTTTATGACTTTCTCGACATACTATACTATTACTTTTTTCAACATACTATACTATGACTCTTTTATGATTTTTTTGCTGCATTCTATACCATGACTTTTTTATGACTTTTTTTGGACATACTATACTATGACTTTTTTTTCATGACTTTTCCGACATACTATACTATGACTTTTTTATGATTTTTTTCAACATACTATACTATGACTTTTTTATGACTGTTTCCAGCTTACTTCACAATTACTTTTTTCAACATGCTATACTATGACTCTTTTATGATTTTTTTGCTGCATTCTATACTATGACTTTTTTATGACTTTTCCGACATACTATACTATGACTTTTTTATGACTTTTTTCAGCATACTACACTATGACTTATTTTTAACATGCAATACTATGACTTTTTTATGACTTTTTCGACATACTATACTATGACTTTTTTTATTTTTTCCGATACTATACTATGACTCTTTTATGATTTATTTGCTGCATTCTATAAAATGACTTTTTTATGACTTTTTTGCTGCATACTATACTTTTTTATGACTTTTTTATACTATGACTTTTTTCAACATACTATACCATGACTTTTTTATGACTTTTTTATGACTTTTTTCGACATACTATACTATGACTTTTTTTTCATGACATACTATACTATGACTTTTTTATGATTTTTTTCAGCATACTATACTATGACTTTTTTCAACATGCTATACTATGACTTTTTTATGACTGTTTCCAGCTCACTTCACAATTACTTTTTTAACATACCATACTATGACTTTTTTATGACTTTTTTTTTATCAACATACTATACTATGACTTTTTTCAACATGCTATACTATGACTCTTTTATGATTTTTTTGCTGCATTCTATACCATGACTTTTTTATGACTTTTTTCGACATACTATACTATGACTTTTTTTCATGACTTTTCCGACATACTATACTATGACTTTTTTATGACATACTACTATGACTTTTTTACTATGACTTTTTTATGATTTTTTTAAGCATACTATACTATGACTTTTTTCAACATGCTATACTATGACTCTTTTATGATTTTTTTGCTGCATTCTATACAATGACTTTTTTATGACTTTTTTCGACATACTATACTATGACATTTTTTTTCATGACTTTTTCAGCTTACTATACTATGACTTTTTTCATACTATACTATGACTTTTTATGACTTTTTATACTATGACATACTATACTATGACTTTTTATGATTTTTTTAATTCTATACATGCTATACTATACTACTTTTTTTTTTTCAACATACTATACTATGACTTTTTTATGACTTTTTTGCTGCACTTCTACAATTTTTTATGACTTTTTTAACAAGCTATGCTATGACTTTTTCATGACTTTTCCGGCATACTATACTATGACTTTTTTATGATTTTATTTCAGCATACTATACTATGACCTTTTCGACATACTATACTATGACTTTTTTATGATTTATTTCAGCATACTAAACTATGACCTATTTTAAATACTATTCTGACGTTTTATGTTTTTTTCAGCATACTATACTATGACTGTTTTATGACTTTTGTCGACATACTATACTATGACTTTTTTCAACATGCTATAATATGACTTTTTTATGATTTTTTTTTCAGCACACTATACTATGACTTTTTTATGACTTTTTTTCACATACTATACTGACTTTTTCAACATGGTATCCTATGACTGTTTTATGATTTATTTCAGCATACTATATTATGACTTTTTTCTGACTTTTTTAACATACTATACAATGACTTTTTTAGGACTTTCAACATACTATACTATGACTTTTTTATGATTTTTTTTTCAGCATACTATACTATGACTTTTTTCATGACTTATTTCAACATGCTATACTATGACTTTTTTATAGTATTTTTTGAGAAACTATTGTTTGAATTTGTTCTTGGCATTTTTTTTGACATACTATATATATATTATAATTTATTTTTGGCAACTTTTCTGACTCATGCTATGACAATTTACTGGACATAAATTTTTTGAGAGAAATGCATTCATTATTCTGAAGACCTAAAGGCTTTAAGAAATGGTCAGCAGTAAAATCAAATTAAAGCTCTTTGTAGAAAAAAAAAAGTACAATCCAAATAATGGACTGACACAATACCTTGTTTTATGTGACATTTTATTTTCTATTGATATAAATTATGTATCATTACTCATTACTTTATTAATATCCTAGCTTTTAAAATAACAAATATGTTAACAAATATGACTTGTTAACTCACAACTGCAGAACTTACAGTAACTCCTGAGATTTAAGTGAATCAAAATTCAAATGAGAAACCACAGGGAACGTCAAACAGCAGCTAACTTGGTAAACAAGTTGGTGTTGATTTACAAAACAACCACGGATGAATCTCACAGGTCTGGTAACATCGTCTCAGCAGTCATGACACGCAGACGAGAGCCTTCCTGAAAGAACAACAAAGGATTGTTATCAACAAAGATATTATACAATGATTTTAGAAATTCTTTTGCTATTTACTACAACATGCTGTACTGTGACTTTTTTTATATTATGGGAGACAAACTATGACTTCTTATGTAATTTAGAATGACAAGCTTTACTATGACTTTTTGTGGGGAATTTTTATGACATACTATACTATGACATTTAAAAAAGTTAAAGCATACTATGCTTTGACCATTAGGAATTATTTATGACATACTAAACTGACTGTTTATGGTATTTTTTAAATAATACTATCATTATTTTTTATTACATACTATACTATGACTTTTATGGTATTTTAATGACATTTGTTATGGCATACTATGCTTTTAATGACATACTTATTAAAATACACTGTATTTCTCAGGCTAACTCACTGATTTAGGTCTTTCTATTCCTGTGTTAGAGTGGCTCTTGGCTGTTTCTGCTCTCTGTTGTCGTGGCTCTGTAGCAGAGCCTGAAAGTATGGCGTAGTTTGTGAGACTGCCAAGCTGCAGGGTGGACTGCTGCTGCTGCTGAGTGGCCCTGTGCAGACCTGAGACAGAAATAGAGCAGAGACTGATTCTTACTGCTCCAAACACTGCTTGGTGAACATACAATGATTGGATTCAAAATGTCATCATAAAATGTATGAGTATCTGGATGACATGATGGTCTTAATTTTACTCCTGAACTGCATGAGCAGCTAGAAATCAAGGTATAACTCACAAGATTTATTGCAAATGATCTGCTTCACTGCTCTGAGATGAAGGTAAGACTAAGATACTGTGGTTGGTACATTACCTGCTGAGGAACTCAATCTACTGACTGACAGCTTATAATAAGTTCTGCTTTGCCCTAAGATAGAATAAGGAGAGAAATGTCAAAATATTTAAAGCAAATAGAGTAACTTTAGTGAAACAGAAACTAGCCAGTGTGGAGAGGCAAATCGTCTTCCTCTGTTGATGTGTACCTGTTGTAGAAGTGCACCTGGAGAAAGCTGCTTCCATGTCAGTCACCTGGTTCTGCAGTCTGTCCACTTGCTGAAAGGCTTCTTGTTTGATGCTGAGCTCCTGTTGTAGCTGTCCCCTCACCTAGATCCGCAAAACAACAGGTGCAGCAGAAAATATTAAGTTAGAGGTATATTTTTTTTATTATTTGACCAGTTGATCTGCAACTTTGTTCCAGACAAAAATGTCTCAACAACTATTTGATGCATTGCTATGATTTTTTTTTTACGGAGATTCGTCAATAATAATTAACAAATGACAAGAGCATCTTCTCTGCCTCTGTGTTTCAGTGACTGTAGAAAACAATCATTTATATTAAAAAAATGTAAATCAAATTAGATTTTATGGTATTTGAAGTCCTTTTTTTCCTTCATAATTTTTTTGCATAACCAACTAAATGTTTCAGATAAACAGGGTTGAGAAATGTCTCCTACTTCTTAAGATACATAACAATTGGATTATTCGAAAGGTGCATTGTCGGAAAAAAGCCTTTTTAGTATCTACTTATTCACTATTTCCGAAGCTTATTATGGAGGAAAGTTTGTGTCTTCAAATGATCAAATTATTATTTTTTTTTTTCACAGAACAATTTTAATGTTATTATTTGCCTGACAACAAAAAACACTCTTCTTCTCAGTCTGTAACAATTTGTGCACACATTATTCTGTCACAGTAAAAATAATATTATTTACAAACCTGTCGAATCTCTTTGGCACTGCGTTGTCGGTGTAACTGGTTCATCCTGCTGCCTCTGTCCAGCTGCTCGCTGAGCTCCCTGAGCCGTCTCTCTCTGTCCTCCATGGCCGCTCTCATTTGTTCCAGGCCCTGCACTCGATAGCCGTCCAGCTCCTGCCTGCTGCGGGCCTCCTGTGCAGACTGATGTCTGGCCACCTGGAGCTCCTCGGTCTGTGTATCGGGGGGTATTTAGTGAATACATAAAGGCTGCACTTACCAGCTTCAGAGTTCCTTTGCTTCATGAAAACCTCAACCGAGGTGAAAAGTCAAGCCAATGCTAAAGTGCCTTAAACCTTAAAAAGTGCCTAATGGTCATCAGTGGACGATTCCTCTGGCTGCAAAAATAAGTGGTTGTATACAAGTCTGAGAAAATGACCATACTTCTCAGTTGATTTTTCACCTCAGTAAACATTGTTTCAAGTCTTTTTCAATACAGCATGATGTTTTAATTGTAAGTTATGCTCCCATTGTGAGTAAATTTAAAACATTTCTGACATTTTACAGAGCAGCAATTAATCTATAAATTGCTTAAAGTAGTAGATTAATTGATAATGAAAATAATTATTTGTTGCAGACGTAAGATCTGACAGCACAGCACATTTTCTATTTAATAATCTTTCTAGGTTCATTTTAAAGATACCATTCCTGCACCCAAAAGTGCCCTAAATCCACAAGTTTCCTTTGAGCTGTTAATGTTAAAAAACTTTAGATAGTTCCCCATCAAGATGCAAAAGAGAGCAGGATAGTACCTATTAAATCAGGATAATTTGAAGACACAAACTTTCCTCCATAATAAGCTTCAGAAATAGTGAATAAGTAGATACTAAACCTTGTGGTTTTAAATAAATTGTCATGTCATAAACATGTTAACAGTTAACATCTTTCTAAAACTACATTATAGAAATCTAACTGCATGTAGGTTTGCTCTACAGTTGATGTTCGTGTTTGGGCAGCAGTGAGGTACCTTCCTGCTGAGCAGCTTCTTGGTGCTGCTGCACTCGGCTTGACAGCAGGTCAACACCTTCCTCGCCTCCTCCAGCTCCTCCTGCAGGATTAATACCTCTTCCTCTGACGTCATCTTCACTCTGAGGGTCTCGCTGCGACAGCTAATCTCCCTCTGGACAAGATAAAAAATGTTATAACCATTAAAAATAGTATGTCAAATATTTGGCAGTAAGATAAATAGAAAAATGCTCAGACACAATTAGGATAAAGATTATTTGAAAAGTTTATATTTTTGTGAGGGACAAATATGGAGTGAGAATTATCACAAATAAGATATCTGAAGAGTCAAAAGTATAATTTAATGCATACATAAAAAATAAATCTCTAAGCAACATTTTTTAAATGTTGCAGAAAAAGACGATGCTTTATGTATGGTCCTTCACTTCAAATTAGTTAGTTTAATCAATAATAATTTGAAGAACAAGTATTTTAGACTCACTTTTCATATCAACAAGAACAAAAAATGTCTTGAGGTATAAAACCATATAATAGTATGCCATAAAAAATGTCCAAAAATGAATAGTAAAGTATCTCATAAAAAGTTGAAAAAGAAAATCTCAAGTAATTGTACAGTATGTCATAAAATAATGCCAAAATCTGTTATGGAAAAAAAAGAATTAAAAAAGGCCTTGTATAGTATGTCATAGAAATGTAAAAAAAAATCTAAGCATAAAATGTGAATTACATAATGGAAAAAGTGTCACTTTCTCAACGGATTGCATAGGGTTAAGGGGAAAGTTAAAACTTATTTTAAGCAGTTAGGCATATTAACCTTTTGACCATATATTAAATTATCGTTGTGACATTATCAGATATTACAAAAATAAAATGGATCAAAGCTAACTTCATAAGAGCGTGTACACAGACAGCAGACACAAGCTTTCAATTCCAGATGTTCACACATTGTCGGCTCTGTTGAAGTTGATTTCTGACTATTGAATATTCCTGCTGACCTGCTGAGTTTGAAGCAGCTGGCGGTGAAGTTTCTCCTGGTCGGCCGCCTGCCGCCAGCAGCTCACAGCCTTCTGTTTACAGAGCAGAGCAGTCAGCCGGCTGTTCTCCAGGCTCAACTCATGGACTTCTTCTTTCTGACAAAAACAGGGTCGACACACTGGTGAGTTTAGAACGGTCATGAGATGGAAGTTAAAAATGGTTTTGAACATCTCAAACACTGACAGTCTTAACACATGAACGACTTTGTGAGTTAAACGGTATTTTTTAAAGTAAAATGAATCACATTCAATTCTTGCATGAAAAAAATGCTTTGTTTTTATAAGCTACTGTACACTATATTTCCATTTGTAAATCCAGATTATTTCACTATTTTAGCCTTACTGTACCTTCAATTGTGTGAGTGTGAGTCCATCATTGTCTTTGGTGCAGCCGTACTTCTTCTTGAGTTTGATGAATCGGTCGACTCCTTCGCGTCTTACTCTGCTCACAATCTCACCCACATCCTGCTCCATCTGACGGTGGTACTCGTCAAGCTTGGCCTGAGATACAGTGAGGACAAACAAAAGTTTTAACGAGCTCAAAGAATGCATACGAATAAAAAATAAGATGCAACCTGGGAACTGGATGCAGTCTACACACAACCATCATTTAATAGAACAAACTTACTTTTGCACATGACAGCTTTAACACAGGTCTTACATGAAGGAAAGCTTTTTAAAAAAGTATTGTTTTATAGTATTAACAATGTAAAAAAATACTTTAAACATAGAATGAGTCTTAACTAATTGAGTCATATGCACCGTAAACCAGTAAACAGTTAGAGATAATAATAATAATAATAATAATAATCAATCCTTTATTAGTATGATATGTCTGTCATTGCTGCAGTATGATATGTCTGTCATTGCTGCAGATTTATATGAATTAGTTTGCAAAAAATATTTGTAATACTATATTTACGTTATTTGAATATTTTTTAGTTAAATGTTTAAGATCCAATTTCTCACCTTTAGCTGGATGCAGGTGGAGAAAAGGTGTCGGACCAAAGGGTCGTAGCGTTCTTTAAATTTGAGACTGAGCTGCTCCTCTAGATTTCTCCTCTCTTCTTCCAGGTGAGCGACTTGAGCCTGCAGCGCTGAGATCTCCAGCATCATCCCACGACACACAACGTCCACCTGTGGAACAACCACAATGTTTATATTTAGGGAACATACTTGTTTGCCTGATTTCAGATGGGACTTGTTGATACAGTGAGTTTAAGAGGGTTTTCTGTCATGAAAAGCTGGACGAGGGGAAAAACCAAAGCCATTAGGATTCATCCTCTGGATACCATGAATATCTGTAATGTTTGGGAACAATACAATATAAAAGCTACCAATATAAACTATATTATTTTTAATGAAAAGGCAATAATTGGCAAGATACACACACTTCTTTTTACTGTGTTTGTCACCCAGATTAATTTCCCTTCACCGTCGACATTTCTTGAGCCATGCTGCTATTGTGGCTAAGTTCCTTTAAGTAAAACACTTAATTTCCCAGCTGCCTCTGTTGAGCTGCTTTCTGGCTAAATACAGCAGAAAACACACATGTGTGAGCACAAAGCAGCTCAGCACAAATCCACAAAGTGAGAACAAACATCAGATGGGGATTTTAATCACTTCATCTCACATCATTTTTCCTGTTTCCCACATATGAGCCACAAAAGTAATTTGCAATTACAGTAGTTACCTCTTTGTGTGAGTCGCTTGTCTGAGACTCCTTAAGATTCTTTATATCCTGAGGTAAAAATACAAAAGAATTATACAACGCATTACAGAATAATAAAGTTGTGATTCTATGAGTCATAAACCTGTAGAAAATTATCACATATGCAAATAAATCACCAAGCAAAAACAAATCTACTTCAACTAAAAGTTAGTTATAAAATATTAAATAAGAAGATGTCTCCATAAGCAGCTAATAAAATACACTTTATTATGGGATGGGGTGATATTCCACACATGTACCTGTTCTCGCTCATACAGGAGCTGAGTCTCCTGCTGCAGGATCTGTTCATAAAACTGCGAGTAAAGCAGAAAGCTGCGACGCTCTCGCTCCGTCAGAGAACAGCCGAGGTGAGTGAGACACTGCTGGAGGTGATGCTGAGAAACCCTGAGCTGAAGCATAGAAACACACAGGAGTGTTATGAACCAGCATGGAAACATCTGTACAGTGAACGTAACGATATTTGTAAAGGAGCAAATGTAAGAGTAGAGGAGTTATAGCTTCTAGTTACCTCAACAAAACTGCAATTAGTTATTGAATCTAAGAGATTATCTTTCATCACAATACTTTTTAACATTCATAAAGATAAGAAAAGGAGGTGAAAATAAAGGAAATGTTTCTTTTTTTAACAATTTTATGTTTCTCACTTTCACAAAATCATCTTCAGACGTAAAACAGTAATTTCTTAACTTATTTTCACAAATATCTGTATTAGGAAAACATATTCTCCATCTAAGATAATTCAGTTTAGCATGTTATTAGTAGGTATTTGCATTAAGATATATTGTGGTTATCGTGCATCATTATATGGCCGACAGGTTACCTCTCCCTCCGCCTCTTCAGCTCCCTCCATCAGCTGCTGGATGAATGTTTCAACAATCTGCGGCCGCTCGGGGGTCAAACTGTACTTCAGGGGTGTTTTCTTCCACAGCTCTGACCACACACAGAATATTTAATTGTAACTGCAATTTCATGATTTTCTCCTCATATTTATTCAGTTATTAAAGGTACATTTGATTTTTTTGGTGTACCTGTAGGGAGTCCTGTGTCCTGCCGAGTTCGCTCTGAAACCACCAGCGTCAGCTCTCTGCTGATCCTCCTCTGAACCGCTCGGATCATGTCACACTCGATGCTCTCCAGCAGTATGTGAAGCTGAGAGGATGACGGTATTTTTTACAAGGTAATGAGGGTTTATTACAAATACACAAGGCAATAGTTTATGCAGTGACGTAGTTGTACTCTACCTGATAGGCTTTTAAATCAACCTCTGAAGCTCCAGGTGGAGGCAGGAGAGCCTGGCTGCCAGATATTAGGACCTCATAGTCCCGCTCATTACCCATTTGTTGAGCCAGAGCTCTCATACTGGGGTAAAAGATTTCAGCTCTGTAAAAGAAGCACAGACAATTTAAATAAGGGATTAAATAGTGTATTTAAAACAAATGGGCACCAGATGTTAAGAAGTAGAGATTCATTGTTCAGTACGACAAGGTTCTTAAAGTAGCTGTTCTGTCGCTTTTGATCATATCACATGAGCTTCATCAGAAGATGGAGTTTAAAGAACAGAACAGAACAGACATTAAATTGAAGTCCTCAGAAAAAAAACGAGATTTCCAAAAGTCCATGACAAATGGAAAGAGATTTCCAAAAGTCCATGACAAATGGAGACATAATGAAGAAACTGTGATACGATTGAAATCTTCCAGAAGAGCCACTAAATTAAACTTGTTGTTAAACTGTTTTGTAACAATATTTAGTGAGATTTTAAAATTTTCATTACAAAAAATAAAGTATGAAAGGAACCATTATTATTGAAGCAGACACTGAAAAAGATTAATAAATAAAGCAAATATAATGCCTTTTTATTATATTGGTGGCTGCTATCTGGTGTAAGGTAAGCAAAGCTACACAAAGTTGTCTGAATGTTATAAAATCCCACAGTACCTGTAGAGTTTCACAAACTGCTGATACAGACTGGGCGTCCTGAACGTCTGAACACCCAAACGTCTTTGAGTCCAGATCTCCTTGAACACCTGAAGCTGCTTCGTCAGCAGGAGGAAACCTCTCAGCACAGACTGGACTCTGACTGGATCCTGAAGAAGAGGAACAGACGCACAAGTCTCCCTCTTCTCTTCTTCAGCTTCCTAAAACAAACACAAAACATAGTTACATAACATGACAGACAATAATAGAGTTATGTGGATTCAAAGCCATAAGCAGAATTGTAAACCCACTAACATCATTATTTACATTATTCATTTACAGAATGTCTTGTTTGGCTGCTTTCCCATAAATTGCAATTCATAAACAGTCTTTTACTTCATCAGGTTTTCCATTGTGCTGAAGGTCATCCTCGTTGCCATGGATACGAACAGGCTCCGCCTCTCTTTCACTGTTCAGGACGTCCTCCATGAGCAGAGACACACCGAGGATTGCTGCGTTGGCCTGCAGTCTGCTGCGATCGCTCAGACCACTCAGACACAGCTGCACACAAACACAACTCATCTGTGTTCATTTTCTGTAGTATAACTTGTTTGTTTGTTTATTTAGGTCTCTATAAAGAGACACCCAATAAATAAGAGTTGTTTTACATCCTTCTAATTCAGCTTCTAATAGATGTAGCTCAATATTTCAGGCAACACTTAACAATAATTTGAAGTAAAATCAAGTGTTATGTATTTTGGGGGAAAATAGAGTGAGTATAGGTACAAACTAGAGTTACCACCTTGCCGTTTATTGCCTACAACAACCAGTCAAGTCTTAGTTTACTTCCATGTCTGTACAAATATCATCACTTCTTCATTTTATCCTATTAGACGTTGTGTGAACTTGTCATAATTGGCATATCAATCAATGAAGTGTGGCCAAAAATGTGTTTTCCAAAAAAAATCTTTCTTTTTTAAAGAGATTTTCTGGGGCATTTCTGCCATATTTGACAGTGAGTATGACAGACGGGATGGCAGTGAAGAAATAGGGGATGACATGCACGAAAAAAAACTGTGGTAAAGACCTAGCTTTTATAGAAAGTGCTCAATACGGTAAGCTAGCAGAGTGCCCAATGACAAAATTCTAACCAGTTCATCCTTGAGTCCAAGTGCATGTTTGTGCAAAATTTAAAGAAATTCTGTTTAGGTGTTTCTGAGATATCGCGTTCACAAGAATGGGACACACACATCCCTTTGAACCTGTAATCATTCTTGCATCCCAAAATACTAAAATCTAAAACATAACTTGCAATGGGTCTGAATGGGCTCAGCATGTTTCATCATAATATTTCTGTTAAATAATGAGATATCTTGTGTACAACGTTGACACTTAGTAACTTCCGCTAATAGCAAACCTTCATCACGTAGTGAACATGATTGTGTGTTTATTTAGAAGCAACCTCTGTGCTAGAAATGATATAATTGATGCAAATAAGGGGTCATTTTGTCCTGATGATATTTCAAGAGGAAACAAAGTAATTAGGATATTTCCCTCAAGTTTCATTGCCATGTGGCCCATGGAGAAACCTTACATTGCCATCTTTAGGTAAATACCATGAACAGGTAAAAACATATGAACCTGCATGCAGTACTCGATGGGAGGAACGTCCCAAACATCCACAGGCAATAATCCATGACAGGCTATGAAACTCCTCCATGGAAACATCCTCTGTGCCTGCAGATGAAACAACACCAACACAATAAAATAGATTTCCCATCAACATAACATGTAGTATTTTACACTTTAAACTGATATATGATATTATGAACCTGACAGCCTTGAGCCTCTAGAGGTGGAGGAACAGGCAGCGTGAGACTGAACATGTGAGTCTGGACGCCGTCACTCAGCAGGGGGAGGGCGGTCGCCATGTTGTCACTCACACTCCGGTAAGAGGCAACATCACCAGAGGAGAGGAACTCCTCCCTGAAACATGACGGAGAGGGAAAAGTCTGACCATTCATTTATTTATTTAAAAGATGGAGTTATTAAAGAAAGGAAAGGAAATGTGATGTTGAGGTTTATTGTCAGCTCCTTAACCTCTAGGCCATCCCAACAGTATAACATCTCATGCAATATTAGGTGTTAAAAAAACGACCTGTTTACATCAACCAACTGTTTTATAATAATGTTTACCACTACTTTGTTACTACCAGGTTTGTATAAAGATCAATCTGGAAATTGTAGCTCGCCCTTAAGCAAAAAGGAAATGGGACGATACGAAGCTTATTTAGGATTTTGTAAAGATCTTACTCATTTTGAGTTGTATTCAAGACTGTTGTATTGTGGCATGGCATCAAGAGATATGTCTTTTTGTGAAGGATTAGTGGGAAAAATTGCAAATCCATTAATGCTCCAAAAGGTCGTAAGAAGCACATCTAAATGGAGACAGTAGACATGAGGACATACCAAATAAAGAAGCAAGAAAAGAAATAACATCTGCACAAGTGCCTTTATGTAATTTTTGATGGAAACTGAGTGAGGGCAGAGAGAGATGGAATTGATCCACATGGATAACCTCCACGATGAAGAGTCTTCACTCCTCACTGACCTGATGAGGTGTCTCACAGCGGAATCAAACTGCAGGAGGACGACCTGCCGGCGCAGCTGCAGCAGACGGCCGACAGACTCCGGGCTGCTGGGATCAGCCAGACGGTCGACCTGACGCTGGAGCTCCAGCAGCTCCGCTCCTGTGCAGCATAGAGGAGGACACATACATGTAATGGGATAACTGGGATTGATTGTCAATATACTGGGTAAATTGGTCTTTTGTTACATAGTGAATATTACCTGGTCAGTGAACTGAAGCTGAGATTCATTTGATGTTCTTAACTGACTATGAAAGTTAAGTTATTTTATGTATTTATGCCAAAAGAGGTTTTCACTTACAAGGAATTTGCTTTGCTGCTTTGATGCATAGACAAGACACGTAAATATAGAATAGAAAAAATGACAATAAAGAATTAAAAATATATATATTTTAAAAGAAATATGTACATTGGAACTATTTCAAATGAAAGAGCTAGGCCGGAATGGGCAAAAATATGATCCAGAGGATGTGCAAAGGTTTACAGTATTAAGACTAACTAGAATTACCAAAAAGATTCAAAGATTCAAAGATTTCATCACTTCATCATATTATCATATTAGACATTTGTTTGAATTTGTCACTTTTAGCAAATTCATTCTTAAGTTATGGCCCAAAAAGTTTTGTAAGGTCACAGAGACATTGACCTTTGACCTTTCTCTACCAAATTCTAATCAGTTCATCTATGAGTCCAAGTTGATGTTTCGTTTCGGGACAGATGGACGGACAACCCAAAAATGAAAAAGGTAAAAAGAAATTGCAAAATATTTTACTATAAGTGTTATATATTTCTATATATGAACAGGTTTGAAGGTTTGTGTAGAAGATCCACGTACCGATGCCTTCAGTGCCTCCCCAGTCAGCTACAAGTGATCCCGTTGCGTCCCGTCCTCTCCTGCAGCTACAGGACTCTTCTGTGTTTCCCAGTCTGGAGAAACTAACCAGGTAACAAACGATGTCATGAAGAGCTGAAACGATGTGCAGAGTGAGATGGAGAGCTTCACCACACGCCTGCTGAAATCAGAGCAACAGAGGGGCAAAATATTTTTTACAAAAAAGTACAAATAAATTCTAAAAGTTCAGACCCTGAAGATTATGTGAGAAGTGAATTAAAGACACGTGTGATGTTTACTACGTGTGACTACAAAAGAAAGCACTAAAATGCTACAAACAAAACACACTATGAATTCAAAATGATTAATGGTCTTGAGAGAAGCATGAAAGAGAAAGCAGCTAAATTCATAATGTGTTGTGTTGCTGTATTAAGAGTCTCAATGATGAGTTTAAGAATCTCACCGAAAAATTTCTGAACATGTGAAGCACCTCAGAGAAATGGGGGATGTACCACAAGTTGAGGAGGGTTGTGCCGTCTGCAGACAACAACTGTTCCGGCCGACGCTGAAAGGTCCTAATTGGGGAGAAAAATGGCTTTGCATGTTAGTAATGCCTGCACACTGACTCTAAGCCGCCACGTATTCATGTCCCCCAAATATTCAACACACCTACTCTTTACTCTTTAAAGCCAGAGGCATTCAATTTCAAATAAAACATTGAAAAAATGTTTGTACATTTAGATGTTTTTATGGCTTTCCATAGTCTTGAGCAGAAAATATATGTATCGTGAGTGTACATTAAGAGACAATTGTTATTATTTTTTTATAGAATCTACCATATTTACATGATTATCCCATAAACCTCTGCTCTGTATGTTATACATGCTTGACGATTGCACTGCATCTTTCAATTATTATACTATATTATCCTGGTTTTGCACACTAAGACACCACTAACTTTTCCACTACCCAAATTCCCACTATAACCAAAGTTTATTTTTGCACTATAAGTCATATTAAGCATATGACATCAACATTACATATGTGTGTGTATACATGTATATGTTTATATATGTACATGTTACTGTATATCTTTCTTGAAAAAAACATTTCCTTTTTATTTATTCCTTCAGTGCTACTTTTATATACTTTGCTCTATTTTATTCTATTCCATTTCAAATATTTGAATATTTGTTTATTTATGTGAAAAGTAGAGGGAGATACAAATTAGTTAATCGTGCAGTCCTGTATGTAATAATGACAATAAAGCTGAACCTTGTTGACACAGACTAATAGTTAGTGTATGTTTACAGACAAATATTCTGAATATGTGTGGAGATTTTCTGGTGTAGTACCGTTTGGGTTACATATGTATTTAATAGGATTCTTTTTTTTGTGTTCATCATAGAAGCTTTCAGGCTGCGGGTATATTTATGAATGTGGGAGCCTTTTTAAAACTTCTAACTTACAACTTAATAACACATTATATTCAAGCTGGTTGTACCTTGGATCAGGGCGAGGGTTGACTCTTGAATCCAAAATGACTTTGGGATCGTTGGGTTGCCCAATCGTGAAGTGGGACTGACGGACGGAGGGGATTTCATCCAACAGGACTGTTAGACTGTGATAATATGCCACAATCTGCGCTCTCACACAATACTGAGATATCTGTGTGCTGAATCTGTGGAAATAAAAATCAAACACAGAATTTACCTCCAACATGTTCTTATCTAGCGTGACATACAAGGAAAGACTTGTAACAGAGGGAATGTTTTTCATGGACATACTTCTTGAGAAAGTCGACTATGAGGCTCCTCTTGATCTTTGCTGCTTCCTCCTGGGGTGTGAATACACTTTATTTTCATTTTACTTCACAGGCAGCCAATCACATTCATCATTGCGCTCAGTCACTCTGTTAAACTCACCGGGGTTTTTATAAGACCCCCCACGGCCTGTTTCTTCTTCACGAATGAATTCAGCATCTCATCACGCAGACCCACTTTTTCCAGCTGGATGGACACAAAAGCTTCCATAAGCCTGGAGTAACAAACGAGACTCTGTTTATTAAAGAGCCAGCACTAAAGCGCTGTTATTCATCACCAGTGGGGACAATCACCTCTCCTTGGTGGTGTTGGGAGTTCTTGCGGAGCCTTTGGAAAGTGAAGAGTTTGATTTTTCCTGCAGGTTGTTGATGTTACTTTCAGGTTTGGAGTCCAACTTCACATCTTTATCAGAATGAGGAGCGACTTTACTCTGGGAATAAATTGGAAAACAAAACTGAAATGACCTGAATTATTTGAACAGCAGTTTATTTATGTTTAAGCATTAACAATACCAGTGATGGAAGTAGTATTCAGATCCTGTACTTAAGTAAATAAGTAAATACATTCATGTAAAATATCTCCATTATAAGTAAAAGTCTATGTAGTATGCAGTATATTAGTATGTGATTTGAAACACTGCCTTTGAGTTGTTTTAATGTACTATTTATATTGTTTCTCGGACAAAATCTTTTATCTAGTTGTAGTAAAAATAACTTGGCAGTGAGATGAGACTTTTACTCTTAATATAACACTGAGAATCAAATGCACAAATCACTTTGAAAATTCAATTTTTCCCATTTTACTAATAAGTAAAAGAACAGAAGTATTATCATCAAAATATACTTAAAGTATCAAAGGTAAAAGTACTCGTTTTGCAGAAAAAAGTCCTATGTGACATGTATAAGATCATATAGATATTATAAGGTTGTGATGCATCAATGTGTTATCAAGGAGCTATTTTAATTACTTTATACACAGTTTGGCATTTAAATCCATTATTGTCTGGTTCACAGAGTCACAAGATGAATCTGAGGTGTCCTGAGATGATTAATGGGGAATGATTATATATTGATGATTATATTTTGGATTTTTTTTTGTGAAATATTGAATTGAGTTAAACTTCTCTGTGTGGTTATTGAATTGAATGGCTACTTAAATAAAACCAAGTGAGAAATTTTAAAGGAGAAATATATCTCTTGTGGAACTGCTAACAACTCCGAATCTGAAATGTGTAATAAACACACCGTTTTTTTTAAGTGGCCACAAGTCAAAAAGTTTGGAAACCAGTTGTTTAAAGTACAATATTTGAAATATGGTGAAGAAGAGGTACTTGTACTTCAGTAAAAGGTACTTCTCTCCATCACTGAACAAATACACACCTGAGCTGAAGACATCACACTCTCTGCTGCTTGACAAAGACAAACCAGCTTCACGGCACTTATCAAGGCGTTCTTCTGCGTCACCTGACAGGCCAGAGTCACCTGGAGGTTTTCTATACTCTGTTTGTTCATAAGCTATGAAGCAATAATAAATTCAGTCAGTAATAGGTTTATCGTTGGCTAACAAACCACAGCATTTCATTTCAACGTACATGAATGACTGCCTCCTCTGAGCTGAAGCTAAACCTCCCGATCTGGTTCTGGTCCAGTTCCTGGATGCTCAGAGGCAGCTGGGACGGCGTGAACCTGCAGCAGACGGAGCACTTTCATTCCCATTTAAACATACAAAAAATACAAATAACAGAGCACACAAGGAGAGGCAGGGCATGCATATTGTAAATCTGGTATGTCTGATTAACTGCAGGACAAATCCTAAAAAGTTGTAGTTAGAGTTTCTTTTTTAATTGGCCTCGTGTATTTATTTACCGGTCTACAGAGCTGTCATCTTCCAGTATCGCTGTGATAAAAACAGGCCTCTGCTCTGCTCTGTCTTTCTGCTCAGCGACCTCAAACTGCACCGGCCTCAGGTAGAGGTGGAACTCATCGAAGCCGAGCTCTGACGCCGCGTTTCTGTACAACCTGTGAAGAATTGTTGGATGTTACAGTCTGACATGATACTGAACCTCATGAATTACAATTTTGATTTCTGTATGAACTGAAATATTATCAGACCTTTGCAAACAAGGCAAATAATGCTTGGAGTTAACTTCAACATATAACTTACTGTAATGGAAGTTGTGAGTATGCCGGTGAAACATGTCTAGGGTTGTTTTCTGCTGTTATTTTTTACTAATATTTGGAATTAAATTACTCCATCCATGCACATTTTTCAGTTTTCTGCACCATATTGTGTTAGATCTAATTGGGTCTCATCAAGTATTCCATGTGTTTTTAAATAACTGTAAACTGTGGACAAAATGGAGACTGTACACATAAAAGAGGAAACTAAATGAGAAAAAGTAAAAAGTAAGAACCTTTTCATAAATTAATTTACATACGTGCTGAATTTATTCAACATTTAAAGATACTACTAGACAAGATGAATGTTAATGAATGTCATAATATACGTGAATAAACAAGAATACTATATTTGTATACTTGATCCATGTCCAGTAATACAGATGTATGTGAGAGCTGATGGTTTGCTTTTATGCTCAATCTAACCTAAAATCAAATCAAATGCACAGATCACATTGAAATTCCTGTTTTCCCCGGTGTGTTTGTGTGTGAGTGTGTGTTATCTTAACTGAGCCAGATGTGCGGTCTCTGAGGCCGACTCAAGCAGACGATGGCGGATGGTGACGAGCTCCAACAGCTTGGAGAAAGTTTCCACAGCATACAGCTGTTTCTCTCTTCCCAGCATCATATCCTTCTCCTCTGCAGAGCTTACCAACGACAGCCCCACCTTTGGGACCAGAACCGGGTCCTCAAAAAACACACCTGAGAACAACTGACGGTGGATAAAAAGAAGTTGAGACTTATTACCTTAAATTGATTTCAATTGGATTTCTGAGTGAATTAGAAAAACCTACATCCTTCTGTATCTGAGAGCTGTAGGCGGCTCCGAGTGAAGCCAGGTGGTTCCAGCGCTGCAGGGCCCTCTGCAGGAGCTTCTGTTGCAGGATGAGTGTCTCAGTGATGCCCGTGGCTCCGTGCAGCCGACAGAGCTCCGTGTGAGCCTGAACTAAACTGTGATAGACTGCAGAAGAGAGGCAGAGGGACGGATGAACCTCCAGCAGGAATGTGTTCATCAGTGCAGGGCTGCAAACACGACACAAGAAGGGGAACAAAGAGGTATTAAGACAACAAAATATGAATGAATAAATAAAAATACCAAATCCAGGGTAGTTAGACTACTGTGTTTACTTACCTGCTGCCTCCAAGTGAGACCAGATGTTTGGGAATGTATTTTGGCGGGAGACCAAAGTTGTGAGTGGAGCCTTTGCGGTCGTCACTCCAGATGCGTTGGAGGTATTGGCGCTGTTTTTCAATCTGACGAGACAAGACAAACGAGAAAAATCTGTCACAAGATGTAGGCTAAAGATTGCACTGAAAGGCAGGACTAAATTAAATGAGTCGTTTTAGTATCCAAGAGGAAATTTACAAGATTTGTTTAAAAAAATATATAATTTTTTCCAGAAAACACCAGTTATACGTTTGCCTGCAACTCACAAGTATTTTCATGATTGATTAATCTGCTGATTAGTTTCTTAATTAATATGTTAATAGTTTAAGTCATAAATTAGTCAAAAATGTAAATCAGATCTTCACGAGCCCAAAGTGAAGTCTTTAAATCTCTTGTTTTGTTCAAACAAAATTTTGAAACTGGAAGATATTTGATTGACGGTAATATAAGATATAAGAAACTGCAAATTTGTGAAGCTGGAACCAGCTAATATCTGACTGAAACGATGAATCATTTTAAAATGGTGGCAAATATATTTTTGTTCAATCCTCGAATCGATCAATTTACCAATTCAATACGTTTGCATTCTGCACATTCACACGTGAATACAATCTATTGCAAACTTTGTGTTTTTTACCTGATTGTCCAAAATGTCTCTGATCAGCTGCTGGTGGCTTTGCAGGCAGCCTATGTGAGCCCTGTAGACCTGAACAAAGTAATCCTGGTTCAGGTCCAGATGTGGTCTACTGTGCATGATGTCAGTAATAACTCGGGCCAGCGCAAACCTCTCCTCGGTCCCTGCTGCATGCTGGTAGGCCTCGTAGTAACAGTTCAAGAGCTGGAGGACGAGGAGAAAACTATTTACCTCACTTATAAACCTGATATATAAAAATGAAAAATTAAACAGACATATTTATGGTTAAGAGATGTGAAGAAAAAGATAAAAACTCATCCTATAAAATGTGATGAAAAGTGCTAAAAGTGCTTTTAAAACAGATATACTGTACATTCAGTGACTGATCATACAAA
This sequence comes from Anoplopoma fimbria, assembly GCF_027596085.1. Taxonomy (NCBI): domain Eukaryota; kingdom Metazoa; phylum Chordata; class Actinopteri; order Perciformes; family Anoplopomatidae; genus Anoplopoma; species Anoplopoma fimbria. The sequence goes on along the minus strand of NC_072463.1, from coordinate 6,468,131 downwards.
GCGAACAGTAAATGAGAAGACAGCCAACGCAGAGACGTGAAAAGCAACTAAACACATCCATAGTCTTCATCTTCATCACTGTACCTGCACTTTGCTCTCCAAAAACTCTGTCTCACACGTCCACAAGTCGAGCAGCACTGCCACACGGTCCACCTCGGCACCGGCCTGAGAGTGAATGTCTTCTGACGAGGTGGCGCTTCCCATTTTCTTCATCCTGTCTCTCTGGATGAAGCGTGAGCCGACTAGAAGAAGCTCGTCCTCCAGCTGCTGCAGGTCCTTCAGAGCGACGTTGTACACGATGTAGAAGCCCTTCTGGTCCTGAGTGTGGACCAACCGCTCCTCTGAGCTGTAGAAATCATGAAGGTTCTCCACCTCGGCAAACTCCATGAACTCTGAGCAACGGACCTGTGATAACAAGGAAAGTCATGATAGCACTTTCTTTGACGCCCATGTCTATAATGCTTAATAAACATACTTAGAATGTTTTATAATCTGCTTATAGCACTGTAAGATCATAGTTATAATCAATCATGAATATTCATAATAATTTATGACAACAATCAATACAATAATGACATAATGATTGTATTCTTATAAAGTTCAAGTATCATAATATTTTGTAATTGCTTGTCATGCCGACAATTTTCTGTATTATAGTTCCCATAGTTATTTTACATAGTGATTGTTTTATAATGCATTAGAATCAGTTATAAAGCTTTATAGTCTGATTATGAGTTACTCAAAGAGATCATTGTTTGCTTTAAATAAAGTGGAAAATATTATTATATCTAGAACAAAAACAACACACTTTTTTTTTTTAACTTTTCCTAAATCAAACAATGACCACTTAGAGTAAATAAGACCTTTTAATGCTATATAACAGTGAAAAGTATAATTACGCGGTATTATGAGCAGATTATAATGTATATATATGTATATATATATATATATATTTACATATATAATAATTATATTATCAATAAAACCATTGATAAAACCATCATAAAACTATATTCTGTAAAATAAACTTTGAAATGCTGTTTCTGCTCCCATAAATGCACAGCAGATAAAGACACCAGTCAAACATGTTGTCATGAGAACTGTCACATGTTCTTACCTTACAGTCAACGGGAGTGTTGTGGCCGTGCTGCTGCGAGCCGAGACCTCCTGCCTCCCCTCTTCCTCCTCTGGCTGCGTTCATCCAGCCGGTTTCCTCCGCTGTGCTGCACAGATCTCCCTCCTCCAGCTGCAGACCTGCCAGGTCAAAGGTCAAAGTCCTCTCCACAGAGCGCAGGTAGTTCAGCAGCCCAAGAGAGATGCGCTGTGGACAGGAGAATTTAAGAGAAATGTTTCTGATTTTTTCACTTTTTATTCTGCTGATTTATTAACATCATACCGTGATACCGTTTGCCTCACCTGCAGCTGTCTGAGTTTGAGATGACGCAGGTGAATCAGAGACAGGTAAGCACCTCTGGTTACGATGGGATCTGAGCTTCCTTCCTCCAAACTATCATCCAGACCCAGGAGCTGCAGGCTGTCCTCCAGAGAGCAGCTGTGTTTTGTAGAAGAAGCAAAGGCATAGGGAACTCGAGCTGAGTGAAAAGGATTTTCATTTTGAATGCTTATCACAAATTTCCAAAGACCAAGGTTACGTCTTCGGAATGCTTGTTTGTCTAACGGACAGTTATATATATAAAAAAAAGTTACATTTTCAATGATATAAAGCAGAAAAAGCAGTGCTAAAAATCCCACATTTTTGGGGCTTTTTATTTGTTAAGTGATCAAAATCAGTAGATTGATTATCAAATTATTTCAGCACTTCTCCAAACATCTTGAAAATGAAACCTCATAAAGTTGCAGTGTTCTCCGCTCAAGCAGTACACACCTTTCATTTGCTGTGTTTGATGTTTGACTCTTCTTATTGTGGGCTGTTCTGCCTCTAGATCTGGTTAACTGATCAGGTGTTTCCTAAAAAGAAAATGTAATATTATGTCCTCCAAAAGAGATGTTTTTTCTTTTTCCCCTTGTACCTCTTTAAGCAGAACAGTGGATGATACATGCCTGAGTGAGAGAGACAGTGCTGTAAATACTCGTCCAGATCTCTGAGATCTTTTGTCGTTTCGTCTCACTGCTCCGTGAGACGGATGAGGTCGGTGATGATTTTAAGTCGTCAACATGAGCGGCGTGATCTTTTAAAGCCGTGGCCACACGGAGCAGATCAGGGACCTGATGAGATACACGGAAAAGACAAAACTCTACATATGATACACAAACATACAATGTATTATAAAATATGTGGGCTCAATCTAGAACTTCAGGAGATGAACGGACTAACTAACTTTTCTGATCAACATAATAAACGTACAGTATCTTGATAAATTATAATTCAGATGTAATCAAAAACGAATTATATGGAGACTTACAGTAGATTCAGAGCTGAACTTGCTGTTACCTTAAGAAACCTGCTGTGCATCTTCAGCAGCTCGTCAACGGATTTCTTCTCCTTGAGCTTTGTGATTTGCTTCTGCTGCCACGGATCCCGTCTGGGCTTCACCTACAGGATAGAATCTAAACAGTCAGGGTCCACTGTCCCCCAAAACCCCCACAAATATCCCTTTAAATACATAACAAAACACACAAACAAAGTGATGCTTTTAAAACCTGGAGCACACAAGAGAGAGTAGCTGAAACTGTGGTGGATTAAAAGATAGAAGATGGATAAAAACGAATAGAAATAAAAAAGTTGTTCCACATACTTAGTAATTATTGCATTATAAACTGTTGAATGAACCATCTGGTAGCCCAGGAAAACAGTTTTTGTTGACACTCTTTTCCCATTCCCTTTATTTACTCTCACCTGAATGAAGGGGATCCAGTCGGCCTCCTTCCTCAAAGCCGTCCTCCCACTCTTCCTCCCCCACTGGCTCCGTCTGACCTCTGAACCTTCGTACTGAGGAAACGTCCTCATCTGCTCCTGCTCTCCAAAAATCATTCTGAACTCCCTCCACACCTGGTGAGACGCATTCAGATCGACATGTTGTTGACCAACTTGACTGATGCCATTTCATAAATATCGCAAGGCCTTTGTTTTCATGTTGTATCAGCTGTCTGCTGGCAGTGGTGGAAGAAGTATTTATATCCTTTACTTGAGTAAAAGTACTAATACCACACTGTGAAAATAATCTACAAGTAAAAGTCCTGCATTAAAAACTAAAAGTATGTTAGTATTATCAGCACAATGTCCAAGTAGAATATTGATTGTGCAGTAAAATAGTAGCAGAATTTCAAATGATAGAAAAAAGAAAATAAAGGAAGTCTCCATCCTTCAGTTTATCACAAACATTCAAAATGATCAAATCTGGAGACACTCAGTTCTCACTGGACAGGAGAAGAGTATATTGTGTCTGAAAAGTAACCAAAGCTGTCAAACAAATGTATTTGAGTAAAAGTATAAACTTACATTAAATGGATGAAGTAAGAAAGAGATGAAGTAGAAGTTCATTGAATTTGTGCTAAAGTACAGTTCTTGACTACATGCAAATGTCAACATTACCTCGCTAAATAGTTCCATCTCGTCTGCGGTGGTCCGGAGTTTACGAGTGTCGTAAGACAGGTGGAAGTGAGCGATCAAAGACTGCAGCTCAGGTAGAAACTCCTCCAGGTGAACAGTGTGCAGAGCAACAGTATCAGCCAGTCCTGAAACATTGAAGGTATTCAGTGATTATTTTACTCCTGATGTCTGAACATCTTTCCTTGCCATTTTACCCCTTTTTCAGCATCCTGTGTAGATGCTCTATTTTAGTCACAGCTTTTAAATTACTTTGTCACTATTATTATGTTGTTTTACAATTTTTTTTCACGGCTAAAATAAAGACGAAGTTGTTCCAGAGACTTATAAAATATAAATCACAATTTTGAGCTTCAAAGTTCCTACAGGGGTTGAAAGAATAATCGCACCACAAGGTCTATTTCGTAGCTGTCTGTTGCTTTTGATCTTTTCACACAATCATTAGCAGATTGAGTTTGCCTAGTTGTCAAAAAATTGTTGATTTAAACTCAAATTTCAACCGGGGGTAAGATTATTTTGTTAATAAATCCTACTGACCCTTGTGACCCCCCTGACCTTTTCCTCTTGTGTCATCATCACCCAAAAACTTCCACAAGTAGACAAGAGATATCAAATGGACAGATTTACATAAAATTGGTTCAGAAGCAAACCCTGTCCATTTCATACTGAGCTTTTCCTTTTGCATAGCTTATCATTTTGTCACCCACTTGACAAATTTTACATTTTAAGAACAGATACTATTTTTATTTTATTTTTTAAAACAAGGAAGGAAAAATGGAAATAATTGCAAAATATTCAGCATGTTTCTGTTAAATAATATCATATATCTTATGACAGTGGAAAATTGTTATTTGAATCTAGTCTGTAAATGAAAGCTTTACCGTCAACATGTTGAGTCTCATGTGAAGTTTCCTCGTGAAGCTTTGGTTTTGGTTCTTCATCTTTTCTTTCACAAGCTGGTACGTAGTGCAGCACCTGTTTAATTTATTTATTATTTGAATGTACATGACAGAATTCAAATTCAGAATTCACGTATGAATTAAGAGATTTACCCTGAGGAAGTTGTGAATGGTCTGAACAGAGTGTAGATGGCAGATCAGCCACCGAAGGTAAATGGCCACATCGTCCTCCGTCAGCAGGTTGTTGAGGTTTCCTCGGCCGGTGAGGATCTTCTCTCTGCTCGCTGACAGTCTGCGAGCTCTCTGAACGGCGTCCTCGTACTCACTCGTCAAACATGACATCTGATCCTAAAGGAACAACAAGTCTGATGTGATCTGGTGAAGACGGATCAGTGGGAAAGTCGTGCACACTAATAAAAACATAATGATTTTTTAAACTCTTAATTTTCCCAGGAAGCCATCAGTGTTCCTTTATTTTAATAAGACTGTTTTTTTGTCTTCACTGATTCTTTGCAAGAAAATAAAGAGGAAGAGAAGAGATTCTCCTGCAAATATTTACTTTATGTCTTAATGTATTTTTCATACGTTTACATATTCACAGAAGAGAGAAAGCTTTTGTTTAAATATACTATGTTAGCAGTGATTTCCTCATTTCAAAAAGGTTTAAACTCATCTGTTGTTCTGTAGGCAATCTTATGTTTATTATAGTAAAAGGTATACTTAGAGAAGCTATAATACAAAGAAAAACATCCCTTTGAGTGTTTATCAAGAATTAGAATTAATTGGATTTCTACAAATGTTAAGATTATTAAGGCCTTCCTTGAATATTTGTAATGTACGTATACTATGTTTGTATACTAGGTCTGTACAGTATAGCCTCTTTGTATAGTCTCTATGCAGAGTAAATACACTAAAATAGTCATGTACTTCTATTTCAGATTTTATTTCATGGAGCTGAAATAATTAATTGATTTGTTGACAAAAAACATAAATTAAACTGAACATTTTGGGGTTTTGACCTCTGTCCCAAATTAAATTTTAAATTAAAATAAATGATTATAGAAGCACCAATATTGAGTGGGATTTGCTGACTGCCTTTGTCATATTTCCTCTCTCACGCCTGTGTAGTAGCAGAAAATGAGCTCTAAGGAGGATGAGCCACCAGAATAAAATCTCCTGACATAATGAGTCTTATTGTGTTATTTTTTAAGTGCTGGCAAAATGAGACATTGCCACCTTGTAATGAGGATAAAGCTTCTCAATGACGCTGGTGTGGCGGCAGAATCTCCTCCATCTCAGCATGAGCAGATATTTAATCTGAGCCAGATGATACGATCTGTCGGTGTAGAACTGTGGAGAAATATACAAAAAGGAAATTGGTTTAAATGAAATTACTCACGTTTACATTCTTCCATATTGGCACTTTTTTATGATCTTTTGTTTTCTGGAGTGTTTGTAACATCCTTACCTGGTGGAGAAGTGGAGGCAGACTGTCAGGAGTGTACTCTAAACTCAAGCAGCTATCCAACTCCCTCTGCATGACGTCGGCCTGAGACTGAACCGGCAAAGCTTCAGCCACCTGCATCCAGGAGGAAAGTAATTAAGCAAAAACCCAAAATCAAGTACATGTTGATCTTTGAAGTGAGAGTTAAATATCTAAGTATATAAGAGGTTGTAAAGCCTCTAACGACTTAGAATTTGACAAAATGATTTCAATTAAAAGACGAATTTTCTGTCTGACCTGAAGCCCTCTCCTCAGTGCATGTTCTCTCTCCACACGGAAGAAGGAAACATCTTTTGGAGGTTGAACAGAACTGAAACAAAGCTATGAATTTATTACAAACAAAAAAAGCTCTTGGCCAAACAGCATTGAAAGCAAGCCTATGAAGAGAGAAGACATCATAAAATCTTTATACAAATTAAAAGTTGAATGAATTTAGCAATAAAATGCATCATTGGTCAATTAAACACACCTTCATTTTTTATTACTGCCTTCTGACTTTACGTGATATGTTTTATCTTTTAGCAAGTTAGCATGCTAACATTTGCAAATTAGTAGTAAATACAAAGTACAGCTGAGACTGATGGTATTGTTATTTGTTTTTTTAGGTATTTGGTAATAAAACAAGTATTGGACATATAACAATTTTGACCTGATTCTTGCGTTAGATGAAAAGTTAAGGAATCAACAACACAATCATTTTTTGGGTGAATATGTGCAGCATATTTCATCCAATAGTTGTCCTGATGATATTATAGTCAACGGTACAAATGTCACCACAGGAAAATTCACAGGATAACCAAAGTCATTAGGATTCTTTTTTCTGGGGACGATTAATGTCTGAACTTTATTTCATGGCAATCCAATAAGTAGCTGTTAAGATAATTGGAATTGGCAGCTACTAATAACAAACGGTGCTTAAGCAATTTTGAAAATCAGTTTTACATATTTAAATGTAATTATTGTTTGCTTATCATGTTGTCACTGAGAATGAATCTGAAAAAGTTCAAATTTCCTGGCAATCTAGACATATTTTCAAACATATAAAAAATTATCTGTTTAGAATATTAATTTGCCTGATGGTTTTACAACAAAAAAAAAAGAGCATGAGTGTTAGTTGCCAACTGGATCACATTTGGCTTCCAAACTAGTTGAGAAGTCATTAAATATTTCTAGACATCTTTCAAAATTAGTTTTAAGATGAACACAGAACTTTACCTCTTCAGCAGATGCATTTTTAAACATCATTTTAGTGTCAAACTCTACACAAAGATTGTCCTGCACAGTGAAGCTCAAACATCCATCTACCAAGAAAATGACATTTTTGAGTGGAAGGGGGCTTTAAATTCAACGTACCTGACAACCCATATAGCAAAACAAAGTCACACATCTGACAGATAACAATCATCAATCAACATCTGCACCTGTAACATCTGGACGGCACTGATCTTTGAGGAAATCCATTCTCCTCAATTTCCGCCCTGAGTGCTGAGAGTTGACGTGACAGATCTGCCTCCATCTGCTCCACTTTGACAGAGGAGGAAACTCTGTACACGTCACACATGGCTCCGGATCAACACGTCTAGGAACTGGGGAGTCCAAACAATAAAAAATAATAATAAACTGTCCTAAGTCCTGCCAAATCTCTGCCTCCTCATGCTGACATGTTGTGGTGTATCCATGGAGACAAACGTTTTCCTGTGCTTCAGCTGGACTCAGTGACTGCATTTGATCTGTAGAGGGCTCTAACGTTACACTAGAGTCCTTTTTGTGGCTCATGATGTCAATGCTGTTTGGCTTTGTTGATACTTACCAATTAAAATGCCATTTTTAATATATAGCTCATGATGCAAATATATGATTATGCACCAGTTGTTGAGCAGCGCCTACCTCAGCAATCATGCCTTCAAAACCTTGACTTAATCTCAGCGGGTCCTTTCCTCTTGGATACAGTGTGTGATTGGCTCATAGCTCATGATGTGATTACCCAATAGCAAATCGCCTCCTCGGAGCCTGCAGAGTCAAATCTGCAGCTGTGCAATTCCTCTAGAGACAGAAATAAAACAAAAAGGTGGATCAAATAAACTCCAGATTTTCAGTGGTTCTTTAAGCTTTATTTACATGCACCATCTCTGATACAGCCAAGATAGGAATTGGAATTACAACTGGCAATGTCAACGTGGTGTCTCTTTTGTTCTTTGTAGGAGCAATAGGAATAAATGGAGTTTGAATATTATTGGCAGTGAGAGTCACTCAAGGTTAATGTAGAAAAAAAATGGAGCTTCAAGTTGGTCGTGAAATCATCCATGTGAAGCTAGAAAAATGATATTTGGAAGCATACTTGTGCAGAACTTGTGTAAAAATCAAACAAAAAAAGGCAAATGGGATTCAATATTTCTGTGACATTAATGTCAGTTAAACTCAACAGGGCGTTACATTGTTGTTTTTTTTCAACAACTCTAAAGGAGGACACCATTTCAGGCATGACTTGCCGTTTGTGGTGGTCAAAATGTTGGAGAGCATTAAAACAAAAGTGCTTTTGCACAGCTCAACCACACGTCAGATGGAAATAAGCACAAAATATGTACATGTGGAAAATAAAATAAATAAATCATTTAACAAGAATACAAATTCAGTGAAAATTGACAGTTTCCAGCTGATAAAAAAAAATGTAAAATAAAAAAGTTCATCCTGTCGTTCCTACAAAAATTATGCTGATGTCGATTTTTTTTTTTTGCCCTTACTGGTTCCTAACATCTATACACTGTACGTCTTCTTATTTCCACTTAATAAATGCAGAAATATTTTGGCAATATTTAAATAATGTAGTTGTTTCTTTCTCAAATGGCAAAATTGCTCTAAGATACTACACAACCTCCTGTCACAGGGTTGGAAACACTATTTGACCCCAGCACCTGCTGTAGTGCTGATAACAAAGGGGAGGCCACTGATGCTGCTCCATCTGCAGCCACTCCCTGCTATCTTCTTATTTATAGCACCAAGAACTCCTTCAATTTACCAACTCAAAAATATTGTAGCCGAGTGCTGTCGAGTCTCTTAAGTGTGGTTATTTTCAATCCAAATAGTCCTACGTGTTGGATAGTGTAAAGGGTGTCAACTAGAGCTACATCATGTTTCCTACTAAACACGGTCCTTAATTCTGTCCTAAACTATGTTTACTGAGCAGTACTTCCAATATTGCATTTAATGGAAGAGGAGGAAGAGGGGGGAGGGAAGATGGTGGAAAGGGTTCTGCAGCAGAAACACCATATGATCAAGACTTCAGTAATGCACCTCTTCAGAAGGAACGGAATTCACAGTTATGTCACTAAAATCACAGGGTAAAATTTGCTAAGTAAAAATAAAACATTACGTACAAAAACCACACAATGTAGATCGGTTCACATCTTGAAAACATATTAACCTCTACAGATTGATATTTGGTGACTTTGTGCATCGATGGGGGGGGGCTTTTCATTAACACTTGTTTTTTATCTTTTAGTCCATTTAGCCTCTTAAAAAAAAGTTAAAAATGAAATAAAAACTAGTCAAGTATCCTCCACTGGAACGTAATCATGTAACATTCTCTGCAGCTTTTTTTCTGTAAACAGGCTGTCACTCACAACGGGCTGACAGCTGGTTTGGCAAAAATGTTTCAGGTTCAGGTATGAAAGGGTGTGAAAGATGAGAGAAAGCAGGGTTGAAGACGTAATTCATCTTCAGTTTCATGTATCACTTTGTGATACTGCACGAGTGATTCCCTGAGACTAACACGAGTGGATGCGTTTCATATAGTTTTTAACAAAATGTCCTGTACTTCCCGTCAACACTGTTGTTCACACCGCCCAGGCATTGATCTTTTTTTAAAGATTATTTTTTTCCTCCTCTGTGAAGACACCATTGTGTGTCTCGTACGCTTAAAATACAGTACTAAACTTAATGCCTCACATTCAAAAAAATGGGGAAAAAAATACTACATGAGTACACTTTTACATACTTTCTTTCCTCTAGTTGCACGACGCAGGACAATGAACCCAAATTTACATATGTCCCCCACTTTGTTTTTTATCCCCATGCTCAGCTCTGACTGAACCCCTCAGCTTTGGACCCAGCTTTGAGGGGAGGTCTGATTGGAGCTGGAGAAGCTTCCTGAATTCCTGTTGGCGTTCTGGGCGGCGGTGAGGCGAGAGTCAAAGCTGAGGTCCAGGCAGTCTGCGTCCATCAGTTCATTGCGGATGATGGAGTCCATGTCGCACTCGAGACTGCTGTTGTACACGTCGAGGTCCAGATCGGCGGGAAAGCGGTCCTGGCCGGACAAACCGGAGCCGAGCTGCATAGAGGTGTTCTTGCTGGGGGACTTCAGGTTCGGCTGCTTGGCGTCAGCGGGACCGGCGTCTTTGTCCGAGGTTGACAAGCCAGCTTGCCAACCGGGCACCGAAGAGCTTTGGGCCTCAGAAGCGCCGGCGTGGTTCACCAACGCGTGGTCTTTGCGCAGCAGCAGGGCGTTTCGGCGGGAGTTCTGCAGGGCGATGGCGGTGCTGGCCTGCGACATCAGCGGGTCGGACTGGGTGAGCATGACGTTGCTGGGGCTGTGGGAGTCCAGGTTGAGCAGGTCCTGCAGGGTCTGGTGGTCGCTGAAGTGCGAGAGGCAGGAGAAGGTGGTCTGCTTGTTCTCCTGGATGGTCTGCATGGGCGACTGCCGCAGGCTTGTGATGGACGGCGGGCTAAAAAGAGGGTTCGGCCCGTAGCTGCCGGCGGGGCTAACCAGACTGCTTCCTGAGCAGCTGAAGGTAAACACTGAGCTCCCGTGCTCGGTGGAGCCGTTTTCTTCCTCTCCAGGAGGAGGCTGCTGGGCTGCTGTCAGGCTGATATTGTCTAAAAGGTCGTCCATCAGGTTGTCAGAGAGCCCGTCGTTAAGGTTCATGGTACCTGCCAGGTCGGAGAGCCCCGTGGGCCCCGTGGACGGGGACATGCTGCTGGGGCTGGAGTACAGCATCGGGGAGAGGGGGGAGTCGTCGTCGGGCACCTCGTCCAGCTCCAGGTTGGCCAGGATCGGGGACAGACGGCCGCTGAGTGTGCTGGCGTTGGAATTGGTCCGGGAGCGGAAGTCCGTCCAGGCGTCCAGCTCGTCGCTGCTGCGGGAGGTGGGACTCCCTGTCCACTTGGAGAGGCTGGAGGAACTCTCTGTGCTGCCTTCTTGAGCTGCCTGCAGCGAGGCTTTCTTCTTGGTGGCCCGTCCTCGGGCTCCTTTGATGTATTTACTGTTATCCATAGATACGGCCCGTCGCCGGGGAGCTTTGCCTCCTTTCCCACCTTCTGGGTTGACCATCCACCAGGAGCTCTTTCCTGTTCCTTCATTCTGGACTTTCACAAAGCGACTATGGAGGGACAGATTGTGTCGGATGGAATTCTGCAATTAAAAACAAATGAAAACAATTAAATGCATGTTTAATTAATGGTCTTCCTACAGAGCTAGTCAGAGCTAATGAAAACTAGAGTGAAATTCCATGTGCGCCTAAACATACTTTGTCACTAAAGGTGATTCAGATATAATAATAATAATAATAATAATGGATTTTATTTATATAGCACACTTTAAAATACAAAGAAATCTCAAGGTGCTGCACAGGGTAGAACAATCACAATAATCAAATATAATAATAAAACACTAAAAACAAACAAAAAATAAAATAAGAATTTAAATTAATTAATTAATTTAATCATAATGAAATCTAAGAATATCTATTAAAACTGAACAACCACCCAAACACAAGAAATCTAAATTACCAAGACCTTAGGGGAAGGCAGAGAGGAACAGGTGAGTTTTAAGATTTGATTTAAAAGCGGTGAGGGAGTCTAAGGCCCTGATCTTCTATTGAATTATACATCCCGACAATACAATTCCGAGGTGACAGCTGAATGATAAGAGTTTTTAAACAAGTCAACAGTTTTAGACACATTTTACTTGGAGGTAAAACAGAGTGAATCTGAAATAATAATCCCTCACGTTACAGAAAAACTTTTTATGCTCACAACTACAGCAAGTACAGTAGAGGAAGTTGGTCTGTGAACTGTGATGGACGTTTACAACAGACAGTTTGGATACTTTGGATTGAAAGTTAATTTCATGACATTGGAAACAGTAGCTGTCAAAACAATCTTATCACAATATCCATTTAGTTTCTGTTATGGAGTTCCGATCAAACCACACAAGCTTCCTCAGCAGCATTGTGGATGTTCAAATTTAAATACATTTTGAACTCAAATTAACTTTCAATCCAATCTTTATGACAACATAAAATGAATTACTACAATTCCATAAAAACTGAGCATCTGCTGAGGAAGGTTTTGTGACACCCTTGAAAGCTCCAGAGCAGCTACTGTAGGACCTTGAGGTGTTTAGACATTAGTCATTTTTGCTACCTTTTGTTGCAATGTCAACATGTTCCCAGAATTCAACAAATAACTTTGTGAGTATAATTATACAAATGACAGACAGGATGAAAAAAAACTTTGAAAATGAAATCAACAGATGTAATAAACAAGAATTTGCCTTCGAGACATAACTGGCCTCTCTGTGGGTTTTTTAAGAAAATTTATAAGAAATCTTCTAAAAAATCTTAAAAAGAATAATTGAGGGGTCGCTAGATGTTTCTGAGACACAAAATCAAGTATGATGACGGGGAATTTTTCTCGACCCTTTGTATCTTGTGAAATACTGGATATTTTCAACTCCTCAGGCCTCTAAAAATCCTTCAAATGAAACAGTCAGCCAAGGAAAATCCCTCTTTGGTTGAATTACTCACAACAAAACTACTTGATCGGTCACAAACCAAAAAAGGTTTTTGATACTAACTATTACAACCAAGTACTGTGAACAATGCTGCAGTGACTTATTCTTTGCACCTCACACTGTGACCCATTTCTAGCTCTAAAACGTCTACAGGATTTCCCCAGAGATGTTTCCTAACCATGTTCAAAATTAAACAGCTGGAGCCTGCTGACGACCGCCGGCGCTCCAAGTCACACTGACGAAGGAGTCAAAAATCTCTGCAGTCCAAAGGCCAAGTTCACTGGGAGAGGGTCCAGCATAATTCTCTTAAACTTGAATTAACTTGAGTAAACCGAGGTCTTATTTAAATCCATCTCTCAGAAGATTAAACTAATCAAACATTAAAGAAGCTCAACGCACACAAACTGCAGCCACACCAGGCTGACCTTTACCTTCACCATATGGTTCCTATAAAAAGCAGCTGTTTGGAAAGTTTCTCTCCAGCTTTGTGATGACTGAGAGATCACAAAGGAGTGTTTGCCACCGTTTTCCTCTAAATGCAATGAGTCAATGACCCACTGACATCAAACGTACAGCAAAGCTCGCTCTCAAGCCAATTAAAGGATCAAGTCAACTGGCAAACACTTTCATCACCTACAACAACAAAGCACATGGGACTCAGAAATAAAACTTCTGGTACTCGTTACTCTTTCTTATTTCCACCCACCATCAGTTAGCGGGAAGGGATGGGGACTTTTGCTGACCACTCAGAATGAACCAAAGATCTCCTAATTCACTTAAAGTGCTGACATTAAAGAATAAGGTAGTCCGTTTATGTATTTTTCTTCCGGTTAACAAATTATGGAAAAAAAAAGAAAAAAAGGCGCGCTAGTCCATCTCGTAATACTTTACCGACTTCCCTCTACTAAGGCACTCAGCCCCAAGAACAATTGTTCCTACAGAAGATTTATATCTTTAAAAGAATTGTTCAACATTCTGGGAAATACTTTTTGTTGAGAGTTATACGAGTAGATCGATACTACTCTCTTGTCTCTACTGCAAATATGAAGCTACAGCCAATTAGCTTAGCACAAAGACTACAAACAGCTATCCTTTCTCTGTCCAGCACTTATAAAGCTCACGTAACATCATGTTGTATCTTGTGTCTTTAATCTGTGCAAAAAAAAGTGTGAAAATTTCCCCCACATTTCCAGTTTTTTAGCTAGCTAGTCTAAACAAACCGGCTACAGGTAGTTTTCCACTAAAAAATATCAAACTATTCCTTTAACACACTGTAGTTTCTAGCAAATGTTCCTCAAACACAAGTAAACACTTTTGTGGAGATTGTTTCCAACCATGAAAGAATACTCTCTACTGAGTATTTACAGCAGCTGGATGGTGTATTGAGGAGAAACTCAAAATAAATGTAATACGTTTATAACCTGAAGGCTGGTTGATAATTAAAAGAAGATAAATCTTTGATTGTTTGATGAAGACTGCCAAGAAGATGAAGAGAGTGCAGGTGTTAATAAAACAGACTGAGGGAGAAACTCAAGAGTGGGCAGACTTTGTTTTTCGATTTTCTTCATGTTTTCTTCACCTGCAGAAAACACAAAATAATTGCCTCCCCGGTACTGAAGAGATAATCAGAGAAAAATATGGTTTGTCAGAGAATATAGATTGAAACTATAAGAATCCTATTTTCAGTTTGGTATATCACAGATCTCTTCCCAATACAGATTGATTAAAGATACCTAAACTCAGGGTGTCTGCCAATTAAGAGCCAAAACAAATAAATGATAAATTGATTAGTCGTACGACATACATGGCGATTAACTTCATAACTGGTTGTTTCTATTCATTTTACATAAAAAAATTAAATACTTTATTTTAACTTTACAATGGTGGATATTTGCTGCTTTTTTAATTTATTTAAATTTTGGGGGTTTTGAACCGTTTGTCACCTTTGACAACTGGGATCGACAATTTTCACTATTTTCCGAAACTTAATAGACTAAACAATTATTCTTTTAACTGAAACCATAGTAGTGTGATGATTTATTGATAGTGAAAATGATCGATCGAGAAGATTGGAGAGATGCATCCCTATTTTCAGCAGGATTTGAGTGGCGATAAATTACTAACTAATTTAAATAAAAAAGGGTATGTTTGTTTATGGATGTTTTCCTGAAGAACTGCCTTGTATGATACCTCATATCACATGTGTCACCTGAGCCTGAACAGAGTAAGTCTGTAAATAATCAAATTGACAGACTTTATCTTTTAGAACTAAGTCATTAGCAGCACAGTTGACGCAATAAAAGCTCTACCTGTCCTGTTCAGCCTAATAAAATCCAACACACCAGCCCTGCAATAAACAAATAAACCTTTGTGACACTTTGATTGATTCTGGTTGAGCTTGTCAAGATGGTTTTCATTTATCTCTGTGGTCTTAAATTTTAAATATTGCTGTATTAGATAGTCTTAAATTACAGCCGGTGGATGAAATAGCAGTTACACTTTGCAAAACAATAAAGTACAGAACAATTACACATAATTTATAACCTAAAAAATATCTAAAGACCTCAATCAACTCTTTGATGCAAAATGTTATAAACTGCACAAAGGCTGTTATTTATTACAGGAATGCTGAGGACATTTGCAGTGGACATCACAACAGTCCTGCTCTATTCTGGATAGTAAAACAGTCTGTTTGTACCAGGCCTGCTCCTGAAAAGAAAGATCTAGTGGATGTTATTGCATCTTTAAAGCTCCAGCGACATGATGCATTTTCTGAATGCTGCACAGGTAGATACAGTAGGAGCCATGCAGCGTTTAAAAGATAAATCACAAAGAGCAACTCCTGCCCGCCCCTCCCCCACGCAGCCACAGCAGCTCTGCAGCACCCTTTGAGCAGAGCCTCGTTCTGAGCGGGGGGACTGGAGCAACGCCAGTTTAGCCAGAGCCAGATCCAAAGAGAAACACTGAGCTTCTCTCACACTGCTACACATTGACCTACATAATTTATAGTCAGCTGATTGATTCTTGTGCCCGGGCCACGTGAAAAAGACAGTGTGGCACACAGCGGAGGGTCGAGCCCCTGGCCGCTCGGCTGTATATTATGTTTGGATTCACAACAGCGAAGGGGATTTAACCTCGTGTTGGGAGCTGCACACAAAGGTTGTCATTGAATCTGGTGTGGAGGAGTGTGACAGGTCCGGATTTACGACCTTTTCAGTTCCACCCTCAACACGCTGAGGAACTTTTTTTTTTTTTGCACACAGCCCCTTGTGCAGATGACCACCCTTTTAGGCTGATTGCTGAATGTCACAGCTACAAATCATCTCCCAGGAAAATGCTGATGTCAGCACTTCTTCTGAAACCCTAACATTAACCCTTTCCTCTGGGAGAACAATATCTGCCCCTGAACGCATCTGGTGTCAAAACAAGAACAGAACACAAACAGCTTTAAAATAAAAAAAAAAAAGTCTTAAGATTTAGTTTCTGCACAAAATAACACAGATTCCACTAAATTAAATACCACGAACTGTCTGTCGCTTCCAATAACACCTTTTTTGTTTGTACAGCTGATAAACTTTGAAGATTTTCTCACTTTCACGTCCCACACTGTGTCTTTGTTTCTGTAAAATGTTGTGTTTTTCTGAGAGTTTAAATAAAGAAAAGACTGTAAAACGACAAACAGTTACACCTTAACCAACTCCAACACTTGAAATGTTGTGTGCTTAATTTATGAAGGTGTATACATAAAATAGTGCCCTGGAAGTACTATGTTCACTAAAACTCTTCCTGTGATGCACCAAATAACTATGCTGATAACAAGAGTCAAATATAACAAGCACCTAAAACATGAATGAAAACTGACCGCCACTAATCTGGCGTATTAACTAACCAGCTGATTCTGTGCAGATTAATAAATTATTAGCATCAATGCACTGCTTGTACTTCATTCTCTGATTCCCATCAACATGTCAAATCATCACGTTGACCTTTGAAGCACTATCTTGACCGTTAATGTGATTTCTCCATTAAGAAACTCCCTGGAAATCGGCCCGCATCCCACATCCTACAGTTGTGCAGGATTACAAACCTATTTCCAGAGTTTTGCAACCCCCACTCCCACCCCCCAACCCATTTAAATCCTGCAAAGCCCAAAGCTTTCATCAGACTTGATTCCATGACAGATGAATTGGTTTTCCAGGCCAAACTAATCCTTAAAATCAAACAGAAGCTGGGCCTCACTGGAGCTTGTAAGAGGGCCCCTGTGCTTCAGTGTGTCTGAAAGTGAAATCAACTTTGCATCGCTTGTTTTGAGTCTGGACTTTCATACCCACCGCATTCGTAGTGTGCACTCTGATATTTGTTTGAGTGCACAGAACTAATGGTGTGTGTGTGTGTGTGTGTGTAGTTTGATGCACACACCATTACAACTGTACCCCTACATTTTGACAGCAAACTGGGTCATTTTTACACCATGTGCTTGTCAGGCTGTCACATTCAAGAAGCACTACCCTGAGCCTTCCTCGTAGCACTTATTGCATTCGTACTAGTTGTTGCACTCACTGTATTCGTATCAGTTCGCTGCACTTATTGAATTCGTATTCGTTTACTGCACTTATCCTATTCGTAGTAGTTTGTAGCACTTATTATATTCGTATTAGTCTGTTGCAATTATTGTTTTCGTAGTAATTTGCCTCTGCACTGTACTTTTGCTCTGGTTTATGCTTTAAGATGCTTGTTTAAGAAAGGAGATGCACTTATGACTCCTGGTGACTAGTAGTTCTCTTGAATACCTATGTTGAATACACTGATTATAAGTCGCTTTGGATAAAAGCGTCTGCTAAATGACTGTAATGTAAAATGTAATGTAATTCCCCATTTTCCCTGCTGCCCATTTACACTGACATCCAAATACAACTTATAATAAATCCCTTAAATCATCCTTGGTGTCTGCAAATAACCTGTTTACACCCCCCTCCTCCTCCTCCTCCTCCACCTCCACCTCCACAATAACCCCGGCTGTGTGCCTTGTGTGTCTTCACATGACCACAGAGTGCTCTTTGTTATGATGACAGCACCAGCGCGTCACCGCCGCTCACCTTCCAGCCAGCAGAGCTATTGCTGTCGCCTTTGTCCTTGAAATATGGCACAGACCTCACCATCCAGTCATAGATTTGGGACAAGGTCAGCCTCTTCTCCGGGGAGCTCTCGATGGCTTGCGTAATGAGGTCTGCATAGGAGTAGTTGCCCCAGGCGTTCCTGCGGGCGGAGGACTTCCTCAGCTGCTGGGAGGCTGAGCCGCCCAGAGCCGCGTTGGGGGTCTGCGCCGAGGAAGGAGAGCCATCGGCGGCCTCCTCCCTGCTGTAGGGGCCGCGCTGGACCGCCACAGGCTGGGACACGGAGGACTTCACACCACCACCACCACCACCACCACCACCACCTCTCTGCGCACCGCCATCCTCCACCTCGTCATCCTCCTCTTCGGGGATTACGTCAGTGTCATTCGTTCCGGGCTTGTCCGCAGCGGACTCCGGACGAGGCAGCGGCCAAGTGCAGGACCGCGGCCGCTTCTGGGGCTCGAAATCCGGATCTATCTCGACGTTGGAGGGGGAGTCGTTGCGGTTGCGCGTCGCAGCCGTCGCCGCCGCCTCGGCCATGTTAATCTCAATATCTCGCTCTCTGCACAAAGGGTTAGAAAATCACTCGGGTCGCATGCCATCAATGATGCTTCTGATACAGTTTATTTACTGTGTGCGTAATGCAAAAATGTCCCAAGCCTGCAGCCCCAACACGTGTCCGTCTCTGCGTCCTCCTGCAGGGCGTCTGTCCGCGATCTAGGCTGGACCAGCATTAACAAAACATTGCCTTTATTTCTCATGCACAGCCGACACCCTGGCCGACGTGCATTGCAATATTTTTTTCCAGGGTTTAAAAGATGGAAAGAGGCTTCCTTCATGAGCGCCACGCGTAAAATGCGCTGCGATCCCCCGCAAACGTGCCAAAGAAAAACCCGAGTAAACCCTCAGTGGCACCGCATCGGCGTTATGGCTCCGCACACAGCTGCCATCTTGACCGTTTCCCCAAGTTATGGATCATCCGTGCAGAGAGCTGCTGTCCACACACCATCAAGGCGATTGCTTTCTCAAGGCCCTGCAGCTTTCTTTAAAAAAAAAAAAAAAAAGGAGGAGGAGGAGGAGGAAGGGGCTAGTGGAGAAATGTGGCGAGGCTGAAATCCGTCCTATCTACAACAAACATAACGATGCATTCTCTCTGTGCATGTCTGCACATCTTGAACAGACCTGCACGGTCCTCCAGCAGCCTGCAAACACACTTCATTCAATCTGCTGCTGCTGCTGCTGCTGCAAACGAGTCCGAGAGGAAAGGAAAACCTCACAGCCCTCTCTCTCTTCTCCCCCCCCTCCTCCTGGACGGCACTGGAGTTAAAGTGACAGTATGGAGATGTCCGCAGGCCAGTGACATCACTCTGTGTGTGTCTGTGTGTGTGTGTGTGTGTGTGTGGTTACTTTACAAGACCAGGGGGATTTAAGAAGACAGTAAAGCTGAAGTAATCTACTGTCATTTAACTTAAATAATAAATGAATGAAGTGGAAGAAAAATACCATCACCTGTCCGTCTTTGTTGAAAATGACTTGAGAGCAAGAACCTTGCACCTTGAGATTTCTTTGTATTTTAAAGTGTGCTATATAAATAAAATAAAATAAATAAGAAGATTTTGTGCAACATTTGCTCTAAAGTCTGGAATATGAATGTTGCTGCAAGATGAAAGTTGCAATCAAGACCATAACCAGGACATTCAATGTATATAATAAAACCTCTAAAACGTTTTTGGGTTTTTTTTTTTTTTTTTTTTTTTTTTTAAATCAAATTTATCTCCCACAGCTTGTTTCAAAGGACCACATTACTAAGAGTAAAATTATGGTGGATAAATACTGAATATACATATATATATATATATATAAATATGCATCTATATAAACATATATATATATATAAACATACATGTATAAATATATAAACATATATGTATAAATACATATATACATATAAACATATATGTATAAATACATATATATATAAACATATATATATATATATATACACAACACATATACATACAAACATATATATAGATATATATACATACACACACACACACACACAAACATATATACATAAATATTTATGTATCCATTTAAATCTTTAAAATAATAATTTACCCAAAATGAAATCTTCCTGTAAAATTATCAATCTTGAATTCATCTCCTCCAACACTAACAGCTTGTTTTTAAAAAATGTAAAACATTTTTTGGCAAAAAATAACTCGGATTCCACTTAATTAAATACCATCAACCGTCAGTTTGGTCCAATAACACTTTCTTTGTCGGTACAGCAGATAAAATTTGAAGATTTTTCTCACTTTCACATCCCACACTGCTTCTTTGTTTCTGTAAGACGGTGTGTATTACTGAGAGTTTAAATAAAGAAAAGACTTGCGTAAAAAGGCAAACAGTTAAACCTCAACCAACACTTGAACCGTTTTTAGTTTCATTTATGAAGATGGATACATAATATAGTGCCCTGGAAGTAACATTTTAACAAAACGCTTCCTGTGATACATGTTCTGTTTCCTTTTTACCCACCAAATGAAAATGCTGTTAACTGGAGTCAAACGTTATTTTAACACTTCACAAGCACCGTTCACATAAATCACCAGAAATAAAACACAGTTTTAAATCTCTCAATTAATCTGCTGCCAATGTATTCAGGCTTGCATTAGAATCATAAACAACTCATTGAGATGCATTATATTTTCAAAAGACAAGATTAAAATGTCCCATAAATCTTCATAAAAGTCCTTTGGGAATCCATTTCCAAAAGCCGTCCAGCTCTTTCCCACAGATTAATACAGTTGGACCACTATATTATACGGAGTTAAAAGCAATATGACACCTTAAAGTTTATCTTAAAAATGATCCGGAAAGTGCAATGTCACAATAAAGTCATAAAATGCCTTAAGATTTCAATAAATATTCCCTGTACTTCATTTGTACACATGCTGTTGATCAGTCCCACCGGGTTTGTGCGTGATAAGATGAGTGGGAGTAGTGTTCACTGTTTTTGGCAGAGAGGAGTACAGTTTATGGAGGTGGTGTAACACGGTCCACTTTTTAAAAAAATGTTACACCTGTGATTTAACGCTTCTGTCTCCTTCCAACCAATATTCTTCTGTCTGCATCTCTGTGAGGCGAGACACTGTCCTCTGGAAGGCAAACATCTCCTCTTCTCCACTGAAGATGGACAGACTGCTGGCTTCGTCCTGTTAAACAACAGGACGATCAAATAAACAGTTTAGTGAAACTCCGGATGCTAAGTTATTATGGTAACGTGCACTTAAGGGCATCAGTCAAATGGCTTTACATTAGATAACATTGGACAGAAAAATCACCTTGTAATGCAGTCACTACACAAATATTTACTCTTTATCTTTACATTTAAAAGCTTTGGTGTGTTAAGATCATTTTAAACCTTAAGGCTTTACAAGAGATTTATTTTAATAATGTTTTAGGATTTTGTCTAAATGCTTTTCATGTTTTTTTCAGGCAGTCAATTTTGTACTCTGATCCTGGATAAACTTAATTTCATTTAAAAAATATATTTTTATGGGACATTTTATGCAAACATTACATTTTTTTATTGTATTATTTACAGCTGAAATAAAAAAAATTGAAAACCTAAGAAACGTACCAGCATCATGAAACAAATCAATATAAGGCAATTGGTGAACTACAGTAACAACAAAATGGTGTAAAGGAAAATCTTTGTCAATGTTTATGAAACCATAAAAAAACAGACAACATTTTGGAACATTTCTCTTTTTTTTTTTTTTTTAAAGGAACTAATATTCACTTTGAATAATCTGAACCTTACTATTGTTCCATCACTACGTTTACTGTAATGCATAACCAAAATTAGATGCAGTATAAAAATGACAAGGATAAGATATGGATTTCCATTATTAAAGTGGTACATTTAGAGGAGGGCTTACTTGATTTAATAAAAACATACGTAAAGGCTGAAGTAGTGGTTAATACGATTTTTTTCACCGACTGACTAACTAACTTCCAGCTGTGTGTCTAAAGCTTCATTCACTGACGGCTGACGGCGTCATCCAGCTTAATCATCAACTTTACGACCAAGTAGTCCACACCCAACATGAAAAACAGGTTTAGCTTAGAAACCAGAGTCGGAGCTCTCACCCTTTTCAGCCCTAGATCGTCCATCAGGATGTGGCTCTCGTCGTGACCGTGCCCTCCATTGTGCACAAAAATATCATCCAGTGGATGATTTGCAAGAATCACCACCCGCACCTGAAACGAGAGACACTTGTTATAAAACTCCCAAACAAACAAACAGCTCAGGTTTGGTGTTTTTTAGTGAAGGTCAAGTGTGGATGTAAATAACAGATGTTTACCTTGTGGTCGTAGAGGGCATCCACCAGCGTTATGAGCCGCCTGGCTTGAGTTTTCTTGTTTAGCGTCAGCAGAGGAATGTGTCGGATAAATACGGTGTCAAACAGCCGGGATATCTCCAGGTAGTCGCTGGCCCCTAAAGGCTGAAACATTTACATTCAAAGTGTAGAAGGCGCGATTATATTAATCCTAAAAAAAAAGAATAATGCTACACTGGTTTAAGTTGCTTAACGACTTTTGTATTTCCTATTTTTTTTTTATAAAACCACGCTTTGTCTTAAAAGGCTTGTTTATTAAAAACCTGTAGCTTTATGACTTTGTGTTTATTTGTCCTTTTCTTTAGATTGCTTCAGGCGCCACAGAGCAACGTGTGAGTCAATCATTTAAAAAAGACAAACAGGAACTGTTCAAACATGTTTAAGTTTTAAATTCAGGTTGAGTAACCAGCATTTCAAAAGACACCAAACAGGTTGAAATACAAGAAACGGTGTATAAAGTAATACACCATAAATCTGTATTTTTCTATTTTATGTAACAAGCAGCAGTTAGGTTGTTTCTGTTATTACACGTCATACAATGCTATCATGATATAGCTTCATAATACAGTATGTGACGCTATCATACTGTGTGGATTTTTGAGTAAAACATCTTTTAAGGCATTAACGCCTCTTTAAAGGCATTAAAGCTGGATTATGTCGCAGAATGTAGTAGCAATCTAGTTTTGATGCAAAAAAGACAAACATTTGTAAGTTTTCACCATCAATCTGAAAAACTGAAGAAAAACATGCATTCGAAATAGTGTGTGCGACATGCAGAATCATCTTTCACACTTTATGGAGGCACATGTAAATGTATAAGGGCATTACAGCTGGATTGTGTCACATCCAGTTATACTGCAAACCTAACACATTTGAACGTTTTCACCATTGATCTGAAATTCCTGGGAAAACCTAAATGGTTTGTCCATTAGGAACGCTGCTTTAATCCTCATGTTCACATGCTTTTTTTTATTTTTTAAGATGGGGCATTTCATGCATTTAATTGATAATGATAGTGGAGAGAGACATGAAATGTGGGGAATGACATGCAGCAAACGGTCCGGCCAGCAGAGAATCAAAACAGACATTCACTGCTCATTTGCTCCCCTGTGACATGCCTCCTAACCACTCAGCTATCAGGTCGCCCCGCATATAACTCAATTTTAATAATGGACATTCAATGCAACAATAACATGCAGGCAATTGAGTGCAATTGTTCACTAACAACAATGTGAGCAAAAACTTGATTAGTGTGATAAAGAATGCAAAACCAAGCAAAACATTGTGATAAACAAACATCATTTTAGCATTTATCCACTGAAAGACTTCAAAAGAAGTCAAAACTGAGGCACATTAAGAGTTTTGCCACAATTGTGTCATCGTATCTATTGAATAATGTGTATATAAAAAACATAGAAGTCTGAGAGACTTACTCTATCGCACAGCTCCTCAAACGTGCAGTCTGCAATGGTCCCACATGCTTTGTTCAGACGGACTTTCCTGTTGTTCACATTCAGAACTCTTGGTCGTGTTACTGTGGAGAAAAACAGTGTGTAAGTACACCATGTGGTATTAAAAAGGGTAATTTCTGTAGTAATACATATAGAGTGACAACCACATTACATTTCAGCTGTAGAATTAAGTCAAGCGTCCACTTACTGTCGTTTTGCTTAAAAGCCAGCTCATCAAACATCTTGTCTAGCGTTGCTTCTACATCAGGCTCACTGGAGCTGCAGTAAATGTAGCATTAAAAACACTCGTACAACGGATCAAAATACAGCTCGCAATGACTGACTGTTTTACTTCATGGGTTTCTCACAGGAAGTAGAGTTTTCCAGCAGACGGTCTGTTCCTTCTGCGGTAATCTATCCCAGAATCCAGGCGGAGAGTTTGGCAATATCTCTGTGTGTGAGAGACAAACAATTAACAAAAGGTGCATTTAAAATAACAAGAAGAAATCTGATTCATGTCGTCTTTCTTTACCTGCAACACAGCAATAAATGGCACGAAGTTGACTCTCTGCAGACCGTTTTTATACAAGTCTGAAGGGAAAGAGTGGGTCATCAGTTTTTTTTTTACAATTTCAGGCACAAAAAATGTCTGTAGTCATGCCGTCTCATTAAACAAAAATAATTAAACAATCTTGAACACCTATAAAAAGGTATGGGGATTTTATTTATTAAGTTACTAAAACAAATGCATTGAAAATGGTAAATAGAAAGGCACACTGTACTGTATATTAGACAAATCCTTCTTTGACACGGTAAGTTAATAGGATGTAGATCAAACGCATGAAACATTGGGATCAGTCGTGAGTTTTACATGTTTTCAACTAAATTTAACGCATATATGCAGGTATTTTAACACAGGAAACCTGTTTGAAATAGGCAATGGATGCCTTTCCCATTGCCAGTAGACAAGTATGCCATTCTGTTCATTTCTGGTGTTTCATGTTCAGCGGCACAAACACACTAGAATAAAGGATTAGTAAACATTGAAAATGTAACAAGGGTTACTTCTTTTTTTCTTATTCGGTCTCTCTTCCAAACTTTCAAAGCACTTTTATCCAGTGGGAAAGTGGCTAAAGTCAAGTAGCAAGAACTGTTTCCGAAGGTATTTGGAAAGACAGAAAACATGACAGGATGTGTTGTAACTTACCTACAGGGGGACGATTAGAAGTGGCCACAACAACAACACCTTTCAGAAACAGATTCTCAAAGAGCTGCTTGAGAATCATGGCATCAGCGATATCAGTCACCTGAAACGTTTGTTACAAATACATTTACTTTGGGTGAAACACTGGAACGACACTGTTTAGGTAAAAGGTTAATTTCACAACAAATACTGTCAGACTTTAAATGCCTTTGTGGTTTGTAGAAACATTAAAAGACAATTACCTGAAACTCATCAAAGCACAGAAGACAAGCCTCCTCACTGATCTCCTCTGCAACTGGAGCAATGGGGTCATAGGATTTGGCCATTTTACCTGCCTTCCTCTTTGGCATGCTCTGTTTCAGTCGATGGATCCCTAAAGAGAAATAAATTTAGTCTTGACTCTGTCGGGCAAGTACAAGAACAAACCAATACACATGAATACTAGAAACTGCTGAGCTAAATCTGACAAAAACAGGAAAACACCAACAACTACTTTTGATAAATGTAACATCTCTGTTCCCTAGTTTGGAGTGCAACTGTTCACAAATGGAAACAGAATAAGTGAAAGAGGTGTAATGAATGTATATCTGTTTAATACAATAACATTATAGAGTGAGAGTTATTAGCTATACATTTTTTAAGTTACATCTGACTTTATAAAACAATGACACTCAATGACACTTTTACTCAACCCATTTAATGTGCTCTGTCAGCAGCATGCATATATATATAGCAACATATAAACAGCGCTTTAAATGTTACAAAACCAACATGTGGTGGCAAAAACAGGAAATATAAGCTTTGTTCAGCAACCACAGCGCCGCCTCGTTTTGCAGGCTTTGAATACAGCATGTTGAGAAGAATTCATCTCACACCGGTAAAGACATTTAACCGACTAAAACATGTTTAGATTCTCTCAGAATAAAATGCAGACAGTGCAAAGGACAGTATGGAGGCTTCATTTTAAGGTTAAATATGACGTTCACTTAAAGCCGATGATAAAAACACTAAAATCATTCTAAACATTTGGCTTCAAACACAAACATTTTAACAAGAAAGCAAAGTGTCACAGCTGCAAATCAACCTGCACAGAGCTGCTGATTTAGTCAGACGCCTGTAACCGCTGACATGTGATTTGATTCATAAATTATTGATGAATAAATAGGAGCGGGCCAGAAAACAGTGTCACCCTTTGGTGGCAGCAATTTATGACGCAGGATGTCAGTTGGATTTAAATAAACTTTAAAAAAATTGATTAATGTCATGCTTGAAAAGCTGCTCAATGGTGACAGGAATTAAGAAAATGTAACAGAGTGTGGGTTGATATTTTCTCTCCTCATAAGAACAAAAGCCATCATTGCCACATGTTTACAAAGATACAAGACATGTGTTTATGTAAAGCTGGTTCACTGACAATGTGAGAAAATGTACATTCTGGCAGACACCTCACCCATCTTGAACTTATTCCTTCATACATTCATTTGTGGCTTCACTCAAAGCTTGAAGAATAATTTGCCCCCTTGTGGTTGAGAGGAGCAAATAAAGTAAACTATGACAGTGATGAACATTATTCACACGTGTGTTAGAAACATGAAGAGTACTCACTTTTATGCACGTCCAACATGAAGCCGTGGAAATGAACCCTCTTTTTCTTTTCAGTCTCAACGTAAGAATAAAACATGTCCATCACCATAGTTTTTCCTGTGCCTGAAACAAAAAGAAGAGCATGTGACTTAAGGGATTTTTATTTTTAAACATTTAATTTGTTTGTAACTCTGGGGACCAGCTCTCTTACCAACATCACCGTAGATATAGTAACCTTGAGGAGCCTTCGGTTTTGTGAAAAACTGAAAGAAGAAAACAACAGGCAGGTTCTGGTGTTACAAATAGACCCATAAATAAATAAATAAGTCCAAATCAGAATAGAAAACACCACTGAATTATCTCGAAATAATAAAGTTAATTAAATAAATATTTGCAAGATTCATATCTAAGTAAATAAGTTTAGTAAATCAAGTTCTTAATTGAACATATGCGCAACAGTTTCAGAGAAGCAGTCGTCAGCACTCAATATGTACAAATATGTATGAAAACAATAGCATGCAAGAACATTTTTTGAATCTAAGACACAAAATAGTTAAAATATAGAAATGAAATAGAATATTATGAATCCAATAACGTGTAAACTATAGTACTGTGATAGACTGATACTGTTACTGTAATGTAGAAGGTTGTGCAGTTCTGTAATAAATAAAGACAGGTAATACACACATAAATATACTGCTGTGATGGTTTAACATTTTGTTAACAGGCAGTAGATAGATAGATAGATAGATAGATAGATAGATAGATAGATAGATAGATAGATAGATAGATAGATAGATAGATAGAGCGATAAGTCAATAGATCGATAGATAAACTATAGTAGTGTGATAGACTGGTGTAGAGTAGTGAAAGAATGAATAAACTTTAATGTAGACAGGTTGTGCAGTAATTTAGTAAATGTATTTGTCTAATGAAAACAGGTGATGCACATACACATATATGCTATTGTGATTATATAGGCTTATCGACGGGTAGTAAAATAAAGATGAAGATGTATAATTTACAGTACCAGTCAAAAGTTTGGACACACCTTCTCATTCAACTACTTTGAAGAATCTAAAATATAAAACATATTCTGGTTTGTTGAGCATTTGTTTGTTTACCACATAATTCCATATGTGTTCCTTCATAGTTTGGATGTCTTCAATATTAAAAAAATAATAAAGAAAAACCATTGAATGAGAAAGTGTGTCCAAACTTTTGACTGGTACTGTATAATATAGAGAAATAAGTAGCATTAAGGTTACAAAAGAAACCAAGAGATACTGAGGTTGAACTTTCGAGGTCCACTTTTCCAAATTCAGAGGCATTAGATACAAGTAAATAAAACTATTTTTATGTGTCTTGAGCAGTGTGTTTTATTTTTTTTAGCTTCAATGCTCCTTGTCATACATAGATGTGCATGTCTTTATAACTCTAATCTATTATGCAATCTCAAACACTCTCTGACACGCTGGTGTAGCAATAAACTAACACCTTCATCAGCATTAAAGACACTTTAAATAAGAAAAAGAATGGAAACATCAGTCATCATTTGGGGAGCTTCTTTCTCTACCTTAGAGAAGAAAGACACCGGTGTGTTGCTGTATCCTCGGAGCGTTTTGTGGAGCTGATCCAGGGTCTGCATCACCGCTCTCTGGTGCTCATCCTCCCGCAGAGACCCGTCTCTGAGCAGCCCGTTGTAGTGATCCAGGGGCCCGAGGAACCCTGCGGGTCTTGCACCCTTCTCCTCCACCTCCTGCTGCTGCTGGGCTTCCACGGAGTAACCTTTATACAAGGTTCATTTTAAGAGAATGCATCACATAAGAGAAACTAGTCCACCGGGCAAACTCTTCTAACTCTTCTATTATCGACAAAACTCACCAAAAACTCGTCTCACCTCTTCTGCAGACCTCTGTCAAAGATGTCAGCAGCTTTCTGGAAGAATATTGTTCTTTTAAAACCCACCTAAAGCCCAGTAAAGCTGACGGTGACATCTTCAGAGACAGCGGTATAAAGGACGCCGCCATCTTGGTTTTGCTTCAACATAACTTTATTAACAAGCACATAACAAACAGACGCGTGTATCCCCGTCGGCCAGCAGGGGGCGACATTTCATTCAGTAAAGAGACTAGGAGCCTAGATTTGATGAGGATATTTATGATAATAACAATAATCTTTTGTATTATCAAGCAGATATGAAAACTATTCTCTGGTTCAAATTTTTGAGGATTTACTGCTTATTCAGTTTTATATGATTTATCTTTTGCATAAACATTTGAGCACCTCGAACTTTGGGAATTGTTACTGGCATCTTTTTGTTTACTATTTCTTAGTAAAAAACAAGAAATAGAAAAAGTAACCTATAAAAATAATATTTTTTTTGCTGTCTTAATCCCAATCTTGCGTGACACACACACACTAAACCTGATTTGGCATTATAAAGCTATATAACTATACCAACTAGTGAGGCAGCATCTACTGAAAATACTAAAATGCATGAAGAGGAAAATTAATGTCCCATTGGTGTAAATGTAGGCTAAATATGCAACACCTGAGTCCAAGTCATGAAACACCTAAAATGACCTATTGTGTTTCGAGTGGCAGTAACAGGAACTGCAGAGAAACTGCACATGTTCAAATCACTGAAATATAAATACAATGTTAATATAACATTGTAATGTCATATATATATTTTTAATGTTTGATTAATCTGCAGATTATTTTCTTGATTAATAGTTTTGTTAAAAAACAAAACAATAGTGATTAATGCCTGTTACATTTCCCAAAGCCTTAAAATGTCTTGTTTTGTTCTACCAACAGCACAAAACCAAAATATACTTAGTTTTATTCTTTGTATGAGATAGAAAAGTATCAAATCCTCACATCTGAGGAGCAAATATTGGGCAATTTATGCTTGAAAAAATGACTTTATCATTTTTGCTGATGAATGTTTTCATCAATAATGAATAATGAATGAATCAACAAATTGTTTCAGCTCTAATATTGTTATCTTCTGTTATATTAGATAACCGTAGTTTGATTATATATATAGGGGATGCTGATTTTTTTCTTGATGAGTCGTTTTGCCTATAAAATTGTTAGGGTAGCTGAGGGTTCATGTCCTCAGATGTCTTGTTTTGTCGGAGCAACAGTCGAAAATCCTAATATATTTAGTTACCTATCATATATGAAAAAGATTAGCATCAACTCCTTGCATTTGTGAGTCAAATATTTGGCATTTATGCTTAAATTTTTTTTTATAATTCAGTCATAAAAACAGTTGCAGATTATTTTTGTCTTGATTGATTACTCGTCTAACCGTTGATGCTCTAAATAAAAAAGCCTCACTCATATTTGACAAATGGAAACCCACTGCAGACATGGAGAAAAATATCATTAGAATATTCTCATTAAAAATAAAAAAAACAACAGCAGAAACTCTGTCCTCAGTCTAATTATACTTCCACAGCACTGAGCAGACAAAAAAAAAAAAAAATATGGCAGACAACCGACAGGGTGTTACAGGGGCTTATAGGCTTGTTGCCATGACAACAGAGGAACCCTTCTCTCTCTGTTTCTCTCCATCTCACTCTCTCTCTCTCTCTCTCTCTCTCTCTCTCTCTTTAATGCATGCACACACACACACACACACAAACACACACATACACTGTCACTCTCTGTCTGTCTGTCTCTGTTGTACACACACACACACACACACACACACACACACACACACACACACACACACACACACACACACACACACACACACACACACATACACTATATATACAGTATTACAGTGGATTCTGCCTTGCTTTGAGACCTGTGCTCTGGGAAAAGAAATATAGGAAACAAGGAGCTTAGGGACACTCCACATCTGTTCTGGATGGTGAGTGCCTGCTGACCGGTTATTGTTTGTTTACATACTGTATCCTTTTGAAAGATCTGCTTAAAATAATCTGACATTTCAGATTATTTGTTCATTCTTGCTGCATGGGAGATGTGCCACATGTTTATTTTATTTAGCTGCTTCTTCTTCTTCTTCTTTTTTTTAAAGATTAGGGTGGAAGCTGTCATCGTAATGGTAATTCATGGCTGGGTAGCCATGGTGAAGTCAATTTCCCCCTCCCTCTGCCACTGCTGAATGCATTAGTCTAATGAGATGTCTGCAGCCTGTGTGCCGAGCAGCAGCAGCAGCAGCAGCAGTAGCAGTGGTGTGTTAACCAAAAGGGAGACAAGGAAAAAAGCCACATACAGCAAGAGCAGGATGGCTTTCCATTCATTGTTAGGGATTTAGCTTTAAAGTCACCTTTAGGCTTCTGGGATTTAAGACAAAAAGGGCTTGGCTCTTGGGCTTTCACAATAGAAGACAGCAGGTAATAGACAACCCCCCTCCTCTCTCGGATTTATGAGTGTGTTATCAGTGCAGGATGGAGGTGCTGTTTCCTCCACAGCTCATGCATGGCTGCCTTTTGTGTTGTTTGCTTATTATGGTGCTCTGCTAAATGCTGCTCCTCCAACCGCATTGCACAGCTGAGTATCCTGCAGTCTCTCAGCGTTTGGGATGTTGCTGTTGTTCACCGCTGCCAAGCCATTCTGCTCCCTCTGTGTCTGCTCTGAAAGGATGCTAATGCTGCTCTCTAATGCATAGTTGCTGAGGCTGAGGGGGAGGATTACTGTGCAAGGGAAGTGCATGTTTCCTCTGCATTTCTATAGCTTGTGCTCAATGGTTGTTCCCTTTGTCTGCAGCTCCAAATGAGTGTACCTGCAGCAGCAGCGGCACAGAAATCAGACGGCAACAACAGTGAAATGCAATCAGCTGCAGTGGCTCCCTCCTTCCTCCCCAGCCAGTCGGGGAAGATACCGGGCAGGAAGAGAGGGAGACCCCCGCTCCGCAATGTCGCCAAGATGGATTTTCCAAATCGTTACCCTGAGTCGCTCCCTCCGCTCAAAGTGCCAAAGAAGAGGGGGAGAAAGCCGGGCTTCAAGGTCAGCCAGATGAGGGGGGAAACTGGGGGATGTGTTGTGGTGTGTATGTGTGTGTGTGTGTGTGTGTGTGTGTGTGTGTGTGTGTGTGTGTGTGTGGATGCAGCGTGTTTAAAAATGCATGTGTACACAGAAAGACCCAGACACACCGGCTCCATGCCCTTCACATTTAGTGGGACCCCAGTGTAACAGAGAGATACTTTAACATCTGTGCAGCTTTGTTCTGCTGTAGTCAAAAGATATGGAAATATATTAATGTCAAAAGGGGAAGTTGATTTTTGTAAATATGTCTGTTTAATCCATAAAACATGCAAAAAACAAATCATCATTTGTATCATATAATCTACAGTTTTATGCCGATTTGATGGCCTGATTATTCCAACATCCTCCTCCTTGCACGATTTACTAAATAAATGATATGCCTGAAATAAACAATGCTATAACTTCTTCTCCTGCAGCTCAAACCCAGGATGGTGATGACACCGTTGGCTATCTCTCCACCCAGCAGCACCCCTGAGCCCGATATGAGCTCCATTCCTCAGGATGCCGCCACCATCCCCCACTCTGCCACGCCCCAGGTGCTTACAGGTAAAACACTCTAAACATCATGTAAGCAGCACCAATGGCTTTTACGATCCACGCCTGATTTGACAAAAAAAAGTCACATCATTAAGACAATGCTAAAGGTATCTCTTCTCCATCCCTTCTCCACCCCGGCATCAGTCTGTATCTACATCAACAAGCAGGCCAACACGGGCCCCAACCTGGACAGGAAGAAGATCCAGCAGCTCCCCGATCACTTCGGACCCGACAGGCCCTCTGTGGTGCTGCAGCAAGCCGTCCAAGGCTGCATCGACAGCGCCTTCCTGCAGAAAACAGTGTTCACCCTCCTCACACAAGGCTACGGGGGAGAAAAAATATCAGGTGTTGTACAAAGACCTCCCTCAGGTGTTGCTTTCTATTTGTTCAATATCTTTTTTGGTTTTAGTACCACTTTACCTGAGGTTGCAAAACATTACTGAAGTACTTTACTAACCTGCTTTGTGCGTCTAAACTGAGATGTTGTTTAAAGTGGTTCCCCCTGTTTTGCTTTCCCAGCCACATTCGATGGGAAGCAGCACCTCCTCAGCCTCCCCGTGGTGAACAGCATCGACTATGTCCTCCGTTTTCTGAAGAAGCTCTGCCGCAGCTTGCACTGTGAAAACCTCTTCAGTGATCAGCCCATTACCCAACACAGCGGTGGCTCCTACCAGTCAGATGGTACTTCTAAATCTGTCTAATAGAAAGCTGCTACGCTGATACAAACAAATTCCTTGAGTTCATTCTGACTCTTGTCTTGTCTGTAGCTGAAACATCTATGGCCGACGACTACCATTTAGACCAGTCCGACGGCAAACGCTACTCCGTGGACCCGGGCGATTCTGCGTTTTGCTCCATAAGCTCGTCCTACTCGCCAAAGTCGTCCTACGGGTTTCGTTCGTCGCAGCAGTTCTCCAACGGCTCGGCCTCCATGAGCATGTGCAGGCAGTCGTCCACCAGCCCGAGCACGTTCCCAGAGAGCAACAGGACAGGTGAGGAGTCTGGAAAAAGACAAAACTTAGATTCCTTCAATGTTTATGTCTCTGAGGTAAGAACGTACAGCTTGATTTCTTTCCTTTGTTCTTCCAGGAGGTTATAATGCAGCTACAGAGTCCCAAGACTCCAAAGCTCCACCCAATAAAGACCCAACCACCTGGTCTGTGGAAGATGTCGTCTGGTTCATCAGGGATGCAGACCCCCAGGCTTTGGGCCCCCATTCAGACGTCTTTAGGAAACATGTAAGTTTGTTTTTGATCGTGTTCTCGACATGCTGACTTGTTTCACCGCTGATTTAATGAACGTCCAGTGGAAATCACCTTCTTGTTTCTGCTTCCCCTTCAGGAGATCGATGGAAACGCTTTGTTGCTCCTAAAGAGCGACATGATCATGAAGTACCTCGGACTGAAGCTGGGGCCGGCCTTGAAGCTTTGCTACCACATCGACAAACTAAAGCAGACTAAGTTCTGAAAACCCTCTACTATATATTTTACCTTCCTTGAATCCAACAATACATTTGAGAACGGTCTCCAGGTCTGTGAGCCAATGGGAACAGAGTAGGGTCCCCAAGAGTGAGATGCAAG
The DNA here is from genome assembly GCF_027596085.1 of Anoplopoma fimbria. Classification (NCBI taxonomy): domain Eukaryota; kingdom Metazoa; phylum Chordata; class Actinopteri; order Perciformes; family Anoplopomatidae; genus Anoplopoma; species Anoplopoma fimbria. Next base: position 6,434,454 of record NC_072463.1, on the reverse strand, counting down.
TATAAAAGCAAATGGGCAGCTACTTTTACAGAAAATGTAACTTGTTTTTGCTCAGAAAGAGAGGGCAACAGTGACTTATGCGTGAAAAATATGCTATAAGTGAAGTAAAAATCCAAAAGAAAACAACACAAAGACATACACAAACATAGCATTTTAATATTAGCAGGGTGTAAAAACAAGTAGGATCACAGTAGAGTATAAGTAGAGTAAATATAAGCTTCTCCAACCTGCAGTTTATGTAACATCAACAAGTAATTGAGTATTTCTTTCACAGATAACACACTATAAGAAAGATGTTTTAGCCTGTTTTTTTACCTTAAGTTAAAACTCCTCAAACCTGCAATAACTGAAGTTTTTTTATACTTGAGGGCAACAGAAACAATACACACCAACAGTAATACAGAAACTCCATTGGTTCACAGATCTGGACTCTCCAGACCTGAGGTCCACGGTTGGACCCTCTTGGTAAATCTTGCGGAAGATTTCCATGATGATGTCCCGTAGTGATAATCACAAATTCACCCCTCTCTTCTCCTACTTCCTTACTTACTCTACTTTTGGCACAGATTTTAAACTAAAAACAGATTCAGATGAGATTGTGTAACACATCCTTCATACACGTTAAAATACTGTAATCAGTAAAAGAAGGCCATATATATATATATATATATATATATATATATAATCTCACTTTAGGATCTCATGTTTACCAATCTATAACTGTGAGAAAACAAACAGCATTAAATATACTACATTGCTTTTTGATTGAGAGAAAAACATTTTGATACTATTTTTTCACATTACTGTGTAACAAAAAAAGTAATGTTCCCATTGGATTCTTTTTTATTATAATTTTAATATTTAAAAAAACACTTTAACCTAAACAAAGCATAGCCTACAAACAGTAGAACGACAGTAGCTTTCTTGGTAGTATATATAAAGAAAAAGAGAGCATTGTGAATGTGATATATTTATGTTTCAATATGCAAGATTGTTACATGCCAATTATCTCCATAGGCTCTTCGTGTATACTCATGAGAACGTTTCTTTTTTATGCATATATTTCTATGTTTTTATCAAGCATCAGTGTTGATAAAGAAGCTGTCAAAACACACTCAACACTTAAATGTTACACTGATTAAACCTAAACAGCCATGTAAATGGTTATAATATATAATATTGCTTTTTGTATGCCACTTTTGGTGTACAGTATGCATCCTTTTTCAATCAATTAACCTTTTTAAGTGAATGCTGCTGTAAAGACATTACATGTAAGCCATGCCTAGTGAGATCAAGCTGAGGTTTTTTTTATTTTGAAAGTCACTATGAATAAGAGTTTTAGAGAACGCTGAGCGGATCGGTTCTCTAAGCTGGTGCTAAAGTTATCTATGTATTTTAACTGTTTGCTTTTGTGTTTGTGAGATGTAAAGGAAATCATATGTGTATACTGTACTGTGAGCATTAAATTAAGAAATCATATAATCAGAGATTCTCGTGAGACTTTTTATTTCCCCCACTCACGATTCTGACCCGATGGGATGCAGCTGTGACGGAGGTCATCTCTTGATTTTATACCTAAATTTAAATGGATCCAGAATTGGATGTGGGTCCACACGTCTGAGAATTATTTTGGCTTCAACACACACGATTTAACAAAGGTGACCTATATCTGTGGCTCCCAAACTGGTGTCCTCCAGGGGACCTTTACAGCCTCTCAAGGGGTCCTCATGAATCAGGAACAGATTCACTTCTTAACTTACTGTATATTAGCATCATTAGCACCCACATTACATCATATACAATCTGGTCAAAGTCTCACCTAACAGCCAACATTTAGAGGCAAATGGACCAATGCAGATCTATTAAAGGCCCCTTTGCCTTAAAGTATTTGGGGCATCTGGCTTGGATTGATCAAATTAAAAGTGAAATATGGTGGGACTTTAGCCAAGTCTGGATCAATATATGCTGGAGCCACAGGGCAAAAAATAGCTGCTGTGATTGACCATCTCTGTATACTATCTGACCCCAGTTTTGCTGTGTAACGTAAAGAAAGTAGTTTAGGAGTATGCAACATGTAGCTAAGCACAACATCAACAGAAATAAGAAAGCTGTTATGGTAATAGTTCAACATTTTGGCGAAATAAGCTTATTTATGTTATTGTTGAGAGTTAGATTTACCGAACCACTCTTAAGTTGGTTCGGTAAATATGACGCTAAAACCTGCAGGTTAGTTTAGCTTAGCATACAGACTGGGAACAGGGGGAAACTGCTAGCCTGTTTCTGTCCAAAGGGAGCACCTCTAAAGCTCACTAATAAACATATTATATGTATTTTTTTGTTTAATCTGTATGTAAGCCAAAGTGTTAAAACGACAAGTTGTGGTTCTACAGTGGGTTATGTATACTGGACTATTTCTTGGCCTGGAGCAGTGACTTCCTGGAGTTTCCACTGGTTGCCTGACAACTGCTTCCATCCAGGAGAGACATCCAGTTTGTGTGAAATGTAATAAAAATGTATACGATTTAGGATCAATCTTTTTGAGATCTTTTTTAGACCTTTGCCGCTGGGAAATAAGCCTAAAAGTACAGATTATTGTAAACCTGCTGTTAACTGTATGAATAAAATGTTAAAAATTGGACTTTTGGTGTGTGGTCCAAATTGTCTGAAGGGTGAGCAGTAGGTGATTTATGATGAATGGCCATGCACAGAGTGAACATGGAGGGGGCCCCTGGTTGGTTATCCAGCTTTTGGTTCTAGTAATTAAACTCCATTATTATTCTTAAAAGCACACGTTTAAGGACAAAACGACTCAAATATTTCACCCTTATGTTTTAATGAATCTTTAATTTAATGAATCTTTAAATCCTGGTTAGTTACAGTGGATTATTTGATCAGGGGCCAAAAAATATCCCTCCCTCCAAAAAAAAAAAAAAAAAAAAAAAAAAAAATGTATTTCCTGCTGATGAAAATTTCCAGGCTGCTCATCCTCATCACGATGAAGGATCCGGTTATAACGTGACAGGATCCAGCTGAAGCCAAACGCGAGCAGCACAGAGCAACAGCGGACTTATGATCAGGCTGTGATGCACACGGGTGACGCCGCGCTCCTGTAGTCGCATAACCACAGACTGGCGTGGGATCGGTCCCTGCTGCCTCATCTGGAATAACGTCGGGAGAAATCCAGAAATTTCATTAGGAGGGTGTTTGTCATTTAAGGAGTGCGAACAGTGTTGATAATAATAATCCAAACGTTTCCATCGGAACAGGGGGGTTTCTGTACTTTGCAGAAGCCAGAGCAGACATATTCCGATAGAGATTCTCCAAAAAAATATAGGCTGTAATAAGGTAAGAAGAGGTGATTGCCTGCAGAGATTTATGTGCATGTGTTAGATTTTTCAGATTATGGATGCATGCAAACGGTGAATGGTTTGTGTTAATGTGTTAATGCATTGTGTTTCATATTTATCTTGTGTTTTTGAATGAATGGAGTCGAGCCCACAGAGGAGGCTGGCACACGGGCAACCTGCGCATCCCTTCAAATGTAATCCACTGCGTCTCTGCTGGGAAAGAAATAAGACAGGAATAAGACAGGGAGGGATCATTTGACTGATTTTTTTGGGGGGAAAATGACAATTAATTGGCTTTTATGCCGCCTTGAACGCGGCTCTGCGGTGGCACCGATGGAGACGTTTTGCGCGTTAAAACAAACCAAAAGAAAATAGGTCTGTTTGGTTATGACATTTTCACATGTTATTTTCGTGCAAAGATGTCATCAGGAGCAGGATGGTGGGATCTAATCTTTAACCAAAAAAAAAAAAAAACACTGTCACTGCGTCGTTTCCATCGGAATGCAGCAGCAGCAGCAGCGTCTCCCTCTCTGTGCGCTTTAACGGTGTAAACTCAGATTGTCATTCAACCAAAAGCGTGAAATGAAACAAATCATCTGTTGGCCTTTTTGGATCAGAACATGCTTGTCACACCCGTGGCCTGTGCGACATGCGGCGGATGTTTTTTTTTATCTGTAAAACGCCGCAGTTTACTCGACGGGTTTTTTTTCCTGCGCTCCGTGAAACAATTTCGTTTTGTCATCTTCCCACTAAAAAAAAAAAAAAAAAAAAAAATCACCGTCTTCAAGGTCATTCACCGCAGCACCATTATAGACGTCAAAAAAAAAAACAAGATCGGTTCCCATAAATACCAGTCGTGCTCGTCGGGGTTGGTTGTGTGACACGCAGCGTGTTGCACATTAAAGGATTGTGGTTTGCACTGATTTTGGGCTGCAGCTGCACATTTCTGCTGTTTGTTGTGGAAGGCCCGAGCCAATGCAGTGCTGTCTGGTGGAGGGGCCGTCCAGCCTGCTGCTGCTGCTGCTGCTGCAGGGATGTGTGGACCATATGTATGGTCTCAAGTGGTGGAGGCTCTCCCACCAAAAGGCCCACCCTCTGATATGTGCAAATGTAATTCTGCTGTTTCATTTCTTGAATTATGTATTAAGAATTGACGCAATCTCCAACATCATGGAGTCAATATTTAATGAATCTGGGGGCTTCTGACCCGGGGGGCTGCTCTGGTGTGGTTGCTCAAAGTTGTCATGATTGTTTCCGAGGCCCCTCAGTGTGGATAATCCCACTTGATTGGTCTGCAGATTGCCCACAACTGGCTTAAACACTATATTATATACAGACCACTGGATTATAAAAACACACACTCCCCATTGATCCAGATTAGAGCAGGCCTATAGTTCTCCTGCACGCTGTCTTCCCTCAGGTCTGGGGATTTTTGCTGCAGCAGTGCCCCTCTTACAACCGAGCTTTGTTGTCATTGTCGGGTTATAGAACAGTGTTTGCAGTGGAAACTTGATCGCGGCGATCGAACGTTTAATGAACTGGATCAGCTTTGACAGTGATGATCCAGGTCACTGCTACATGGGCTGCAGACCGGCACGAGCAGAATGAAGGAGGGGGGGGTGGACAGAAATAGAACGAGAGCACCAGGGAAATGTTTGCTGCCTTCTCAAACATCCCCAAAATACACACACACACACACACACACACACACACACACACACACACACACACACACACACACACACACACACACACACACACACACATTCAGTCTCGGTGCCCGTGTTTGAAGTGGAAGTAAAAAAAAGAATAAAAAGGTAGTTTTCTGTGCTGTGCGCTCGAGATGTTCCCACTGTCGTCGCTCAGGCATAAATAAATGCATTATTCACGTGTTCTTGCACCACAGGAACCATGGGAAAGCAGAACAGCAAGCTGACTCCCGAGGTGATGGAGGATCTGGTGAAGAACACAGAGTTTAACGAACACGAGCTGAAGCAGTGGTACAAAGGCTTCCTGAAAGACTGCCCCACTGGCAGGCTGAATCTGGACGAGTTCCAGCAGCTCTATGTCAAGGTTTGTGTGAAACCACTGCCTCTCTCCTTTTATCATCCGTCTGAACATGTAATCATGCCACGGCTGCTTCCCCGTCATCAAACTGCTGCTTGTAAGTCTTTTTAAAGCCCTGCTTGAATTATTCAACACACATTTCTCTCCCACGTTTTTCAGTTCTTCCCTTATGGCGATGCATCAAAGTTTGCACAGCACGCCTTCAGGACCTTTGATAAAAACGGGGACGGGACCATTGATTTCCGAGAGTTCATCTGCGCTCTGTCCATCACATCCCGCGGCAGCTTCGAGCAGAAACTCAACTGGGCCTTCAACATGTATGACCTGGACGGCGACGGCAAAATCACCAGAGTGGAGATGCTGGAGATAATCGAGGTAAGGGATTATGGAGTCATTAAGCCCTCGCTCATCAGGGGACTGGCCCTGTTTTTTGTGTTGTTGCACACCTGCAACGCTTTGAGTACAAAGGCAGTTTCATAACGACAGAAATGCAGTTGTATTGAATTACAGCGTTACAGCTATTTCTGGAAGCACAATCAGTATAGTAAATCTGATATGTCGCAGTGATTTCGGAGTAGATTGACAATTCCTGTTGTGATAAATGTGCTGTGTGCATCTACACCAGTGCTGTTCCGCCCTATTAGATAAACTCAATAGGATAGGATAGATAAACTTCACTGGCAACAATTGTTAAGTTCAAAATATGTTTTTTTATGAATGGGTTAGAGGTTATTCAACTATATTCATTATATTAAAGTGTTTAATGTTACAGTTAGATTTTTACACAATTGAATTGTCAATGTTAAAGGTGCAAAGTTTCTAGGTCTATTGTCTCCACGCGGCTCTCAACACGGAGATGGTAGAGCTGGCAGCTAGAAGCTAACAGTGCTAACAGTGCTAACTGTGCAAACAACGGCAACAGTGCTTCCAGAGCTAAACGTGTTTACTTGAGGGAGAACTGGAGTGTGGGCGGCACAGAGGGAGAGCGACTCTGTTCTTTGTTCTTCTTTGTTGCAGAGAGATGTTTTATTAATGCTCAGTTTTTTTTTTAATTTAGCACCTTTAAATGGTTTAGTCAAGTTATCATTCATACAGCCTCCACTTTGAGTGCCAAAAGCTGGACATTTCAACCATTTATCCTTTACATTCAGCTATTTCACAAATAAATTAATATTTATTTATGAATTATTTGTAATCCTATTTTCCATAACATAAATATGTGAAATATATTCAAATGTATTTTCTAAATAAACCACAAATTCTATGTTTTAGTTTAGTTTTAGTTTGTTTGGTTTAGTTGAGTCATTTCGTTGAGCTTGCAGTGAAAAAGTACGGTTCGTGGTACAAGTTACCCCTGGTTTGGAATCACTGACCAACAAATGAACACGTGTAAGCTTTCGCTGGATTACATAAGAACCCGGCACTCTGCTAATTTCTCTGCGCGCCTCCCTCACCCACAGGCTATCTACAAAATGGTGGGCACTGTGATCATGATGAAGATGAACGAGGACGGCCTGACACCACAGCAGAGGGTGGACAAGATCTTCGGCAAGATGGATAAGAACAACGACGACCAGATCTCGTTGGACGAGTTCAAGGAGGCGGCGAAGAGCGACCCGTCCATCGTGCTCCTGCTGCAGTGTGACATGCAGAAGTGAGCCTCTTACCCCGCTCGCTCCTCTCCCCCCCGTCAGTAATCCACACACTCTGGACAGCAGCACATGTTTTAATGTCTCATTAGGTTCTCTGCCATTTCCACAGGAAAAACAAAAAACAAAACAAACAACAATGCTTGGACGATTTTTCAATGGACTCGCTTCTTGTGGTTGTATGCATGAGAATGTCAAATGCTGAATAATTTTGAATATAGCTATACGATATCATACATTTATATTTCAAAAACATGCCAATGTGATTTGTGCACAGTAACCCTATACATTCCCATTCAACCTTAGCTTGTAAATCAGTGGAGCACTGCATTCAATTATGTTCCTGCAGTATTTAGGATCCCCAGTGTTCACTGCTGCTACTACTGTACGCTTTACATAATAGTAACAAAACAATAACTCCTATGATAATTGTAACTGTCTCTGCTATCCAGACTTGTTGAGCTCTTGGAGAATAGAGAGGCTCCTGTCTGTTCCAGATGTTTTCACACGATGGAACCAAGAAGAGTAGGTTCTTTGCATGCATATATTACGTGTCAGAAAAATATAATCTCTTACCTTTTGCATCTTTAGGTGGTTATAAAAGAGAAACCCTATGGAATTCATTTAGTATTGTTGCATGGGATGTACAGTGTGTGACTCATCAGACCATTCGTTCACCTTCAGTAATGTGGGAGCATGCTTCCCTCCAGTTTAAACACGTGTATGTGTGACACTTTATTTTGAAAGATATTTGGATTGCAGTTGTGGGCTTATCTCCAAGGAAGAGCTTTCACATTAACATTGTATTATGTTTTGCTTCAGTGACTTCTGGGATGAGCAGGAATCCATTTATGGAGCAGCTTTTTATTAATTATTGTACTGCTGCCGCTTAATCTAGAGGAAAGGCCAAAATTACAGCTGTCATTAGGCACAGTACTCATGCATTATTCCCCACAAAGATCCAAAATTGGCTTCTCTTTCAGGCTGCATATTTAATTTAGACGTAAATAACTTAACTCAGTACATATCAAAATGTTTACAGAAAGGAAGAGCACTGTTAAATGAGTACAGTCTCGGCTTTTGACCTTGTTGCTAGGAGCTCTCTCTCTGGGCCGTGGACCTTACGAGAGGGACTCCGCCTCCAATGCAGCAAAGAATAGAAAAAGGGAGGGGAAAAAAAGCCTCTTATATGTTTACTGGACACACTGCATTCCTACTTTTAAAACTTTTTTGTAAGGAGAAACTTTTTATCGAAAGGTCTCATCTTATATTCCGTTTGCAACAATCATTAAAGATGCAGGACCCTCATGAGAGGCGCTTGATAAAGCTTTTGAAAGAGCGTTTCAGTGTGAGACGGCAACCGGATGACGGTGTGGGTTCAAGTTAGTGCAGAAATTCTCTTTCAACAGTTTTACCTCAACATTTCTAGGCTATGCAAGCACGGACGGAGTGTCTGCTTGTAGTCCACTTACAGTAGTGGAGGTTGCAGAAGCTTTTCACTGTTCTGTCTCTAACATAACTGAAACCAACCCCTTCACATGATTAAAGTCTATATTATTTATACATTTCAGTCCGGTCACTATGTCCGATTCTTTGTCTCGTAAATGTTTATATCAAATATGGGAAAAAATCATAATACAAGTGACTGTATTCTTTTATACATGTGGCATGTGTTGCACCCAAAATTAATTCTGTAGTGATTAAAATGAAATAAACCATCACCAGGCTTTTTCAAAAGAAACAGTCTTAGCAGGTTTAATTCATGGTAAAATGAACACTGTGCCGATGCAGAGTTTAAGACTGCGTGAATGGATGCGTTGATGCGGTTGAAAGGTCTTAATGTTATGTATGAAAAGTAGGACCGAAAACAAAGGTGTTTAGATGATCCAAAATTTATTGTAACAATGGCTTTGATTCTTCACAGCAGTTACTGAAAACGACTGCTAGATGACCAGTTTTAAGAGAACTGGCGAGTGCACATGTTTATGTCACAGAGCCCAAATATGACCGACTCTAGGAGCAAACGTATTATAAATATTAACACTGACAGTTTCAGTAGAGTTCTGCGTTCTAACAGTAAAAGTCGTCATCTCTGAAAGCAGGCTCTTGAGGTAAAACTACATAAAAATAGCATTAAAACCTTTTCAGAGTAAAATATTTTAAAAGTAAACTACCACTCATAACGGAAATGAATGTGTTATTTAGATGGCCAAAATGTTAAAATGGATGATAAATATTTACAAGTTATATCCAGATTGAGTATCTTACTTGTGGCCCCTAGAGGCAGAACTGCACTTTACACACCAAAAGTCATGTGAACTAACCTACATCCTGAGAGGCAGCAGTGCCATCAGAGTGAGAAAACAATAAACAGCAAACCATATTAAAATAAGACCATTACTACATTTCATAAAAGAGTAATTCTTGTAATGCAGCACTTCTGTCCACATTAATAATTTCCTCTTATTTTCTGGAGAATGTGTCAAATATTTATAACAAATAGCTTGAGTTAAAGATTAAGGTATACTTCACCATGTAAATAGAGACTAAAAAAAATATATTTTTTTAACTAAGATGAACCTTTTTTTGATACATATGCTCGATTCTAATGCAAAGTAATCAACTTCTACAAGGGGTATAATCCATAAAAATATAAAATACTGAAAACGTTCTTGCATTAATAGGAATGATATGACACATTCACAAATTCATCATAGGAAACAAACCAATGACATTTACAACTACCAAACACACTCAACAATACTGAAATATACATCAACTGTGCAAATGAATAATCATCCTCATGTCTGTCACTTTTTATGTTTCGGTCACTGGAGCTCAGTTCAAACATCTTCATCCATTGTTTCACTACGAACTCTTTCAGGATCTTGAAGATGGTGGATTTTGATGAGGCTGGATTTGGGCAGATTGCTGAAAGAGAACAAAACATTATTGACACACAGTGAATAGTATTTGTTAAAGCATAGAGGAACAACAGGAAATGCCCAAGAATGCAGAAGAATACAGCAGCTTGGCACCATAATAATTAAAACATTATTATTTAAATTATTAAATATGTTTCTATTTCAATGTTGCAACTGAATATATCGCTAAAGAACTAATAACAAATTACTAAATTATATAAATCTTTATATAATTTTAATAATAATAATAATTTAAATTAAATATTTCCTACAATTTAGCATACAGTTAAAATACATAAAAATACACATTTTAAAGACATAAAATTGAAATAGAAACTGCCTTCGTTTATAATCTGTGAATACCTTTTATTTTTCCAATTTCTATTTTAATGCTGAATAAATAATCACAATTATTTATTTCAAATTATTCCAAGTAGCCACAATAAAAAAGAAAATCTATAATTGATCTGGCGGCACACTTTAGCCTCCATACAGGAAACAAAGTGAAAGTTGCCCAAATTGTAAATGTTCAAGAAAGCCTATGGAAAGGCCAGCATGTAAACAGAGGCAAGCATTAAGCAGAGCGCCACCTGGTGGTGAGGGGAGTGATGAAGATGAACTGTCGAAGGTGCTGCCGCTCTGACAGCTCCAGGAGGAGATCCAGAGAGATTCTGCGATTGTGCATATCCTACAAAAAAAGTTAATCAAAGTGAGTAAAGGCCAAACTTCTACCAATATTTTTATACACATTATGCGTGTTTCTGATATTTCTGTGCGCTCACCATGTAGACGTCGAACTCATCGAGGCATCTGAAGGGCGACTCGGTGATCTCCCACAGAGAGAGCATGAAGCAAACGGTGGAGAAGGAGCGTTCACCCCCAGACAGCGACCTCATGTCACTCACACCATCGTCCTCTCTGCCTGGAGGCTTCACCTTCACGTGTGCCAGAACAGGTTTGTTTTTTCAAGAGGTTTTTAGGGAATTTATGAGTAGAGACAGGAAATGATGCAAGAGAGACAAGGGATGATATGTGGATTTGAACCAGGGATGTCTCGATGCATGATCACCAGGATACCCCATCATATTTGAAAATGAAATGTCATTATCTTTAAGTGGTTTTTTTTGTGTTTTCTTTTGTGATAAACTGTCTTTTTTTGACGTGATTTGGTAAAACTCCACTGCGAATAAAGAGCTCATTAATTATATTTCCATTATTGTAAAAAAACACAGGAACAACCTTTCTGAGTAATTTATAATTTTTTTTAAAAACACATAAAAAGTTGACATACCGAGATTGAGAGCGTCTCATTGTTGTGATCAAAAACCATGGAGCCACAGCAGTTCATCTTTATCAGGAAGTTATTGAAGTATAACTTGCATCTGACAGAGAGTGACCTTTAGGAAGAAAAAGTAAATGAAATACATAAGCATTTATTTCCACTGCCAGTTAAACAGTATAATCGTGTATTTCTTCATTATTCTTCAAACTTAGGAGACCGTTATTTACCTACGCATTATTTTGTATCTGTTCTGCCTGTCCGACATGATGTTATCGAGCTGATCGATGAACTTCCGCAGATCTCTCACTTGGTTGGTTTTCTCTCTGTAGAGAGCGAGGGCCTCAGCGTACTCCCTAATGAGGGCAGAAAACGACATAGCCTACATATTTCTGATTTAAGACTTCAGTGTGCGTGTTCAGTGTGTAAAACGAGGCCAGTTAGGGATGGCCAACGGGCAGATTGGATTGAAGTACAAAGTAGAAAAAAAGTGTCAGTGGCAGAAGAAATCTCTGGGAAGCTAGAAGGCTCCTCTAACTCTTTATCTAACTAAAAATAACTAAAAAGTCTTGCTACAAACAGTAAAGGATCTAAGGATTTCTAGCTTGTAAGCTAGTTACTTTACAAATGAATATTTAACATATGATAAACTCAAATTGTAATGCATTGTTTAAATCAAAATACTGAACAGTAATAAAATAAACATTGACCAACAGTAAAATGCACATTTATGCACCATAATAAGTATTAGAGTACTTTTAGTTTTTAAACTTTAAGTACATTTTGCTAACAATACATGTGAACTTAAGTAACACTTTCATTGAATGGCTTTAACTTGTAATGCAGTATTTTCACAGTGTGCTGTTAAAAAGTACATATATCTCTTTGTCTCAAGCTACATTCTATTTTTGACACGACACCGGTGTTTATGAAAAGCCTGTGGTTTCTCACCTGACCACCTGCTCCTGCTCGCCGTGGCTGCTCTCGTACACTTGGATTTTCTTCTTCAGCCGAGTGATTTCGGTGTCGATGCTCCTGGTGCTGACGGTCACCTGCTGCCGCTCGGGGCTGATCTCGGTAGCTTTGGCCACATAGTCCTGTCATCACATGTGAGGTCTGATGACATTCTGACAACTCTGAATTTCTCTGGAGGCAGTAAATCCTCTCTTTGGTTCAGCTAACTAACTGTTAAACAAATGAATCGCAGCTCTTGTTACCTGTAACTCTTCCTCTCTTTTGGCGAGTTCAGTGTTCATAGCTTGGATGTTGAATTCATGAGCTTCCAGTTTGGTTTCTAAAATCTTAAGGGTTCGTTCATGTTTTGCCCACTCAACCTCCAGCTTCAGCTGCTCATCCTTTAGGTCAACAAAACAATAAAAGTCAATATCATTATCGCCTCTTCTTGAGGACAGTTTGACAAACTTAAATCCTCAGAAAGAAACATAGCGTTGTCAAATGAAAAGCCTCCACAATTCAAATGGTTTTAAAATCAGAAAAGACAGAAGTAACATCAAAACTACAGAAAATGAGTCTGCAACAGCAGCTTCTTTTGATTTCTGTAACTATTTTTAGCCTCTAAACAAAGCGATACAACAAAGTGAAACAACAAAGCTCTACTAGACCTTTAACGACTCTGTGTCATCAGAAAGCTGATCAATCCGTTCTCTAACAGCAGAGTACTTGGACTCGATGTCCTCTGCTGTTCTCTGATGTTCGTCGAGCTCCGTCTTCGCCTCACGAACAGTCTGCCTTTCCTCCTCAATCTTCTGTAGGTTCTCTTGGGCGACTTCTTCCTGTAAGACGTATGTTAAGACATTAGATTTACATGTGGTATGTTTTTTAAAAGGTGTAGGTACAAGTAAAAAAAAAAGTGATCACCAAGGAGCTGATGTCATCGATGTGATCCTCGCCAGCAGTCTCCAGCTCAGTTATTGACGCCTTGACTTGATTCACAGAGACCTGCATTGAAAATGTAAAATAAATCTAAAATGACTTCCAATTTAACTTTAATAAATGTAGATCGATCACACACAGCATCTATATAATCAATCGTTCTCTAACAAAGAGAACAAAAGGATGTAGAGAGAAAGCGACAACAGGAGAAGAATAAAAAAAATGTAAAGCAAACAGCATGACTGTTGAGTTAAATCAGGTACTTGTGCTCTTCACTGACCAGAGTCTTCTTTAGGGTCATGATGGTGTTGTTCAGATTGCTCTCCATGCTCACGATGTCCTCGGTCACAGAGGTCACTTGGAGCTGAAACCTGGACAGCTGAGCCTGGAGATTCTCCAGGTCTGACTCCAACATACTGTGACAGGAAGCATCGATTTTTATCTCAAATCACAAATCTGCACCACATATGAGAAAACAATGAAACACCTCTTTTGAAAACTCCTTTTCAAACTCTGCTGGGCAGCCAAGGAGATCATATTCCCATTTGACATAAGAGTAAAGATATTGTATAAAAAAAGGGAGTATTTTACTAAGTGAAAGCATCACAAGGATATGTAGTAAATTGTTCATAAAATAATGTTGGCAATATCACACACAGTGTTTGCTATTTTGCTAAATATACATGTTTGCTTTCTTGCAGAGAGTTAAACAAGAAGATCAGTACCACTCTCATGTCTGTATGTTAAAACACGAAGCTACATCAAGTATCTTAGCTTAGCATAAAGACTGGAAGTGGGTGCAAACAGCTAGCCTGGTTCAGATTAAAGAAACAAGATGTGATATGTTAATGAGTGATCTTTAAAAATGCTGGCGACAAAAGTGGTGTCAAACTTCTCATCGAACTCTCAGCAAGAATGCAAATAAGTGTATTTTCCAGAATGTCAAACTATTCCTTAAAGTACAAACTAATTGCTTTTATAATGCAGAAATGAAGTCAATTAAAAGAAACACAGGTAAAAAAAAAAAAAAAAAAAAAAAGAGTAATCAGTATTTCCTTGAATGTCTAACCGGTCTTTAAATTAAAATTATTTAAAAATGTAAGGGAAAGTTCAATAATTTAAAAAAATCAGCGTTGTCGTTTTTCCATTTAAAATCCCCCCTGTAGATCTTTTGTTGTTTAATATATTCAGCTTGTTATATTCACTTTTAGATGAAGATTTGTTTTTATCTATTTGATTTCCTGTCTTATCTGCTCCTTCTTCTTATACTATGGTGGAAGAAGTAGTCAGATCCTTTACTTAAGTAAAAGTATTAATATCCAAAAAGTACTGTATTAAAAACCTTATTTTACGTAAATATTATCATAAATTCTTATCTGCAAAATGTAATTAAAGTTTTAAAAGTACTGATGGGGCAGTAAAATGTACATTGTCAGTGTTTTACTTGTATATATGACGTTTTGGGATTATTAGTACTGCTGCATTAATGTGCATTTTGCCTTTTACTGCTGAAGATGTTAAAGAAAAAAAGAATTTGGATCTCAACTCCTTTATATACTTTTAGGCATTTTTATCTGCAGCAATGCATCACATTCTTTAAGATCATCATATGTTTGAATTGTAGCTGTCCTGTGAGAACCATCTATCTTAAAAAGTCACATTTCATCAGCTCAGAAAAACAACCGTTTGATGATTTCTTTCCACCTGATCCAAGATGGTTTATGAATAGTTTATTTAGTTTAAGAAGTAGGGAATTTTCCAAAAACATAAAAGGAGCACTTAACCCTTCAGTTTATCTGAAATATTTAAATGAAACGCATCTGGAGATAGACGGTTTCCTTTGGACAGGAAGGGGATGAAAGACTGTAATCTGAAAAGTAACTCGAGTTGACAAAGAGGAGTCAGAGGTCAAATAGGGTTAGATTTGGTGGAGTAGAAATAAAAAGTTGCATAAAAACTCAAGTAAAGTAGTAAAAAGGCAGTACTTGGGTAAATGTACTTAGTTACATTACATCGCTGTCGAATAGTTGAATAACATCTATTTACCAGAATCTGTTCTTCAGATTCAGTTCACTGCCAGCAGCTGGTTTCAAATTGTGTGTCAGGTTGGACTTTTCCTTCCCTCACACTTAAATATAACAATACTTTCACATCTTATTCCTTTTTGACACGGTTACCTTATTTCAGTCTCGAGATCCCCGCCCAGATACTTGGCCATGCTGAAGTCGGAGGTGTAATAACGGTTTGTATACACCTGATCTCCCTCAGCGGTGAAGGCTTCACGGCAGTTTTTAGGAGGCCGGTCTTGCTGCATGATCCTCCTCGCTTTGTCTTTTTCCTTTTTGATAAACCACAAAGCCCAGGTCAGATACTTTGCGCAACAATGAGCATCAACAGGCATGAGTGCACACACTGACTTTGATAATGAGAATTGATTCTATCCCCCTCATATCGATCAGGCAGTTGATGATGACCGGGCTTGTTGCTGTGATTATGTCCAGCACTGACGGATATTCTGGATGATGTGCTTTCCTACAAAAACAGCAGAGAAGGAAAACAAAATGTAAGAATCTGTCCAAAAAAAAAAAGTCAACAAATCTGAAATGCTTCTGCTGCTGCTGCTGCTGACCGTCCATGAATGTTGTAAACTTTTTCAGAGAAAGGGCTGACGATGATCTGCGGCCTGTTGCCCTTTGGATAGTAGCGACACATCAGCTCCTGGAGAACCGCCTCGTCTTTGTAGTTGTCGCAGCAGAAAGCCTTCATGAAGCTCCGCAGACAGCACTCCAGGGCTACAGCCAACATGGGATCCTTCAAGCTGATGCACGCCCCTGACAGCAAACACAGACTGTCAACTACAATTTGTACAGCTTAACTGAATTTACTGCTTCACTTAAAATGTAGGAACCGAGAATAAATCATCTGTATGGCAGGTTTTAAAAGACAGCAGGACAGAATGATACTCTAACAGATAAAATAGCAAATTAATAACCTTTTGGGAAAAACATTTTAGCCGACTTGACAAGAGTTAGATGGGGAGATTGACTGTCGAATCTAACTCTTGCCAGCTGTTACCCCCTGTTTCTACTCCTTATGCTAAGCTAACGGCCTGCTGGTTCCTGCATTATATTTAACGGACAGTTATGTGAGTGATATTGATATTTTCATCCAACTCAGCAATAAAAAGGAAATAATTGTATTTTTCAGAATGTCCAACTATTCCTTTGAGTACTAACTAGTCAATTTTAAAATGCAGAAGGGAAGTCAAGCCAACAGAGCACAGAAAAAGGAAAGTCACCTATTGGACCAACAGGTCTCTTGAGAAAGCGTCCTGTGGCGTACGCCTCGGCGATGGAACCCAGCAGGTCGGGTATCTGATCTCCAAACCGCTTCAGTTTGTTCGATCGGCTGGCGAGGATCTGATTCTTCCTCCTCAGTTTGGACTCGTACACAACCTGGATGTTTCTTTCCTCCAATCTAGTCAATTCGAACAGATCGGGGAAATATTTCACTGGTGTTAAGATAAACTGGGCTCTCACTTAAATTCTACCACAAAGCATACATCACGTCTTGTACCTCAGCTTGTCCCGCTCTTCCCTTCCTGTGAAAAGTGCCTGATGTTTGTTCTTGATCTCCTGATTCAGCTTTGAGCACTTTGTCTCAAGCTCAGCAAGCTGCTCCTTCAGAATGGATATTTTCTTCTGCTGTTTTGTATATTCGGTGTCTCCATCATTGTTCAGGCTTACACTAAAAGGAAGTGAGAAGGGAAAATATTTAAACTGAATGCATGTATTTGTATTAAAGTAAAAATGTCATTTTCACCGTTCTACTCCCCTACCTTGTTTTTGCCTTATTAATTCTCTCCTGAAGAAGGTTTTGCTCCTTCTCTGACTGCCTGAGTTTGTTCAGAGCTCGAAAATAAACAAGCTATGAGGAAAACAAGAATGTCAATTTAACCAATTTAAATCTTATACCCTTGATATATTATCATATTTCCCAATCAGTACCTCCTGGTCCTTGTGAGCTTTGCTGACGACCTTCACTTTCTCTTTCAACATCAGATTGTCTTCAGATAGAGACTCCTGCTCCTGTCTCATGCTGCCAAACCTGCTTTTGATGAACTGAAGCTTCTTCTCTACTTGTGTGACCTTAAACTGTGTGAAAGATAAGAAAAATAATCAATTATGTCCAAGCTGGAAGTTGTTTTTCTTTCCAGTGGAGGACATCTGTAAACACATTAGTGAGTAAGGACAGCTGGTTTATATGGTGGTGAAAGTTTGAAGAAAGTTTTTATAAATAGACTTGTATATATATATATTCAACATAATGGGAACACTTATGACTCACCTGACAGAGCTGAAGGTTGTCCTGATGTGTGTGATTATTCGCCTGCTTGTCAAAGTTCTCCCTTAACTGCTGCACAAGCTGCTCCTTATCTCTGACCTGAGAGTGATAAGAAAAAGAGACATAATTTATAATAAATATCATAAAAGAAAGAAAGATGTAACTTACATTTATTTGTTTTACACAGCGATGAACTCTTACCAAACACCAAGCCATTGCTTTCTTCAGATTCTCCAAAACCACTTTCATCTCGCTGAAGGACGGTAACTTTTCATACCTCTCTTTCTTCTGGAGAAACACTTGCTTCAGGTCCTTTAGAGACTGAACACAAAAATTGCGCAAGATCTTAAATGATTAGATTTTCTTTGGGCAGAAAGAATATACCGTACATGTTAAATTATTGGTAGACAAATTTATCAGCAGGCAAGCAAACTTTGTCTATATAATAAGTGTGAAAACAGAAGTTACAAAGTGCTTTATGGGAAGAAGAAAGAGAGAATTTATATTTACCCAAAATTAAAATTGTCAAAACCAAAGAAAGTCAAAGAAAACCAACTGGTTTCAAGATGTTAAGAGAAAATTTCAATTTTTAAGAACATATTGTTCTTACCACTAGGAAGAGTATATACATTTGTTTTCATCTTTGGATGAGGAAAGTAAACAAACATAAATCAATTTAAGAAATAATTGTTTAAAACATGTTTTTGAAAAGTACAAGTATTAGGAAGGGGCCTTGTCTCTCTTGGGATGTGATTGGGATTGCTGTTGATGGTATTTATTTTATTTTTATTTTATTTATATTAAGATGAATATTTATGTGTATATGTGATCAACTTTAAGTTCATTACTTAAGATAAAGCATTCTGCCAACTACTTTTTGGACCATCAAATATTTGTTTATTTAGTTTATCTAGAATTAGAATATGTATTTTTATGTATTTTCTTTATGTGCTACAGAGAGTAGCACATAAAGTTTGCCTGTGTTATACTGAAAATAAATACCATACATAGAGTAAAATATTACCATTTACAAATGTCATTAAAACAAATTGGTTCAAGAGTTGACAAATCTTAAAAATCATTGAACCTGATGTGATGAATCATAAAAACAGTACCTCCTCTTGTCTCTCAACCTGCTGCCGTGTAATTGTTTTGGTGTGCTTGATGTGGATGTAATCTCTCTTCATCTGTTCCAGCAGAGTCGCTTTCATGAAGAACTACAAAAGCAGAAAAAGGTGCAAAAAAACCCCAGACATCTTAACATGTGGAAATAAAAACATTAGACAACCATGTTAACTTCTATCATTATAGATGTGACCTTAAATTTAGAAGCTCATAATTAACAATGGCGGTCTTGTACCTTATACTTGTCGGATTCATTTTTTGAATGCAGGAACTGTTTACTCATTTCTTGGTTGAGAATGGACACGGGGTTATCCAACTGGAATACACAAAACAAAATGTGCTGCTGAAGCCTTCAAGGATAATTATTTTGCAGTTGCTACTATAAAAAAATTATATAATCTGAAATTATTTGTGTTCTTATTTGTGGGTTTTCACATCCAAGGGATTCTGTAGTATGGCCACAATAAACATATTGATTTGAATTTGAAAACAAGCTCTACAAAAGTCAAGAATCATAAATAAGAAATAAAAATTCACAATACAAAATAAGTAAAATATATCTGTTCGTACCTGGATGTTAAAGTGGTCCAAAATGGCCGTCAGCTCCTCCTTCTTGCTTGAGATAAGTTGTCCTGAAATACAAGATAGAAGACAATCAATGTGGTTCAAACCTCTGTTATCCTAAAGGAGACGAAAATTTGCAATTAAATTACAATCCTGATGTTGAGTTAATGTTGTGTTGATATCTATATATATATATATATATATAATGTTATTGGTTACCTTGTAATTTGTCACTTTGCCAAGATTGCTTTTTTAAACCCTTCATGCTATAAAGATAATGGAATTTAATTTAATTTAATTTAATTTATTGATTTGAGTTGAATTGAATGTGAGTCGCACGGCACTCAGTGGCACAACATTGCTACTGTAGAGCAGCAGCAATTAGTCCATTAACTGTCCAAAGATAACTGTTTCAGTCGATAAGTGGTTCCATCTTCTTAAATATGAGGATTTAATAAAACTATTAATAAAATATAAGTAATTTTATAAAACTAAACTAAATCTGGTCATTGACAATATAAGCTTTCTGAATAGATTACCTTCAGCTTAAACAGGCCTTTTTCCACTGTTTTCAGTACATACTTTGCAGATTAATCAAGAAGGTAAATTATAGTTAGTTTCAGCTTTCCACATTATAATCTTAAATGTAAAGCATGATCACACCTCATACAACCAGCATCTTCCCAACAGAGATCATGTGGTCTGTTAAACACACTTCTTAGGATGAAAACTTCTCCTAAACGGCTTGCTGGCAAAGGCAGTTCAAATTCCTTTTACTTACAAAATAACTCAGTGACATTTACAACTCCTGAGAAACATCAGTCCAAGTGTGAATGTAAATACGTCTTATCGTTAAATTCCCACTTGGACAGATGGTATAAAACAGTGAAACAGTGCCGTGCTTTTAAAACGCACGCATGTGAGTTTATAGAGGGAAATTCCTGACGAAGAGTAAAGAGTGTATACAGTTTGAAGGGATGGAGGTCTGAGTGAAGTGCTTTGTCGTCACTCCTATGTGCATCTGGATTATCTGACATATAGCGAAGGTTTAAAAAGACTTGGACATCATCTGTGACTCAGGAAAAGTCACCTGTTTTGTTCCTCAATCTGCAGGTCCTGCATCCGTCACTGGAGATCCGGTGCTCGATGGAGATGCAGTCGCCGTAGATGTCCCTTTTAAAAGCGTCTGGTCCTCGGTTTCTCAGCTTTACTGTTATATCTGCAGTGCTACAGAGCAGATTATACTGTGGTGGTATTCTAGGAGCGTGATAAGGATACACTGGAGTGACATTACGTGGTCTGACTTACTTCTCGCTGGTTTTCACAAAATCCTTCAGAGACATTCCTCTGTTTGTGACGGTGGCCTTTCCCCCGAGGCCCACGATCAAAGCAGTCAGGATGGCACTTTTTCCACCTGAGATTTAGATTGTAAACAAAAAAAGGGATTAAATCACTGCATAATACTATAAATAGAATCACCAGTCCACATAAATCATCAGGAAGGTCGTCTTTGAATGAACATTCATTCATTTTCCGTAACCTGCTTATCCAGTTAAGGGTCGTAGGGGTGCTGGAGCCAATCTCAGCTGTTAAATTAAATGATTTATTTCCCTTAATGTGAAGGGTAACTTTTCAACCTGGATTCTATTTTCCCATGAGATGCCATTTTTTTAAAAGATTGGTCCAGTATTTGCCACTGGCAGGCTCAGATTGTTATTATAAGTGTCTGACAACATTATGGAAAGGATCCTTCAGAGAAATAAAATGAATGTCTTTGTCTTTTACTTGATCTGGTCTGTTTTTCAAATGTGTTTTACCAAGTTTGGCTCTGAAATCCTGCGTCACATCCACATTGTTGAGATCAGCTAAACATTCAGCCATGACATTGAAATAATACTTTTCTGTACTTCAACACAACAAACTCTGACAACACTAGATCTCCTCTCTCCGACTCTCACTCAGGCTTCCACCGCTGTCTTCTCCAACAAGTGACATGACACAATAACAAACAGACTGGATGAAGCAAAAGTTAAGAACAAGTTTTATTTCTCTATAACGGCCCGTCCATAATGTCGTCAAACACTTATCAAGCAATTTAATCAGTGGCTAAAACAAGCACTTTTAGTGGACGTTAACATTGACGGATGAGGAGATGTCACAAGTGATTGTATTGCAGCTGTTTAGCGGCTGCTGTCTGCAGCGTTCTCCCTCAATACTGGACCAAAATCAGAAATAGATGGGAAAATAGGTTCCAGTACCTTTAAACTGCTTGAATAGATTTTTCAGTGTTACTTTTCCTCCACAGTTTAATTAATTTATGCAGAAGCATCTTAAATATATAATGTTTATTAAAAAATGTGGCATATCTGGGAATGTTAAAGTAACGCAGGAAATATGTCCCTAAAAACGTCCAATAAAAACAACAAATTGACAAAAGAAACACTCATTCAGACACTGATTATTCTAATCATCCTCTACGTGGGGACAACCCTGATTAGGTGGAATAGAGCGGAAACGTTTAGTCTCTTAATTCGTTGGTGGATTAAAAATATATATATATCAATAATGGTAATCTGCAACAATTTTTGCCAAGTTTATGAGAATTATTTTGGGAGCCTTTTTATGTCTTTATTAGGTAGCGATGGTAGAGAGATGACAGGAAATGAGAGAAAATATTTTTCTTTCTTATGTTTATCGATTAATTGAGACAATCATCTAAATATCTGTCTCAGCAGTAACTGCTTTACTGTGTTTTGTAGATGATCATTTGAATACACAACAGTAACAGTTCCGGTACACTCCTCTTTGTTAAATGAACTTCAGTCCTGTTTTCTTTAAGCAACATAAAAGGATTTCAAGTTGCCTCAGTTTAAAAGGAGTACATACTGTGGATCCGTCACAAGGCTGGGTTGGGATCTGTTAAAGTCAAAGACAACAAGCGGACGACATGACATTTACATTTTTAGAGAACTGGTTCTTACTTCCATTGTTGCCGATGATGAAATTCACATTGGGCCCAAACTGGAACGGACCAAGCCAATGGTGACACATGAAGTTCTTCAGAGTGATGCTCTCAATGAGGCCGATATCTCCCTGGAGATGCATGAAGAAAGCGATATTTAACCGGTTAAAGAGCTGGTGAGAAGTAAAGACAGAGGACTGGTGCTTGACTCGGGGTGATAAGACTCACTGTGGCGGAGGGAGAGCCTCTGCTGGATGAAGGTCTCTGATGCTTCGTATGAGCGATCAGTCTGCGGCTCTTGACGGCTGTAACGTCACCGATCGCTTTGCCTTTCCTCTTACTCATTTTGAAACAAGTCACTACAAATAGAGTTAACAGGAAGACAACGATGCCAGATGTTATTTCTTTACTATAAAGACAGGTTTCACTTGTAAAGTACAACTGTGGTGTTGTACTTTTACTTAAGTTCCATCTTGAGTTACTTGATTCTTTTTATTTTATGTTACTTTATATTTTACTCTGCTACATTTTAGATGGAAATATTGTACTTTTTACTGCCTGTATTTATTTGACAGCTATAGCGTTACAGAATATACAAAATATCAATAAACTATAAATTGTATTGTATGGTTAGATATTAAGCTACCCAAGCAGTAGGCTATAAAAAGTACCTGAAATTAGCTGAAACATTAGTAAAACTTACACATTAATTTATTGAAAATTGCAGCAGGCAGGATGCGATTTCGATAACATTTTAATTTATTGTGCAGCCCGAATGAGTCATTTCGCATTATGAGTACTACGACTTTTGGTATATATTCTGATGCCAATATTTATTACACTCTTAATTATGTAAGATTTTGAATGCAGGACTGCTACTTGTAATAGTTTTTTATACACTGTAGTGCTGCTACTTTAAAAAATATCTAATTTCTTCTTCCACCAATGGTTTAAAGTTTGTGATGTCTTATATGTTTTGTGTGACAACAATAATTCTGAGGTTTCTAAGTTTGGCAGTAGATATCCTGAGGATGTTGAGGATATTCTCTTATGACAGATTTGTTGCTGTTAGCCATTACTAAACAGCTACCTCTTGTACAGAACAACTATTCAAGCTCCTCCTTCTGTGAAACCAAGTGTTACTTTTTAAACTACCCTTAGTTATGTTAAACTGTGACGTCAGACCGACTGCAGAGAAATATTTGAAGATATACTGAATAGCTTATAAACTATGCGCTTACATAAGCTGGTTTCAAAGAGAGGAGCTTGTGACAAACAGAAAAGGAGATGTGAGCCTTTTTTGTCTTCAAGCCAGGAAGCAACAGCCTGAAACCAGCAGTCTCAACAGCAACAGGTGTTATTGAGCAACACAGATCTGCAGATTAACATTTACTGCAGCGTTTGTGCTTTCAAATGTTTTCTAACTGAATCATTACTGACATTAAGATGTGTTAAGTCTTGATTAACCTTATTCAAAAGGATTTGTATATGTATATAGATAAAACATAGCTGCAAATCACCATTCTCAGTACGGTAAATTAGATTAAGAGATATATCTAGTGATCAAAGTGATCTAGTGTGCTGTGTCTCCCACCACTCAGCAGCACTGGTTGTTTTATGGTTTACAATCATAGACTACATACCAAAGTAGAGCCACTGGACAGCAACAGGTATATATATATAGATATATGTATCTGTATATATCACAAACAAATATGACAAGCTTGTTATAAACTTCGCCTACCATTGTACGCGTGCAGCCTGCAAAAAACAACATGAGAAGACGGTGTTTCGTTTTATGAGGACTTCCTGGTCGGTGTGCAGCAGTCTGTTCTGCAGCAGTGACGGGTGAGGGAGTCGCTTTTCTGCAAAACACGGAACAGACAGCGCGCCTTGTGATTGGCTCTCCGGAGCTACCTGGGTTCACGTCGAGAATGCATGAATGAATAGGACGGAGACTGTACACTTATCAGAGTTTGTAGTTCAACCCATATAAACACACTGCAACTATTAAACACGGTTTGTTTGATGTTTTTGCATGTGTTTTTTTTTGTTGTTTTTTTGAGGTATTATATATCACCAATATGAATGTGAAGCCTTTAAAAACACAGGTGAGTTCACGCCCCCCCCTGTCCTTTTGATACAGAATCCCATTGATGATGGGTCACCTGCGACACACAGGGTGAGGAAATCGACTTTGTTTGATGTTGTAACAAGCTGGTATAAATAGCTGTGAGTTAATCCGAGCCGAATAATTGTGATGAAGATGAAAGTCTGCAACACACCTCTAAAAAAAACGACGTGGATCTTGTGTGTGGATTATGGGATATTGTGTTTCACAATACTCGCTGTTTTGCACAAAGAGCTGGATTTACTTTAACTGCACTGAACGATAAGAGCCAATACTGGAGCACAGACACGTGCTAACTTATTTTTTAAGATTATTTGAGTTAATTATTGTGTAAAAGAACTGATAGATTCTTATAGTTACAGTGGATTTTAAACACAAACAATGATGAGTTCCTGATTAATTAGTGTTTTAATTGGTTCTATTTTCACAACAGTGTGTGATTGTGCAAAACAATTCTTAAGTGTAAAGAGTCAAACTGGTTGAAATCAATGATCAATTTAAAAGCAAAAGATTGAATAGATAAGATAAAATAGATAAAAATAATCCTTTATTAGTCCCGCAGCAGGGACATGTGCAGGATTACAGCAGCATAGGGTAAAGTGCACACAAGAGACACAGTAAAAGAAAGACAAGATAATAATAAAATGAAATAAAAACAAGTATTATACATAAGCAATAAAAAAACAGTAAAAAATCCACAATAACTGAAATGAATAACAAACATCTAAATGATTTGCTCAGTGATCACAATTGAGCAAAACAGTTGAAAGAAGAATAAAAAAACAGAGTCTTATGAATTGAGGTTTGGAGGGAATCTGCAGGAGCGTGTGACCGATGCAATGTTTGCTGAGAGCGACAGTTGGTCGTCCAGGGTCACACCCAGATTCCTCGCAGTCCGAGTTGGCGTCACCACGATATCATCAATGGTGATGGACAGGTCTCGGTGCAGGCAACCCTTCCCTGGGAGGAACAGTTATTCAAAGCAGCTTCTAATATACTAACTACTGATGCCAAGATTCTTCTTTTTAAATCAAAGCAAATATTTAAATAAAAATACAGTATTTATTTTTCCTAATCGTTTGAATTTTCAGATTGCTACCAATCACTATAGATGACAATAACAAAGTAAAAGGATAACATTTAGAATTTTTGACGGTTGAAATAATTGTTGAGACTGTGTTTTTTTTAAAAAAATGTTGGTCTTGAGCCTTGCTGTCAATTATAGATCTTTGGAAGGAAAACAGAGTCTGCAAAAAATCAGAAACGGCGGGTCAGATTTTTATGAAATCAGAATCAGCCAAGAAAATTTAAATTGGTGCATCTTTAAGTTGTGCATCCATATGGACATGAAACAGTTAAATGACCATTCAAGCTGATTAAGTGTCAGATACTAACTGAACTGTCTTGGAAATTCTTAAAATTAGTGGCATTACCTTTTAAGTGCTTTATCACAATGGTTAATATGCCTATTTTTCTTCAACATTGAAACATTTCTGTTTTTCAGGTGTATTTGACCTCTGAACTTCACAATGTGTTCAATTCCTGGGCTTCCAACAGCCGGATCAGAAGTACCAGTTGTCATCACACGGGTAAACCTAAACCCAAAATGTGGTCTTGTTGAATTATGGGTTAACATGGATGAAGAAAGGAAGCATGTTTATGAGCAGATGAGAGAGGAAATTCAGATTCCTAAGAGAAAGTTTTATGGATCAGAAGGAGAACCAGGGGATCTCTGTCTGGTTTGCGTCAGTGACGTCTGGCACAGAGCTCGGATTGTATCGAATCAAGGTGAAACTTGCAGTGTTTTTCTAATTGACCAGGGAAAGCCTCACATCACCACAAGTGAAGCTTTAGCTTGGGGTCAGAGTGACTGTTTTCTCCTTCCTCCTGAAACTGAATCGTGCATACTTGCAAATGTCCTCTCCCTTGAGAATACCTGGCCTGAAATAGCCATAAAGTTTTTGGTGTCTCTGCCTGGCAAGAAGTTCAAGGGACTGGTTCAACACGTGCTGATGCCAAACAGGACCATCCTCCTCGACATACCAACTATTTCCAAGCACATCTGTAAGACTGGAGTTGCAAAGAAGGTGCCTGTAGATGAGTTTAAAAGCCTTGTGCAGAAATGTCTTGAGGGTGAAGGCCCAACACAGGAACAAAATGTTAGTTGCCAACTTGAGAAGCATGACCAATACTTTTACCCAGAACTGTTAACTGATACTTTTGAAATTGTCAACGTGACAGAGGTAACTAATCCATGTAACATTTTTTGCAAACTCCACATTTTTTCCAAAGCAGTGAAGATTTTATCAGAACAGATCCAGCAGCACTACGAAGAGTGCTCAGATTCAGGAGAGACACAACCTTTGACCTGCGGAGATCCGTGTGCTGCTAAAGGGATAAACGGCAGATGGCATCGCTCATTGCTAAAAGAAACCATGACTAGCGATGGGGCTATAGAAGCCTTGCATGTGGATGAAGGAAAAATTGAATTTGTCCGAGTTGGAGACATCAGACCTCTG
The DNA here is from genome assembly GCF_027596085.1 of Anoplopoma fimbria. Lineage (NCBI taxonomy): Eukaryota > Metazoa > Chordata > Actinopteri > Perciformes > Anoplopomatidae > Anoplopoma > Anoplopoma fimbria. The sequence continues at coordinate 6,407,650 of NC_072463.1, read as the reverse complement.
CATGGAAAATTTCTGAGAATGCCAGTTGTGACTTATCCCTGTTCTCTCGAAGGCGTAAAAGATAACTGCACAGGTTGGACTATAGGCCAGAATGATGACTTGAAATCACTGCTCCTGAACCAGAAGTTTGTGGCAAAGTTTAACCACCACAATATACCTCAAGATGTGTATCATGTCAGTCTATATGCAGATGACGAAGCATGCATAAACAATTGGTTTACAGAGAAGGCAGGACCTTTTTCATCCTCCAAGACAGAACGAGATACAAATGTCCTAAATGGATCCATTCCCTCATCATTCATCAGTTCACTTGGAAACCAACGTTGCCTAGATTTACAGAACAAAGTCACTGTAAATGTTGATGGTTTACAAGAAGAAACTTTGCCATGCACAAAGAACCAAGCAGTCAATGGTAGGACCAATGGTTTACCCACTTCTGGAGCGGATGATACGCCTATCAAAGACACTTCAGAGCATCTGGACCCTTTGCTACAGATCAATGGGCATCTTTCATCAGGTTTCCCCTCTGAGGTGCAAAATGCTCGTCATGACGATATGTTTACCGTAGGAAGTAGTGTCGATGTAAAAGTGTCTTTCATTGAAAGTCCACAGAGGTTCTGGTGTCAACCAATGCAAAACTGTGACTCTCTTAGACTCCTGATGCAGGACCTGCAAAACCAATATGCATCCATCCATCCTCCGCCACTTGTTGAGTCAATCTGTGTCGCCCGTAATCCAGAAAATCACATGTGGTATAGAGCAAGGATCATGACAAGTCACTACTCTCCTGTGGTAGATGTGAGATTTATAGACTATGGTGAAACTCAAACGGTCCCTCTGCAGGGTGTGCGCCCCATTGATCCAGCTTTCTTACGGCTGAATGCGCAGGCTTTCCAGTGTTGCTTGTTCAATTGCAAGAATTCCACTAATCCCACTTCCATCACTCGGACTGATAACGCAGAGTTTCAGCAGTTTGTGGATTCAGGCGCTTCGTCAAACATTGGGTTGAAATGCACTGTGAAGGCTGCAACATCTGATGACGAAGGTCTGCTGCTTAATGTGGTCGATATTGAAACACCATCTGATAGTGCATGCAAGCTTCTGACTCAGGAATGTGAACAGGCTCAAGCGCTCTTTCAAATTCCTCCACATGACCCATTAGATGTATACAATTACTCCACGTACAATATTGAAGTGGATGGAAAAGAAGATGTGTGGATAACCTATTCAGAGAATGTCAATCAATTCTACTGCCAACTGGACAGGAATTTACACTTGTTTTACAAAGTGATGGAAAATGTTAAACAACTAATCAGACAGCCACAGTGCACGGATTACCCCCTTGGACTTGATAGCATTTGCTTTGCTAAGTACACTGATGATCAGTGGTACAGAGGTCAAGTGGTAGAAATGTCTCCAAAAATGAAAGTGTACTTTGTGGACTATGGTCATACCCTTGCAGTGAATGAATCTGATATTTGTTTCTTTCCCACTGAAGCAAGTGTGGCCAGGTCTGTTCCTGTGCAGGCTGTTCCACTTGGATTGTTTGAAGTCCCTACAGAAGTGCCAAAGGAAGTCAACGAGTGGTTTGCAGACAGTGCTATTGGTCAAATGTTCACCATTTCAGTGGTAGCAAAAGGGGAAAAAGGGAAGCTGATTGTTGAACTGTTTGCTGGAGCTTTGAATTTAAATGTGAAGGTCAGAGAGATGATATCAAAGATAACACAACAAGAGACACCTGGTCTCGTTCAGCAGACAGACCAGCAGCTCTCAAACAGTTCAGAACATGACAATGTGCCAAATGAGGACTGTTTAACGCAAGAGCTCAAGAATGTATCCATATTAACAATGATAAAAGATCTCAATAAAGTGCACAGCAACAACGGAACATGTGCAGGGGATGATCTGAGTTCATCGTCCATAACTAATGCCTCTGAACAAGAGTTTGCCCATGACCAGTCTCTGGATGAAGGAAGAAAACTATCTTCGGATCTTATGGACAAAGAAATGGAAGGTGGACACGTTGTAATTACACAACTTTCCCTAGCTTCCTGTCCTGAGGGAAATGAGAACATCTGCATGTACAAGTGGCCAAACATTGCTCAAAACAGGACTTATGAGGTATACGCATCCTGCATTGCTGGACCACGTTACTTCTGGTGTCAGTATGCCAACACTGAAGACCTAAACATAGTGACGAGGCTTGCTCAGGAAGCAGGACAGACACATCAGGACATGATGTTCCCTGAGACTCTTGGCCCTGGCAGTCCATGTATTGCTCTGTTTTCCAGTGAAAAACAGTGGTATCGAGCTCAAGTTATTCGCAGAGTTGACGATGCATTCTGTGTCCTGTTTATCGACTATGGAAACGAGTCTGACGTTGACATCAACAGTGTGAGATCACTGCCTCAGAGTCTGCTGGAGAAGGTTCCTCAGGCCTTTTTGTGCTCTTTGAAAGGATTCGACGAGTCCAAGGGCTCCTGGAATGACCAAGTTTATGATGACTTCTACAATCTTCTGGTTGATAAACCTCTCAAGCTGACAGTGTTCAACATGGACGACGATTCGGAGGCTGCAGTTCCTCAGTATGAAGTGGAAATTGAGTGTGAAGGAGTGATCGTTGATGCGGCAATGCATAAATACTGGAAACCAGTTTCAAAAGAACCTATGCCGATAGAACACCATGAAGGGAAAACTTTCCTCCAAGATACTCAAACTGAGTCCACCATGCTTCATCCTAATGTTCCCAAAGGAAATGTGAATTCTTGTATGTACAAGAAGTCAAACTTGTCCAAAAACAAAAAAGAGGAGGTATACGCTTCTTGCATTGTGCATCCCCATTACTTCTGGTGTCAGTATGCCAATCCAGAGGAGCTCAGCAAAGTGACAAAGCTTGCTCAGGAAGCAGGAAAGACACAACAGGACATGATGTTCCCTGAGACTCTTGGTCCTGGCAGTCCATGCCTTGCTCTGTTCTCCAATGATAAACAGTGGTATCGAGCTCAAGTAATTCGCAGAGTTGACGATGCATTCTGTGTCCTGTTTATCGACTATGGAAACGAGTCTGACGTTGACATCAACAGTGTGAGATCACTGCCTCAGAGTCTGCTGGAGAAGGTTCCTCAGGCCTTTTTGTGTTCTTTGAAAGGATTCGACGAGTCCAAGGGCTCCTGGAATGACCAAGTTTACGATGACTTCTACAATCTTCTGGTTGATAAACCTCTCAAGCTGACAGTGTTCAACATGGACGACGATTCAGAGGCTGCAGTTCCTCAGTATGCAGTGGAAATTGAGTGTGAGGGAGAAATTGTTAATGCAGCAATGCATAAATACTGGAAACCAGTTGCCAAAGGAGGTGTTTCGATAGAACATCCTGAAGGGGAAACTTTCCTCCAAGATATTCAGACTGAGTCCAACATGCTTCATCCTAATGTTCCCAAAGGAAATGTGAATATATGTATGTACAAAAAGCCAAACTTGTCCAAAAACAAAAAAGAGGAGGTATATGCTTCTTGTATTGTGCATCCCCATTACTTCTGGTGTCGGTACGCCAATCCAGAGGAGCTCAGCCAAGTGTCAAAGCTTGCTCAGGAAGCAGGAAAGACACAACAGGACATGATGTTCCCTGAGACTCTTGGTCCTGGCAGTCCATGCCTTGCTCTGTTCTCCAGTGACAAACAGTGGTATCGAGCACAAGTTATTCACAGAGTTGACGATGCATTCTGTGTCCTGTTTATCGACTATGGAAACGAGTCTGACGTTGACCTCAACAGTGTGAGATCACTGCCTCAGAGTCTGCTGGAGAAGGTTCCTCAGGCCTTTTTGTGTTCTTTGAAAGGATTCGATGAGTCCAATGGCTCCTGGAATGACAAAGTTTACGATGACTTCTACAATCTTCTGGTTGATAAACCACTCAAGCTGACAGTGTTCAACTTGGACGACCATTCAGAGGCTGCAGTTCCTCAGTATGAAGTGGAACTTGAGTGCGAGGGAGCGCTTGTAAATACACTGATGGAGAAATACTGGAAACGACTGAACACAGACCATTCCTTGGAAGAACATTTAGGATCAGGTTAGTAGACTATTCTTGGTGTAACTTTTCAACCTTAGAAAGATCTTGTTGCTAATTGAGATATCTTGTGTTTTTAATGACTAGTTTATTTAATGCCTTTCATCTTTAGTGACCCAGGATGATGAGTGTTTGAATTTAAAGTCGCTGAATGAATTGTAGGACTTGTATTTCTCGTCCAAATCATCCTCTGCAAAGAAAATTCAAGTCATGAAGGTGAATTATTGATATTTAAACATGGAAGCAAATGTAATGGTATTGATTAGTGATCTTATCTTTGTTTATGTTTCAGCTCTGGAACAAGATGAATTTCCATGGAGACGCCCAGTTGTGACAGAACATCGTTGACTTTTGGGAACTTAAAGTTCATTCATTATTGTATTAACAATATGGAATGAAGCTTGTCATGTGGTTATTTTGTGTTAATAAAAAATACAGTGCTTGCATTATATATAAATGAGTGATTTAAAAAAAATTGAATTCTAAACATTTGAACAGGCTGTTTAGCAGGTTGTGTTAGCGCTGCAAATCTTTTCAAAATTCCAGTGATTAACAGACTTCAGCTTTTCAGCATTAACTATTTTGAGTTAAATAGTCACACCATTTATATTTGTGTTGATGAAAGTGGTCAAATTTTGGTACCTGTTATGACACTGGAGCCAAAATCTGCAGTCCCCTCCCCAGCCCAAATAGAGACAAAAGACACTACAAAGGGACCTTCTTAAAGTTAGACAGCAAAACCTTTTTATAACATTTCCACCATCGATGTCGGCTGCCAAATCTTTAAAGACATCTTTAATTATATCCAATTCTAAGACTGTGGGCTCAGACTTCTGAGTCCACGGAAGAGCTTTTGGCAATCGAAACTACGGGGCCAGAGATGGAGCATTATCCTCGCCACGCCAAGCAACACACCTCCACCTAACTAAGAAAGGCAAGCAGTTATCAAAGTCATCCCACTGACACTGGTGACTTGTTTTGAAGTGGTTGCACAATAAAGGGCCTGTCACAGCTTTGTGTTGGGCAGAACACCTTTTAGCTTTGACATAATCAAAACATACCACGGCCTGTCGTGAGCTATTGCCTAAATAAAACGTTAGTCCACTACAACAGCATAAAATAATCTCTGATATTCACCCCTATGAAATATTTCTGGGGGAGCAGCTGAACATCAATCTATTCAGTGTGTCATGTACTTAATAAATATACATACCCTGGTTTCTTTCCCTATCTACAGCAGGTGGCAGCATTTACCGTTTACAGGCTTTAGCACCGGGCACCATCTTGTGTTTTCAACTGTTGCTAGGCAGCCATAGTAACAACATGACCGAGTTGCACCAAGCAGCATCAGTGGGGGATTTTGATCGAGTTGAGGAGATTCTAAGGGAAAATGATTGCAATCCAAATCAGAGGGACGTGGACTGGAGCTACAAGACTCCTCTCCACTGGGCAGCAGCTCAAGGTGGTTAGTGGATCAGTGGAAATGAACCGGGGCCTTAATTCCCCTCATGCACCTGCCGCTCAAATATCATAGTTTACTTGTTGCCATTCAAATACTGCTTTGTTTACTAAGTTTCCCCGCTGCGGGACTAATAAAGGATTATCTTATCTTAAGGTCACTGGAGTGTGTGAACAAGATGCTCTTAAAGCGGACAGTCTATTTCTCCATTTTGTTCTGTACACTTAGGTTGAGCTTCAACGCCATATTTAAAGTATTTATTTCTAAAGCAAGTTAGATATAAATATTTTTATTTTTTTTGCAGTGGACCATGTAATTCCCAAATGATCATAATTGAATAGGCCGTTTTTTACTCCTGTGTCTTGAGGTTTAAATGAACAAAACTGTTTGTTACAGTACAGCTTCAGAAAACACAAATAACTGATAAGACTGATATAGCTATTAGATATTAGTCTGTTAATTAAGATACCTGTCAATTAAATTTACTTAAATGTCATGTTAATGCTGTTGGATTTACCTGTTTGGATTTACTTAGTTTATTGTGTATTTTATTATTGTACGTTTGCTTATGATATGATATGATATGATGTACAACATTACATCATATTAAACCACAAGTCAATCAATGTGGGCGTGATTAGTGTTTTGGACTGATTCATGTTGGGGCTTTAACCATTAACAATTATTTTCTTCAGCATTTAAAAAAAAATAAACTCATATTTATTGTTAATTTGGTAATTCTTGTAAAATGTTCATCAAAAAACATGTCATCCTCAAATGTCTTTACATTTAATTAGCAATTATGTAAAACAAAGAAAAGCAGCAATTAGTCACATTGAAGAAACTTGAAATAGAGAATGTTTAGTATTTTTGCTTGATAAATGGCTTATCACATTAATCAATTATCACATTTATGGCCCAGAGATTTTCTCTCAATCAACCAATTGATTAATTGTTTCACATTTGTAGCCTTTTGTTTACTTTTGAAAAATGGAACGTGGCTTTAATTTGAAGTGCCCTTTTTGTCACTGAATTTACCTTTTTTTCTGTTGCTCCTATTTCTTCCTTCTTATTTATTGAATTTCCTTTAACACAGTAAAAAAGAATTTGTTTTGAAAAACATCATCAGTTCTTTAAAAGCACTGTGATGCCTTTTTCTACAGGACATACAGAAACGGTCAGGACCCTCATTGAGCATGGAGCCAGGCCGTGTCTGAGGAACGACCATGGATGGACTCCTGCCCACAGTGCTGCAGAGTCCGGCCGGCTGGCTGTGCTGCGGCTGCTGCACTCCCTCCATGCCCCGATAGACAAGGAGGACTGCTGTGGAGACAAACCAGCCCGGATAGCCGAAATATATGGACACCATGACTGCGTTCTATTCCTTAAAAAGTATGAGATGAAGCTCAGTTTTTTTATTTTTTTATTCAGTTCTTTGGATCATACCACCCTGATTTTCACACACATGTCATGCTTAACTTAACTACACCTGACTTTTTAAATACAAAGGTTTTTTAACAGTTAAATAATTCAATTACCCTGTTTTTGTATGTTGCAGAGCAGAAATTGAATGCCAGGCCTACCGCAAAATGGCAGCCCAGAAAGGGATTTCAGTGGATGACACGGATGAGGAGTGGGCAGAACAAGGAAAGGAAAATGAAGAAAAGGCGATCTCTGAGAGCAACATTCAGACACCTTTAGTAAACAAAGTGTGTACAAGAGTGACTTCCTTGTAGCCGCTCAGTTGACAGTGTTTCTGTGGCTTTTCAGGGCTTCCGTACTATTTCAAAACACGTTATATACAGTATGGCTAAAACATCATGTGTTATTAATAAGTAGTTTAATTTAAAGCAACAAACAAAGAGTACAGGTTGGAAATATCTCCTGTTAAAAACACAGATATCTACTAATCAAACCTTACAACATTGTACAGTGGACTTTAACTTGTTTCAGAGGTAATAAATCAAAGTAAACAACAATAAAGCATTCACATTGGTAGAGACAATATAGCTGCAAATCCATTATCTGTGGTTTTATGTGTAAAATGTAGTTTGTTTTGCTGTAAAACAATTCTCACTTCTTCTGAGTTGAGTCTAACTTTGTGGTGCTGTCCGTAATCGATGCTGGAGCCTGGAGAGCAGAGGAGAAGAATGCATAAAATGAATCAATAGTCATTGTGGTATTTTACAGAAAGAGTAAACTCAGTTGTAGCACACTTACATGTTTCTTTAGAAGTTTCAGCACAGCGTCACGCGTCTGTCAAAGTTGGAATAAATCATTATTATTGGTGCTACCTTGTCTGTGGTTCATAACATCTCTACTTTAACTTCTTAAAAAGTATAAAAATAAAATAAAAAAAGTGTTATTTCTGAAGTGTGGTGTAATTTGGATACACTCCCTAATTTTTGTGTAAAGCCCCTATGCTATAATTTATTCCCACATATTTGTCGCTGTTTAAAAAATGTACCACAATTCATAAGGAATTTACACCTTTTTAACCCTATCACAGAATCATGGAGTGTGTGTGTCTTCAACGGAATAGTTTGACATTTAGGGAAATATACTTGTGTGCTTGCTCAACGGGAGTTAGATGAGAAGAACGTTAAATATGAAGCTTAAAGCAAGGATTAGCCTTGTTTAGCATAAAGATCATCAGTGATGCTGTGGGTACCCAGAGGAAGGACTGAACAATAACATCTAATTTATTTTATAGTTCAATTTACTCTCACTGCTTTTTTGGATAAGTAAAAGGACTGATTAAGATTATCAAAAATATTTTCTGCTGGCCTACTACAAAAGCAAAACAGTACAGTACCAAACATCAAAGCTGACCCAGAAACACAAGAAACATTACGATTTAGGTTGGCGAAGTAAATCCACCTTACCATTTTGTCCGCCAGGCATGTGGTTAACAAAATGAACAAACCCTGCAAATGAAATGACAAGAGGTTACTGAGCAAGAATGACTTTTACTGGTCCACATGTTTACTTGAAGATCATACTGACCCTACCTGGAATGTGTTCAGCAGGTTAAAGGAATAGTGCACCATGGAGACGATGACTCCAGACGTGAGGTCAAGGAGCATTACAGCAAACCCTAAAAGCCAAGTCAGACCGAAGATTGGAGTCAGAAGAATAACTGACCTCAAGACAGTTACGGCAGCGGCTTTGTCTTTTTCATTATATCTTTCTGTAGTCTTCGGGTGATTCAAAAGCTTAGTGATGACCAACACCATGGAAAACAAGTTGAAGATGGTGATTATACCGACCGGTATCACAAATGTATGGATGGACCCTTTCATAAGTCCAACGTAAAGCAGCCAACCGGTTTTCTTGGAGTAGTACTCGCCTTCAGCCCCGTTATTATAGCAAACAAACGTGATAATAGTGATCAAAAAAGGACACACATAGCCCAGGACTAATGAGATCCTCAGGTATGTGCTCCTGCTCACATTGTGGAACAAAAAAATGGCTTGATGAAGAAGCATGCAGCTCAGACACAACATCCAAAAGAACATGGACAGGTAACAGAAATGCTTCAACAGCACGAAGATCTTAGACCAGGTTTCTGTAACATCCTTTGACTCAAAAGATGCCAAAAAACAGAGATCCGCAACGAGCAAACACAGACAAATGTTTATGTGGGCAGTATGGCGTAAATATAGAGTGTTTGTCTTAACTACAGCACTCCAGACGATCAGTTCTATCGCGATGGTGAGAATGAGAGAGATGATTGATATAGACAGTCCGACGTAGGTCAACTCAGTGAGCCCACCGATGTCCACTGGATGCCTTGACATTAGGATGGCAAATGAGGACAAATGAGTGCAAACGCAAAGTCCCTCATCGGAAACACCCTTCCATTTGCATCCTTCTTGTGACCAACTCCTGGTGTAGTTGTCCCACGAGACACACTTTATGTCGACGTTGGGAGGCCTCGGCGTGAGCAGTGAGAAGCGGATTTTAACCTCAATTGAATCCAATTGTTTGCTTTCAGTAGTTGTTGACACAATGATGCTGTTGGGCTTGTACGTCTCATCTTTGTTGGGCAAATAGTTCTCCAATTCTTTAAACCCGGCTGTCTTTACCTCGCCAGGGTCCAGACTATCAATTTCGACGGAGTTGTTGAACACCGTGTTGTGACATTTTGACCCCTGTGTGCATTTGGATACGGCTACCTCTAGATTTTTTTGATTTTTCATAGAGGCATTGGTTAAGTTGGTCATCTGAATCAAATGCTCCATGGAATCCAGATATCTCTCAGCCAATGAAACATTTTTGTCCTCCTCTGTTATCCACGATTTGTTAAGAGACTTCTCAAGCATATTGCTGGATGACTCCAGAAAGTCCTGAAAACAAAGGAGCTGGTTTTAAATGCGGTTGAAGTACAACATGTCTGCTCAAAGTTAGAAAAAGCATTTTCTCCTGGCTGTATTATTTATGAAAAAGAATGAGTAGGGTAAAATGGCAAATATGTATTTTTGACTGTATTCGTACTTAATATTGCCCCAAAATGATTGATTTGACGACACCTTTGGTTGGTGGTAAAAGCAAGTGAGGTTTAATAACTACAGCGAATACTTGTTCACTAGCTACTTTGTCGGAAAACACAACACAAGAGCAACAGGTGAAAACTGTTCTCACGTTGTTCTAACAAAGAAGAGTATTAATAATCTTTTCCCATCATGTCATTTGCAACCGAGAAGGAAGAGGATAGGGGTAAATGTCAAACCCCCAAAAAACATTCAATAAAGATAATCAGGATTGTGTTATACTTACATCCACTGCGTATTTATTATGTATTGTGTCTATCTTTTGTCTCATTGTGACGAGTACTTCAACAGATGCATTCATGTTGGCAAAAGTGTTGATAGTCGTTGAGTTACGAGTGACATTCTGAAGCAGGGAAAATACATTTGCAGCATTTTTATCTAGTGCGCCAAGTCCAATGTCAACAATCTGTAAAAACAGTGAGGATTTATGCATCATAAATATTTGTGTCAAAGTGTAATCAACTACCGGCAAAGTTTTCATCAACAAAAAGCTTATTTTATTTTGCTGCTTTATATTCTGCTCATATGTTTGGTATGAGTCACTTTTTTAATCAGATGATGGAGAGCTTGCTTTTTAATCTTTGTTATGAAAGCTTACATTTGCTTTTTGACGCACATCGTTCACTTCCTGTTTCACACACGTTGATACCTCTGGTTCCCATATCACCTGTGTAGAGCTGAAATTACGAATCAATTAGTCAATCAGCCTGAAATTAATTATCAACAAACATTCATTGTTTTCAGCTCCTCAAATTGAATATTAGCAAGTTTCCTTAGTGTTCTGTGATGGTAAACTGGATCTTTGGCTGTGGACTAGCAAGCAATTGTGATGGGCATTTTTCAAACATTATGTACATAAACAATTATTAATCAGAAAAAAATAATCAGCAGATTATTTGCTTGTAAAAATAATAATCCGTTGCAGCCTTACCTGATTCGTTTGCAGTTTCTTTCTCTGTATCCAGCCGTGTCCGTGCATTTTAACAGTGCACGGAATCCAGCTTTGGTGTCTTCCCATTCACCTTCAGCTGGACAGAAACGTTCACCTGCTGTTTTGAAGAAGAAAAGTAAAGGCTTGCTTTATCATTTATTACATTTGTTAACCAAAACAACAAATATTTGTACAAAGTTGACTTCATGAGAAAAAAGGTAATCTGATATTCTGTTGGAGCGCTGTTGAAAGCTTTGCAAAAAGCTGAAAAGTCAAACCTTGATTTGGAATATTTTATAACAGATTACCTTTTTTGGTTCAACTGTTCACAACTAACATGTAAGATACATAACAAACAGAAGGAATAAATAGTGCATATAATTCACAATGGCCAAATTTAAATACATATTGGAATATGGATGCAATGTTTTACAAAGCCATTTTTATTATATTTGACGAAAATATTAAAACATACCATATATGACATTGACAACAGCTGAACCGTTTCTCTCTTCATTGCACCTGTTCTTAAAAGTGCAGGTTAGTTGTGGTATTTTTGTGGGGTCACAACTAACCATGATATCAGCTGCATCATCAGTTACTTTGAAAGGACCTGCAAAGATCACAAATGCATGGCATGTGTTTTCACAAAAAAATGACAAAAGAAAAATTGACAAAAGAAAAATGTACTCACCAGCAGTGGTGTGTTGGCTAATCCATTTCACATCATATGTGTCATTGTTGCTCTCTATCCCACATTTAACTCTTACACGTAAATCAGAATTTCCTCTGCAGCGCGGAAATGCCGGTGTCATGGTGATGTCAATTTTTGGCAGGAGCGATATGTCCATTACACTGCTGGCTTTGTGAGTTATGGTGTATGAGTCTGACTTTTGATAATAGAGACATGTGTACTCTCCTAAGGGGAAAACACACTTGTCAGTAAATTCTTTTGCATATCCATCAGATGCTGAGCAACATTTGCATATTATTTCTGTCGACCTGGTGAATGTAAATGCCAAAATCCCCTTTTTGCTGTTTTGGTCTCCACCAACTCATGAGGGAAATACAAGGCTCATAAGTGGTCCGCTATGTTCACATGCTAGTCGTTGACTTTGTATGTCTGCTGTTTTTTTAGTTTTTTTTGCTGATAACAGAGCTGATGAAATGAAGAAGGAATAGAGTGAAAGTAGTAATACCACAATGTAAAAAAACTCCAAGTAGCATACACTTTCAGAAGTGTTATAATTTATATAGTATTATTATTGTTATTATTTTTGCAATAACGTGTAAGCAGTAGTTAATGCTGGTTCCGTTGGAGCTAATTTGAACTACTTTATTGTCAGTTTGGTTGTTTCATTTATGACAATGCATCATCATTTATTTGCTGACTATATGTTTGTGTGGAAAATCAAAGCATTGCACGTCTGTAACATTGTTGAACCAATAATGCAGCAGACCTAAAAGTGTCTTCTTTTTTATTTCACACATTCTTCTTCATTGTCAAAACTTAGGGCCTTTATTACCCACATGCAACTCACCCGCTGACTGTGCAGTCTATTGTTTGATCGTGTTAACATCACACAGGTGTGTTAACCTCACTTCTTTCTAACTCCACACCAAGATAATTTTTTTTCCTTTTCAAATTTTTTATCTTAAACCACAACCGATGCTGACTCAAGTAGTAAATAAAGCTGACAGATATATGCAGTGGAGTTAAAAGTTAATTTCCTTCCAAAATGTAGTGGTGTTGCTGTGTAACTAGTTACATGTTATGATTCATTCACTTGTTATAAGTGACTTAGAAAAATATAGAATTAAATAACAGTTGCTTATCAAAATGTTGGTGAAAACAAAGGAGTTCCAACTGAATAAATGATTTCCTGTAAAAAGATTATGTGTAGAATATAACATTAATTCTATTGTTCTGCACCAATCTTTATCCATTTTATATTGAAGAACTTTAAAGCTTGACAGTAATCAGTGTTGAGTTTTGTTATTAGGTTTACCAAACTTGGTTTAGGCTTATGTTTGAAACATTTGTTAGAAATAGTTATCAAATGTAAAGAGTAACATCACTTTGATGAAGTATTCAAAATGCATGACTTGATATATTTTTAGCAAAGTAACTAGTAATCTTTCACAAGCAACCTTCCCAACACTGAGTACAAGAATTTCAAACTGAGTGAATTCCCACCTCTGATTACTCAGAGGCTGAAACTAATTTACCTGCCCAGAGCTCTGATATGTCTTTTAGTGTGACTCTGGTCTCTAGCGTTTGTGTCGACACCTCTGACTCTGTTCCGGTAAATATCTCAAACACTGTGCCGTGTCTCTTCAGCTGCCACACTGGCAAGGTTTTCAGGTCCTCCTTTAATACGCATCTGACTTTGGGCTGGTCGTAGTAACACACAGGGCTTTTGGGCATAATTAAACGGACAACACCTGCGGGAAAATAAGAGTCAGTTTATAATCAAAAGGATACGCTACATCCAGAAGGTTCCATGTGTGTCTGTGAGTGAGAGTACTTTCTAGTCTAGAGTCTATAACTTCACGTCATCTTTTGTTTATGTGCTGCTACTTTGATACTTAATGAAATCCATTCCTGTCATTGGAAGTTGCCTTCTGAGTGTCACTGAAAAGTGTATTTTATGTTTCGGGTTTGTATCTTTCGATGGTTTGGCAGCAGAATAACAAAAAAAATACAGGACGGCTTGTCATGAAACTTGGAAGAAGGGTGAAGCATGGGCCAAGGCAAGACACATACAATTTTGGATCAGATCCGAATCATGGGGCGGATACACAAAATATTTTCCCCTTCAGTAAACATTGCCAGATAGGGTATTTAATCTTGGAGGATATCTGCGCTCTCCGAGTGCCCTTCTAGTTAATTCATGAATTCAATCCGGGTTTAAAATGAATCCTAACAGGTACATCCCACCCTCTGGTAGATATAAATTACCTTTAGTCTCCAAATCAACTGATGCTGACAGATTGTTGCCCAGTTTCTTTGATTTTTCAATCAAAGCTTGTTGTTTGACATTGTAAGCAAAGGTCATATTAAAATCTGTGATGACGCTTCCAACCCTTCAGTGAAGAAAAAGTATAGATCTCAGTCACATCATTAAAACAGGAAAAATAGCAGAAATTATTTTATTTGGCAAACAAAAACAAGTACCTGTATTTGCTAATTGTTAAGATGTCAAATCCTGCCATAGTGCTGTACACTGTTTTAATCTGCAAGTCAACAACTCATTCATCAGTATACTAAATACAGATGACAATACCTCAATTAATTAGATTATTCCTGATCTGATAAAAGTATTTAAATTAAGTAATGTGCTTTTTATATATAAATATCAGTCATTACCTTTTGTAACAAATCGTTATTACACTGCTTAAAATTCACGGAGGCTTTTTCTTCAAGACATTTGTAGTACTCCACTTGATTTAAAGTGATGGATCCATTAATAAAAACTGTGAAAAAAAGATGCAAGCTTGATACGCACAAATACACACACACATATGCACATGCAAACACAGGAGAATATAACCAAATACCTGTTTCTTCTGAAACACACATGGGAGCAGGCTTGTTGGTGAAGGTGCAAGTCTTGTTGCCGCAACATTTCTTATTAGATTCCTGACAAACTCTATCGCTCCATATGAAGCCCATCTGGCAGCTGCACTTGGTGCCGGAAGGGACGCTCTGACAGACTGATTGTGAAAAAAGCATTATAGTTTACCATTCGTTTGTTTTTTTTCTAATTAAATATAGAACATGTAGTATTTTTACAAAATAGAGAAATGTTTACTTGTTGTCATCTTAAGGTTATCAACTTTCAGGTCGATTCTATTCACAAAAGGTGTCAGTCTCGCAGTTATGTTTCCGATTGCACTTTCTTCTATTATCAGTTTGACATAGTACATTTGTGTTGAATTGTCTGAAACATTCAATACAGACAGAGACAAACCTAAATACAATATGTTACATACACCTTATCTGTTTAAGAACAATGTTATGCCAAAATAAAAAGCTCAATGCTCTTAATTTTACCTTCTCCAGTTGTCTGTAAAATTCAAAAGAAAATCATTCAATTTAATGCAATTTATTGTTGTTTTGAAAGTAAATTTTTAGAATCTAATGTGTAATCTTATGACTGACCTGACAGGTGTTTAGTCCCAGGATATAAAGAATGATTAAGGTCCACATCCTGTTCCTGAAAATAATCAATAACAGAAGAAGTCATTTGTATTGGCCCTTGGTAAACAGAGGTCTAGTGATTGATTGGTGGTATATAAAGGCCTACTGTACTGTACGTACATTTTGTATCAGACATCTCCTTTTTTTTTTAAATACATACCCATCAATTGAATCTCTATGTGAGGATTAGTGAGTCTGGAAACAGTTAAAACAGTTGCAGCTACACACTTCACACCTATTTCTGTCAGACGGAAGGAGAAGATTAAACATTTTATCTCACACATTTTCTTGGACTTACAGGACACTGGCTGTCTCTAAAGTCACTGTAATTAATATTTAGATCATTTTCCAAAAAGAAAAATATTGTAGTCATATGGAGACTGTATCTGAGTGTTTATTTTTGTCTCTGCAGAGGAATAATAAATAAACAAATTAAAGTATGTTTTTTGTATGTAGCCCGAAATTCCAAAGTTGCCTTAAAGGGCACTTTACACTCCGGACAACCTCCATCCTTAGACCCTTGATTTGGATTTAAAAAAAAAATAAAATTAAGTGTCACCATGTTTTTTTCTAATGATTTTGACTGTGAGCATTTTTACATCTGTGTACCTTGTAAATGTTGTGGATTTTTCAATTTCCAAATTAACAACAAAGAAACAACTACATTATTCTATTAAGTTGATTCACTGGAGTAATTTTTTGTCGTTTACTCAAGTCCTATTAACAGCGCTTCTGATCCTAAATGGCCTGTCAGATAATAGCAAAATGATTGCATTGAATACCTGAAATTGAAAAAGAAGGAACGTGGCACATTCAAACTTTTTAGAATACATTATTCAAAGTTACAAAAACACAGTGAAACTTGATCTGTGTTGTATGTTTCACTGTAACAGCTAGTACATGTGCTATGTAGAAATATATGACTTGTTAATCAGTTATAGATAATCAATATAAAGGGATTAGCTAACCTGTTTCCTTGATTCGTATCAGTGGACCATCACAACAGCGTCCCAAGATGTCTGTTGAACCCGTCTGTTCCCACAAATGACAGCAGCGGACAGATGAAGCTGTTGCTGCTGCAGCCTACAAGGAAGTGAAAAAACACAAATGCTTATTTCATTTGGTTACCACAGAACTGTCAGAACTGTGATAAGAGATGCAAAGTAAAAAAGGCCATTATGTGGATCTAATTTGACTTTCATAAATGGTGACTTGTGTCCCAGGTAGTATATCAAATAACTCTGGTGTCCCCATGACTTTGACATGTTTGGTTTGAGTAAAAGATTGGCATGCTAAGACGCTAAACTTTGATGAACATTGTCAAGATTATCATTGTCATTTTGAGCATGGGAGCATGTTAGCATACAGATGATAGCATTTAGCTCAGAGCACCGCTGGGCCTTAGTACAGCCTCACAGAGCTGCTAACATGGCTGTAAAACTCTAGTTTCGATGCCTCTGCGTCGGCGACAGCAATGTTTAGAGGAATTGGATGCGTTTGAAATCACATATTTACATTCTATTCATACTAAGTATGACATTAAATTGAGTATGCAGTACTTTCACACTGCATCGTATGTGAATTTTATGTACGCGAGAAATTCACAGAGGTATGAGACTTTAGCTTACTACTCAAATATACTCATACTCAACCATTCAGTCCGATCAACTATTCAGTCCAATTATATCATAATTTAGTTATTGTTATTTTTTACTTGTTTATTATACCTTTACTGTGTGATGACTTATTTTATCTTGTTTTTCTAATTATGTCTCTTGATTGTCCGTTTGCATTATCCACTCTGCTGATGTTATCTTGCAAATTTACAAACTGTGGGAAAAGGAGTATCTTATCTTATACTCAACTGCCCCACAATACATTGCGTCTAGGTGCCAGGGACCGGCTGTCAGTCTTGTCAGATTTTTTTGAGCCAGGCTAAAAGTTAATTTGTCACTTTATCAAGTGATGCAAGAAATGAACTGTTAAGATTCCCAATATGTGAATAGTTTATTCAAATAACGCCTGTTTGGAAATTTGCTGCTGACGGAGCCGTGCATACTGACTGAGTATTTAGCATGCAGTACTTTAGTATGCAGTACATAAGTAGCCGATTTTGAACACGGCAATTATGATTTTGGGTAAACCATCCATCCGCCTGTCTCTCCTTCCCATTCTCGTGAACACGATATCTCAGCAACTCGTGGAGGGAATTTCTTCAAATTTGCACAAACGTCCACTGGCACTCAAAGATAACTGGTTAGAATTTGGTGGTCAAAGGTCACTGTGACCTCACAAAACACTCAAGACAGAATTTTTCTAAGTTTGACAATTTCTCACAAATGTCAACTGTGAGGCGGTAATTTTACTTATTGTTACGTACAGTAGAACTTATAGCCAGCATTTCACCTCATACACTCAAACATGAAACCATGGCTATGAGGCTCTGTGGAAAAAAGGACGAAGGTTTGGGTCCTGCATGTTTGGCGTATGCTGCAAATAAAGTGTATTCACCTTCAGGAATATAGGTAAGTTTTATGTTCTCTGTTTAATTTATTGATTGGAGTTTCTATTTTGGTAATCCAAGGTTGTGATATTCCTGAATGTTGAATATGCAGTGGGATCAGCTGACATTTCACAGAAACTTATGGCACATGCAAAACCTCATGCAGCAGAGACAAAAAGAAACAGTGAACAATGACATACAATTACCGCCTTTAACAAATGTGTTATTGGGTTACACACCAGCTAGAATTATTATACAACCCTTGTGTTTACGACTCTGATGTAAGCAGGTATAGAGAAGCTTTGTGAGGCAGAACTCTGAGCTCACAGGAGAGAACATATTTGGTTCAAACACACTAATACAATTGTTCAGTCAAAATGTATTCATGATGAAACGCTCTATTTATTCAAAATCTAAAAAATGTTCAATGTCATGGCCTTGTATTCGGTTGATTGGATGTGACGCGAGTTTTCAGAACGAGACTTCTTAAAGAGATAGTTACCTGATTGAAATAATTTTTCAGTTGCAGAAATTCTAAATAAAAAGGACGAAACAATGCAAAGGGATACCTATAAAATCTTTAATCTTTTTCAGTGTTTCAGCTGCAATACAGACAAAAGTCACACATACATTATTAAAAAGTGAGGCACTGTCATCTCACACTCATCATTCATACAGCTGCAGTAGTGTTAAACAAAAGTCAAGTATAGAATCAATAACGGTATAAAAGGTTTTTTTTCACTGGATAATTCTCATATAACAGTCTTTTCTTTTTTTCCATATGTACACACAGAAGGAACAAATTGAGAATCAATAATCATACACCTGACATTGACAAATACTGTAAACTGTATATGTAGAATTACAACAGGCTCAGCTGCACTATCTTTGACTTTGTTGCAGCATTTTAGAGTGCAAATTCACATTTTGTCTTTCATCACAAAGCAAAGGCAAAAAAAATAAAAGAAATAAAAAATACATGCACTTTTTTTTTAAAAGTCAGAGCACATTGTGTGAAGCCAGACATTCTACTGTGACATCACACAGTTGTTTCGTGCTCCACAAGAGCTGTTTGAGCCTCAGGAAGGAACCTGTCCGTCTCTTCTTGTGATTGTCCGTCCTCTTGTGGGAAGATCAGTCCTGTGCCTTCTTTGTGTTGTGGATGCATTGGTTGTGCTGAGAGCTGAAAGAATAATTCAAAAGATCACTAAAACGGTAAATATAGCAGGGCAGAATAATTAGCCGAGGATAACAACTACTCATGACTAGGATTCAAACACTAGGAATCTCTGAACTTAAACTAGAAGAAGCAGGAAGCAAGTGATTACTACAAAGAGCTGTGAAGATGCTAATGCGGCCATGTTAGCAACTCTGTGCGGCCGTACTTTGAGCTATATGCTAACTTGCTCATAATATCAACACTAACATGCTGATGGTTACTAGGTATTATGTTTACTATTAGTTTAGCGTGTTAGCATGCTAGCATAAACATGAAGTACGGCTGAGGGTGATGAGAACTTCATCAAAGTAAAGTGGAAATTCAATTTTGACCTCATGATGGATGTCGACAAGGAATAACCTAATTTAAAATAAGAGGGGGAAACTGTGGCTCAGGGGTTAGAGTGGTTTGCTTAATCACATGGTTGGCGGTTTAATTCCCGGCTCTTCCTGTTATCATGTTGAAATGTTCTTGAGAGAGACACTTGCCCGATCCCAATGTTAGGACTTTGAGCCGCGTAACTGTGAGGGTTTAGGGCCGTCCCACTGTCAACAAAAAATTTAAAAAGTAAGAAGAGAGGACGGCACATGTGTTTAGCCTAGCATATTAAAAAGCAGTTGACCGACGCAAGCCCTGGCTAAAACTTTTAAAAACCTGAGTCGCTGTAAACAGACATTTAACCATCGACAAAGTGAAGCTGTGGCACATAGTTCAGCCTTTAAACAGCTAAAACTACAACATCATGTTCAGATTTGTCCAGTTTCCACTTGTAACAATCAAACATGTTTGATATAATCTCTCTGTGGTGATATCGTTTTGTGCAGACCACCGCAGACTCTCAATCAGACAATTTCTCTTTATGCTGTTTTGTTGCATAAGTGGATGATTGCTAACTTCTGAATGAGGAGGAACAGATCTCAACATTAACAACTAACATGCAGTTAGTTGGCAGGAATCTGAGGGGAATTCCTGATTTTACTGACCGTCTGTCCCAGAGGAGTCACGCAGCAGAGCTTCTTTTTGAGGTCTTCAGGTAGAAAACAAAGCAGTTTCCCGAACAAGGGATATGTTGTACCTGGTGTCACATCTTCTTCTTTCATAGGGCCTAAATAGAAAACATTCATACATTTAAACACTTTAAAGTAAAATTAAACTCAATTCAAACAAATAGAGATCATGTGTACAGTAAGAGTTGTCTCACCTGTGAGGAAGCTGATGATCAGGCCGATTAGAATGACTGTGAAGCAGTTGAAAGCACTGTACCACATGTAGGACAACGAATAAAATCTGTTCAGTCCAGACGGTTGGCTGAAGGAGGGAGAGAGAGATGATTAACTTATGAAATCACCACAGTAAAAACAAAATCACACTGTGCCGTCTGTGTACCTCAGAGTGACATTGCTGAGTGCCGTGTGAAAGGCAGACGTCGTGTTGTCCAGGACGGCTCTGCAGCCGGGCGGCAGCGGCCTCGGGCCGGAGCTACGGGAGACGATGCTCCCGATGCCGACCCAGAAAGCCAAAGCCAGACCAGCTCCAAGACCTGAAATCGCTCCCTGGTAACAGATAAGATAAGATAAAATAAAATAATCCTTTATTAGTCTCGCTGCGGGGGAAATTACAGCAGAGAGGATAATCCAAACATGAGACATAAGTATAAAGCAAGATCAAAACAAGTATTATAAATAAGTAATTACACAGAAGAGAATATTAAGTAAGTTAAAAAAGTAAAAAATCCACAATACCTAAAATATTATATATACAGACAGAATAATTATTGTATTGCACTGTAAAGACAGGAAAACTAATATTTAACACAGATACAGTGAGTAACTTAATGAAGTTGCCAGAGGTTTTCATCGTCACAGTAACCGTTTTAATGACAGCATCCTGCTAGAAGGTTGAATAGCTTTTGCACTCTGACTCTCTCTCAGTAGGCAAAAAGCATCAAGATGTCAGATAAAACATAGACTGACTAGTTTTATTATTAGGACATTTTATTATAGGAACTATTTAAAAAAAAATTGTGATTCAAACAGCTGTCTATGCAAATTACGCTTCACGGAACAGCACTAAAAATAGACTTAAAGCTTGAAAAAAAAAAAGAGTGAATAGAGCCAATGTGGATTGGTACATTTAATAAAATGGAAGCGTAATCCGTTCCTTGAGGCGGGTAATGGGCGCCAAAAACGCTTCTTAAAGTGCTTTAAATGGGGATTGGCCGTTGAAGAGACAGATGCTAAAACAAAGCGTTTCAGACAGAGTGTATACAGGGTTAACTATACGGACAGTATGAGGAAAAAATGAATTGTTTTTCAACATTAAAGTATGTAGTACATGTTCAAATAGAAACACAAAATACAAGTATGAAGCTGAAAATGATCATATGTCTCCTTTAAGTCTCGGTTCAGATTTAGCGCCACTTAAAGTTTCATCCACTGCTGGTATACTACTGTAAATATTACGAACTGGCATCATCAAGATAAACAGTTGGTGGTTCCAATCCTCCCGTATGGAGCCATTAAAACCGAGGGCACAATGCGATGGAAGATCATTGTTGCATCATATGGGTACAATACCAAACTTTGCATAATAGATATATTGTAAAGCTGATGGCTTTTGGCATGGACGTCAAAAAATACCTGTTTAAACTTAAAGAGAAAAGTCACGTCAGTTGAACTCACAACAACAAAACCTGTTATATGGAGACAAGTAGACACTACTTCTGTGTTTTAATTCCTGATCATTTTTTTTACCACATTAAGAGTAGCAGATAAACTGCATGTTGTCTCATTAATCACTACATGATCAATCTCATTGATGAGGTTCAACTTACAGTAGAGTTGGCCCACGGGAAGAACATCCCGAGACAAAACAGACCAAGAACAGGACCGCCAACCATCCCGAAGATTTTCAAAGCCACCTGGAGTTCAATAACAATCAGTGCTCATGTAGTGAGAAATGTTTGCCGTTACTCGATCATACAACTTGTGAGCTCACCAGTAGAACAGAATGGTCCATCAGGTGAGTGAGATAGGCCATGGCCAGACACAGCAGCCCGTAGGACATGGCTTTTAGCGGAGACACAAGTTGAAAGTTTAGAACAAAAACGTTATTATGCTCTGGATCGTGGGTTGATGAACTTCAGAGCGCTCACCTAAGGCTTTGGACAGCAGGGTCGCTCTGGCCTCTGTCATGGCGGGGTAATGTGGTTTGACGAGGTCTTCCATCGTCACAGTGGCCAAAGAGTTGAAAGCAGAAGAGATGGTGCTGCACAGGAGAAGCAAAATATGTACTGTACATACCATTACTGCCATCAATACATGAAGTAACAATTAAATGTAAAGTTAATTATTCATCCCCTAAAAGACAAGAACAAAAATATACATTTTATATTAATGTTACTGCATTAAAAAGTTTTTTTGTTTACACCCATAGTGACAGATATGCATGCATATGGATGCATTGAACATTTTCTTTTTCAGTTTCACTGAAACGTTTGATGTGAATAGTCGCATTCAAGATTTAGAACGGAGTACACACTCAGTTTCCAGTTTATTAACTAGCTGAAACAAATGCAGTACAATGCATAAAATGCCACAATAAATCCCTTCATGGAGGTTATAATGTTCAGTTTTTAATTGGAACTGTTTCAGAGAGGTGTGATTTAACTGTATGATCATTTTGGACGACAATAAGTTTAAGGATAGCATTTTATTAGAATTATCAAGGTGTCAAATGTGATTGCTCATTATAGAATGATAATAACTGACAAAGCTAAAAAAAAAAAATATATATATATATAGTGCAACAAGAAACACATACTGGAGGAAACTTTAACTAGCGTCAAACCAGGTCACTGACCCGTAGGACTTCATCTTCGACACCTGAATAGTTGAATGTGTTATTGAAGTCTTTACAACTTCTTCCTCGGTTATGGTGAAAGGGATACAACCAAATTTTGATGACGCTGTGGAAAGTCCCATACCTGAGAGCTGCACTGAACAAACAAGCAACAAACAGTCCGGGCAGACCAGGAAGACCTTGCAGCATATCCATCACAAAGTAAAGCACCATCTGTGTAAAACACAGAAAAAAAAATCCGAGAGCTGACAATGTACATTCTAGATGACAGCACATTTACATAATTTGCCTAACGTGTTAGAAGGACTCCGAATAAATTATGCAAATATTCATGCTGCTGTAGTGTTGCTGTTAAATTTATGTGCCCTGGAGGGGTTTTTGACATAACTCTGCATGGATTTAACTTTCATCCTTCACACTAATCTTTTGAGATCAATGAAGCAGAAAAAGCAAGAAAATAAATATATCTCCGTTCCCCAAAAATGCGAAGCAGCTGATTTGGTCGATAACGGCACAAAACAAATGGGTAAATAACACATTGAAACTCACCGCATCACTTGAAGATGTGCCCAGCTTGACAGAGTGATCCTCTTCACAGTAACGTGCAAACATCACCAGTCCCATCACACAGCTCAGAGCCAGAGACAACTGCAGGGAGGGAAACGCCATGTAGCAAGACCTGCAGACAGGAAGGGGAAAATATAGTGACAGTGGTCGCTTCTGAGGTCTTTGTTTGTCCACTAAACACTCAGTACTGTAGTGGTTTGCATTGAACTTCCAAGAGATTGCTTGTCAATTAATATATGAGATACAAGTCTATATTTATTAATTCAAATTAAACATAACACAAACATTTTGATAAGGATTTCTTCATTTGTTTATTTTATAAGAATTGTTAGAAAGCTTTGTACTAAAGAATTGACATTTTGATAGCGGCTCTATAAGGCTGTAATAGGACTCAGAGGTGCTTTGAGCTATATGCTAACATGAACATGCTATTACGCTCACATTGACAATTCTAACATGCTGATGTTTAGCTTTTAAAACGTTTAACATGTCCATATGTTTAGGTTGAACGTGTTAACACAAAGTGCAGCTGATGCTAATGTAAATGTTAGCCTATGTCCGAAATCTTAGATTATGCTCTACACTAATAATGTGTACTATCGTTCAGCGCACTTTTGTGTGAATAAACCTTAGTATGTATCTTTTTAGTATCACAAGACTTCCTGAGAGCCTCTATGCCGGTTGGAGACACGTAACCATGGCAACAAGTGCAAACCCCCATGTGACCAAACGATGATTTGTGTTCCAAGAGACTTGTTTATTTTCTTTCACGCTTTAATTCATTTTTACTCAAAGTCATAAAAAAAACAAAGCCATAGCGAACCTGACGGCCTCCTTCTCTGTGCGTGCGCTGAGATATCTTTGGACCTGAGCCTGGTTGACTCCGTACAGGGACAACATGAGGAAGACCCCGCCAACCCCCAGAGTCCAGAAGGTGTGTCTCTCTGTAGGATCTGGGTTTAGGCTGAGCACAAGAGAAAATACAGTATAAAGCCAGTACTTTAAACTGTATGGCATGCAAGCATAACTCAATTGTTTTATATTTCATTGTTACATGCATTTCTTAATACTTCAGTTCAGTGTTTGAAAACCCTTCCTAGGGTGAGAATTTTTAATTGCTTTGACACTAAATGCATTTGGTGACCACATCTTTCAGATCATCTTTCTTTCTTTGTTTTCTCACTCAAACTCAACCAACAACAAAGCTCAGTGCATTTACAATTAATTTACATTATTTCAAAGAAATTACTAAAAATTACATAATAATTTGCTACATAAAATTCAAAGAATAGAGAAATAAAAATACATAAACCACTTATCACTGCCTCATTTTATGAAGCACAGTATATATATATATATATATATATATATATATATATATATATATATATATATATATATATATATAAAAAAATGCTGAAAACCATGTTTTATTAAAGTTAGTGTTGACAAGACAACTTAAAATGTAATATTCTCTGTAGGAAGACCTTAAGTAGAATTATCTACATGAAAACAAAAGAAAATCAGAACTCTGTGATACTGGCATTTGCAGAACTGATTACCATTAAAATAATTAAATAAATCATGATGCATTTGTGTACAGATATCCTCATCCATTCCTGATATATTGCAAACTAAAGTATTGACTCACTCGAGAGCAGAGATGCGGTTTCCCTCCCGGACTTTCCTCCAGACTTCAGACAGTCCTCCAGTCTGATGGACGCCGACCACGATGACAGCCAGCTGCCCCGCAAACATCACAACAGTCTGAAAGACGTCTGTCCAGATGACAGCCTTCAAACCACCCTGTAGGGAGCAGACAAGACACACGGGAAATAAATCTGATATATTCTTCACTCAAATGCTAGATATCCGTCTCTGTAATCCTTTATTAAATGCATATCTCTAAAATGGAGAATACAAGTGAATCATGGCCATTCTTTTTAAGATCTGCCAATTTTTGACAAAGCAAATGGTAATTCTAAGGAATTTAATGTGAGATTTTTCATTTTTCAGGGGGTGAAGAAGATAAAGTCACTCCTGAGCCATGACCCCCTCACACTGGGCCTTTTAAGATACCAAAAAAATAACGTAGGAGTTGGGAACATTCAAATGACAGAAGGTAAATTTAAGTTCTATGAAAATGAGCTTTAAAAACTCACCATTGTTGTGTACAATGTGCACACTAGTCCGGTGGCCAGCACTGCCCCCCATAATTCAAATCCAGTGACTGAAAGAAAGCAACACATTGAACCACTGATCTTATCTATTCAAATTGACTGTCTGTTAAAAAATGAACTTATCTGACCTGCATTTAGTGCGAAGGCAGGAGTGTAAACACAAACTCCCATATAGACAACCTGTAGCAGAGTAAAGGACAAATCGGAGACTATCCACGTCATAAAGGTGTAAAAATAAAGATGTTCAATGTGAGAAATGAATGCGTCTCTTGTATTTTCAGGCTCTCCTATGGGGATGCACCAAGCTTATCCACTGTGAAATACCCAGTTTTACAGTTAGATGTGAAAATTGATACGCTCATGTCTTTATGCTTGATGTGAAGCCAGCAGCCAGTTAGCTTAGCTTAGCATAATATTGGGAAACAGCTAGCCTGTCTCTGTTTAAAGGGAACCGCTCCTGTCTAAGAAAAAGTCCGGCACATGTCCCGCAGTAAAACCACAACAATTTTTTATACTTTGTTTTGTGCAGAGAATAAACAAACAAGATTTAACATGTTCACTAGTGAACTTTAGAGGTGTAGGTAGGTGGATTTTCTTATCTTTGGACAGCGGCCAGGCCAGCTGTGTCCTGTTACCAGTGTTTATGTTAAGTTAAGATAACCGGCTGCTGCCTTTAGCTTCATGTAAGTACAAACATGAGAGTTTCATTTTCCTCACCTAACTTTTGCAAAGTAAGCAAATATTTTTCTCAAAATGTCAAACTTTTTCTTAAAGCTGCGTTGGTATTAATTGGACGTGACTGACGCACAATAAATACAGTTTTATTGTCAATAAGCTTAAGCTTTTAGCACAGTGGCCATGTTACCTCGCAGGGAAATTATACAAATTATTTGAATGCATCGTGATACACAGATACTAAATTTGGGGAAAAGAGAGCACTGGTATCAGGTGGGTACTCGGTTACTGCAGACACCCTGAGTCAAAGTATTGGTAATGTTATTTGGAGAGGAAATAGTGTGATTGGTGCATCCCCACTCTATCATGTGACCTGTTGCACCCACCGTCTGAAAGATGAAGGCCAAAGTCCCACAGACACGCACTGCTTTGCTGAAGCGCAGTTCAAGATACTGTGAAACAAAACAACATATGAACTGTACATGATGAAGGACACACACCAATAATATAAACTAATTTAAATCCAACAGAACTGCTCTGTCACACCTGGTAAGCACTGGAGAGACGCAGTTTGTAGAACACAGGAATGAAAACATGGGCAGGAATGAGGAGGCCGAGAATGTAGGCGCAGCCGATGAACCAGTACTGAGTACCGTGAGCGTAGATTTCTGCCGGTACGCCGATAATCGCCACGGCAGACTGGAATGAGGCGATGAGCGACAGCGAAACGGGAAGACAGCTCATGCTCCTGTCCGCCATCAAGAACTCCTGTGTGGTGCGCTGACGCCCGCCTGAAAGAGCGTGGTACAGTCCGATGCCCATGGAGGCAGCGAGCAGGAGAGCAAATACCACATAGTCCACGGCCGTGAAGTGCTTCTGGTCGGACGGGTCCATGTTGATTGTCTTTGAGTCTCGGCTGCAGAAGGTTTGGTTCTCCTTCAGACGGATGGGAAAAGTCTCTGTCCTCACCCATCAGTCAGGAGAGTCCAGGAGCCTTGAAGAAAGAGAATCGAAAACACAGATAAAATATATCTCTGTGTGTGAGAGAGTAAGCTTTGCTGGAATGGTGTTGCTTTCTTTATCCAATAATATTTTTAACAAATCACTTTGCTTGAAGGGCAAAGAAATACACTTTCACACCCAACAAACTCTCCTTGTGTCCTTGTTTCCCCTGAGCTGTTACCAGATTTCTGTCCCTTTCACACATAGATAGACAGAATGTGAAATCACTACAGTCACCTAACCTACAGTCACCTAACCTACAGTCACCTAACCTGAAAGTTCTCTGACGACTCTGCAATCGTCGGCCTCATCTCCGCCGGCGATGAGAGGGAATACAGAGAACTGAACCAGGACTTCATAGGATGGTGCCGGCGGAACCGCCTCCAGATCAACTCTGGTAAAACCAAAGAGCTGGTGGTGGACTTCCGCCGGGGAAAACACTGTCCTCCGGAACCAGTGAACATCCAGGGACAGGACATTGAGATTGTGCAATCTTATAAGTACCTGGGTGTTCACTTGAACAATAAACTGGACTGGACTAATCATACAAATTCACTGTATAAAAAGGGTCAGAGCAGACTCTATCTGCTGAGGAGACTGAGGTCCTTTGGAGTGCAGGGAGCACTCCTGAGGACCTTCTTTGACTCTGTGGTGGCATCAGCCATTTTTTATGCGGTGGTCTGCTGGAGCAGCAGCATCTCAGCAGCCGACAAGAAGAGACTGAACAAGCTTGTCAGGAAGGCCAGCAGTGTGCTGGGGTGTCCACTGGATACGGTGGAGGTGGTGGGAGACAGGAGGGTGATGGCCAAGCTGTCATCCCTGATGAACAACACCTCTCACCCCATGCAGGACACCCTGGCAGCTCTGTGCAGCTCCTTCAGCCACCGGCTGCTTCACCCCCGGTGTGTGAAGGAGAGGTACCGCAGGTCCTTCCTTCCTGCTGCTGTCAGGCTGCACAACCAGCTCTGCTCCCAGCAGACCACATGACACATGACAATAAAAACACTGTGCAATAATAGTTAAAATAGTTTTTTTTCTGTCTGTCTGTAAATATTATATTTCGGTTATTGTGTTTTTATTGCTTATTTATAATTCTTTTTTTTTTTTTTTTTTTATCTTGTCTTTCTTTACTATGTCTCTTGTGTGCACTTTACTCTATGCTGCTGTTAGCCTGCAAATTTCCCCGCTGCGGGACTAATAAAGGACTTATCTTATCTTATCTTATCTGAACTGTTTGCAGCAGAAGACCATTGTTATACGAGACAAGCTCCAGTCTTTACACAATCCGGGGTCGCACAACCGGTGTGTCAACTTTCCCCTGCTTGTGCAGATCCCAAAATAATCAAGTACTGGTTTGGAATTTTTTTCAGAGAGCAAGTGCACTGCTACTCTGCCATCTACGGCCTTTGTGAAAACTGCACTACAAAAAAGAACGCCAGCAACTGACCGCTGAGCAATTTGAAGGTCAAAAACAACAAATTGGTGAAGATTTCAAAAGTTTCCACTATTACTGACAGCGGTGTCGGAGACGGAAAAATTCAGTTGAAATCATTTTTACTCAAAATATTCAGTTCTTGTTCTTCGTCTCTTACATATAAAAATATTTTTTTTTACTCACATTATAAATTTGCGAGGACACAAAAATGTGGATTATTTCCAACACAGAGGAATTTTTCAATTTCTCAGAGTTTAATTTGACCTCCTCAAATGTCTTGCTTTGTCTGAAACCCCAAGATAGAAAGATAGTTAGTTAGTTAGATAGATAGATAGATAGATAGATAGATAGATAGATAGATAGATAGATAGATAGATAGATAAAATGGGCAAATCCTTTTATTTGAGAAGCTGGAACCAGCTACTTAAAAACATTTCAAACAATAAATCAAAATAGTTGCTAAACAATTTTCTGTCAAAATACTTAATGATTCATTTATGCTGAGTTGTCAGTTCAGCTCAAACCCAAACTCAACCATAGGAGGCAGCACAAAGTAGAATAATGCCACTAAAGAACTTAATAACTGCTTGAAGGAATAATTCAGGGCTGTATAAATCAACTAATGGTGCTGCGTATGAAAATAAATCTCCTGCACTCAGTGACCCTCAAATCTCTGACAACATAAATTATAAAAAAAACAAACTAAATGTAGCGCAGTGAGAAAGATATGCACATATGAAATAACATGAAACAGCCTCACCTTTACACACCATCGGTTGTAATCCGAGTGGGGCTAGTTAACTGTCAATGACACCATGCTGTTTCCAATGAGACGTTCAAGAGCACCACGTTAGTTAAAACAAACTTTATTGTGGCAAAAAACGAGAACTTCATACAAAACAATAAACTTAACTCTCATATAGTGTTCATAAACTCTTGAATTAACCTCCTGGGTTGCTAATCTCTCGGTCCATGCCACATGTGATCATGTTTTGAATTCGCTTCCGGGGTTGAAGCTGGGGGGCGGGGCTTACGGGTGGTGACGTCACAGCCGCCAAAAATCAAACATTTCCGCAACGTGTAGCGGATGTTTTCATCATAAAGCTGCTAACGAACACTATTCAACACAAAATAAACAATTGCATATCATGGAGGGAGCGTCTACGAAAGGTAACTCGGACTAGTAAAGCTAGATTAGCCGTACAGTTACCTAGATATGTGGTAAATGAACGTTAGCTCAGTAGTTAGCTCAATGCTAGCTGAAGCGAACATAGTCCAGATGTCAACAACGTCCACATCTGTCGTTTGAGTGTTAATCCTGCAGGAGTGTTTGTTCCCCCGCAGGTGTTTTGAGTCATCTCAGTCTGCTGGAAGTTCAGGCCCGGAGCCGTAAAACTCAACCTCAGAGGCCGAGTCAGCTGAAGGAGCTGAAGGCTAAAGTTGAAGCTCTGATGACGCAGAGAGACCAGCTGAGAGCAGAGACAGAGACTCATCAGGTGAGAGTGAGGACACGAGGGTCTGAGTCAGTGTGCAGAGTTTACACACAGCACCAGTCAAAAGTCTGGACACACCTTCTCATTCAACTACTGTGAAGAATGTAAAATATAAATCATATTCTGGTTTGTTGAGCATTTGTTTGTTTACCACATAATTCCATATGTGTT
Source organism: Anoplopoma fimbria (assembly GCF_027596085.1). NCBI lineage: Eukaryota > Metazoa > Chordata > Actinopteri > Perciformes > Anoplopomatidae > Anoplopoma > Anoplopoma fimbria. The sequence goes on along the minus strand of NC_072463.1, from coordinate 6,377,328 downwards.
CCTTCATAGTTTGGATGTCTTCAATATGAATCTACAATGTAGAAAAAAACAAGAATAAAGAAAAACCATTGAATGAGAAGGTGTGTCCAAACTTTTGACTGGTACTGTAGGTTATAGTGCAAACAAGAGACATAGTAAAATAAAAACAAGATTAAAAAAAACCAAGTATTATAAATAAGCAATAAAACAGTAAATAATCCACAATAACTGAAATGTTATATATACAGACAGAAAACTATTAGAACTACAATTGTAGGCTATGATTGAAAATGTGTGGTGTTTATTTTGCATTTAGCCATTTATGATGTAATGGATATACAGTATCAGTCAAAAGTTTGGACACACCTTCTCATTCAACTACTTTGAAGAATCTAAAATATAAAACATATTCTGGTTTGTTGAGCATTTGTTTGTTTACCACATAATTCCATATGTGTTCCTTCATAGTTTGGATGTCTTCAATATGAATCTACAATGTAGAAAAAAACAAGAATAAAGAAAAACCATTGAATGAGAAGGTGTGTCCAAACTTTTGACTGGTACTGTAGATATATATATGTATATATATACACCATCTTGTCACTACTAGTGTACAAACAAGTCCTGTCTATCCTTTGTTGTCCTTGTCGATATATGTTATTTCTATTTCTGTATATTAAGAGAGATGTGGGGGAAAAAGTGGTCATATGACCACTTTTTTCTTTATTTAAAAAAAAAAAAAAAAAAAAAAAAAATGTACATTGTAGATTAATTTTGAAGATATCCAAACTATGAAGGAACACATATGGAGTTATGTGGTAAACAAACAAATGCTCAACAAACCAGAATATGTTTTATATTTTAGATTCTTCAAAGCAGTTGAATGAGAAGGTGTGTCCAAACTTTTGACTGGTACTGTATATATTTATATAAAAAACACCAATGACCAACAATAGGATATAAAATAAAACATATAAATACAACTAAATAATAACTAAATCAATAAACACGGACTGCATGATTGCGTACAGTATTAACATGTAGAGTTAAATATACACTGTGTAGGACTTTATTGATAATATTGACAATGACCGCTTTAATTACTTTTCAGATGACAAATTTTCATAACCTTACTGTTCAGTGAAAACCATGTATCTCCAAATGTGATGATTTTGCTGTAAATTTAACTACCCAACAGTATATTAAAGATAGTACAACCTTAAAACATCAACAGCAGTAAAATGCAACATACACATTAATGCAGCAGTAATATTTAAAAAGCAAGGTGAGGTTTTAGTATCTGAATACTTCTTCCAACACTGAAGTTTTGAACAAGTCAGTGATAGAAAGCTCCCCTTTCTATCACTAACTTTATTAATAATGATGCACTTCTTTTGTATTCTTTTTGTTTGATTTTTTTGTACTTGTTACACCGTCCTGCTACAGAATCTCAAGAAACTGAGGGCATCTATGGACAAACAGTGTACACATGAAGAAGATGAAGAGGAGGGAATGGATGAAGACTCTGAGAACTCCAACCTACTGCGGCTGATGGCCAGACAAACACAACTGAAAGACCTCCTGCATGCTCATCACATCATTGGTACTCTTCTCATGTCATTTACACATTTATTATGTATTTGACAGTGAGATTTTGTTATACATTTCTCTTATATATCTCAGATTATAATCAGTATGTCATAATCCGACCTCTTGATGTCGCTCAGGTGGCTACAACGTCATAAAGACCCATCAAGGTAAAGGAGTGTGCGTGTCCATGGCTACAGCCTACGAGGGAGTCTGCTTAGAAACCTACAATCTGGAGATCAACCTGAAGCCGACCGTGAGGATCAGTCGTCACAACGTTCCCCCGTTCATTCCTTTAAACGACCTGACGGAGCGGAGCAACATGCAGACAGATTTAAGGACTCTTTTGGACCCCCTCAGCCAACATCTCAACGCCTTTGCCGGTCGCAGGCAGCAGTTGAAGCTTCTTAAGGTGCCAGATTTAGCTTTTTTGCGTGTATGTGATAAATGTGGAAAATGTTGCAGAGAGCAGTTTGCTAGTAGCTGTAGAAGTGACCTCACCGTCAAATATAAATCAATTAGACTGAGGCATGTTTATTTTTTTTGAATAATAATTAAAGGGGCCTATCCTATTTTGGTGCTTATTACATAATCGGTATTATCAAGAGTAAGAGAAAAAAGATTTAAAATATTTGACTATCACATAATGATTAAAAAAAATATACACCCATTAAAGACACTCGTAAATACAATTACATTACAGTACAAACAAGTCAATGAGATGTGCAAATCTGGATTAAAAATCAAGAAAGAAAAAAATAATCAACAGATTAATGAAATAACTTTAAATGTTTCTTACAGAAGTACATAGAAAATCTAAGTTAATTTACAAAACTTTAATTAAGAAAATAAATGTAAATATAAAGCAGCCTATAAAACATGTGCTACAGTTTCTTTTGCAATCCTCACAACATTCTGTTTATGATACTAATACATATGATATATAATGATATTATTGGCCCACCAATATATAAACCCAATCAAACCTGTAGTGATTTTAGCACATTTCTTTAAAACTTCAGATGAATAAACAATGAAAAATTAAGTCTTTCTTTACATAACATTCAAGGCTTTGATACTCAGGAGAAGTGACTATACTGATAGTAGTCCTGTCATTTGTTCTGGTAGAATAACACACCGACTCTGTCCTCCTGCTTGTTTCAAAGGAGCTCCATAAGTCTGTCGAGGTGATGGAGAGCAACGTTTTGTGTTCATTACTGGTGCTGATGTTCACGGTGCCGAGAGAGAAGACGGCTGTTCTCTGCTCGCTGGACTACACCGACCGCACCAGATGTCTTCCCACGAGAGTCCACTTTGAATGTGATGGTATGAATTTTATACTTTTACACAGATGTTTCCAAACTCAGACTGATAGCTATGGATCTTTTCTTTTCTTTTCTCCTTGTTACATAATTTTAAATTAAATATTTTTGTGGTCTTTCACTGTTGGTCCAACAAAATATTTAAGAATAAATATTAAAACTAAAAGCAGAAATGCAGAAAGATGGCCTCTGTGACTGGTATACTATCACATATTATAAAACAGGTAGGTCTAATTAAGAAATCTGAATGGTCCATAGCCATAAAAAAGAAAAACATATACCATGGCTATTACATCTAATTCCCATAATGCCCCCTTATCTGTGATATAATCACAACATTCTCCAACCCGTCATATTGTTTAATCATGTCATTTGATGAATGTAAAAGCAGGATTTTGCTGTTGTAATTGTTTGAGGAACAAATATCAAACTATTTTTTTTTATAGGACTGCAACTCAAAAAAGTTTTGTTTTTGCAGACAAGGAGCTTCCTGATTCTCCAGAGTGGAAGAAACACCGCAGCCTTTTCATGGAGACTCCTGTTCACAAAGCTTTGATAACCATGAGGAAGATGGGGAATATTCTGTAATTTATTAAGAAATAAAATGAAACTTTTCTACATTTTAATATACAAATTATTCACGTTCTCATTGTTTTATAAAATTTATAATAAAACACAAATATTCCAACTTGTTTTTTTCTTTCTTGATGTTACACATGTCGAGGTATGAAACGGTCAGTAGACTCCAAACTTAAGGTTCCTCTATGGAGGTTTCTCATGTATCTACATGTTGCTTTTGTCCTTGAGCATTTCTATAAACGCTGCCACCCTCTTGTGCAAAGTCTCCCTCTGAAGCTGCCTCATCATCTCCATTTCCTCTCGGGCTTTCTGCTGCTGCCTGGCCAGCTCCTTCTCTGATATCGAGTCAATAGTTGCGATGTTCTTCATCTGCATGAGGGACACGCTGCTCTGGATGTTTCCTCTGCGTCTCACCGAGCCGGAGGGTTTGACCGATGGTGTCGGTGCCGACGTGGACCGACTCTGCTCCACCGGGTCACATTCTTTGTTGTGATGCTGGCATTTGCTTGAGTACGATCTTCTGCCGTCGGATGTTTCTAATTTGCGTTCTCCAATTTCTCTCATGGCGATATTGACTGTCGCTTTAGGCTCGACCACTTTTACCATCACCACTCGCCTCTGTTCGTTCACCAGTGAGTCTCTTCTCTGCTGGAGCATTTTGCGAGTGTACCTGTACTGTCTGTCCAACGTGTTCAGTTTATGCTGGAGATCCCTTTCCTCCTTCTGGTTCAGCACTTTCAGATCTCTCTGCAGCACACTGGGTCTCCTGACGCTTTGATCCATTACAAAAGGGCTAGGAGGAGAAATGTGTTTTTGAGCCAACTTCTTTCCCCTATCAAGTCACTTTTTCTGTTTGAAATTAAAGCAAAAGTCGTTTTCTTACCTGCTTTCTTTCCTCTAGAGCTCTGTGCTGTACAGGTGTGTTTGCTGCCATGGCTGTTTCATTGTATGTTATATAATAGCCTTTTATATTTGAAGTAAAGTGAATGGGACTGTTGTTCATTGTGTACTGTGACATTGACATTCCCTAAAGAGATTACATTTCAAGATAATGAGTGCAGTCACGGTTCTTGCAGGTTACACAATAACAATGACTCAGTTTGTTCATTTTTTCTATAGTTTCATGCTTTAGTACTTTATAGAATAATGCTACGAATTTCTCACATGATCCTTCATTGTTTGGGGTTAAGTTATGTGTTAGATTTGTGCTGAACTTTTTTTTTTTTTTTTTTTTTTTTTTAAATCATAATATATTTTTTACGATTTTTAGCAATACTGTGACCATAAAATGTTAACTTATACACAAAATCAGATTTTTTTTAAATATCTTTCTTGTTATTTAAAATTAATTAATTTGTTAGTTATTTCAGTAAAAAAAAATATATTTTGTTTTGCATGTGTTTATGAATGTTTATATGTTTTTGTGTTTGCATACATTTACATTTAGAAGTCATATTTTGTTTTTTTAACCTTCTTTTACCACTTAACTATATCACTACTATAATTGTTGATCTTTTTTTGCACTGCTCTGATTTAATAGTTATTTTATTGGTTTCACTTCTGCTTCTTTTATATTGCTTTTATTTGTCTTGTGGTGCACTTTGTAACATTTGTTTCGAAAAGTGCAATATAAGTTAAATCTATTACTATAGCTATTATAAATAATAATATTTGTACTATTTGTGGGGTAACGAAGAAAATAATTGGTATTCTATGATGTAAATTAATGTCTCTTGCAGCCCTATTCAGGCCAGGATCTCATGGAGGATGAATCCCTTCATTTAACTTGTATTTAACACTCCAATTTAAAGATATTAGTTGCACAAAGCAATATGAAATTCCAATTTTTCTTATGCAGTGTCCCTTTAATATGCTTAGTCATATGATAGAAAGCCTGCCCCTCTGGTGGTTTGATCCCTCCCGCGCCAAACACAAGTCCAGTCTAAATAATGGCACAACTAAACTTCCCCAAAGCTCACCCAGTCATCCCACAGTTCATGAACTGTTGACATCTTTGTCTGGTAAGTTCATGTTTTTTCTGCTTTGACATTATTTAAAGGAACCAAATAGATTCTGTGAGAAATAAGCAGCTATTTTGAACAATAAAGTAATGCATGTTCTTCTACTCGTACCTTTTAATAATACCACCTAATCATACTGTTGTACCACTTCAGACGCTTTATTCTAATATAGACTTCACTAAAGTTGTAGAAGCAGACACAGACGGCTGGAGAGTTTTGACATTACAGCGCATGCGCGTTGCTTATCGGGTCATTACTGTATGACGTAATCGTGGAACTCATTTCATTACAGAGCTACTTTACTGTTACAACTGCTTCCTTTTCTCTTTTCCTTTTTATCAGCTTCTCCTTAATAGTTTTGTTCTTATTCCACAGTTCCCTTTTTGCTCTGCACCTATATAGAAAGCCAAATGGCACATCATTCATCTGCATGTTTTTCTCATAATCATGTTTTCAATGTTATGACATTATGTTAATAACATCAATCATAATATTTGTTATGACCGGATTAACTATATGCACATATTGGTTCTATGTGGCCATGCAGTTTTGTTTGGAAGCATGATGCATTCACTTAGAGAATATTTTTTTTTTACATGACAATTTGTCTCATTACTCTGAGAAATAATCTTGTTTTCTTAATTGAATGCATCATGCTGTTTTAAGGAGAGTCACATAGATTCTTGTTGGTATATGATGTAATTACAGGTGATTTTCTTTCCAACAATATTTATATTTTTGCATTTCCTATATTATGTGGTCTATAAACAGATGTGTAGAAGTGCAGAAATATCATATTTACATTATTACACTAATTATTTACACTATTTCAGGCACAACATGTGATATTAAAAGACACATAAACACAGTTTCATTATGGGCCATTTTTCAATCACTTATTATAAATGAAGATTGACTGTAATTTCTGTAAGAACAGGTTCTCTCCATCTGTTCAAATGTGGTAACTGATGCTGCTATATGTATTTTTCTTCACTTAAATCACAGTTGCCACTGCTGGGACCATAAATGCATCACATCCTGCACACTGGAAGATTTTTTACTCGGAAACACTTACCAGACAGTGAGTGTTCAAAAAAGCAAAAATAAAGTTGGATATAGGTTAAGTTCATTTGGCTGCCAATGCAAGCATTTATTTCATCTCTATATTGTAGAATTGAATCATAATTGTCTATATATTTTCTGTTTTCTTTTCACAGGGACGGCACAAGTGTTGCTCTAGCTTTTCCAAGATGATGCGTGCAGTGTGTGTTGACGTACCGGGAGGACCAGAGAATTTGCTGCTGCGAAATGTCCCTAGACCTCAGCCTAAAGGTGGAGAAGTCCTGATTAAAGTTCATGCAACTGCACTCAACAGGGCGGACCTACTGCAGGTACAGTACACATGTTACAAAGCACGAGTGCATTACAGTCACAGGACAACAGTGCAATAATGTTTTTGTTTTCCACAGAGGAGAGGATTGTACCCGCCTCCCCCAGGTGAGAGTGACATCATAGGCCTGGAGGTGGCTGGTACTGTGGATGCTCTGGGTCCGGGGGTGAAAGGAGGCTGGAGGCCAGATGACCGGGTCATGGCCCTGCTCTCTGGAGGAGGATATGCAGAATATGTTTCTGTGCCGGAGGAGCTTCTCATGCCGGTTCCCCCAAGTCTCACTCTCTGCCAGGCTGCTGCGATCCCGGAGGCCTGGCTCACTGCTTTTCAGCTGCTGGTTTTCATAGGTACATACATATACATATAACCATGTTTTTTAGGTTGTTTTTTTTTCTTTTTTTTAAGGTTATCAGACTGTCTCATTGAGTTTAAGATTTCTTTTCCAAGAGACACCTGAGAACAAAAAACGTTCCCAAGAACACAATTGGCGAAACAGAAACAACACAACAACAAACAGGACATAAAAAGTTACAATAATCATACAAAACACCAGATATAAAGCTTTAAAATCTTTTCAAAATGCAAACTCTGTTTGTGGGAAGATTGCAGTTCATTCAATTTGAAATGTGCATCTTATTCTATACAGGAAGCCTAGTTTGATGTTTAGGTAGGTGGAGATTATGCAGTCTCAATTTTTTGTATTCCTTTAAGTCTAAATATCTCTGTTTGTGTTTTTCTTTTTAATTATTTCATCTATAGAGCACCTTGTATTTTTGTTTTGATGATTACTCATTACTAAAAATAATAGTAATATTATTATATCTTCTTGTGAAACCCCTTTACATACATTTAATACTGCATCAATATAAATTAAATAATTTAAGTTGTAGGTTGACATTCCTGAAAGAAACAAGACGAATCATATGGTGCTCTAAACAAGTTAAAACAAATACAAAAATATCTGAGGTTGAATGTTTATTCAAACAAACAAATGTGAATATGGTGAAGTATTATTTTCTATTAGTTTCCACTTAATTTGATACAATCTTACCACACCTGTTCCCGCTAATTAACAAAGAGGTAAATAATAAATTCTGTACTTTTGTCTTCTGTCTTCTCTGCCACAGCTCAGGTGAAGGAGGGTGAGGTGGTTCTGGTTCACGCCGGAGCCAGCGGAGTGGGAACAGCTGCTGTTCAGCTGGTTCGTCTGTTTGGTGCCGTACCCGTGGTTACTGCAGGAAGCCCCGAAAAACTGAAGATGGTTGAGAGTCTGGGAGCTGCAGCCGGGTTCAACTACAAAGAGGAGAGCTTCACGAAGGGAGTTCATGACTTTACAGGAGGTGATTTATGTCGCTGTATAGATGCTCCACTGTGATGGAAGGGTTAAACTTCTGGTAATCATTGCTGTAATGTTTTTGTCATTGTTCTTATTGCACAGATCTATTAAACAGAATGTCAGTGATTTATAGACTTTCTATTTGATTTTCTTTGCAGCAGTGATTGACAATCACTGCTCATAACCACATAGTTATTCTTTTTGTTGCAAACTTTTGGTAATGGAAATATAAAGTACTTGGTTTTTGGAGAGCAGAGACATGTTTAAACAATTAAAATGACTAAGCAGAATAAATCTGGCTATGGGTTTTAACTTTTAAGTATAGTTCTATATTTTACTTACTGTAAATGAATCCCATGAAAGGACAAAAAAGAACAAGGTGTTACTTAATCTCTTTCTCACTTCCCTACTGTCGAAAATGGAGTAAATCCGTGATTAAGTAAAAGGGAGGCCAGGTTTACTCCCTCTGTGGAGTGAAAGTCTTTAAGAAAAGTTACAAATAAACATTACTCAAACAGGAAGAAATCATGCATTTGTAAGGGACTATTTTCAATTGCAAATAAATACACATTTGGTGCTCTAGTAGGAATTACCAGCAGCAGGGCGGTGTATAACAGTGCTACAGTGCCAGTGTTCATCATACTGCAGGAACAACTTGTCCAATGCAACAGTGTTGTTCATGTGTGATCTTTTTAATAATATTTTTGGACAACAATGGAGCTCTACGGTACAGAGGAATATTATTGTATCCTTGTTCAGGATCAATTCATTGTTTTTGTTTTTTTCATGGGATTTGTTAACAGTAAGAAAAATATGGAATATCACCAGACACAAATGTTTACAGAAATGTTGATTATGATTTAAATGTCCTGTCTGTACCAGATAAGGGGCATTTGGATTGCCTCTAAACGGTTTCTCAACATGGCGACAGCTCGCCGCTGACTGTGCTAACATAAATGAAATAGAAGAAAGAAGACCAAAGAATGGGTCAGAGGTTAAAGTCAAAGACAGAACTGCAAATTAAATATCTGGATCCTGCACAATTCAATTAACAAACTACTATTATTTAACAGGGAAGGGAGCAAACGTCATCCTTGACTGCATCGGCGGCTGTAACTGGGAGCAAAATGTGAGCTCCTTAGCCACCGACGGCAGGTGGGTGCTGTACGGCACCATGGGAGGCCGGGCGGTGGAGGGAGATCTGCTGGGAAAGCTGCTCTCCAAGCGAGGCCACTTGCTCTGCAGCCTCCTCCGCTCTCGCAGCCTTCAGGTGAGAACTCAAGCAGAAACGACACACCAGCTGTTCCTCCTCATCTCTGCTTGTGAACATGCTGACTCATTCCAACAGTGATGACACTCCTCCGGTATTTACATGTGTGCAACTGAGTCTGATTCCACGCTTTGCATTTTCCATCCGCAGTACAAGGCAGACCTTGTGAAGGCTTTCTCACACAGAGCGTTGCCGTGTTTCTCAGACCAGCCCGCCTCCCTCAGGCCGGTGATCGACAGCACATTCAACCTGGAGGACATTGCAGAAGCTCACAGACACATGGAGGCCAACAAGAACACGGGGAAGATCGTCATTAATGTGATTCCACAGAATCAGGAAACTCAGTGATGAAGAGCTGCAGTAGTATTAACAGAAATGTAACTGCTCTGAAATATGATATTTGATTTATGTCAATGAATCTTACCACAGTGTTAACTGAAAACAATTTGTCTAACACAAATGTTAATCATGATTTTAAATATGCCTTATCCACCAATAGTCCAGAGAATAACATTGTCATTTCTTCTGTTGTGTCACGATTAACTAATACTAAATGTTTATTAGTATTGTGTTCATACTAGAGATTAAAGAGACTGACACTGACTCTCCTTTTCACAGATATTTTACAAAATAATGCTATAACATGTTTTTAAAAATATTACAGAAAACCATTAAAAGAGGCCTGTGGTAGAAGCCGAGCTATTCTCCTGTCAAACATATTCAAATTTAAATGGGATTTATTTAATGAAGGCACACTAAAGACTTTGAAGTTGTATTATGTCAAGAAACAAAACATGATAAAAATGACTGCGTAGAATTAAAAAATTCCATACAGATTTTAACCAGTATGGTAGGCTTACATTTGAAAATTTCCCATAAATCATAATTTAGCTTCTTTATAAAAGTGTGTTTACTTAGATTGCTCCCCTCTAGAGGCACCCTTTAGTATTTGAGCTTTGGATCTTTGAATTTTTAAGTGGGTAGCTAAATCACGATATCTATCTTTATCATGATTTATAGGTTGATTTATATTTCATAATAGTTATAAGAATCTATAAAGTGACTTATGTTGTCAAATACATTTTGTGGAGTGAAAAGTATAAAACTGGTTTCCAAAAGGTAGTGTGGAGTAGAAGTATAAAGTTTGCATACATGGAAAGTACAGTACTTGAATAAACATCAGCGTTTGAAAAGTAATAACACATACAGTACCAGTCAAAAGTTTGGACACACATTCAACTACTTTGAAGAATCTAAAATATAAAACATATTCTGGTTTGTTGAGCATTTGTTTGTTTACCACATAATTCCATATGTGTTCCTTCATAGTTTGGATGTCTTCAATATGAATCTACAATGTAGAAAAAAATAAAGAAACCATTGAATGAGAAGGTGTGTCCAAACTTTTGACTGGTGCTGTATGTAACGGGGGTGTCACAAGACGACATGATAGTATTACTTCTTTATTTTAAGAGCAATTATCCAAACAAAAGTACAAAGTGCTTGTCAAGTTCCTAGGTGTTTTTCAACTCTTGCCCAACTTGAAATGGCCTGGTACATGAACCTCAAAGGACGCACGGGACAACTCTTTCCAACACAGCTCAATTTTTTTTTTTTCCTTATTTCCTTCTTGTTGATGAGTGGTTGGTCTATCAGGTTGAAAACCTTCAAAACACAAAAAGCACAAGTTATCCAAACATGCAAATAAATTTTAAACAATTCTCAGTACCAAGTACCAAGGCTTACAACAGGTGGAATTTCTGAAACAATCCCAACTAATGACTAAGAGACTGTTGAAATGCAAACAGTATGCAGCATTGGTGTTTTTAAGGAAAGCTCATCAAACATTAACCTAAGTTGAACAATCAACAAAATACACTCAACCAAAAAGCCAAACTCATATGCATGCAGCAAACTGATATGCATGCTGTCTGTATAAATGATTACTAAATAATCATCACAATAAAAAGTCTTGCTACCGTACCAGTGGCTCCTTTGGTTGTACCACGAGTTGAATCCTTTGTTTGTTGCTCTCTCTGCTGATAAGTTTGCTGAGAGACCTTCCATTCACAGGTGTTCCAACTTAAAAGGGTATGAGCAGCCTGCACTGGCCTGCCGGTGGTGCATTGTGGGACTTGTAGTTTTTAAGGCAAAGTCATGTGAGCTGATATGAACTGAAATTAATCTTTACCTCAACAGTGCTCCATAGATAAAACAATTAAAAAGAAAAGCACAAACAGAGATATTTAGACTAAAAGGAATACAGAAACATTAGATGGCATAATCTCTATCTAACTAAACTTCAAACTAGGCTTTCTATATAAAGTTAAAGGATGTTCATGTACTGTGCACCTTTTAAATGGAATGAGCTGCAAACTGCCCACAAAAATAGTTTTTTATGAGATTTTAAAGCTTAATTATCTGGTGTTTTTTTATGATTCTTATATGTTTATTTCCTGTTTGTTGTTGTGTTGTTTCTGTCTCAGGTGAAAAGAGATCTTAATCTCAATGAGACTGATAAAATACAGATATAATGAAAAATATATATAACAAACATAGTTGTATGTATGTGTTTGTACAAAAAAATCAGTTAATAATAATATTTAATTTAATATTTTGATTCAAATAGATCTACCCCTTTTTTATTAATAAATTGACCTCCTGCGTATTTGAAGCGCAGCCGTGCGCGCATCGAACTGACGTCACATGACCAATACGACTTCTACTTCCGGTCTCCAGCTTCCTGCTTCTCCGCTGAAGTTCTTCTCATGGGGGTTTCTGCGGCTCCTTAACAGAAGAAACTGAGTACCAGCATCACTTCATGGATCAAACTTTTACACAGTCGACGGACACGTTTGGGACTCTATGATTCGACCCAAAACAACCATATTTATCTTTCCTGGAGGTGAGATTTAAAGCTTAACTTCCTCACAATGCTAAAGTTGGCTAAGTCAGTTAGCAGTTCGTGGTGACTTCACACTGCAGGGTTTAACAAGTGAAGTAAACCTAAAGCTGAGTCCTGTAACTAAGTCCTTCTGTCACTAACTACAACTATATTTATATAAATAAAATACACGTTGCCTGGACTCCTTACTTCACATATGTTGTAGTTTTATTTCCATATTTATGAGCTATTAAAGGTACTTAAGTTTAGTTAAGTTTTGTTTTTTTCCATCTGTTTTGCAGGCTTTTGTTTAATTATTTATTCAACATTTAACATTTTTATTTTATGAATTTCTCAAGAAGCAAACATGCATTCCATAATGTTGCAGGACTGGTCAATAAAAGATAAAAAACAAAGAATTGAGGCACATTCTTTACATATTCAGAGACACACTATTGGGGATATTCATTGCTAGTTTGATAGTTATTGTATACATGGATCTGACTCATGCCCAGTGTCCCCATTGTAGTTATTTATCCACTTAAGTCCAGATGACTCCCAGAGATGCAGACAGTTTCTTTCATTTCTGCAGAAAAGGACGAGTCCTTGCATCGATATTGAGTGATATTTTCTTTCAGCTTCCCCTTTGGAGATCAGAGATTTCTACATGGGGGTAGAGTGAGGGTCATATCCAACCCACTTCTTTGTGGTGGCTTTGTTTCCTCGTCAGCATTACAAGCCATTGAACCACTTCCTCATATTTTTAATGACAGTCTTGGAATTTACGATCAGATATAAAAGTGAATTTGCTGTTTGTGCAGTTTGCGCATTATGCTCTTCAGAATAACAGTATTTAGTTGCACTCCAATAAACAGTGCAGTTTACATGAGTTTAACATTAGGGCCAATTTGGGGAAGGTCCTTTTTTTTTTTTTTTTTTTTTTATACTTACTATGAATATACAGTGATGTGTTATATTCTAACTCTTTATGTTGTATGTGTGTTTGTTATGTTACAGCTGCCAAATCCTGAAACATGGAGGACCCAAACAGACCTCAGCGTAAAATGTCAACAGCAGGAGACAGCCTGTACAAAATCCTGGGCCTGGAGAAAGGAGCATCTGCAGAAGAAATTAAGAAGGCATACAGGTGTGTTTGTAAAGATCAATTATTCTGTCTATTTAGAAAACGCTTGGTATCCAGGGCTATATTAAGTCATAATATGTTTTTTTTATTTTTATTAATTGAATGTAAGTTTAGTTGTTTACAGTTTCTATATATCACGATGAGATATTAGTGCATGTTTGCTGATTGTAACCATAAAGATTCATTGTTAGTTGTTGTACTGAGAAAGGGATCTGAGTTCCTGATGTACAACTCATGTGGTTTAGATTGCTTCATAATATCTCAAGTGGTGGATGACAGAAACCTTATTTACACCCACTGGAGTAGCGTCATAGGCTGATGCATATTCTGACGCTCACTCATTTGTTTACAGGAAACTGGCGTTGAGGCATCACCCCGATAAGAACCCAGACAACCCGGAAGCTGCTGACAAATTCAAGGAGATCAACAACGCCAACTCCATCCTCAGTGACGAGAACAAACGGAAGATCTACGACGAGTATGGATCCATGGGGCTCTACGTGGCCGAGCAGTTCGGGGACGAGAGCGTCAAATACTACTTCCTCATGTCCAAGTGCTGGTTCAAGGTGAGAGGCAATGATGTTTTAAAAGTCTACATGTGTAACAAGCGAAAATTCAGCAAATGTCTGAATGAACATTTATTCCAATTGTGTGTTTAGGTATGGATTTTCATTTCTGGAGTGTCATAAACTCTACATAGACTGCTTTCATGTAGTTCAGTATGCATTCCCTTTCCTTTTTGTTTTCAGGCCCTGGTGGTGTGCTGCGGTATTTTCACCTGCTGCTGCTGTTTATGCTGCTGCTGTTTCTGCTGTGGGAAATGCAAATCCCCAGAAGACGGGGAGAACTTTGCCTACATGGACCCTGAGGATCTTGAGGCGGAGATCAGAGAACAGGATGCAGGTGAGGGACTTTGCTCTTTTGGATTCACTTCAGCTTGTGATGGATATGTTCCAGCTGCGTGACATAAAAATACAAACAAACTGAACTCAAAAATAATTTAATGCAATACTTCGTCCTTAAAATGACCATTTGTATATCAAACAATCACTTTCTTTTTCTCGCATTCCTCCGCGAAAAATTGAGAATCTGATAACAAGAGTAAATCTGTGAGTAAGTAAATGGAGTCCAGGTTTAACGAGCTCAAAACTATATAAAAACATTTACAAACTCTCATACATCCAGTGCAGTCTAATCCAAGTCAGGTTTATCTAGCAGGGCGTGCACTTCAAAAAACACATGCATTTCCTTCAAAATCGTACTATTTCAAAACACTTTTGGACTCGTCAGGACTCGCACAGACTTGCAGAACCCATGGGCAAGCATGAGATGGTAGTTGCAGAAAATGTTTTTAATAGAAAGAAAGATTACTGACGGATATAATGCTTTGCTTGTAAGTGAATAAAGATGGACAGATCTACGGACAAATTTGAAGTTGCTAGATTTTTGAACAGCAATTTATTATATGAATTCTCAGGGTTGATAGGCTCAACTTATAGTGAAAATTCAAGCCTAATTGAGATTTAAAAGTCCTGAAATAATAGTTAATCATGTAAACAATCTGTCATTGTGAATGACGAGAGGGATTACTTCATTGCAAAACTCACATATTGGTAACATCAAAAGGAAATGTCCCAATTAAACGCTCATTCTACCAACTGCCACCCCACCAAATTCCGTTTTAATAACAGCAAACTAGATTTTGCTGTTATTCTCTCGTTCAATTCGTATTCTCTCGTTCAATTCGGCTAATAACTCTGAAACACCCTATAATTGCGGAATTTTGCACCCTAACCTAAGAGAGAACTTGCTAATATCTGGTGCTGCAGACAGCTGTTTGTGGGTTTGCTCAGTGTTGAATTTTGTTTCACAGCAGGAGACCATGTAATAATTATTCAGCCGAGCTCTGACACCTCAGATGGCGTCTTCACCTCTACAGGTAAAGTCCACCTGTCCTCTGCTGCTCTGTGCTGCTTCACTAATCCGGCAGAACATAGAGCAGCGTTTCTGTTTCCTCTAAGAGGAGTTCTTTTTGCAGCTTCTAACAACTCCGTCGGCGGGCGTGGACTGTGTGTTCACCTTAACGTACTAACATTTCTACCTACAAGTGCTGCAGGATGCTGTGACCAAGCTGTTATTTAAGTCCTTTGTTGCATATTAATAACTCTGCTTGCTTTGACTTATCACTGTTGATAATGTTATTGATGTTGAGCTCACTGAAGGAAAATGGTGGTTTAAAATGCTCATGCTAAATATCAAGAGCAGTGGTTCTCAATCTGGGAGGTTAGATCATTTCATAGGAGACATACAATCATTTATCTGATAAGGGAAATGCATATTTCTATTTTATCATCCCTATTTTTCAGATTTTCTGTGCTTGTGATACTCTGAGTAATTATAATCATAAATACAGTCTTTTCTTTTAACTGTTCAAAGGTTGAGAACCACTGCTCTCGAGTGACTGCACTTTATGGACGCTCCTAAAAACAATTCTGCTGCTTATTTTTGTTTTAACATTTGCTCAACTCTCCTTTTCCTCTTTTCTGTATAATATGTAAACTAATGTAGGTATTTAATATTTCTACAAACTTGTCCTAGTTTGACATTATTTTTCAGGAAGGGTTTGTTCACTCTTTTTTTTTTTTTTTTTTTAATCGAACACCTGATGCCAGTGATGGAGAACTTATTTAAATCATTTACTTACATTTACTTTTTTTCTACACCTCCAGGTGAGAATGCACCGATCGTGATTCAGCCTCATGCGACCAACGGCGCCTCGTGAACGGAGTGAGCGGAGTCCTGATGGAACCACATCGTGATCGGCGGCTGCATTGATTTTTTTTTTTTGGAAAGATGATGAGTATAAATGATGGGTTTGAATGTGGCTGAAATGCAGAAAACATTAATTTCAGAGATGTTTTTGTCT
This sequence comes from Anoplopoma fimbria, assembly GCF_027596085.1. NCBI lineage: Eukaryota > Metazoa > Chordata > Actinopteri > Perciformes > Anoplopomatidae > Anoplopoma > Anoplopoma fimbria. The sequence goes on along the minus strand of NC_072463.1, from coordinate 6,360,890 downwards.
TAAATGAATCAAGCAGCGATTTGATTGTGCCATATCTTTTTATATGTGCCAGTGGGTTTGTCTTTGATCCAATCTCATATTTATTTAAAAATTATATATTTTTAAATATCGGGTTGCATGAGGACTGCAGTGACAAATGACAAAGCCATGCAGATCAAAGCTCTGGAATCATTTGTTTTTTTTAATGTGCACTTTAATATCTTAAGTTCATGTTTTAAATCCTAAAGCTGCCACGACGGTCTGAGAATATTTGGGCTCTAGACGGCTCTTGGGTCAGAAATGTTTAAATATATATTTTTTAAATGGAATATAATATGCTGGTTCCCAATTTTTAAGAGGCCAACCACTCAAACTTACGAGGTGTTCAGTCAGACTGCACAGATATACATATTGTAGAAACAACAGGTAAAGGGCTTATTGAAACGATGTACAGTTTATTGAGACTAAATCCAACCGTGTTGTTTGGACGTCGACTTGTGTTCACTGTTGTTCATTTGGTCTGACGGCCTGTAAATAGTTTAATGAGTATTCATTTTTTTAGGAGTGATGCTGACCGGCATTAAAGGAGCAATTCAACATTTTGGGAGAAACGCTTATTCATTTTCCTTCTGAAAGTTAGACTCAAGACATTTGTATGATTGCATAGTTGCCTGTGTGAGGCCTTAAAATATCTGTTAATTGACATTATATCACCATATTCCTAAAGCTTGGTAATGTAAGTGTCCATATTAGTTTGGATTTTTCAGGCACTTTCATGTTGTTAAGCACTAATTGGAGTTTTTGTTTCATAATTATCACTTGGCTTGACTTGAGCAGCATTTACAACTCAGAATCTGGTAGTTACAAATATCCCAGAAATGACATTAACGTGACATGTTGTGGGTAGTTAGAACCCGGAGGTGATTAGCCTAGCTTAGCATAAAGACTGGAAGCAGGGGGAAAAGCTAGCCTGGTTTGAAAATCTACCTCTAATGCTACCTTTCTGTCGTCGCTATAAGGTTTCAAGTTGGAGACGCCCTGCAAAGAAGAAGTGGGCGGATGGATACATTGGTATTTGTTAAGAAATAGTTCCAGCAAACCACAGCTGGATTACATTTTACTAATGAACATGTAGTGTGTGGTTTGTTCGCAGGTTTTCATAGGCAGATTTTGTTACCTTTGGACAGAGTCAGGCTAACTGTTTCCAGTCTTTATGCTAAGCTAGGCTAACTCCCTCCTGGCTCTGTACTACGCACAGACATGAGAGAGGTATTTATCTACTCATCTAAGGCTTGTAAAGAAAATGAATAAGTCTATTTACCAAAATGTTGAACAAGTTCTTTAAGAGATGAAAGTTTAACTGTTGGTTACTTTGCTGCACCTGCAGCCTAAGATGACCTCAAGAAAAAAACAAAACGTGGCGAATACTTCTTAAGGTACTGCGAAAGCTCTTATAAAACATGTTTCCTCAAAAACACTTTTCTACACTTGAACCAACAACTTACTGATTTAATTCATTGCCAAATATCACATATGGGTGAATTTAATCAGATGAGTCGAGGCCTACTTTTAAAGACAGTGATCTCTCTGTGGTGTTTGAGATGATTTATTTCCTGAATGTGCCATAAAATAGTTTTTATGTAAATGCAAAGGTGTATTTTTGATATATCCATTCTAGGTTTTATGACTAATTGAGTGTATATTAAGAGAACGCCTTAAATTATCTTTTATCATGTTTGTATTATATTTAGTTCTTCTGCTCGGTGTAGGAATGTACAGTTTGTGCATTTGGCACAAATCTAAATTGTATATGTGAATTATTTTTCGAATTTGAATCTTTCTCAGGTGACTTTCACAGTCAGTCCGTCTAGACTATGTGTTTATGTACATTTTAAGCAAACCCAGAAATGTATGTAAATTCAGTTATACTTGAGAAAACTTCACAAAAGTGCCTAAATATATTTTTGTCTGATTTTATTTTTCTTTCTTTTCTTCAGGTTTGAATTATTTCGATCAAACTTTTAAAATAAGAAAAAAATATATATATTTAGTTTTATCATCTCAACATTCCTAGGTATTTTTTCCAGTCTTTTAACTTTTCCATGTTTCCAATATGTTTGTTTCTGTAACAGTAATATTTGTCTGATCGAATAAACTTTGGGGATACTGGATATGTCATGAAGTTGTCTATTCATTTTAACAGTTTTCCGTTAGTGATCAGCACCTCTGAGCTCAGTCACCTTCCATTGGCTCCCGTTGTGCTCCACCTCTGAGAGATAACACGAGTTACAGCAGCTGGCAAGTTGTCGAGCTTCACTTTAACATAAGTTAAACTAAAAGGGAGTCCTTTATAAAGTATAGTCACCTGAGGATATGGAGATATCAACAGAGAAACATCTGATCGAGGCTCATTTGGAGCCTCTTAGATGGTATGTTTTTAACCTTTTTACATTCTCGTATAAACACCGAACACTATTAAATCACTTTATTATAAGTGTATTTTTACAGTTCTGTCTTCTCTCAGGACGAGTTCTCCAGAGGACAGATATTCAGACTCTGCATCAGAGTCCAGTGAAGACGTCTCCAGTGAGGACGGCCTCTGGCAGCCGGACCGGCTCTGCCAGGAGACGAGCTCGACGTCGGCGGCCGAGAGCGACCAGAGACGTTTGGCCAGAAGGAAGCTTTTCATGGCCTGTGCTGTCAGCCTCGTCTTCATGACCGGAGAGGTGGTTGGTAAGCTGTAAAGAAAAAAAAAAAAAAAAGCATTGTCATATGTTATTTTAATCGGCCACAAATGTACCAGACACTTTATGAATGAATGTACCTGGAATTACACTTTATTTTGTCAATAACTTAAATGTAAATGTGGATTATTTAGGCAGCTGGACAATGAAAAGTGATTCTGGTGGATTCTTGTAATGAGCATTGGTACAAAGTCACACATTTACTAAGTACAGTTTTAAGGTACTTTTACTTTACTTGAGAAATACAGTATACTGCTTTATACATCTGCACTTCTACATTTGCTGTTGAATTTTTTACTACCTTTATCAGAGAACTATAGTTTAGTGTTACTTTGCATGAAAAATATTTAATAATTTAAAAGACTCAATAACTTCTATAGATGAAAAAAAAAAAGTAGAAATATTTCCAACTTAAACCTATAAACGCTGCTTACTGAATCAGCCAATATCAGCTTATTGAAGATCTGTTCCAGTTTATTTAAGTCATAAGAAATATTAGTACAGAAATGCAAAGGAAGTTTTTTGTTAGTGTCACAATGTCACATTTTTCCACCAGAGAGCACTTACAAGTTTATTTTAACACCATGAAATGTCACATTTACTATATATCTCTGACTTAAAAAAAAAAGAAAATCTTAGGGTGTCCTTACCTGGTATACGCTCACACACGTATATATCTCTGCTTCTCTGCAGGTGGATACGCCGCTCACAGTCTGGCCATCATGACGGACGCAGCTCATCTTCTGACGGACTTTGGCAGCATCCTGATCAGCATCTTCTCTCTGTGGATCTCCTCCAGGCCTCAAACACACAACATGACCTTTGGGTGGCATCGAGCAGGTGGGATCCAACCCACTCTGGTGGAATCATTCGTTTAAAGGAATAGTTTGACATTTTGGTGACTTCACTCAGCTGCTTTCTTTCTTAGATCGATATGAATCTTATATTTTTAAAATCATTAGGGAAACTGAGGTTACATTGTCTGAATTTTTTCTAGGAACCTAACCCGGGAGTTTACACTCTACAGTTACAGGGTAGTTTATGAACTGATTCAAGTATTTTTAGATACAGCATATTTAAATTTTAAGGCAAGAAAAACATATAGTAGTCAGTAAATCCCCAGCAGGGGTGTGGAGAAGGAATTAAAAACAGCATTTAAACCTCAGTGCTGAGAATGATTTTTACAGTAAATATATATAGATTAATAAATGAAATATTAAAAATACTAATAACTTAAAAAAAGGCATTTAATTGTTGGTGTCTTCTCTTAATTTATAATCTATCCTCAAGCCACTGGTTCAGTTAGTACTCTTTATTTGTATACTCTCCTTTAGTTTGATATTAAACATTTTAGCTGTCAGACATCTTATAAACTGCTTCCTAAAACTTACATTTTGTTGCGTGTTTGAGTTGTTAAATTGTTTACACTTATTATGAATTTATGTATTTCTATGTGATTATTTTGTCCAGTTTTTTCTCTGAATGTGTAATTCATCAACAATACTGCAAAGTCTACTTTTAGAGAATTGCACCATGAATATAGTTTATCAGTATTTATGTTATAACCTGATATCATTTACACATTTTCTGTCATCTTTTGTTTCAAATAGAGATTCTGGGCATGTTGCTGTCAGTGATGTCTATCTGGGCTGTAACGGCACTGCTTGTCATATCAGCCGCTCAGAGGATCTCTGATGGAGACTACGACATCGACAGTCAGATCATGCTCATCACTTCAGGCTGCGCTGTGGGAGTCAACGTCCTGTGAGTACGAGGAGCTCCACAATCACGTTTGGTCAGCAAAGATCAGACGCTCTTCTAAAACAAAAAGCTCTGACTTTGTTTTATTTAGGATGGTCCTGATCCTCCATCAGTCCGGAGCCTCACACGGCCACAGTCACACATTCATGCCGACCCACAAACAGCGTCGTGGGCGTGGCCACCATCACAGCCACGGCAACGCCAGTGTGAAGGCCGCTTTCGTCCACGTGGTGGGAGATCTGGTGCAAAGTGTGGGAGTCCTGCTGGCTGCCACCATCATCCACTTCTGGGTCAGTGTCGGCCATAAACACTCTGCTCAAAGACAAAGTTCAACTGAGGCTGATGGGAAAGTCGTTAGATTTGCAGGCATTTGGACATGAACCATAATAGTGGACATAAGTGACATTTTGACATGATGGCTCTAGATGAAAAGTCATTAAGATTCACTCAAGGTCCCCTTACTACATGTCACAGTATTGTGAGTGGAGTTTGCTAAGTTGTCATCAATTAGGGAACTTCAGTCCCGTTATAACAGGAGTGGGATTGTTACATCACGTCCCGTTAAACTGATTGTAATTTAGATTTAATCCTGTTGAAGTAAGTTTAACCTCAGTTTTTTTTGTCATAATTCGATTTCTAAAGGTTAATAATTAACTAATATACTGAATAAAATGTTTTGATTCAGAGGGGAAAAACATTATTGACAGATAAACTAACACATTGGCAGTTTTTTTTTCATGGCATTTGTTGAACAGAAGAAAACACTTTTGTTATAAGAAGAGAAATTGGCAAAAAAAATTTTTAAATATCCTCTGATTTACTGAAACTGGGTGCAAGATGAGTGACAACTATTGTGTTACCAACTTATTTTTGACAAATTTGGTGAACTGATGCACATTCAAGCTCAATTCTATTGTTTTATTATTTGTTTTAATCAGATTTATGTTTTCCTCACAGCCTGAATATAAAATAGCAGATCCGATTTGCACGTTCCTGTTCTCCGTTCTTGTTCTTGGAACAACACTTCCAATCACAAAGGACGTTTTCAGAATCCTGATGGAGGGTAAACACATCTTCTGTTCCTGTGGTGACTTTATCATTTTAACGACTTACATATTATTTTACCGGTGTCGTCTTTGTTTGTTTTTCTGCAGGCACTCCTCAGGGCGTTACCTTCAGCACCGTGAGAGAGCTGCTGCTGTCTGTGAGAGGAGTTGTGTCGGTTCACAGTCTGCACATGTGGAGCCTCAACATGACTCACTCTTTACTTTCTGTCCACATGGTCACAGGTAAAATCAATACAGCTGATTTCTACTTCACACAACCTGGGTGTAGGGGATGGAAGTAGTTTAATACCTTTTGTAGACTATTGTCACCGAACATATCTGCTGATATACAAGCTATACTATGACTTTATTATGACTTTTTTCAACATGCTATACTATGACTTTTTTTCAGACTTTTTCAACATGCTATACTATGACTTTTTTTCAGAATTTGTCGACATACTATACTATGACTTTTTTTCAACATGCTATACTATTACTTTTTTAGCCTTTTTTTTTTCATTTTTATACTATGACATTTTTTTCAAAATGCTATACTATGAAATTATTTTCAACATGCTATACTATGACTTTTTTTTTTTCACAGACTTTTTTCTTTTCAACATGCTATATTATTTTTTTACTTTTCTTTTATGACTTTTTTTTTTTTTTTTACATGCTATACTATGACTTATTTATGACTTATTTTTTCAACATACTATACTATGACTTTTTACTTTTATGACTTTTTTTTACACATACTATACTTTGACTCTTGTATCCTTTTTTAACATGCTATACTATGACTTATTTTTCAACATGCTATACTATGACTTTTTTTTTCATGACTTTTTTTTACATGCTATACTATGACTTCTTTTCAGAATTTGTCGACATACTATACTATGACTTTTTTATGACTTTTTTTCGACATGCTATACTTTTTTTTTTTTTACTTTTTTTTACAACATGCTATACTATGACTTTTTTTTCAACATGCTATACTTTTTTGAACATGCTATACTATGACTATGACATTTTTTCCAACATGCTATACTATGACATTTTTTTCAGACTTTTTCGACACACTATAGTATTACTTTTTTCTTTTTTTTACACATACTATACTATTTTAATGACTTTTCTTTCTACATGCTATACTATGAATTTTTATTTCTTTTTTTCAACATACTATATCATGACTTTGTTTTATTAGTCCTTTTTCCTGAAATGCTATACTATGAGAGCCCAGCAGTTAATGTAATGTTGTGATTCACATTCAAGATGATTGTAAACAATAACTTGTATAAAATGTTTTTCTATTTGTGTCCTCAGGAGAAGATGCTGATGCACAGATCGTTCGCTTGAAGGCGACAAAGCTCCTGCGCTCTGAGTTTGGCTTCTCCAGTGTCACAATCCAAGTGGAGCATTAAAAGGACGACTGCCGACACTACCTTGACTGTGTGTTTACATTGACAACTATTTTTGCAACTATTTTTAATGAAAGGCTTACCTGGTGCACAGATATTCTTCTGTATATATTCAAAATTGTAATGCTGTGAGTCTTTAATAAGACATGTATTCATGTTGTTACATTTATTAATGCTGTAACAATGTTCATGTTTGAACTTTGCTTATTCATTGTATTAAAACAATCTTTTGCATCAGTTTGGCGACTGAACTTTGAGGGACTCACTTTGACAGTCATTACATTGACACAATAAATGTTTATTTATGAAGTAGCTGAGTGTCTTTAATCTGCATTATCCTTCCCTGATACCATATTTATGACTATACACAGATCTGTATTACTGTGTAGTGATTGGTTTTAATGTTGTGCTCCTGTATAAATGCAGCAATTTACATGTGACTAGACACCCTCATTACATTACATTACATTACAGTCATTGAGCAGACGCTTTTATCCAAAGCGACTTACAGGAAGTGTATTCAACATAGGTATTCAAGAGAACTACTAGTCACCAGAAGTCATAAGTGCATCTCCTTTCTTAAACAAGCATCTTAAAGCATAAACCAGAGCAAAAGTATAGTGCAGAGGCAAATTACTACGAAAACAATAATTGGAACAGACTAATACGAATACAATAAGTGCTACAAACTACTACGAATAGGATAAGTGCAGTAAACGAATACGAATACAATAAGTGCAGCGGACTGATACGAATACAATAAGTGCAGAAACAAACTAATACAAATACAATAAGTGCTACGAGGAAGGCTCAGGGTAGTGCTTCTTGAAGAGGTGAGTTTTCAGCCTGCGCCGAAAGATGGGCAGTGACTCTGCTGTCCTGACGTCAGTGGGGAGTTCATTCCACCACTGAGGGGCCAGGACAGAAAAAAGCTGTGACCGGGTGGATCGGCCGCAGGGACCTCTGAGCGACGGGGCAAATTATTTGTATAACCGGTTGATAATATTGTTCAACATGCTGTACATTCAACATGCTATACTATGACTTTTTTTTACATGCTATACTCTGACTTTCTTTTACATGCTATACTATGACTTTTTATGACTTTTCGACATGCTATACTATGACTTATTTTTCAACATACTATACTATGACTTTTTTATGACTTTTTTCGACATACTATATATGACTTTTTTGCCTTTTTTTTTTACATGCTATACTATGACTTTTTTCGACATGCCATACTATGACTTATTTTTCAATATGCTATACTATGACTTTTTTTTCGACATGCCATACTATGACTTTTTTTCAATATGCTATACTATGACTTTTTTTTTTACATGCTATACTATGACTTTTTTATGACTTTTTTTTTTTAACATACTATATTATCACTTTATTTGCCTTTTTTTTTTTACATGCTATACTATGACTTTTTTTTTTTTTCAACATGCTATACTATGACTTTTTTTTAACTTTTTTCAACATGCTTTACTATGACTTTTTTCGACATGCTATACTATGACTTTTTTTCAGACTTTTTCGACATACTATACTATGACTTTTTTTTACATGCTATACTATTACTTTTTTTTTACTTTTTTTTCAACATGCTATACTATGAATTTTTTATGACTTTTTTCGACATGCTATACTGACTTTTTTTCAGACATTTTATACTATGACTTTTTTACTGACTTTTTTTCGACATGCTATACTATGACTTTTTTTTTTATTTTTCACATTCTATACTATGACTTTTTTTTTAGTTTTTTTCAACATGCTATACTATGACTTTTTTTTTTTTTTCACATGCTATACTATGACTTTTTTTGAACATGCTATACTATGACTTTTTTTTTCACATGCTATACTATGACTTTTTTTTTTCGACATACTATATCATTACTTTTTTCAACATACTATACTATGACTTTTTTATGACTTTTTTTCAACATGCTATACTATGACTTTTTTCAACATGCTATACTATGACTTTTTTTTTAGAATTTTCAACATGCTATACTATGACTTTTTCCAGACTTTTTTTTTCAACATACTATACTATTACTTTTTTTCAACATGCTATACTATGACTTTTTTTTAGACTTTTTTCACATGCTATACTATGACTTTTTTTTTTTTTTCAACATACTATACTATGACTTTTTTCAGACTTTTTCGACATACTATACTATGAACTTTTTCAACATGCTATACTATGACTTTTTTTTTTTTTTCCACATACTATAGTATTACTTTTTTCAACATGCTATACTATTACTTTTTTTTAGACTTTTTTAACATGCTATACTATGACTTTTTTTACATGCTTACTATGACTTTTTTCACTTTGTCGACATACTATACTATTTTTTTTCACTTTTTTCAACATGCTATACTATGACTTTTTTTCATTTTGTCAACATGCTATACTATGACTTTTTTTCAACATTTTTTTCATGCATACTATACTATGACTTTTTATGACTTTTTTCAACATGCTATACTATGACTTTTTTATGACTTTTTCAACATACTATACTATGACTTTTTTTACTTTTTTACGACATGCTATACTATGACTTTTTTTCATTTTTCAACATGCTATACTATGACTTTTTTTCAGACTTTTTCGACATACTATACCATGACTTCTTTTCAACATGCTATACTATGACTTTTTTTTTTACTTTTTTCAACATGCTATACTATGACTTTTTTTCAACATGACTATTTTATGACATTTTTTATGACTTTTTCAACATGCTATACTATGACTTTTTTTTAGACTTTTTCAACATGCTATACTATGACTTTTTTTCAGACTTTTTTTCTACATACTATACTATGACTTTTTTTTACTGACTTTTTTTTTTTTTTTTACATACTATACTATGACTTTTTTTGACTTTTTTTTTACATACTATACTATGACATTTTTCTATTTATTTTTTCAACATGCTATACTGACTTTTTCTTTACTTTTTTCAACATGCTATACTATGACTTTTTTATGACTTTTTTCAACATACTATACTTGATAAAATTTTTTTTTACATGCTATACTATGACTTTTTTTGATGCACAGACTTTTTTGACATACTATACTATGACTTTTTTATGACTTTTTTCACATGCTATACTATGACTTTTTTTTCAACATGCTATACTATGACTTTTCTTTTTACTTTTTTCAACATACTATACTATGACTTTTTTTAACTTTTTTTGCAACATATTATACTATGACTTTTTTATCCTTTTTTCACATGCTATACTATGACTTTTTTTCAACATACTATACTATGACTTTTTTTTTAGACTTTTTTAATAAGACATGCTATACTATGACTTTTTTTAATTTTGTCAACATGTTATACTATGACTTTTTTTACATGCTGTACTATGACTTTTTTTTTTTTTTTCGACATGCTATACTATGACTTTTTTTACATTTTTCAACATGCTATACTATGACTTTTTTATGACATTATACTATGACTTTTTTTCAGACATTTTCGACATGCTATATGAACTTCATTTCAACATGCTATACTATAACTTTTTGTCAACATGCTATACTATGACTTTTTTTTCAGACTTTTTCGACATACTATACTATGACTATTTTTACATGCTGTACTATTACTTTTTTTACTTTTTTTCAGATACCATTTTTCATCTGCTATACTATGACTTTTTTTAACTTTTGTCAACATGCTATACTATGACTTTTTTTACATGTGACTATACTATGACTTTTTTTTTTTTTTTTCGACATGCTATACTATGACTTTTTCAGACTTTTTTTCAGACTTGTTTCAACATACTTCATAGTATTACTTTTTTCGACATGCTATGCTATGACTTTTTTTCAGAATTTGTCGACATACTATACTATGACTTTTTTATTTTTTTTCAGACATTTTTCTATACTATGACAATTTGGAACAGACTTTTTTCGACATACTATAAGTGCTGACAAACTACTATACTATTTTTTTTTTTAGTTTTTTTTACATGCTATACCTGCAGCGGACTTTTTTTCAACATATACTATGACTTTTTTTCCACATACTATACTATGAATTTTCGACATGCTATACTATACAAATACAATTTTTTCAGACTTTTTCCGACATACTATACTATGACTTTTTTCAGATTTTTTTGCTTTTTTCAGCTATTAGACTTTTTTTTACTTTTTTCAGCCATGCTATACTATGACTTTTTTTGACATTTGTCAACATGCTATACTATGATTCTTTTCAGACTTTTTCGACATGCTATATTATGACTTTTTTCAACATGCTACCTCTGACTTTTTTTAAATTTTTTGCTATACTATGACTTTTTTTTTAGTTTTTTCAACATGCTATACTATGACTTTTTTATGACTTTTTTCAACATGCTATACTATGAACTTTTTTTTAACATGCTATACTATGACTTTTTTTTTTTTACTTTTGTCAACATGCTATACTATGACTTTTTCAGACTTTTTCAACATGCTATACTATTACTTTTTTTGACTTTTTTCACATACTATACTTGACTTTTTATCCTTTTTTTTTTTTTTTCATGCTATACTATGACTTATTTTTCAACATGCTATACTATGACTTTTTTTCAGAATTTTTTTCGACATTTTTTTTTTTTACTTTTTTACATGCTATATGACTATACTATGACTTTTTTTTCAACATGCTATACTATGACTTTTTTATTTTTCAACATGCTATACTATGACTTTTTTGACATGCTATACTATGACTTTTTTATGACTTTTTTCGACATACTATATTATGACTTTATTTGCCTTTTTTTTTACATGCTATACTATGACTTTTTTTCAACATGCTATACTATGACTTTTTTTTTTAACTTTTTCAACATGCTATACTATGACTTTTTTCAACATACTATACTATTACTTTTTTTTAGAATTTTTTCAACATGCTATACTATGACTTTTTTTCAACACGCTATACTATTACTTTTTTTTTACTTTTTTCGACATGCTATACTTTGAATTTTTTTTGACTTTTTTCAACATGCTATACTATGACTTTTTTTACAGACTTTTTTTTCGACATACTATACTATGACTTTTTTTCGACATGCTATACTATGACTTTTTTTCAGAATTTGTCGACATGCTATACTATGACTTTTTTTTTAGTTTTTTCAATATGCTATACTATGATTTTTTTTTACATGCTATACTATGACTTTTTTCAACATGCTATACTATGACTTTTGTTTACATGCTATACTATGACTTTTTTCGACATACTATATCATGACTTTTTTCAACATGCTATACTATGACTTTTTTTGTTCACATTAATTGTTGCACCCCTTTCATAAAATTAATTTATTTTTTAGCCTTTCAATTATTTACTTTTAATTATTTTATCTTTAAATAATTATATTCATTCCCAGAAATTTACAAATCTTTGATTTATTGTTTGTAACAGAGTATATTTATTTCAACTTACAGTCCTGATCTGATGGAATACAGATCCTCTAACCATAGAGACAGAAGAGTGTTAGTTTGTACACAACAAATTCATTCAAACAGTACGTAGACATAACCTTCACACATTTAGTTTGGATGAGAGTCCTGGTCAAAATGACCAATAGAATATGAAGCGTGCAGAGGTGAAATGCTTTTGACAACATTATTCATTTTTTTTACCTGGTTTTCATGTACTCTATTGGTTAACCCAATTAGTCAAAAATACAGAACTACATCTGGACATTATCTGGCCCGGGTTACACTCCAGGTAAGAATTTGTGAGTTCAATTGTTCAACATAACACAAACAAGTCGGAGTCTTTGTTTGATATGCGTTTTGGAAAACCAGTCTTCAAGCTAGTTTGTCGCTGCAGGGCGTCCATCTCTCCAGTAGTTCTGATAGGCATCCTGGAACATGTTCTTGCAGGATATTCTAGCTTTGAGTTTAGAGCAGATGAGGAAGGAGCCACCCATCTTGCGGTGGAGAGAGTACGTCTCCTCTGGAGGCGGCGTGAGTCTCTCCCTCAGCATCACAGGGATGAGGTTGTGGATTCGCTCTGTGGTGCTCTGAGCTCCAAAGTCAAAAGGCTCCTCAGAAGAGAAGGCCTCTCCGAGGATCATCACTGCGTCCACGTGGGAGTTCTCCATCACCTTGTTATAGGACACAGCAGTTAATCAAGAGGCTTTAAAGCAAAAGTTCTACATTTAGGGATATACACTTATTCACTTTGTCAAGGTATAATTTGTCAAAAAAAAATCATAGTATAATATGCTGTAATTTTTTTAAAGTCATCATTGTGTATGTTATAAATATGTCATACTATAGTATGTCAAAAAAATCTAGTATAGTATGTCAAAGAAAATGCCCAAATATGTCATAGTAATATTTGTCATAATAGGTCATAATTTAGTTTGTCAATAAAAAACTCAGTCTTGTATGTCTTAAAAAATGACATAGTATAGTATGTCGAATAAATGCCAAAAAAATTCATAGTATAGTATGTTCAAAAGAAATCATAAAATGTCAGTGAAATAATTGTTGTAATAACTAATAGTATATCATAATATAAAAAAAAAAACTGTCATAGTATGTTTTTAAAAAAGTCATAGTACTGTATGTCATAAAAAGTCATAGTATACTATAAAAAAAATTCATAGTATAGTATGTCATAAATAGGATTTAAAAAATAAGTTGTATAGTATGTCATAAAAAAGCTTAAAAAAATACATAGTATAGTATGTCAAAAAAAATGCCAAAAAAAGTCATAGTATAGTATGTCAAAAAAATGCCAAAATATGTCATAGTAATATTTGTCATAATAAGTCATACTTTAATTTGTTTATAAAAAACTCAGTCTTGTATGTCTTAAAAGACATAGTATAGTATGTCGAAAAAATGCCAAAAAAATTCATAGTATAGTATGTTCAAAAGAAATCATAAAATGTCAGTGAAATAATTGTTGTAATAACTAATAGTATATCATAATATAAAAAAAGTCATAGTATTGTATGCCATAAAGAGTCATAGTATACTATATAAAAAAAGTCATAGTATAGTATAGTATGTCATAAATAGGATTTGTATAGTATGTCATAAAAAAGCTTAAAAAAGTCATAGTATAGTTCGTCGGAATAGTCGTAGTATAGTTGGTCATAAAAAATGTCATAGTATAATATGTAAATGACTTGACCAAAATTCATAGTATAATTTGTCAAAATTATGTCTTGGTATAGTATGTGAAAAAGTCATACTTTGTAAGTAAAAAAGTAAAAAAAGTGTGAAAGTATTGAAACAATGTCACATAAGTCCTAGTATAGTATGTCATAAAATGTCATAGTTAAGTATGTCAAAAGAAAGTCATACAAATGTCATAGTATGATATGTCATAAGAAAAGTCATAGTGTACTATGTAAAAAAATGCCATAGAATGTGTTTGAGTAGTATGTCATACAAATTGTCATTATATTTCATTGTGTATTATGTCGAAAAATGTCACTGTATAATATGTCATTAAAAAGTCAGAGTAGAGTATGTCAAAATGTCATTGTATGTCATACCTTAAAAAACAACGTTAATTTACACAATGTTGTGTTTTATAGTGAAGAGGTTTGTGTTCATTACCTTCGACTCGTATCCTGTGAGGAACTTCATGTCTATGGATCTCTGCAGGACACCTTCTCGGTTCTTATTAGCAGCTGCGTTAATAACCTGATTTTAGAGATTAAAGTTAAAAACTGATGTAAAATGTAATGCTGGCAGAAAAAAAAGCATGTTATGAGTCTTAATAACATAACAAGTAATTTTAAGCAAACAAGTGTCAAGTGTTGACACCATGACACAAATATATTCATATATAATACATCAGCGTTTTTTGGCATAACATGAAAAGTTTCTAATTAACACAAGATCCCTTTCATGTTCAACCAAGATATGTTTTCATGTTTGACATACTTTCTTGCTATTACTACATACCAAATGATTTTGTTATAATTAGAAACACTTCTTGTAATAACATCATATGATGGATAAATGATACTTTCATCGCATCTGATTACAAACATGAAATAAAACTTAATCAAACCATATTTACCAGTCAATGATTTTATTATTTTCTAGCCAATGTAAACTACAATGGAATAAAATATCTTGTTTAAATGTTAAAAGTTTCCTTAATTATGAATCTGTTTCACTATAACAAGAAACGATATTTTCTGTGATAACTGCAAAGTTCTGTGCTATAACAAGATAACTTTTCTTGTGTCCAGAAAAGTTTCTTGCATACGATAAATTGGTATGTAGTTATAAAGATGTGATGTGTCATAATTACACAAGAAACTTTTCAAATACATTTCTACAGCATCTCACCTCGATGTAGGTGTCAGTGAAACTCTTGTCAAATCCACGCGTAGCTCCAAAATCCAACAGTGCAACCTGGAAACATGAAACAGAAAAACAGAACTCAGTGAAGAATGGGGAAATACCAAATGTACCAACAGTGTGCAAAGCGAATGAAGGGATTGATACAAACCGACCTTGTGAGCTTGGGGATCAAAGAAGAAGTTGGACCAGTTTGGATCAGTCTGCATGTATCTGAACTCAAAAAGCTCTCTCAGGCACAACATCAAGATTTGCTCACAAATCTAGCAGAAGCAAAAGAAGGAGAAAGGAAATAGTGCTCCATGTATGTAGTACTGTATTATTATGAACGCATGAATTGTGTGTTAGGACACTCAAATATGGTGCTGACATGACTCCGGGGTTTTTAAAAAGGTCTCTGCGTTCGGCACATCACCTTGAACACTTCCAAAGCTGCCTACGTCTCGGCAGTGCTCAGGTGTGAATTCTACTGTACGCGGCGCAGGGTTCACGGCGGTCGTACCTCATTCCTGAGCTCCTGGGAGAGGTCGGTGGCCTGGTCCAGAGGGAAACCGGGCACCAGCGTTGTGGTGAGGACGTGAGGGCTGCTCAGCTCGTCAATCACATCGGGCACGTAGAAGTACGGGTGATCCTTCAGCAGCTCTCTGCGGCACAAACGGCAACAATAAAGCAAAAAGGGAAAACATCGGCGTCATCAACTTGATAGCTGAAGTATAAACTTTGCTCTTAAAATGAATATTGCCTTATTGTCTTTCAATTGTTAGATGAGAAGATTTATATTGCTCTAATGTTTGTAAGATAAATATTAAGTAAATGCCACTAGCTGGTTAGCTTAGCTTAGCATAAAGACTGGAAACTGAGGAAAAAGTTATCCTATCCTTGGTCCAAAGGTAACAAAGTCAACCAACCAGCACCTCTAAAGCTCACTAATTAATAAATTATATCTTGGCTAGACAGAACCAGGCTAGCTGTTTTCCCACTGTTGGAAGTTTTTATGCTAAGCTAACTGAAGGCTAGCTGTAGTTTCATCCTTTTTCAAACAGACAAGAAAGTGTTGCCACTCTTCTCATCTAATCCTCCGCAAGAAAGCAAATTTTCCAGAATGTCAAACTACTCCTTCAATGCAGTGTTTATCTTGATTACAGACTGAATGTACAATAAACAATCACCAGTTATAAACAGCACAGGGGTGTCCTAAAATGTATTTGATTGCCCAAGTAGAACAAAAAAAAAAAAAAAAAGACATTCTCATACACAACATTATGTTCATTTTTCAGACTTTTGGGGGAAATAATGTAGTTTTATTCTTTCAAGCCTCTCAAAATGATTCATATTAATTGTCTGAGAGGGTAAAATGATTTTGATTGAACTGCTCACAACTAGAAATGTCACAGAAAAGTATTGCTCCATATTTAGGGGTTAAAAGGCAAAAAAGTGTGTATTCACAGAATAAGTGTGAACAACTTACTGAAATTTTTTGGCACATTTGGCTTCTCTTATGTAATCACACTCCAGCGCCAGCTCACGACTCATGACCTCAATGAGGTGCTCAGGAAACAGTCCTGTGAGAGGAGGGCAAACGTTAGAAAGCGGAGTAGCTGAAAAGAGAGTATGTTGACTAAAGTGGAAGTTAGCAACACCAGACAAAAGGAGCCGTTATCATAAATATGATAAAGAAATCTCTGACAATGTTACCTTCAGGCAGCACGTTGCTTAAACTCAGAGCAGTCATGATGTTATTCACGTCACTGTCGATACTCTTAGCGACTCCAGGATACTGAAAGAACAGATTTCATTGTGTGATTTCTTTTGTTTTTTTGCTGTATTTATGTAATACTTTGCTTCTGTGTTTTATCTCAGACGCTCCTCTCACCTGAATCTTCATGGCGACCTCTCTGCCGTCCTTCAGTCTCGCTAAATGCACCTGACCGATGGACGCCGCCGCAAACGGCTTCTCCTCAAAGTACTCCAGCTTGTCTCTCCAGTTTGGGCCGAGGTCAGTGCTGATGGCCTTCTGCAGAGGGAAGATACAACTATCTCATCTTTGATCTTTAGTTTAGTCAGTTTGTGTTGTTTATAACGGCTACTCCAAACTGTACCATCATCTGTTTAGGGGGCATGAAGTCTGCACTCTGTCGCACACGCTCAAAGATTTTGGCCAGCTGAGGGTTAATGAAGGCGTCATCTGAGAAGAGAGAAAATAAGAGATGAACGGAGGGAAAACTAACTGTTATACATGTATTTTATCCTATTAGACATTTGTGAAAATGAACATGATATCTTGAGTTATAGCCAAAAATGTCTTGACCTTTGTCAAAGAAATCCTAATCAGTTCATCCTTGAGTCCAAGCAGATGTCCGTGCCAAATTTAATGAAATTCTCTCAAGGTGTTCCTGTGTTATTGCTTTGACGAGAATGGGACAAACGTAAGGACACAGTGACCTTTGGCCACTAAAGTCTGATCAGTTCATTGTTGAGACAAAGTGGAGAGGAATGAAAATGTAATAAAAAAAAAAAAAGTCCTACAATAGCATGTATAATATTAAAAAATATATATAATAAAAATATCAATGCATTGTATGTCTCATAATTGTCATGAAATTAGATAGCATGTCATAACAAAATCAAGATAAAGTGTGTTGTAAAAAAAAATTAAAATTTCATAATATAGTATTTAACAAAAATGTCATAAAAATAGTAAAGTATCTCATATAAATGTCATAAAAAGTCAGTGTAGTATATCATAAAAGTTATAATGTAGTATATCATAAAAATGTCATTGTCCCTCTCTCTATGGTAGAAGGGGGCAACTTTAAATGTTTGTTAACAAACACCTACCTAAAATTAAAATATTCAAGTTAAGTAGGAGTACTTTAAACCTTTCTTAAGTACGGTACTTAAATGTACTGACTGTAGTTTCTTCCCACCAGTGGTGACTTGGCTCTAATGATAATATGAGAGAGAACAAACAAGAGAGCACATGATGACTCTGAATTGTAATCCAGCTGTATAAAGTGTCAGTTGAGCCTCGTCCGCCTACAATAGCTCTGATGGAATGGCACTTATTGTATTCAGCTGGCCCCATGCTTATTTTAGGTGATGACATTTCCCTCTCGCTGAAGGGATTTGGGAGTCTGAATCAGAAACATGATGAAGTCTTGTTGGGAAGCGGGAGCAGCAGTTTGCTGTCTGTGTTTGGTCTCTTGGTGAAAGCTGAACCTTTAAAAAGGCACACTGATACATTTACTGTGAACAACATGCCTGAGCAGTGTGTGAGAGGTGTGAGATCAGTTTTTAATGAGTCACTGGAGATCAGTTTCTGAATACGAGACATTTTCTACAACTCCTCACCTTGAATGCTGAGCATCTGTCCAAGTTTTAAAGCAGCACCTCGGACTTTGCAAAGTGTCCTGACGATTCTTTGAGCGTTGGCTTCAGAGAGGAAGGCACTCGAGTCCAGAACAGATTTTTTATTACCTAAAAAAAAACATCATAATCACATACATTGAATATTGTATTTCAGATACAGATAAGATTGTTACATCTTATATATTTGATGTTCATCTACTGCAATAGTTAAATCTAATAGTAATGTTAATATAATTTACACCACTAGCTATAAGCACAGGTGCTATACATAAAATATATTGTTCATTATGTTCAATTTGAAGCTAATCTGTCGCTTTTTTTAAATGTTATGCAAGATAAAACGTAGACTGAGTTATTTAAGAGTAGTGTCTACAGCCTCAACATGAAGAGTGACCATGTTCTTTATATTCCTCTTATCACCTTGCACTCCTTGTTGGGGATTTAAACTCTTCTTGGCCACTTCAGCGATCGCCCCAATACCGAGTCCAACCGCCAGACCTGCAAAAAAAAACCATTCTTCTTAATAAGGTAATATAAAGAACGTGACTTGGGTTTGTTTTTCAGTGGGAGATTTAGTGATTTGGGGGCCCAAGGCAACCATTGCTTTCCTTTTCATCAACTGGGAACTGGGTATTGGGAGTGGTGGAAGAAGCCCTTGCCAAAAAAAAAAAGTAGTAAGAAGTAAAACTATTAATACCGCACAGTTAAAGTCCTGCATTCAAACGTTAACTTCAAGTGAAGTGTGAAAAAGAGGCAATATCAGCACAATTAACATCCGTTCAAGGTGGATCTTTCCATTCTAATATGATGCAGGATACAATAATTAATAATAATGAATCATATTTTAATTGTTATACTTATAGTGAGTCAAATCTGAATCTGCAACATAACCAGAAATATCTCTCTGCCAGGTAGATGTAGTACTACAGTCCAATGTTTTCTTCTGGAGGAGAAGTACACAGTAAGGCAGTAGAAAACAGTTCATTTGCATACTTTTTAAAGTGCTTTGGGAGCCTTTTGACTTTTATTTTGGGTTACAATGAATAACAATATTAACTTAATTAAATATTTTTCTTATCTTAACATCATAATATATCCATAGATGTTTGGGGTCCCCAGGTTGCCTACTTTGCCCAAGAGTAAAGTCAGCCCCTGGTGTTTTTTCCCGCCAAGAAAAAAAAATTGTTGCCAGATTGATAATAATATAAATGCCCAGTGTTACCTTTGCCAATGTCGTACTCTGCATCTGATAACAGCAGCAGCAAAAGAAGTTGTGATAACAGCAATCAGTAACCAGAGTCCGGTTTGATTTCTTAGAGAAACACTCGGAGCCTTTGAGAGTTCAGGGGCCATTTAAGTCCATGAAAGAAGTGGAACAAACAACTGATACTAAACCACTAAGTGTGCTGCCCTTTAGGTGACAACACGTTTTATGACAGATGGATTCTCAGGCAGGACTCTGGCACGTCCCTGAAACATGTTCTCATGATATTGATTTCTCAGCACTTCATCACTGCTCTCCAGGAAATGCCAGAGCTGTCATTTCTACAATTCGTGTCAACCATTGTTGGATAATGCTGATTTTAAAGTATATAAAAAAAAAAAATCTGCTTTGAAAATGTTTAAAAAGGAGAAGATTTTACACACAATGTGCTTTTGGTAAGAAACACTGAATGTAAACATAACGTTTTTCTGTTGAAAAGAAAACTGTGAAGGGCACCTTTCAAATGTATTTAAAATAAAATTAGTTTTTCCATTTTTTTTGCCAAGATCACACCTTCACAGCACCTGGAAGCTGCCCAGTAATTTACCACTGACTACAGAGCAGTGCCACTGGAGCAACTGAGGGTCAAATGCCTTGCTGGAGGGTGCATTGTCAGAAGTTCTACATATTTACATTCCCTAAAGTTCTTCTCTAAGGACTATAATTATATTAATCATTATAGTCACTTTTCTTTAGAAAACATAACCAGAATTCCAATAAACACACCCACCTCCAAAATTGACCAGCCTTCCTATCCGTGTGACGGGCACCTTCCTCTCTCTGGCTCTGTCACTGAGCTGTAATACAAGAAAAGCACTAAACTCAAAAGGACAAAAGACAAATAAAATCTTCCTTTTGAAATATTGAAACAATACCACAACACTGAAAAAAATATATTGATGTATATAAAAAGTGTTAAGAGCAGATACCACTTGTTTATGTTGCTTGATGTCTGTTTTCTTGGTGTTTCCTGCTTTATCAACGTCCTCGGGCGTCAGACGTCCCGCTGTGGAGTTGTCCTGGTTAAAGAACCTTGTATGTCCAGAGAACAGTTGGTGTGTCCCGTCCCTGTGGAGCTTCACATGCTTAACGTTGGGTCTCCCAGTGCAGGTCGCCTGTCCGCCGTTAACACTTCCTATGAAACACGCACTGAAACAAGCTCCCATGGTGGAATATCTGAAACGCTGTGCTGCTGTGGCTCTGTGGACGCAGACTTCTCGCTGTCTGTTGAACGTCTGCTGGACGACAAAAAACATGATTCATATGAATAAGTGTTAAAGGAATAGTTCAAAATTTTAGGGAAAAAATGTTTATTCACTTTCTTGCCGAGAGTTAGATGCGAAGAAAGGATAACACTCTTTCCCGTTAAAAATGAAGTTACAGCCAGCGGTTGGTTAGCTTAGTTTAAGTGAAAAGACTGGAAACAAGCAAAATCAGAAAAAACAGCACCTCTAAAGTTTAATTCTTAACACTCTGATTTGTTTAAACTGTTCAAAAACAAAAATATAAAAGCGATAAAAATGATGCCGTTAATGTTAAAAATGTATATATATATTATTAAAAATGTCACTATATCGAAAAAATTGTTGCTGATTAATCTGTTATTGTTGATCAATTTATCTCAGCTCAAGAGTTCAACAACTTCTTGCCCTGAACTCTTGCTGCTTAATCAGGCCATGACAACATGACACATTATTTGGGATACTTTTGGCTCTGATATGACATTAGAGGAAGGTTAGGAATTGATTTGACTGTTTCAGGAGCTGCAATCAGTAAAATATTGACGTAAAACTTGGCTGAAGATGCAGCTTATTTTAGAAATTGTTGATTTTTGTTGCATTTTATTATAAAATCATTGGTTACAATATGTTAAATTGGAAAATAGGACGAAAGAATTGTTCTGAAAAATAAACTAGATTTGTCTTTAGTTTTTACTCTTAGGTGGATATGAGACAGTTTACCTCCTAATGCCTTTATTAATTATTTAAATACAACTAATCAGAAATGTTTAAAAAGGGGAAAATCACTAGTTGGTGGATTTATTGAAGCTGTAATGAGGGGTCACAAATAGAAACTGCTACATTTTAAAGGGTCGAAGCCAAACATGTTGTTTCAGAAGCTTTACTTAAAGTTCAGTTGAAAGCACTGCGCAATTTTATGTTTTTATCATGTTTTTTTGCCATAAATGACCACTATCAATCCTCTCAACTGTTATCTTCTATTCCAGCACCGTCTGCCTCACAGCCCTGCTCACTATTGTTGGTGTTGATGAGGTGATGGGGGCAGAAACTGACTCAGGGAGGTATCTGGGTTGCATGTTTGTGAAATTCTATCCAGCTTCGCGGCTGCATGGCGGCCAAATCACGGCTGACTTGCTCACCCTTGCTGATCCGGCAGCATGATGGAAGTTTACCAGCCTCTGGTTCCAGGAGCCACGAAGGCCGCCCGGTGAGCCTCTGCAGGCCGCCTGCTTCATCCAGGTCAGACCCCTCCAGACCACCGTGTCACCCGTCATGGTGCTGGTGTTCAGGCCTGATGGCAGGGATAACAGGGTCTCTGCAACAGGTTTGCTTCTAGGCTGTGAGGGGAGAGGAAAGAGGGAAGTTTAGGATTGAATCAGTGTCTGATCATAAGTTTATGACTCCATGTTTGTAGAATAAAGCATGACTTCGTATCCACAGCATGGTTTGAAAAAACAACCTGATCAAACACTGATAAAAGTGTAATATTAACTTGGCTGTGTGTGATAAGAGAGCAGAAAGACAAAAACATTTGACACACTGGAAGGTTTAAAAACAAATATATGATACATTAAATAATAATTTAAATGATTCCAACAATGAGAAGTGATTTAAATTGACAAATAAGAAAATCTCACTTTCACACCAACTTTAAAAAATTAATAAAAATTGAAAATTAGGAAATTTTACTTTTACACATGAACTTTTAAAATGAATTAAAGTGTTCATTTAGCTCACTTACCTCACAAAAGACTCCTCTTATCTCCACGAGCAAGCAGTGAGCATCGTGCAACTGCAGCACGAGTGTGACTTGACACACTTGTCTCGTGAACACCTCAACTCAAAGCAGCAGGGTTCGCGACCCGCTGAAGGACATTCACGTTTTCCTTCGAGACGAAGTTTATCAGCCACTGGCCAATGAGGCGACGCGTAGCTGTTAGATCCGGGTATCAACCTACCTGCGCACTGGCTCCACTGACTGTCAGTCGCTCCTCTGTGCGCTGAAGGGCGGTCCGTGAACTGCACACATGCTGCGTTCATGAGATAAAAAAATCTGTTTTTTTGTTTTTTTTCTTCAGTGAAAACACATCAGGTCACTTTAGTTTAAATGATATTCCTATATATAGTGAGGTTTTATGAGAACTGGAAGGCAGCAATACCTCATAAAGCTGTGCACTGCCACTGATCCAGGGCCATTAGAGTTTAGCTATAGCAGCTGATGTTAAATGAATGATGAATCACCATATAATTATAGAGAGAGTGCAGCAACATTGATATAAATAGAACAAGTGACCAGTGGAATTAATAACCTAATGCTATCACTGCCATGTTTAGATCTGATGATGGGAAATATAAAGAAAATAACACAGTGGCTATCATGATTATTCACTTTACAATGATATGAATGTTTAAATGATGACGGATGTCAACTGTTGTTTTTGTAACGTGTTTATGAAATGTTTGATGTTTCAGATGTATCACACACACGACAAATAACCAACTTGTGTGTTAAATTGTTATCTTATCTTCCTTTATTGAAGAATAAATGGAGATAAATAAATAGCTTTCAGCACTCAAGTACAGTTATATAGTTCAGATAGAGGTGTTTTAGCTTAAGACTGATTTACACCACGTCTTAATTAACACTTGATTATATTATCATGAAATAGACTTTTAAGGCTTTGTCAGGGTCTGATGGCAGACTTTATCTTTGGGAAGAGTCGGAGAGCGTTCTGTGTCGTCACCTCCATCACCTCCTGCAGCGACACTCCTTTAATCTTACTGATGTACTCGGCAGAGATACAGATGTTTTTCGGCTCATTTCTCACCTGCATTCAGGACGCAGAACAAGAATGATAAGACATGCGTGTGTGAATAAAACGTATGGTACTTTAATGATAAACACATTTAATAAATATAGGAGGACTAAGTTCAATAGTGTTGCAAATACTTTTAGAAAATAAAAAGCTTCATATTGAAAATATCCTCCTAAAAATATAAAATGCATCGCAAATGAGGAAAAAAAACATTTTACCTGCTTTTCTGGACCAAGAGCAGGTGAATCTGTTTCTAGACAGATGTTCTCTAACGGCAACTGTTTCACGAGTTTCTGCTTCTTGGTGGAAAATACACAAAAGAACAATCATCAATCATTAACATTCAATGTGATAAACTCAACCAGACAACGTATCAGTGCTGTCTGAAGAGAGCGTGTAAGTAGTTTAGTTGTGTAAAGTGTAAATGCTCCCATATAAAAATGACAAAGACATTCAAACAATGTCCAATTTGTGTCTGTAAAATCAAATTTCCAATTCAATTTGCCTATTTAGACACATAAAAGACAAATATGAATATGTATTTCTAAGAGTATACAGTATTCTTTAGTGATACTGAGGGTAACAGGTTGGGTTGTGACACAGAGTAAATTTAACCAGATCAGGTGCTCTGTCGTACCTGCTCACTGCGTATGATGGATGGTGGGATCGAGAAGAAATATCCAGCCTTCACTCCCTCCATGGCAACAGAAGGTTTCCCATCAAAAGCATGAAGCAGGGCTTTTTCGACACCTAGTGGAATTTTAGAGAAACTGCAATTCACTTTAAAACCACTCAAGTAAACACAAGAGAATCTAAACTTTCTCTGTTTACCTTGCTCCTTCAGGAGTTGGATGGTGGGTCTTCCTGCAGACCGTGAATGAACATTTCTAGAAAAAAAAGAAACATACAAATATTATGGATGGTTATTTGTTAAGGAACATTTTATCTATTTTGTATTAATGCACATACTGAGATTATCTTAAATGTCTAAAAAAAAAGTGAGTGGATTTCTTAAATTCATATATTGTCAAGAAACAAGGCACTGATTAGACACTCCTGTAAATATTAATTGAGTACAACTTCGACATTATGACATAAATTACCTGATGAAGACATAATGATACTCATAAATGTTTTTGTGGGAACATCTAATCAGAGTACGGGTGCCTTTTTCTTTATATTGCGTTTGCCTTTTCACCTGGTACCTGACATAATGTTATGATATACTGGACATACATTACCATGTTAAGCTGAAATTGAAAAGAGTTAATATCATCTACAATAGTACAGCATGACTCACAGAGGGAGGTCCAGTTCCTTGGCTATCTGTGCCTGACGAATGAGGACCTGCCTTTGGCTTTCTTTGTCCGTCTCACCGCGGACATATCTGGGTGTAAAATCCAAACCAACCTGAAGTAACATACGGGAAAACAAGTTAACGGTTAACATGATCACAAAAGAAAGCCAGGACCGCAAACTGCTACTCAATTAAGTCACATCAGAGATACTGTATTATTACCTCCCCAATGGCCACAAGGTGGTCTTTGTATTTCTCTATTATGGGTAGAGCTGCATCTAGATCCTGCAGAGAGAAGAGGAAAAAACATTCTTTATTCCTTCACTATAATGTCAGAACAACAGAAAGTTACAAAAAAAGATCTTATTTTCTCACTAACCCCTCATGGAATTTTCCAGGTTTTGAGATTTCTGCCACCATCCCAACACTGCAGGCGTGACTGCATTTGTGTTCGCGCAGCGCATTTATTATCACATTTGAAAATAATCAGCAGAAGCAACACTTCTGTCCAAAAACAATGTCCCTGCTGCTCTGAAGCAGTTTTTATTGGAGCTACTTACAGTAAGTTCATAAAGAAAGTATCAACAGTGTTTTCTTTGGATCATCCAGAATATCGAGGACATTGTTTCTGGAAGGAGGTGTTGCTGTATTTCAATGCTGTGAGCGCTGCAAAAAAAACCCTGTTATTTATAAAGCCCCAGATCATGATTTTGGCTTTTCAAAACAAACTATCAGACCCTCTATTCAGATAAAGAACCCGTTCACATCTGACTGGGGACCTGTGTTGCATGTCATTCCCCAAGTTTCCCATCATCTCTATACTGTTCATTTTACGTTTACGTTACACAAAACATCATTTCTAAATAAAACATGCAAAAAGATAATATACAGTATATAAAGAGTAGACTAAAGCAACATCAGTTAAATAAAGAAAATGGAGAAAGATAAGGTGGGTGAATTGCACACACATATCCATAATAAGGAGGAGAGAGGATGGCAGAACTTCATTATATCTGTACAATAAGTGAGTGAGAAGATATGTTGGGGTTTTCTTTGTAATAATGTGGTTGAGTCGACCTTTTAAACTGGAGCCTACCTGGAGATAAGCCCCCCTCTGCTGCTCTGGAGAAACCTCTTGAACAGGATGGACTCCCAGGCAGGGAAAAATGAAACCTGGAAACCTAGAAAAAGATTGAAAACGTCACTACAAAGCGACAAAGTGAAATTCAAAGCATGGTCCCTCTAATAGTTGTAGTTACCTTTGTGACAACTCAATAATCTTGTCAAATTCCCCAGCATGCTCGGCCACGGCTAACAGCGCCAACACTCCAGCCTGGGAAACAAGAAAGCAAAAGTTAAAACCCACAATAACAATACTTGACAACACTTCTTAGTGGACACTGCTCACCTTCTTTGAGTTCTCAACCACCTCCTCTATGTCCTGACAATGAAAAGAGAGAAAAACACAACTCTTTATAAGACATTTCACCTATAAAAGCCACTTGTGTCCTTTAAGGTGCGAGCTTACCTTGTCAAAATCCCCCGCAGAGATATGACAGTGGCAGTCAACGTAGCCATGCATGGGTCACGTTGAGCTCCAAACCAAAACATTACCTACTTCCGCATTGTGGGGCGGACTGCGCATGCGTAGACTCGAAGGAGCGCTCTGATTGGTTGAACACTCACTGTTTTCCTCGTTACTGGTCATCTGGTGTTTGGCTTGTTCCTGTTATGCACTTTCGATTTATCATGTGACTTTTTAACATTCATTTAAAGCTTTTTCATGCACATGATTTTTTATTTTTTTTTTAAACCTGAAATGGGAGGTTTAATGGTTTCTGTCCTTTCATCAATGCTGTTGATCTGCACCAGTGTGACGGCGAAATACGAACCGAACTGGGAATCAATCGACTCCAGACCGCTGCCAGACTGGTACGATCAGGCCAAGTTTGGCATCTTCATTCACTGGGGGGTCTTCTCTGTCCCGAGCTTCGGCAGCGAGTGGTTCTGGTGAGTTTTGTTTGTTTACTTGCATTTATCATCTTCATGATATGGGTTTTTAATTGTACATACAGGGCTGTTTAGGGGACATGACAAGGTTTGTTGACATCCAGGTAACCGATCACAGATTTTGGAATAGTTATTCATTTTCTGCTCTGTAAAGCCAACCCTACTGGAAAATCCAGCTTCAGATAGACCAGTTTGAGCTATAGGTTTTTGACAACAATCTCACATTCTCATCAGTTACCAGTTCATATTACCAGTTACCAGCTCCTATTATTAACAGTTAGATACCAGCTCATATACTTACCAGTAAGATTCTTACTAGTTACCAGTTCCTATTCTTACCGGTTACCAGTTCCTATTCTTGCCAGTTAGATTATGACCAGTTACAGCTCATATTATCAGTTACCAGTTCATTTTACCAGTTACCAGCTCCTATTCTTACCAGTTAGATCATGACCAGTTACAGCTCATATTACCAGTTACCAGCTCCTATTATTACCAGTTAGATACCAGCTCATATACTTATCAGATAGATTCTTACCAGTTTCTATTCTTGCCAGTATGATTCTTACCAGTTACCAGCTCCTATTATTACCAGTTAGATTATGACCAGTTACAGCTCATATTATCAGTTACCAGTTCATTTTACCAGTTACCAGCTCCTATTCTTACCAGTTAGATCATGACCAGTTACAGCTCATATTACCAGTTACCAGCTCCTATTATTACCAGTTAGATACCAGCTCATATACTTATCAGATAGATTCTTACCAGTTTCTATTCTTGCCAGTATGATTCTTACCAGTTACCAGCTCCTATTATTACCAGTTAGATTATGACCAGTTACAGCTCATATTATCAGTTACCAGTTCCTATTATTACAAATAAGAATATTACCAGTTACCAGGTCATTTTACCAGTTACCAGTTCCTATTCTTACCAGTTAGATTCTTACCAGTTACCAGCTAATATCCTTACCAGTTAGATTCTTATTAGTTACCAGCTAATATTCTTACCAGTTAGATTCTTACCAGTTACCAGCTAATATTCTTACCAGTTCGATTCCTACCAGTTACCAGCTCATTTTACCAGTTATTGTTACCAGCTACCAGTTCATATTGGTGAGAACAACACCTGCTACACCAGTTTGTAGTAACTTTAGTTTGGTTCACAGTTGTTTACAAAGGAAGAGTTATGCCAACTTCATAAATGTCGTTAAAGAAAGTAAACACAGGCGATCCATCACAGAGTGACACATGGGAACATCTCTCCACTGTCATTGTAGACGCGCTCTGAACAAATATACAAGAAATATATTGAGTATTGGTATCAGCCTCAAAACTTCAGTATCAGTCAGGTTGTAGTTCATATTAGTGATTTCTTCTGTTTTTCTTTCTGGGATATGTAACAATAAAGATAATAAAGTTGCAGCTATATTTAAACCAATTCTTTGTATTAGTTTCAACCTTTCAAATGACATTGTCTTGATTAATCAGCATCATTGACTCTATGATATCTGGATGCTTATACATCACAAACTATGATTATTGACTTGGCTTTTGATCTATAAATGCTTTATAGTTGTGAATTTGTCTGCTGAACTTTTCTAGTGAAACTCCCGGAGGTTGTAGACTAATGATCCCGACCACTGCGTTGGGTGATGTCACAGAGGGCCTCATCGTAAAATCTAAAATGTATTAGCCAATACATTGAATAAAAAAATTGCTCATCTTCTTTCAGCCTGAGCTGTGTTTGTTTCCTGTTCCAGGTGGTACTGGCAGAAGCGACAATTAAAGCCGTATGTCGACTTTATGCAGAAGAATTATCCTCCAGACTTCAAGTATCAAGACTTTGCAGCCCAGTTCACCGCCGAGTTCTTTGATGCCAAAGAGTGGACGGAGATCTTTGCCTCATCAGGGGCAAAGTACATTGTCCTGACCACGAAACACCATGAAGGTACAGGACATGATCGACATCCTGCCTTTATTTCTTCTTGTTTTGTTATTTTATAGTCACAAGAGATCATTTTCAGAGCGCTTAAACAAGGACATAATTCCACTTATTTTGAGTATTAGTGCCATGCAGCTTTCAGCCGTGCAGGAAATGTATGTTTTATCTATATACATTTTTCAGGTTTCACACTCTGGGGCTCAAAAAACTCCTGGAACTGGAACGCAGTGGATATTGGACCAAAGAGAGATCTGGTAGAGGAGGTGGTGAGTTCCCTCCGTGCCAACAGTGACCTGCGTTTAGGGCTGTACCACTCTCTCTTTGAGTGGTTTAATCCGCTCTTTGAACAGGACGCTGCCAATAACTTCACTACAAACTACTTTCCGACCACTAAAACTCTGCCTGAGCTTTATGAGCTCATTGTCAAGTACAAACCGGAGGTGCTGTGGTCTGATGGGGACGGAGACGCACCTGACAGGTACTGGAACAGTACAGGTTTCTTAGCTTGGCTCTATAATGACAGGTAAATATTAACTTTATTAGATGTATTATTTACACAGCCAGCGTGATATTAACCTGTATTTCTTCACAGTCCCGTACGAGACACGGTGGTGACGAATGATCGCTGGGGTTTAGGCTCCATCTGCAAACACGGCGGATATTACACCTGTGCTGATCGCTACCAGCCAGAACACCTGCTCAATCACAAGTGGGAAAACTGCATGACCATCGACACAAAGTCCTGGGGTTACCGACGCAACGCTCCCCTCAGAGATTACCTCACCATCCAGCAGCTTGTAGAAGTGAGAGATGAATATGTCATTTACCTGTAAATTGTTTTATTACATAACCAATGATTAAATGTATTGAGGATTTAGCTTAAAGGGCCAGTGTAATTATGTTTTCATTAGTGTATAATCAGCTGAAACTGACTGATTGACTGATTGTGTTTTCGTTAGCTCAGAATGAGCCCTTCAGATCTACATACGCCATGTTGCACCGCCATGTTTCTACAGCAGAACCAAACACTGGCTCTAGAGAGAGATTTGCTTTTTTTTTTGCGTTACCTGAAGGCCACCGTAGTTCTCCGATACATTTGTGAAAATGCGGGTAACGTGAGCCCCAGAGTGCAAAACCGTGGTACCACCATCTGACTTCTGTTGCTCCTAAAGTAGTGTTATTACTGCAAGGTGTTATCACGGTTTTGCACTCAACAGCTCTCGTTAGCGCAAGCCTGGACAGGGAGGAGTGAGCAGACCACTGAATGCAACCAAATCATACACACTGTCCCTTTAACTATGTTAAATGTTTGGTTTTTTTCTTTGACAATATTGCTTATTATGATCAATTACATGACAGAAAATGGGAGGAAATGCAAACTGAAATTTCCCAGAGCTCAAGTTGACATTTAATTACTTCTTTTGTCCAAAATCCAAAGATATTCAGTTAACTTTTATAGAAAAAAAGAAAATGAGCAAATATTTACATTTGAGAAGCTGTAACCTAAATGATTTTTATTCAAAACTGACTATGAAAATGGGTGTTAGTCCTGTTTGCTCTGAGGGATCAGCGCCCTCTAGCTTTTAAAGAAGTCTTTGTGCAATATAATTCAAATTTATAAAATCCAACCTGGTGTTTCAGACGTTGGTGGAGACGGTGTCCTGCGGGGGAAACCTGCTGATGAACATCGGCCCGACACACGACGGAAGGATCGCTCCCATCTTTGAGGAGCGTCTGAGGCAGATGGGTCAGTGGCTGAAGGTCAACGGGGAGTCCATCTACAACACAACAGCATGGCGGGTTCAGAGGGACGCAGTCACTCCTAAAGTCTGGTGGGTTTCTATGGGCTTTACATTCAGAACTACTTAATTGCATAAGTGTTAAACTTACTGTGTCATCTTTGACTTTTTTTTGTTGCTTTTTGCGATTTAATGTCCTCCTTCTCATAATCTCAAACAAACTAAAGTGTAATAAGATGAGATATTGTTAATGATATTTTCTAAACTCATACAGAAGACTGTATTATTGTTAATAATTATATGTATCTTGACAGGTACACTTTCAGACCACAGGATAAGAGCATCTTTGCCATTTTACTGGAGTGGCCCAATAATGGATCTGTGATTCTGAATGAACCTGTGGTTACTCAAGGACAGACTCAGGTAAGACGAGAGCTTCGGTCAAGTAATTATTATTATAACATGATGACGGAGTAGGCGGCTGCTTAATGCTGGATAACTCGATAATTGAGTAAAAGATTCAGATCTAACAGTATAAATAAATGACAAAGTAAATAAAATCGGCAGAGAAAAGAAGCTGTTTTTTCAGACTGTAGTGTAGCTGTGTTCATAGAAGAACCTACATCATATTAACGTAGACAGTATTTTATTAAAGGCTCAATAAATATCGGTCTATCTGGTTTAACCCTGCCTGAATGTCCAATAACCGCACTGCATCCTGGGAAAAGAGGTTGACTCGTTTACAGAGCAGCTCTCTCTATTTCTCTCCTTGTGTCAACATGTCAACATGGTTCATGTGTTGCTTTTGTTCTAAAAAAAAAAAAAAACAAGGTGGTGCTTGTCGGCTACGGGTCTCTGCATTGGGAGCCTGTGAAGCCCAGCGGGCTGCGGGTTCTCCTCCCCCAGCTGTCCATCGGACAGATGCCTTGCCAGTGGGCCTGGACACTGAGGCTGACAGGTGCCACTTAAAGGAAACCAGATCAGCTGAAGAGGAACTGACCGGGCTGCAGGCCGAGAGAAGGACCCAACGTTTTAATTTATATGTTTAAATCACTGAATACCCTTCCATAAAATTTACTGTTCAGTCTGTGAGTTGTACATGTAAAAATTGTCTTTATGAAATACTGAACATCAATACATGATCACTGGTTTTGATCTGGGTAACTTTTATGATTAATGCCTTTTGTTCCAGGTCAAATGGTGGAATGTAGTACAATTACTCAAGTACTGTACTTAAGTATCATTTTGAGGTACTTAAGTATTTTTATTTTATGCCATTTCATGCTTCAACTCCACAACATTTCGGAAGCCAATATTGCACTTTTTACTTTACATTATTCTTTTAACATTAGTTACTTTGCAGAAACAGATTATTGATGTGAAATTCAAATCAACTGATAAAATGTGATGTAGTATTATGGATAACTTTACCAAGCAGTATACAAAGAAGTGGAAATTAGCTCCACCTTTACCAGCTGCAACCTTAAAGAGACGACCACATTAATGCACCAATAATCACAATTCAATAACAGTATTTTAGAAAATGGGTCATTCTGCGTAATGACTACTTTTACTTTTGGAACTTTAAGTACTTTTAGAAGCTAAGACTTTGAACGCAGGACTTTTACTATTAGTTAACTATTAGTTAATAGTTAATATAGTTTTTTTTTCTGTCTGTAAATATTATATTTCAGTTATTGTGTTTTTCTACTGTTTTTATTGCTTATTTATAATGCTTGTTTTTTTTATTTTATTTTTATTTTTTATTTTCATTTTCATTTTTATTTTTATCTTGTCTTTCTTTACTATGTCTCTTGTGTGCACTTTAACTCTTGCTGCTGTAAGCTGCAAATTTCCCCGCTGCGGGACTAATAAAGGATTATCTTATCTTATCTCTTACACTGTGGTGTTGCTAACTGGGTAACTTACTCTGTAACTTAGGGATACAACTCATTTTAGGTTAAATGCATTATTCAACATGTGACCTCTGACATTATATTGTGAAACCTGTTTTATTCACAATTGTGCTGCACTTTTTTTTCAGTCTGCTGTATTTGGCCAGTGTTCTGGTGAATGTTTTATAAGTGAGGGAATGTTTAAATAAAATAAATGAAGTCTACAAGCAGTCTTTTTTTAAATTCCTATATTTACATGTGTGTGGGGGGGAAACAAATATCATATCCCTGAAATAAATCACGTTCATATACCTTAAGATATCTTTTGATTCTATCAGCTTTGCACTCCTGGATGACTACATTGCATTGCGTCCCGTTGGCGCCCCCTGCCGCCCACACCTGTAATAACACCCTCGGCCTAGCGTGACTTTTTTGGAGAACGCTGACGGCGCAAAACGGATCCCCTTCTCCCCCTGCTGAGCTCCGACGACCCGGGGAAACAAGATTCCCTGTCATGCACCAGGAGGAAAAGCCTGTGGGACGAGATGCTCTGCACGGTGCACGGTGACTGGTAAGCCTCCATAACTGTGTGTTTTTTTTTATAAAGCCGCTAATTATGATGCAAATGCCGCCGCAGCTCTGCAAAAGAAGGTGTATTGTGTCACCTAAGATGGTGAGTCCGGTGCAGCAGGGCAGCTCTCTGTTGTGTCTGCTCTCCGGAGCACGCCTTTCAGGTGGGAGGTCCCTGCTCTGCAAATGTTCCATGACGTGCAGATGGGGGGTTTGTAAGGGGTTCTCACGTCCGTGCATTTCCCCCCCTTCAGAAGGCTTTCCCCGGACAGCTGATCCCCCCAAACAACAACAACAACAACAACAACAACAGAATGCACAGTGGACAGTTGGCGATTTATACTATTTTTTTTTTTAAGCTCACAAATGTTCATTTTTGTGGAAAAACCTAAAGCTTTAAGCTAGAAACATCATTGACATGTCACATATGAAGCTCTGACATATAAAGGTATTGGATTTTAGTGAAATGCATCACGTTTTGTATTATATTGCCCAAATGAAAGCTTTCGGGAAATAGTAAATACACTAACAAACTAAAACTAACAAGCTTTATATATTTTTTCTAATTTAGCCAGCAGATGATCATTATCTTCCTTTTTTTAAGCTCACAAATGTTCATTTTTGTCAATTAAATTGAGGAAAAACCTAAAGCTTTAAGCTAAAAACATCATTGACATGTCACATATGAAGCTCTGACATATAAAGGTATTGGATTTTAGTGAAATGCATCACATCATGACATAGTTTTGTATTATATTGCCCAAATGAAAGCTTTCGGGGAAATAGTAAATACACTAACAAACTAAAACTATCAAGCTTTATATATTTTTTCTAATTTAGCCAGCAGATGATCATTATCTTCCTTTTTTTAAGCTCACAAATGTTCATTTTTGTCAATTAAATTGAGGAAAAACCTAAAGCTTTAAGCTAAAAACATCATTGACATGTCACATATGAAGCTCTGACATATAAAGGTATTGCATTTTTGTGAAATGCATCACATCATGACATAGTTTTGTATTATATTGCCCAAATGAAAGCTTTCGGGGAAATAGTAAATACACTAACAAACTAAAACTATCAAGCTTTATATTTTTTTTCTAATTTAGCCAGCAGATGATCATTATCTTCCTTAAATATTAATCTGTTGAGTATTTTCTATATTTATTGATTAATTGTTTGCACCACTAAAAGTTAAACTGTGTCCCACACTCACATATATTTAATTTAATATCACAGAAGAGTAATTTTTGCATGTTATTCTATCAAACTATCCATTGTTTTGATTAATCGTCTATGGACAGAGATTTGTCTAAGCATTGGTCCAAACCCCAAAATACTGAGTTTACTGTTCTAGATGGCTAAAAAAAAAAAACAACAAACAAAAAAAAATATTCCCATTTGAGACCTGAAACAAGTTGATTTTTTGATTATGATTTTTTTGCTTAAAAAATGATTAATCAATTATCAAAATAGTTGCTGATAGTAATAGTTACTATGACTAGTTTCTGACTAATTCTTTCAACACTAGTATATTCTAGTATAGTATTACAGGCTACATATTGTAGGATACAAACAGAGTGCAAAGTACATTTAATTTTGGAAGTATTTGTCATATTGAGATAAATGCGTATGACCTGAACAAAGGCATTTTATTTTAAAAGACCCAGAGTATATACCTTTACTTTATATTTGATTTTATTCAAATTTAGACTGCAAGTGTCTCTATTTTAATGCCTTTCAGCACAAGAATAATAAACCTGTATGATCACATATTGACGCACTGTGTGTCTGAAGCTGGTGCTCTCATTTCTGCAGTCTTGGTTCTGTAATGTGTGGTTGGTAATTATATATGTAGACAGGAACCGGGAAAACTGGCTACAGACGTTGGCATGGTTGCCATGGAAACACACAATCATGTCAAGATTATTTTCAGGTGCTGCTGTGATAATGGCACAAAGTACGCCCGGTTTGAGAGAGCTGACGGATAAATGAAACAATGGTGGACTGATCAAAAGTGAAGGTGAAGTTTTTTGGAGTGAATTAATGAGATCTGCAGGATTTAGGCTTTGAATCCTAGTTATTCTGGGTGTTTGTATCAGCTGTTTGTTCAACCTGCGGTGTTCAGTGTCCCCTGTAAGTGATATCTCAGTCAGCCACATGACAGCCACTACAGCCAGCAGAGAGGAAAACCTCATTCCTTCCATTCATAAACACCCCCCACCTCTCTGCGTGTGCGTGTGCGTGTGTGTGTGTGTGTGTGTTGTCCCCTCCGTCTCACCCCTCCTCCCGTCGGTTTCACCACTAATATCATTAGAGGCCTGCTAGTAGTCGGGTGCCTGTGTGGCATTCAATCACACGCAAATTTGTGGCAGATTTGAGGCGGTCAGCAGAGCGGCGGTGCAGCTTTAGATGGTGGAAATGCCGAAGCAGTGTGGAACATCCTGGGGGACAGACCATTATATTTATAGAGATGGGCGACTTGACCTTCACTGCACATTGAGTATCAGCCATTTTAGTGCCGCTCCTCCAGATACTGAATACAGCATAATGGATCTCGGCTGCAGTGCAGTTAGTTAGCTTCAACTTCATCTTGGGCTTGTTAGAGGCTAATAATAGCTCCCTCTGCAATTCCATACTGTGGACGGACTCCGTCAATACACAGGCTCTGCATTCACTGCTTTTTTGGCACACTGGAGAGTTTTCTAAAAGGACAAGCACTGTGAAATTACAGTTTTTTCGCTTTGCAGGAAATAAAGACTTGCCATTTGGGCAGGATTTTTGAACTTAGAGGTGAAGTTCAGCTATAAGTCGATACGCACGTTTTTAAAGCCTTTGTTCTGCTGTGTAAGCTTCATGTTCAGAGAAAGACCTCTGTTAAATATGGCTGAGCCGCAGCCCGAAGCCAAGGACTCCTATTCATAGAGGCACCCAGTTGTTCTCACCCAATGGCACAGAGTGAAACTGAGGAGGATGGCCAAAGCGGGTGAAGTATTTATAGTTGTGTAAATTATATTGTGTCGAAAGGCCAACGTTTCACACAAATGATTGAGCAGGAGCGATCGTAAATCCGTTCAAATCAGGGGAAAGACTCTGTTTGTTGTTTCCAGAGCAGCTTCTGAACAAATAATTATCGAAACAGATTTTGGCACGTGTCCAGTGGTCACCTCAAATTAAAAAAAATTCAGTGGTGTGTCATGTGCTGTACCTGTGGCTGCAGGTGTTGATCAGGCAGACGGTTTAAGTCATGGCAGTCTGTAGTAGTTTAATCTAACATCAAGTTTCACGTTTAAAAATCTTTATCTGCACCAGTCAAATACATGTGGTGAAGAAAAAAACACCATTATTTCCCTCTGAAAATGTACTGGAGATAAAGTACAAAGTAAAAATGTAAATGTATTACTCAAGCAAATTATAAGTACCTCAAAAATGCACTAAATAACCTTATTTAAGTAAACGTACCTACAGTAGCAGTGGTGGAAGAAGTACTCAGATCCTTTACTTAAGTAAAAGTACTAATTATCATACCAACCCACTGTTGTATAACTAACTTAATCAGCTAGTTGAAAGACTTTAATGACTTCTGCTTCTTACTTCAAAATAATTAAACTACATTTTTACATTTACCACCAGCACCAACATTACATTGTCTTGCTTTAATATACACAGTAATTAAGCTAATTATACAGTTTTTACTGTATGTAAAATAGCTGAAAAGTAACTGAAACTTAAGCTTTTAAAGTAATGAAGTGGAGTAAAAACTACAACATTCCCCTGAGTATAGTGGAGTACAAGTACAAAGAACAGCAAAATTACAAGACTCAAAGAAAGTACAAATACCTTGTAAATTGTACCAAAGTACAGTATTTGAGTATGTGTATTTTGTCATTTCCCAATCTTTTTTCTGCCTGTCCAGATCATTTTTTCTTTATGTGCTGTCCACAGAAATGTGTGACATAACTTGTTGATCCGGAAGTATCAGAGGCGTTGCACTGTAATAAAATAAATGACAAATGTAGAAACTATTATAGAAAACATAATAGACAACTTCACAAGCGCATAAGCTTCTATATGGTAAATAAATTAGAAGTAGAAAATTAAATCAGTAAAATTGAAACCACACAAACGTCCTTTTTCAGTTGCAAATAAAAAATATTACCAAACAATACAGAAAAAAACCCCAATACAGTGGCTTTGAGCTTTTAAAAAGTAGTATCTTTACATTTGCATTCATTTTTTGGTAAAGTCATGTAACGAGGAAGTATTTGCTGAGCAGAAGTTAATGTAGAGGCTGTAATGGCATCGCGTCACACTGAACTCATGCATCTGATTCACAGGATGAGGTTTGCAGCTGCACATAATCTGCAGTATTGTCCTGGCTGTTTTTTTTTGTTTTTTTTGCCGTGTTAATGACACCCTCATCACGACTCTCTCCATTCACAAAGCGAATCCTGTCGTGATGGGGAGAGAACTGGCTCTGAACAGACTGTGGGTGTCGGAGAGAACGTGTCTAATTTTTGCAGCATCCTCACAACCCGCCACGCGCCGTCTTTTCATTGAGTTCCTCTCTACATACAAACTGAATAGCATCACGCTGTAGGAAATGTACATTCAGAGTGGCTGCACCATGTGATTAGTGTCTTTCAAAGCGCTTGTCACTTTTGCTTTTCTCTATTGCTCTGCTTATATTCACACACTCTGTCCGACTGATTTGGATCATATTGTGTGTACCTGAATGAACTCGAGTCTTCATCCAGTCACACAATATAGGGCTAAAATAAACGACTGCATCCGGGGGGGATGAATGGACTCCTGCTTTCTAAGAAAGGTGATGTTTAGCTCTTTGCATCATTATATCTGCCTCCCCACTTTGTGTGTAGAGTGAGGCAGCTCCCGCTGTGCTTTGAAACACAGTGAGAGAGAGAGAGAGAGAGAGAGAAAAAGCGTCCTTAAACGTGGGCTGTTGTGTAATCCCTCCCAGGGCCCCTTTGCTATTTTTGTGCCTGGGTCCGCACGTCACGGTTGGGTATTTTCTCTGGTGACTAGCTCGCATCAATAGATCTTCTAATGTACACCCAGTCAGCCAGCAGCTTCATGACTGATGGGACTTTACCTTGCTAATTTATTTCATTATTGTTGCCCCGACATGAGGAGAATGGAGAAACGGACTATGCAACGCGAGGAATGTCACATGTGACTGTCGATATGGGACGGGGGACTATTCAAATGTCAGGTTTGTATGAGGATTATATTCGATATCTGAATGTCAGCTGCTGTATGAGCCGAGGATTTTTTTCTTTTTCCCATCAGACCGTGTGCTTTATGTCCCAGTGAGGGCTGCTGATTGATTCTGCATGCTATGTGCTACGTTGCTGTCAGAGCACCACAGAGGGTTTTACCACGCAGCCTCTCTGAAGCCGGTTATCTCCGTATGATATTTATGGATTTGTTGTCAGCGTGAGGCTTCATGCCTGTTCCCTTTAATGGCCAACTTAGCCTCTATATGATGTAATGCAGCGGAATAATGGTGCTCTCCACAGCCAGCATTTGTTTTCTCATTGTCCTCTCTCGTGTGTGTGGAAAGCAGTAAGGGATGTGCCCCACGAATGTCTGCTGTTGGAATAAATCTCACCGTGAAGTCATTTCTCCATCCATGCGGACATACTGTACCACAGTCAGCCCACAGTCGTCCTGAAACACACCTACTGCCTCCCACCTGCCTCCTGTTGTTGCACGTCATTGCTGCTGTGTCATATATTTTCGTATAGGTTAGTGCTTGTTGCCGGGAGCGAGAGGAATTTGCAGTTAAATGTGGGCTGATACAGCCGTTAGATCAGAAAAAGAAAAAGTCTGAATCTGTTCAGAGACTTGTCAGTGAGACTCTGAGTCCGTCGGCTCCGTTCCCTCTCTATCGCGCTTAGTTTAAAGGTATGCATTGTTTCTGAGGGTCTTATCTCGCTGTCACTCTGCACCCATATTCCCCCTTCCCTCCACTCGGAGCTCACCGAGGAGGGAAAACTAAGCAATGAGGTCAGACCGACCTTGAAAGGGAGCTCCCTACCAGGCCTCTGTATTTTTGTTACCCCCGGGCACCCCACTTAGTTCACCTCCGTAAACCTCCCTGTTGAAACATGGATCGTTCCAATCTGAGGCAGCGCTCGCCATCCTTCATTATTTTTTCTCTCTCCTGCTCTGGAAGAACCCCCTCAGATCCGTCCGAAAGCAGAGCTACTTAACCATAAACAGCCAAAAGAGGCAATGGGCTTTTGCACAACAACAACAACAAAAAAACAAAAACAATAAAGGGAAGATTATTACAGATTACAGCTGTTTTCAAGCATCTCTTGAGTCACCTTGGATTCGTATCCTCCGGTAAATGCCTGAGGAGTGTGTGGTGCGCTAACAAAGAAAGAGAGGGAGTGAGAGAAAGAGAGAGTGAGAGTCGGAGGATGTCCTAATTAAGGGGAACTCAGAGGGTTTGAACCAGATAATCTTACATAACCTCGTTAGGGAGGACACAGCATTTGATACTGAGAAGATGGAAATGACGTGCCCTCAGAGACTCATCCCCACGGCATGAAACGAAAGTATAGCGACAGAAGCAATTCACTTTAACCGCGGGGGATGAGGAGGTTTATTGTTGGAGCCCGGTGTGTTTATGTACACGACGGTATGTAGTACCGTGCAGCTCAGTGTGTGAACTATGATGACACTAGTGAGCCTGACAGGTTAAAGAGATCGAATCCCAGCAGAGACAAAGAACCTGAAGGTGTTATACTGTGATACAGACATTAGCAGAAAGACTTACGCAGAATATTTTGGTATTTTATGTAGTTATCACATCAAAAGGGGGTGCAGCTGGACTCACTGACCAAGATCTATAGTAACTGTCTGTCACCTGTGTGTGCTTGCACGCACCGACACACTTTTTTCTGACATTCCCCCATCTTATGAAGAGTTTTAAGTGTTTCATTTGTATAGATTCATTTCACTTTTTTGGGGAATTTGCAAAAGCCTACCATGTTGACAAAAACCGAACAAGTGAAATTGAAAAGTTAAATCTGTGATATAGGAGGAAGAAAGTACTTGGGTGATATCTTATGGACATTTACCTGTTGTTTTGAATATATATAATATATATATAATTGGCATTCACATTGAAGGAAAAGACGAGGTGATAATGCCAGCTGCTTTGATTCAGATCCAGCTCTCTCTCACACACACACACAAACACAAAATAAGCATTTACAACCATTCATGGCTAGTAGACGCATTGGCCTTAACTACCTACATTTTTACATGGGCATCTGCCCAGGTTGACATGAGGTACCTTTGTTTTTTTTAGAGGCGGATAAAGACAAAATAATGATTTTCCATTCCTGCTGTGAAGGAGCTCGTTATGAATTTTATACTCCAATTTTATTTGAAGGACTTTTGGGAAACAGCTCAGCTCTCACTCTCAAGGAGGAGATTTGAACTCCAGTTATGTAACTTGATTACACTTCAAGTGATTACTTGTGCATCTGTATGTGGTCCTAGTTTAGGTGATTGTTCATCATACGTCCACATTTGTCTAACTGTAGTTTCTGTCTGATTTCTTCCAGGTGGCCCTTCCCTGCAATCAGTTCAGATGTATGTTAACATCACTACAGTTACATAACAGGTAGCGTCCTTGCAAATCGATCCCAAAGAAAGTGACATTGGATTCATGGAGTCACTTGAAACTACTGCTGGGGTGAAAAGCTCCACTGAGGGTCAGGACAGAAATGTTGTTGCACAGAAAAAATGCACCTCAGAGGCAGCACAGACCAGGAGGAGTCCATCAGTCGAATTGGAAGGCAAGGGGTGGCACCAACAACCTCAAGAAAGTCAGAGCCGAGACACATGTGGTTTCAAAGAAATGTCTGACTCAGGGAAATCACTGCAATTAGAAGATCTGCACTCCCAAATTCAGTCCACAAGCCATCAAGACTATGAGGTGTCTTCGTATCCAGTACAGTCCACCAAACCGTTCCCCGTTGACAGACAGAAAGCTGTAGGTCACTTAGTTTCTGCACAGTCCCCTGGACCTGCGTCTCACAGGAAGTCCACCAGTTCACCTGAAGTCCATCAACAGTGTTCCCACTCAGGGTTGGATCAGCTGTCAGAGGCTGCGTTAAAGGTGGAGCAGAAACCGCAAAAGCCTGGAAAGTATGTTTGCGACTACTGCGGAAGGGCATGTGCCAAACCCAGCGTGCTTAAGAAACACATTCGCTCACACACCGGAGAGCGGCCCTATCCGTGTGTCCCGTGCGGATTCTCCTTCAAAACCAAGAGTAATTTATACAAACACAGAAAGTCCCACGCTCACGCGGTCAAAGCTGGAACAGTGCCACTCTCAGAACTTGGTTCTTACAATGCCAACACGGACCAGGGGTCTTTTGAAGGGGAAGGAGAGTTATTCTCTGATGCTGAGCAAAGCACGGACACGGATGAGGACACTCTTAACGACCCGCTGCTGCTGCTGGACTCTCCAGCGGAGGGATCAGATAACACTGCTGTAAAAGTACTAAATCTCATCTCTCAGAAAAAGGGAGCCACGTCGATGTCAGCTCAGGATGGTTCATCCCAGCCCCAAGAAATCAATGCACCTCCCGCTACCGCCGAGGCTAGCCGTGCAATTCAATCTTGCACGATCAAACAGAGGCTTGCACTTCGGCTGTCGGAAAAAAGAAGCAGCGACTCGGACCACAATCTGTCCCTCCCGAGTCAGTCGAGCAAGGGCAGCACGGACTCCGGGTACTTCTCGCGCTCCGAGAGTACCGAGCACCAGACCGGCACTCCCAACACTAACGCAAAGTCCTATCAAGAAATTATGTTCGGGAAGTGTTACAGGCCGAGCCCTAAACAGGCGGCCGCTTTTGAGGCTTGTAGCGCTGACTCAAATGAACACTCGGGGAGACGCTCGGAGAAAGGTGTTTCCCGTGTTTTCACCCAAGAGAAAGACACCGTTGAGGCAATCAAAATAAACACAAAGTCATTCACGAGGGAGGAGGTCAAAGATCCGCAGTTAGACGGCGGCTCTGACATGGGGACTCTGATGAGGAGCAACTCAATGCCAACGTCCTCGGTAGTGTGTCTGCCTATGCCCCAAGCCCTCAGAGGCAGCCACTCTTTTGATGAGAGAGCAAGCACCGGGGGCATGAGGAGGCTCAGGAGGCAAGCTGCTTTCGAACACTCGGCACACGACGGCCACGCAGACGCGGACAGCCACGGAAAGATGACCGAGAGTGGCATTTCACCCTCAGGGTCGGAGATGGAAAATTACCCCTCCATGGCATCTAACATGAGCCAACAGAGACACGCAATGGAACTGGCAACGCGGAAGCGTCGGAAAGAGAAGAGGGAAGAGGAAGATTTGCCAGGTCAATACGAGGTCCACCATGAACAGTGTGAAGAGATGTTTGACGCAAGTAAGGACTATGATTTAAAACAAGCTGCTCTGGGCATTATGGCATTAGGAAAAGGACATTCTTCAAGTATGCTAACGCAGATGGACAGGTGTGACATGGACATATCAGTGAGCCCTGAAATATCCGGTAGGAAAACTTTAGGGAATGTAATATCTGTTATCCAGCACACAAACTCCATAAACAGGCCTCACTGTGAACAGTCAGAATCATACAAGTATCATGGGCCGAGACAGGATAGTATTACTTTGTTTCAAGCTATGGAGGCCAGTGAATCATATGAGTTGGAAAGGAGTGATAGCAGGCTGAGGCAGTCATTTCAACTGGGCCCCAAACTTGTGCGGCAGCCCAACATACAAGTCCCAGAAATCAGGGTCACAGTAGAGCCTGACAGTCCAGAAAAAGCTCCAGAGGTGCAGGTGAAGGAGCCGGAGAAGCACGTGGAGGAATTTCAGTGGCCTCAAAGGAGTGAAACTTTAGCACAATTCCCTCCAGAAAAGCTCCCTCCAAAGAAGAAAAGGCTACGCTTAGCTGATATCGAGCACTCCTCTGGTGAATCGAGTTTCGAGTCGGCCTGCACCAGTCTCTCCCGCAGCCCGAGCCAAGACAGCAACTTATCCTATTGCTCCGCCTTCTCCTTTGACAGGGAGGAGAGTTTGAAGTCAGTCTCTCCAGCCAGGCAGGATGAATTTGGCAAACCGCTAGAGCTCTTAGCGGTGCCAGGGAGTGGGCACTCCCTCTCTGTGCTCAACCAGCGACAACAACATGAAATGAGACGCTCCTCCTCAGAGCAGGCGCCGTGTAACTTGCGCAAGGAGTTCCCAGAGGTACGCAGCATATCGTTTGACTATGGCAGCCTTTCTCCAACGTCCAAAGTTAGACCGGTGGACAGAAGGAGGGGAAACTTGGTGCGGCAGGAGTCATTGAATATGGACACTGAGGTAACACAAGTCCCGTCACAAGTGTTTCCGCAGCACCTCAGCAGCAGCTCCCCTCCATTCACAGCAGTTGCTGTTCTGCCGCAGTCTTTGCCAATTTTCTCCACGGGGAATACGTTCCCCCAGCTGTCACATCCGAGCCTTTTAGTTCCTGTAAGAATACAGACTCATGTGCCATCCTTCGGCAGTATCACATACACTTCAGTATCACAGATTTTTGACAATCAGTATGACAGCGTTTGCTCCACTACGTCCTCCTCTCAGAATCAGATTTCCCGTTTGCCTGGAACTCTTGATTCTCATAATGTATTAGCTCACACCCGCCCACCCTCGACGCACGGCCTCAATGTTGAGGCCCTTGATTTGTCATCAGCTAAGCTCAACACGGGCATCCCTCTCTCTCTGACCTCCAGAACTATCTCAACCACTAACGCCTCCAGTGGTGGCACTAACAAACGGATGCTGTCCCCTGCCAGCAGCCTGGACCTTTTCATGGAGGTCAAGCAGCAAAAGCGGGTGAAAGAGGAGAGAATGTTTGGGCAGATAGTAGAGGAGCTGAGTGCTGTGGAGTTGGGAAAATGTAATCTGAGCGAAGAACAGGGCCACAGGTCAGAGATGCAGGGCGCATCCACACCTCATGGTCAGGATGACTCACGTATGAGTAAATTTATCACACTTCAACAGAAAGTGACAGAGGCCACCGACCACTGCGTTGAGTCAGCTATGGAAAGTAGCTCACCTCCCTACTCCATGATATCATGCAGCGAAGTTAAAGAAGTTGGCACGGAGAAACGAGCGCAGATGGACATGGTGGCACAGCTGGTCAGCAGTCAAGACGTCC
This sequence comes from Anoplopoma fimbria, assembly GCF_027596085.1. Taxonomy (NCBI): domain Eukaryota; kingdom Metazoa; phylum Chordata; class Actinopteri; order Perciformes; family Anoplopomatidae; genus Anoplopoma; species Anoplopoma fimbria. The sequence continues at coordinate 6,316,150 of NC_072463.1, read as the reverse complement.
TGATCTCAGACACAGAGAATTCAAGACTGCTTTCTCAGTTTCCAAGTCTTCGCACGACCACGGGAGTGAGCTGGTGTTACCTCAACTACACCAAGCCGAGCTGCTCTCACAGCAATGCCCCTTTCTCCTCCGTGTACACCACCTGGTGTGTGAGTTCCCACAACCCGAACCCTCTCGAGCTGAGCACCAGTACTGCTCTGGCTCTGCTGAGGTCCAAACAGAGGGGAGACAAGGTCATATACACCGTGGCGGCCATGTGTCAGCCTGGGTCGGGGAAACTGGTGTCATCCCTCATCATGTGGAGGCAGACCATGGAACAGGTGATAAAATAGACCCATCTCTGCATCGTTTTTAAAGCACTCCACTGTCTAAAACATTCAAAAAGATTTGTCCTCGACCTTAAGAGAAAAGCCCTATTGATGACATATTTAATTGGTCTTGCTAGTGTTATTAAAACTTTAAGTAAATTCTTAAAAGCTGCACTGGGTAGTTTTCCACTTTGGTACTCCGTTATGTCAGCAAGAGATAAATGTTTGAAATGTAAAAAGTTTAAAGGACCTTATTAACCACAATCTGGCAAACTGCACACTTCAAATTATTTGGCAGAAGGTTCAGTCACTATTGGCAGGTTTCTGGAAATCATTTGCCTGCTGCTAGTTATAATGTTATAAGCTTTGATTCATCACTACAGATTATAAAAAAAAATATGTTTTGGCAGTGAAAATACCAGAAACCAAAATTATATTCAAGTAAATTTCGTGTGTCTTGGCAAAGGGATGTTTTTCTCTGTTGCATTGGATTAAGCCTGATAAGATGAATTAATAATGACATAAAAAACATGCCTAACTCAGCTTTGAGAGAGTAAAATCATGAAATGCAACTACATTTGAATGATGTGTAGTGGTTTTTTTAGCAGCACCATAATTCATGTTTGCAAAACATGCCCTGTAACGCCATGTGTGACACACAATATTGGCAGCATCGCGTTACGTTGTCGATGCGGTGTCCACTTAAAATGGATGTTAACAAAATGTTTGTTCATCTGATTCAGCTGCAGAGGAAACCGGAGCCCAAAGAGGTGGACATCACATACGGGAAGAAGGTGAAAGACATCAGCTGCAGAGTGAAAACTGCCAAGGAGGAGTGGAAAGAGAGGGAGGCTTCCACAACCCAAACAGTGCCAACACGCATTAAGATCTTCGAGGGAGGGTCAGTCAAGATATTAGTTATCATAACACTTGTCAGTTCTGCTGACAGCAAATACAGCAGCTATATTAAGGATGCTGGGGCATTCACTGTCTGTCCGTCAATGCTGTTTTTACCTATTGAGGCCTGTTTAATGTATTTGTTGAATATTAGAATATTGTTTCTGTCTTTCAGGTACAAGTCCAATGAAGACTACGTGTATGTCAGAGGTCGAGGCCGGGGGAAATATATCTGTGAGGAGTGTGGTATTCGCTGTAAGAAGCCGAGCATGCTGAAAAAACACATCAGGACCCACACAGATGTGAGACCGTACATCTGCAGGGTCTGCAACTTTGCTTTTAAAACTAAAGGTGAGTATTCCTTACGCTCATAGAGAATGAAAAATATCGATTATATAGACGATACAAAGGACCGACTGTTTACAATGTTTGCTTAAAACAAGTGGAAGTCTAGAGATTTTGAAAAAGACAATTGCAGCAGTGAATTCTCTGTAGTTTTTACTGCTATTTAGAGCCACTACTGAATGTTGCAAAATCAGCAGTTGTCTCCTCATTTTTCTCTTTTATTGTTTCTGGGAGACCTTTCAGAGCTGGACTTGGCTGGCATGTTAACTAATAAAACCTTTAAAATAAACTGTGGGTTGAAATCTGCTCCTTAAAGAAAAATGTAGCTATTTATTTGGTCAGAAATGGTAACTTAATTATTACTTGTTTGGTCTTTTACAGGAAACCTGACTAAACATATGAAGTCAAAGGCACACATGAAGAAGTGTCTTGAACTGGGAGTGTCAGTGACGATGGACGACGCGGATATCCAGGAACATGGTAAGATACCAACATATCAAATATCTATTCATGAACTACGGCAGAACAAATCCAACTAAAACTGTTACGTTTTTCTTTTAAAGTGGACGACAGCCAACAAGATTCAAAGACAGAGATGGCGGTCACAAGCAAACACCAGTTCTCAGACGCCGATGACTCTGACGGCATGGACGAAGACGTCGACGAAATTGACGAAGACGACGACGAGGACGACGATTACGAGGGCGACTCTACTCCGAAGTTGCGTTCGAGAAGCACGAGTCCTCAGCCGTGTGGAGTTACTTCTCTGTCAGTCACAGCCACCGCCGCCCTCCACGTCTATTCCCTCACCTCTCTTCCCGGCGCCGATGTCCGCCAACAGTCTTCTGGCAGGCGGACCGGCTCGGACCATCGACCCGTCCTTTCAACGGACCAGAGAGAGAAGTCCGTGGATGAAGACTCCCTGACTATGCTTTCTCCAGACCAGGCCGGCTTCCTATTTGACCCTTACTCTTCTTGTCTGCTCTCTCCTGGTTGGGAGTCTCCCATCAGGGAGCCCTCCCCTTCACGTCTTCGTTACCCGTCCCCGAGGCGAGAACTCTCTCCGCGAGGTCGCTCCTCTCCCAGATGGGACACCTCCCCGCTGAGGCCTGGCTCGCCCGGCTTCACACCCATTCAGCACCTCTCTCCGGTCTCTATTGAGCGACCCGTGTCTCCTGGAACAGAGCTGGCTGGAAAGCGAGAGTCCTCTGTCAGAGGTCGGCAAAGAGTCGTGCTGAGGGCGGTTTCACCGCGGAGAGGCTCGCACCAACACAAAGGCAGTGGGGATAAAACCCGACACCAGGCAAAGATGGAGATGGCTCAACATGGAGCCTTTGAAATGGAGATGGTAAGTATCATGAAGTGATACTCTGTCAAATTGATTTTTAGATTTGGATGGTATTTGGTGGAAGGTTCGGCCATGGGCAAAGGTGATGAGGTTTTTCTGAATACTTGAAGATAGATCAGTTTGAAAAATGTTACAATGTTCAAATGAACTGCCACAAATACCTGACTGAAACATTGCATCCTATTATTGTAAAAAGTCTGGTGATATGTCTATTGTCAACAAATTACATGAAGACCAAAATATATATATGTATTTTATTCCTCTTTGCATTAGAGCTGCATTGTTTTAACACAACAATGTGCCATACTGTTGCATTGGGTGACATATTCCTTTATTTCCATGACCACACACTGTAGTTTATTTAGAGTCAATAACACTAATGTCTGCTTTCTGCTTGAAAATTCTCACCAAATGTGTGTTAATTCTCATCTGAAAATAGTCCCCAACAAAAATAATTTTTAACACTGTTTTAGTAACGTTTGCTAAAAACTACAGTGCCCACCTGTTTAGGAAAGTTGTTAAGCCTTTATTTTAAAAATGATATTCATGACCCATTCTTTAAAAGTTGCGTCTCTAGTGGGAAGTTCTGATCTTGGAACTGAGTGTAGTAAAGTTGTGAAGTAAGACATCAACACATTGTTGGTTTTGGTCTTTTCATTGGATTTGCTGACAATAACAGAAATAAAGAATACCACAGGCCTTATCGTTAAATGGATTGTGCAGTCGTGGTAAGCGGGGAATATGTGTTATCCAAGTGCTGTCTGAAGTTTAGTCACGTATTTCTCACATTTCTGCATTTTTGCTCACTGATGTATTTTCACATGAGAAATGATCCTGGCACTGTTGAATCTGCTCCTAACGCTGCCAATGTGTCGTTTCAGGATCAAAGGAGCAGCTTGGTTTCCAGTCTGCCCGCTGCTGCCAGTTCCCATCACCAGAACATCCTCAGCCACCTCCCTCTTCACTCCCAGCAGCAGGCCCACAGTTTGCTCCCCGTCGTTCCTGTCGGAGGGCTCCAGATGTTACACTCCCCGCCTTCCTCCAGCAATGATGTCACCCTTTCCTCCATGCCGAGCCCCCAGAGCAGCGAGGGCCGGTGTTGCAGCAGCAGGGAGGGATCTGTCCACGGGCCTGAGTATGGAGGAGAGGACACCAGAGGCCAGATCCAGCTGTCCTCCTATCAGGAGAAAATCCTCGACCCCGGCGTCGGGGACGGCGGACAGGAGGAGAACGTCCAGACCTGCTTGAAAGCCATCGCCTCGTTGAAGATCACCACAGAGGACCCTCACTGAAACACCCCCCCCCTTTTTTCTGTCTCCTTGATTTGACCCAGGAACAGACGACCCCTCACCACGCTACACCTGCGACCTTGTCGTCCTCAGCCCTTTAGGCACATAACCTCATCCTTATCCAATTAGAGGCAATATAATAACGCTTCCTCGGGTCTTGCACATACTCCAGACAGCTCCTTTTTAAATCTGAGTGGAGATCAAACCTTCACAGTGAAGAAGAAACCCACCCTGTCTGATGTGCGCTTCCCTTCAGAGACTCTTTGAAATGATTGGACGAGCAGCAGGATGTAATGCGAGGTGGAGAATCATTATTGGGTGCAGGTGCAATATGGAAAGATATTATGCTAATATGCCTTCGTTTGACATAGCAGTTTGCGTACTATTGCACATAAATTATATTTATGGATTCTGTACAAATGTCCTTAACATATACTCCTTCTTAGATGCATACAAACAGTGTATTTTACTGTATGTGTACTTTTAAAATAGACTGTTGTTTAATGTAATCATATCAAGGTGTGACGCAGTAGTGCAGTAAATAAAGACTATTTATAAGGGGAAAAGTATGTGTATTATGAAACAGTCTGACCAAATTTTAAGTAGTGCTTCTTGTGCAGTTTGGTGCTTCTAATCAAGCGGCAAGGGTCTGTGCCTTTATTTTTGCTTTTCATTATTTTGTTATGAGAAGGTTGTTGTGAGAATAAGGAAATATGTCGAGGTAGGCTTTATTCAGAAGCGTCAGCGCTGTCAAAGAGTTCGCTCAAAAGGAAAAGCTTTTTCTTTCTTTCTTGTTCCGTCAGTTGTGCAGACAAGACGGATGCAGCTTGATTTATGTGAAACAATCTTAAAAAAAAATGTTTCTTCTGTTGCATTTTTCTAAATGTTGTGGTTTTTATCTTGGTAAAAATGCATGGGATTTGCTATTGCACAAAAATAGAGGAAGTTATTATGTAATTATGAATACTGTAAGATGTATTTATATATTAGAACGTGAGCACTTATTGATACTGGTAAATATTTGACTACTATTTATATGGTATATCTGTACTTATGCAGCAGTGATGCAGTTATGCAGTGAGCCACGCTGGCATTGCTTTTGATCTCATGTATTTGCTTTGATTAAACAGCGTTTTTTCTCTCTCTCTCTCTCTTATACAGATGACCATAAGCATTTTATGAGTTTTGACGATGCACTTTCATCCTTTCATCTTTGATGTTTTTAACTGACGTGGTCAGTGAAAATAAGGGAGTAAAACATGTTATGTTCTCTTGTGGTTTTTGAAACATTCCAGTCGTTTTTTCACGTTTCTCATTTTGTGAAACATGTTGCACACTAACTAATTCAAGGGGCTATGATGATCAGTCAATAGTATGTTTTCTTGCATTTCAAGTGTAACTGGATGAATCAATATCACTTTACTGTAAGTAATGCTAAAGTAATGATGTTAACAGCGTGAGTTGGTTGACTGTTACTGTGCTTCAGCTCAAAATGTAAGTAATCATTCACCAAATGCATTACTTCTTCTCTGTACATATATGTGTATTTTTATGATTTAAACTATTTTTGCAGTGTTGAATTCTGAGAACTTTTTATGTGGATTGTTTATATCTCTTTAAGAGGTAACAAGTCTGCAGTTGACGTAACGGAGGTTTTAATGAGGGCGAAAATAGCACAGTGTTGATCGCTAACACCGTGTGTCTCATCTTTAAAAAAAAAAAAAAAAAAGAAAGTGTATTCACATCTTCTAGTGGTTGTGATACCAGTTTGAGTATGAATTTTTCAAAATCAGAAAAAACACTTTGTTCACTCATGTTTACATAAAAGAATTTAAAAGGTGCACTGCTTTAATCCTGTGTTTCCCTTTTCTGAAGATGTCTGTAGCTTTGATTTCATGTATTTTTATTTGTCGTGACGGTGCAGAATGCTCATAACGTGTGAAGGGAAAGTGAAGCCTTCCATTTGCTTTGGCATACAGTATGTATTCAGATTGTGTTTGTGTTTCGTTTTTAATTGTGTATTCATATTTACTGAACTGCTTTGTGCCTCTCATGTCTATGAAATTCCCTGTAAATCACACAGAGGACGAATCATTTTACCTCTCAGCTAAGATCTTTTGAGGGAAAAAAAACACCTCAGTAGCCAACCCGTTGTTTAGCTATTTGCATCGAAACTGGTTAGTCAGGACGGAGTGCCTCTTTTATGCTATGGGGACTTTATTGTTTGGTGCTCTACTTTTTCAGATTAAATTCAGAATTGTTTTAAAAAGAATATACTTCTAACCCAAGGATGTGTGTTGCAGTTTATTTCATGTATGTCTTTGACTTTATTACTCAAAATGGCTTCCATGCCTTTCCTCCTGCATAACTCACGATTGTTTGAATTAGAGCACGCAGGGAATCAGATGAAATCATTCACATTTTACCTTCAGGCGGAGGGGTGGACAAAAAAAAAAAAAAAAAAAAAAAAAAGAAATCTCTCCAGAGTGAAAAATTGGTGAGACTCCTACCAGTGACATCCTCTGGTGGAAAATGATTACTGCAGTCATAACATGGTACAAGAGAAATAAATGAATTCTTCCAAAAAATAGTTCTCACCTTGTGGGTAATATTCAACCACTTTCAGGATGCGTCAAATTACACGCTGACAGCCCATTCAGCGTGTACTGCACTCTACTGCATGTGTGAACCACTTATTAAGGGAGGAAATGACTGTGATCTTTGTGGTGCACTATTCCGGCTCTTCTCTGGGTTTGGGAGGAGGTATGTTCTAATTCTGGCCAATCACAGACACAGATCTAATTTTTTTTTTTTTTTTTTTCTCAATCCTGCTCAGTGACTATGCCTGTCAGGCCCATTTGTTAGAATAATTATATGGCTGTTAACAGCATCGCAGCTTAAAATAAAGTTAGTGCTGCGATGGCTTTAAGCAGCAGAGGCATCGCATAAAATGGCTGCTCAAGATCTAAACAGAAAAAATAAATAAATAAAAAACTTTCAATGATGAAGCATTTTGATTGCATTCATACACGAAGCGACTGTGTGTCAATTCCCGCTTGCATTACAATCAGAGGACGATGGGTGTCCTGGACAGAGACATGCCGTGCCTCTGTCCTCCCTCTCTCTGCTCAGAGTGAGCTCTGCTCCTCTGGTTTATTTTGAGGTGGTCTTATCACAGCTGTTGTATCTGTGGTGGCTCCCTCTCCCGAGCCCCTCCACACTCTTCCTTTTCCCACTCTGGCCCTTGGTCCTGGTAAGACCCTGTTTGCTCGCTACCCTGCTTCTTCCGTGACATTTACACTTGAATTGCATCCAAATAACCTTGAATTCTGTGGTTGAAGTGGTTTCCAAACCTTCTCTTGCTCTTAAAGGTACTTATAACCGTTTGTTTGAATTTGATGGCTTTCTGAAGCTTTGTTGAAAATGAGAAGGAGAGAGACTCAATTGAGACTTGCCCGAGTCATTTGTAAAGAATGGAAACAATACTTAATATTTGTTTGGATTATCTGATTGTGCACCACCTCTAATTGTTCCTTTGCACAGTGAAGATATGAATATTTATAATATTTTCCGACTGTCATTTATTTCAAGTGGAATTTTCATTTGGATATCTGTCTCCTTTTAAAAAATATTGAACATAGATGAGGTCACTTATGTAATACAGACATTTTTCAAGGTTGGAAATGCAGCTTTTGTACGCACAACCACTGACATTGACATCAATAAGAGTGGATTGGAAATAAATAAATAACTTGCCCATATTAAGAAGTTCCTAAAATAGCCTGTGGGGTCTGGAACAGGTGCCATGTGCTCTGCTTGTGAAAGCAGTGTGAAGGCTGCACTAATTTTATGCACGTAAACAGGCTCTGGCTGTGAGATTGTAAGACAGGCACAAACACTGTGGTACAATAATAAGCTTCACTAACGCTTTGATTTACTGGGCTTGAATCATTTTTTTTTTAATCAAAGAAGGAAGCATTTTCTTGAATTTGACTTGTCTTAAGAGAAAAGCATTATGTGCTTTCAAGAACAAGAATATAGTCTTTCACAGCTCCAATTGTTTACAAAAGGGGATCTTATATTTATCACTGAGCTCCTTCAGCACAGAATATACAGCTGGTTTAAATGCCCTGTTTTGTACGGCCAACGGTCAAAAACCCAAAGATAACCAGTTTACTGTCATATATCACGAAAAAAAAGAAGTAAATCCTCACATCTGAGAAGCTGGAACCAGCTAATGTTTTGCTTTTGTGCTTTAAAAATGATTAAAGCGGTAATCGAAATAGTTAATTTTCTGTATTTAGACTAATCGATTAATCGACTTACTCTGCAGCTCTAATCAGCAAAACTCTAATATCATCCTGTTTATCAGCCAATATATCAGTTTTGATTTAGGTCTTCTTCACGTTTCCAGTAGGAAAGGCGCAGGTATAAATAATATAACATAATAACTCAGTTTCAGGATCCTGGTATTGTGCAAGCTGTCACCTACTGGGACACTTAAATAGTAAACAGCCATTGTTAATGTTATTAGGAACACCCCTGTGTTTTCCTGTTATAGGAAGGCAAAGTGCCAGCTGTGATAAAGGCCTAAAGCTTTTGCATGATGAAAAGTACAAATCTATCTTTCAGTTAAACAGAAGTTCATTGAGTTAAGTATTATTCAAGACTAGCCTTCAAAAGGTAACCAAGACGCATTACCAAGATGGACACCGGTTGGTCCTATTCATATAGAGAAACCAATTGTTTCTCTCCCAGTACAGCTCAACAGAGTAATGGAGGCTTGTCCTGCACCCACGAGTCCTGAGGCTCTGCCAGCCGAGGGTCAGCACATTGACCTGACAGAGGACCTGGCCCAGCAGCTGGAGGACATCATTAGCGCCTACCAGGCTGACGATATTCCCGCTGAGCCAGAGGACACAGAGGAGGTCACAGCCGTCAAAGTGCCAGACACCCGCAAGGACCAGAAACTGGAGAAGAAGATGCTCAAAAATCTAGGTTTCTTTTTCTTTTTATATAAATCTCAAAATGTTTTATTGATTTTTTAGCTAAGGTGGGTTTCATTCAGCTCCGTCAGCAAAAGTCCAAGTTGCACTGAAACTGATAGGTGTGTAAGTAGAGCTGTAATGCCGTGTAAGTGCATCCATCTGCAAAAGAAAGGATGGTAAAATAGTATTTCCACAAGCCTTTTACAGTCGGCATAAGACTTCTCTTAGTCCCATATTCGATACAGGGGCAGTCGAAATGATTTAAGCTCAAACTTGACTTGTGAATGACTAGTGATGTTTAATTCTCTGTGGCTGTTCAGGGAAAGAAGCCATGCTGCTGATGCAAAGTTTGAACAAACTCAACACTCCAGAGCAGAAACTGGAAGCCATCATCAAGAAGCACGCTGAGCTGGTGAGTGGATGCAATATTGAAAATGAAATAGAAAGAGATAAACATAGAAGTGGTGTGTATCTTTACCCCTGTGGGCATGTGTTGGATTCTTCTGTGCATTTCCACAGTTGGAGGAGCACCGGAGTGACCAGAAGCAGCTCAAAGTTCTGCAGAAGAAGCTGCTCCAGGTGATGAAGGAGAAGGACCAGCTGCAGAGCGAGCACAGCCGGGCCGTGCTGGCTCGCAGTAAACTGGAGAGTCTCTGCCGAGAGCTGCAGAGGCACAACAAGACCTTAAAGGTACTCCGGCTCCTGTCGGTTCTGCTCCTTGTTCTCAGTAGTGGAAGTAATATTTAGGAATAACTAAACACCAAACCTCTTGAAAAGCATGGCATCTAATCTGAGCTCCTGGAATTTGCCGTTTAGTTGTTGGTTGATTTCCGTTGCCGGCTGTTGTGACCATATGTTGTGCTCTAGAGGAGGTGACACCAGCTGGCACCAAAGATCAACAATTGTGGCATAGCTCAGGATTTGACCTCTCAAACTGACACAAATCATGTGACGCCAAGCAGACAATTTCACATCTTGTACTAGAAGAGATCCTCCTAATTCACCAAGATATTGAATACATCTACAATATATTTACACTGCATGTAAAGGAGCAGATATTTCACTCCAAGCTTTACTGAAAATGTTGTTGCTCTATGTATTCCTTAAGGGACATTTTTTAATAATACCAAGTATCTAAGAGGTTAAAAGGTTACCATCTTGAGTAGTTTAGGTGTGAAGTAATAACAGAATATAACAGGGGAAAGTATTTTATAAACCATAAGTGTGTTTTTTACTAACTTCTATAGCAACTATAATAGCAAATAATTTCTTTGCACCAATTAGTTGATTAATCAATTAGTTGATTGTCAGCGACTATTTTGATTATCAATTTACCATTCAATTTCTGGCGAAAATGCCAAACACGATCTGATTACAGCTTTTCAGATGTGAGGGTTAATGTGACAGTAAACTTAGAAATATATCTTTAATTATTAAACCGTTAGTCATTAAAAAATATGCAGCTTCAAGACATCATTGTCAATTCTTTTGAAATTGTGAAAGGCGTTCTTACTTTCCTCTGACTTTTTTTTTATACCAAACCAAAATTTAATGAGAAAATAATCAGAAGATTAATCGATAATGAAAATAATGTGTTGCTGCTCTAATATCTTCCCATTTGTCAGGCTGTTCAGTTGTAGGGGGGGGGGGGCAGAGGGTTTAACCACAGCTATTTTACACATTTCACTGTTGCATGGACTCCTGGGAATTGTATAAAATCAAATGACAAACTAAAGATGACCCTAGCTCTATGTCAATATGCTGATTGTGTCATATACCAGGTTGTTTTGACCTTTAACATCCATCTCTGAAATGCAGGAAGAGACCCTGCAGAGGTGCAGAGAGGACGACCTGAAGAGGAAAGAGATCACCACCCATTTCCAGGGGACGCTGAGTGAGATTCAGGCCCAAATCGAGGAACACAGCGGCCGCAACACCAAGCTGTGCCAGGAGAACAGCGCGCTGGCAGAGAAACTGAAGGGACTCATTTCACAATACGACCAGCGAGAGGCGGTACGGATCCCCAGACGTGCTGAGCACACATGGGTTCAAAACAGACTTTCATGCAATGCATCCCGACACTACCTGAACCGTGCTCAGACCTCACACATCTGGGCCTCCGTGTCAGTTTCACACACATAAATAATTTGCCCATTTCACAGGTCTTACATGTATTAGCTACAGTATTTTTGGTTTTATGTAGCCTCCCTGAGCAAGAAATGAAACAGCTTTCTCTAATAAATTGTCTTCCAGAACCTGGAAAAGGTCTTCAAACACAGAGACCTGAAAGAAAAGCTGCTGGATACCAAACTCACGCAGGCCAACATGATACTGAAGGAGACGGAGGACACGCACAAGCTGGAAAGAGAGCTGGTACGTTTCGCGCATCAGATTTGTCAAGCGCTCCGAGCATTTTCTAAGAACATGTCTGCATTTTAAAATCCCTAACGCTAATTTTCATCGACCATTTTAATTTTCCAACAGATGCATAAACAGATGACAGAATATAAAGCGAAACTGAAGGTCATGAGGGAGCAAGAAAACGATATGAGGATCCAGGTACAGTAGCGGGGGCCATCAGGAGCCAAATCGACTTGTTTTTACGGCCGCTATAGAGGCACGCATAACGTTTTTCTCACCATCTCTCCTCAGCTCGAGATGTACTCCAAGAAGTTTGATGAATTCCAGGGCACGGTATCAAAGAGTAACAGCGTCTACAGCGACTTCAAACAGGACATGGACAAAGTAAGAAGACTGGTTTTACAGAACATTTGAAGTTGGCTTCGTGATATCTGTTATGTTATTTAGTTTATCTGGGAATGATAACATGATAAAAACAGAAATAAGAAAAATTATTCCCATGAGATTTACGCTAACACTAAATCTGACAAACCGTATTGATCATACATTCTATTGTGGCTGCTATTTTGGGAAGTGGCTTTGGTTGTGTACTCTGTAACGTGTTTTTTTGTTTTTTTTTGCGGTGTAGATGGCCAAGAAAATGAAAAAGCTGGATAAAGAGAACCAGTCGTGGAAGAGTCGCTTTGATAACTGCAACAAGAGTCTCCTCGACATGGTTTCAGATGTAAGGAACATTTTTCTTTGGTCATTTATAGCCCAATACAAAGATTTGGTTGTTGGTCTCTTTTTTTTTTTACAAGAATAGACAAAAGTTTCCACCAAATTTTACTTTTCTTGCATTATATTCCAATACAGAAAGCAATCAAGGAAAAGGAGTTTGAGCTCATCAACATCAAGAACCAGAAGCTCGAGAATCTGTGCAGGGCTTTGCAAGAGGAGAGGAAGACTCTCTTTGAGAAGGTGCAAGGAGCTGGAACTCAACCACACATCAACAGTGCAGAGCCAACGGAGAAAGAGGGCCCCGAGGAGCTGGTGACCCCTGAAGTCCCTAAAGACGCAGACCCCGTCCAGGAAACTGAAGCTCCCGCCTCCGCTGCCCCCGCTGGGAAGCCAACACCCCAAACCCCAATGACCAAGGAACTGGATAAACTGAAGGCCGAGCAGAGCCGCCTGAAGGAGATCGCCGGCTCTTTCACAATCTCTCATGTTTTACCCACAGAAACAGCCGTCAGCCAATCACAAGAACTCTCCGAGGGCGTCCAAGAGCCAGAGGAGAACCACACAGGGGAGAACCACATAGAGGAGACCAACGGCGAACACCTCCCGGAGGTCGAAGACGACGGATGCCAAGGAGAGAGAGATTTGGAAATGGAGTCGGTTGATTAATGCTGAAACTAACGTGGTGAAGAAATCTGGCTGGTGTGAGATACAGAGCAATAAAAAGAAAAATGGCAAAGCTGGCTTTGTGTTCAGTGTTTGAAGTCCAACTACAAATAAATAGTTTTATGCCTTTTCAAACCCACAGATCAAAAGTTTTGACTCGCGTCCACTGCTTAGCTTGTTGTGATTGATCATCAATACAAAAGATTAACAACTGCATAAGAAAATATCTGGTTCTTTGAAAAGGTGCAAGACTGTGTACTAAAAGTGAACTACGACTCCCAAGGTGAACTTCAGCAAGAGACATCCAATCAGAGCTTAAAATCTGTTCAATTCTAAAATAATTTAGACACTATAGGCCATGTTTTGTGGTAACAACTACAACACAGAAGCATTTTGAAATTTGTGCATCTGCATTTGCGACTTCTTCTCCTTAGAAACAGCGGCCGAGGCTCATGGGTATTGTAGTATTCAGAGCCATCCCCGATGACAAGCTGACAAATTCCGAAAAATCCTGTGTTTCTATGTAAAATTGTGATTGTGACAATGATTATTGTTTAAAGAAAATAAATGTAGGAGATTACAGAATGTGGGGAAAGACTTCCAGCTGCTCAGATCCACCTATTCGTAATTCTGTTATTTTACCCCTACAAACCAGAAGACTTTTACAGGCACTCTTCTAGTTTTGCGTTGCATTTCCAAAATAAATGAATGTGTTATCAAATCAGTAACTTTCTCAGAACTGACAAAGCTCCTTCCAGAGCCACATAACATATTATACAACCATTCTCTCAAGCAGTGGAGTACCCTTTAAAATGAGCTCAAACTGAAAACCTTTTGTTCCCCATTTTACCGAGAGTGGACTTCGATAGAAAGCGGAGATTATTTCACCACGTGCACTGATAAGAACCTGCATCTCTTATGCAACTATTAGAAACCAAACAAAGACAGAAAATGGCTGAAAAGGCAGACCGTGCTACAGCGAAAGCTCTCACAGCTTTTGTTGAAAAAGGAAAAGCTCTGCTGTATATCGCCGAGAAGGAGAGTAGAGAAGGTAGGCAGCCTTTTGTGGGGACGACGTGTGCACAGAAAAAAAAAAAAAGACATGCAGACAGCTTGCTCCGCAGTTGGCACAAGATTAATGGTTGTACCATGAGTGGGAGAAAGCATGAGGCCTGTCAATCATTAGACCTAAAGACTGAACCTAAAGACTGTCAAACATTAAGTCATTCACTTTATCCCATGCAGACTCTATCCACGTATTCATCAGGCAGAAAATCCGCATCGAGCAAAAACAGTCTGTGCTGGGTCTGATTGAAGCCGGAGCAGCTTTGTACAGAAGGTCATGAGCCGTACACACAGTATACAAACAGGCTATAAATATCATTTCTGCTAAAATAAAAAAGTCAACAGAACTTCATAGCAGAACAGATTAAGCTTTGCTTTTTTTGACATGCAGAGATAAGGTGTTTACTTTTTTTTTTTCTAATTTCACAGTTTGTCTGTTAAGAGGAAAAACGATGCAGAAGACATCTGGAGGAAAAACAATCAGTAAGAGCTAAAGCTGAAAAAAATGAAGTGATGATCAGAAAAATATTCTCCAATTTATTGTTTTTCAAATCGTTTTGAGAAATACCAAATGTTTAGTTTCAGCTTCTTGATTGTGATCATTTGTTTTTGGTTCTTTGTCATATGTGATAATAAAACAATCATTTTTGATTTGGTCAGACACAACAAGCTATTCAAGGACATCAATTTAGGCTTTAGGAAATCATTGCCCACTTTTTTCTGGCATTTTATAGATTAAACAACTAATCTATTAATTGAAAAAACTAAGCAGTTTAATCATTTAGAAAAAAAGATGACTGCAGCCCTAGTAAGAGTGAAGAAAATATATTTTCTTCTTAATGAAGCAAGTCACTTGATCTCTGAACATTTGCACCTAAACTTCCAAACACAATGAGGAATGACTATTTAAATATATGTTTGATTAATTAGTTAGCCCTGGTCATCAAAAATACACAGCTTAAACTTTTATTTTTACACCTTTCAAAATGTATTTCAGCATGTTAATACTGTAGAGAATCTAGTCTGACTGAAGCCACCAAAGCTGCTGTAACCTTCACGCTGACGTGGTTGAGAATCTGCTGAGGGATAACAAAAATCTCAAAGTCTCTATAAACTGAAACAATAGTAAAAAACTTTTATTGTGACGTCTCCAGCTGTGCTGCTTTGCAGAACGCTGTGCAGGACTTTCAGCAACTAGAAGTGAGTAACTGACATCGTAAATATTTTCAAAAATATTCTCATCAGGGCATTTACTTTTTACTGACTGTGGCCGATGTAACACAGGTGCAGTGGGATGCCTTCATGCAGCGTTTGGATGATGAGTTACAACTGAGTGCTAAAACATTAGACAGGGACCATCAGTCAAAATGTATTTCACCAGAAACATCTCTCATCGATGCCAGACAAGAGAGTAAGTTTGATTCATTGATTGAAATTCAAATAAACACTGCAAGTTCAAAATTTCATAATCTGCCTAAAACCTTTGTGTTAATGTGGCCTATTCGATGTGTTTTGCAGAACAGTGATACTAGAGAAATATCTTGGGAAAGGTAAAAAGATCCTGCTGGTGTTAATCCGTCAGTTCTCCTGTCTACTCTGCCGTCTCCACCTTGAGGATCTAAAGAAGAATCAGGTAAACGCTGGAGAGTTCATGTTTACTGCAATACTTTTGTTCCTCGCCTGTTCAGACAGATACTACAGTAGCCAACTGCAAAATACAATATTACATGAGAGATTTTCAAAGATGCATAATACAAGATTGTGAGCATTTTGATTGCCTCTCAAGGACTTTCAACATGGCGACACCTGAGCAAGCGTCTTGTAGCTAACGGTGCTGAGACTGCTAGCGCTGAAACTACAGCAAACGTGCTGACAGAGCTGAGGGGAAACCAAAGGGTGGGCGCTAGACTTCCACCACGCGTCAGTCGTCCTCCAAAACGTTGCTAAACTAATTACTTTGTAAAAGAAGCAGGTATTTTAGACTTTAATATGAAAATGCAAAAAACACAAATGTTTTTTTATATGAAAATGAAACTCTTGTTGTGGAATAAAATCATGAAGGAGTTGGATTTAAATATCTGGTCATTATCTAAACCACATATGTGTACATGGCTTGGCCTACCACTCCATTTTACATGCACATCTTGTACTTTACTTCTACTGTATTGAGTGCAGATAGTTAAAACATGATGATGTGCTCATGCTTGGCATGCATGTAGTTTTTTTATTTCATTTAATTAATAAAATAATTGAGAAAAAATTGTTTGGGAATTGAAGCATGTTCTGTTATGAGCTATAGGTCCATAATCACATTAAGTTTGAGTAAAGTGTATTTCCCATAATCAGAGAGCAAAAAACTGGAAAGTGTCCAGTCAAGTTCCTGTCAGAAAGCTCGTCAGTAAGGAAGCAAATGAAGCCACCCATTAACTACAGTTATGCAGCATCTCAATCTCTAAAATAATCATTTAACTGTTTGAAAAAAACAAAAAGAACGCTGGAAAATCAGACTTCAATATTTGGCACAGCTGTCTTCGGATGTTACAATCCTCCTTTAAAACCTTGCGCATGTTCTCTTACAGTTATGACTATTAAGTAAGTGAATCTAGGTTGGATTTCCTATCATCCCTAATCTCAGTTTTTTAATTCAATCTGTCATAAATTACATTTAACTCAGTAAATATGTCATTACTTTTCAGAGTTCCCTGGATGCACACTCAATTGAGGTGGTGGTGGTTTCTTTCGGCTGTAATGAGGGAGCTTCACACTGGCTGCAGGAGACTAGCTGTCAGTACGACATGCTGTTGGACCCTGAGAGAAAGGTCAGAGGTCAACGGCAGGCAACGATAATACAGAATACACAGTTCAAACCTTTCCTAATAACGGTAAACTCTGTCGCCTGCTGCAGATGTACGCTGCATTCGGCCTGGGAGCGTCGGTGAAGAAAGTATTGAACTTTAGGAACATGCTGCTCTATGCTGAATACGTGGTGGACAACATGGAGTTTCCAAGAGGGCTTCCATCGATTCAAGACGACATGTTTCAGGTGAATAATGCTCGCAGCTTCAAGTAGAAGAGAAGACATTTGAGGCCTTATGTCCGTAAAGTCTATTCTGCAGTGAAACTTCTTATTCAACCAGTAACAATACAATAATAAAAGGAAGCGCATGTGCAAATGTGTCTGAACTATGTGAGGGTGAAGAATAAAACATTTGAGTTCAGATAATATATATTTCTGATAAAAAAATGTGCATTCAAAATAAACATTAATAATTCATGACTTTAATTTTCCATTCTTAACAATTTTATATAATACATGTATTTTTCTAATAACATTTAGGTTTTAACATTTCCACATTTTGCTTCCTATGTATTTTTGTAGCTGGGAGGCGACTTTGTTTTGGACGAACATGGGAGGGTGCTGCTCGCTCACTGCTGTCAGAGTCCCGTAGACAGACCTTCAGTGGAAGACATTTTATCTGCACAGTGAAGATAAAGCTCCTTCATGCACCACTCAGGTTTATTAAAGGAGAGCAAAAAAACAGGTGATGTCAGCTGACAAGCTTCTTTTACCAGATTAAAATACGAGTAATTGCTACAGACCATGCTGTAAACTCATAATATTGTGCGACAGGCATCTTTAAGCAACAAATAGAAGATGTCAACTTGTTGATAACAGATGTGATGTGATGGATACATTAAATAAAGTATTAATGATACAATTTACCAGACTTTCGAATAAAAATCGCATTTAAAGCAGTCGGCCAGTGTGGTATAAAATATAACCATCAAGCTTCCTCTTATGTTATACCTTTCACTGCAACATATAGAACGGGAGGACAAAATAACAGGAACACCCAACAAATGAATTAGATCCGAAGGAAAACCCTGCAACAAATCTTAACTTTGATTTGCTACTTAAGGTGTCGAGACTGTAATCTCGACACGGCGGCTGTGGCGTAGTGGAGAGCAAGGTAGTTCTCCAATCAGAGGGTCGGTGGTTCGATACCCGGCTTCGGCAGTCGATGTGTCCTTGGGCAAGACACTTAACCCCAAGTTGCTCCCGAAGGCTTGCCATCGGTGTGGACTGGATGTTGCATGAATGTTAGTTAGAGTCTGATGGTGGCACCTTGCATGGTAGCCTGTCATCAGTGTGTGAATTGAATGATATGTAATATACTACTGACTGTAAGTCGCTTTGGATAAAAGCGTCTGCTAAATGACTGTAATGTAATGTAATCTCTGCAATTGGTTATATTCTTAGGTGTTTCTATTATTTTGTCCACTGAGATCTTTCTTTTTTTTTGTTCCAATCCTAACAGCGTACATTGATGTGACAAAATAAATATTTCTGTGCACACTAAGACTGCACAAATACACTTGTGGATAAGTAGGGCTGCAATTAACAGTTATTTTCACCAATAAATAATTTAAAAACTATTTTATTGATTCGTTTATTAATCTGTCCTGTCTATAAAACCACAATTTCAAGGGTTCAAGTGACGTCTTTAAATTATGGTTTGTCCAACCAACAAAAAAACTATTTTAAAAACTACTATAAAAAATATTCAGTTCACAAGTTGAAGACTAAGGAAACTACCAAACATATCTAATATACTGTATACATATTCAGTGTATGGTTCCATGTGCACTGGCACCATACAGAAAAGCACATAACAGAAAGGTTGTCTAACCAGTTATATCATGATAGGAGTCATTCTTGGAATATATTATATTAGCTTTTGCAAGCGCAAAACTCAGTAACTGATTAAAGTGCATCTTGTTTCTCTGAAATGCTGCATGTTTGGTTAATGATTACATTATTGCTACATTGAGTGTATTTTTAAGGGTTAAGGGTTCAGTGAAAATGACAAAACAGCCACAGGGATAGGAAGCATTACAAGGTGGTTTGATGCTTTTGTCTGGTGAAACTACCATGAGGAAATATTATGGGTAACATTTTTCTAATTTCATCCAGACGGGCCCCGGATCACGTTTGCCGATATTCAAAAGTACAGAAATGATTTTGATTACTTATTCAAACCCTATCTTTTGTAATAACAACTTTTAGCTTCATAACATCATAACATCTTTGTGGCACAGGCCCCTGACATGTGTTTTTGGGGGTAAAAACCTCTACTTGGTAGCCAGAACATGGGGAGAACAATTATGCTAAATCAATGTATACATTTCACAGAGGCTCGGGGCAAAACTTAAGCTAATGACTTCAATGTTTAGGAATACTCTTGCCAAATGTTCTTATGCCATTGCAACTATTGCAAATACTGTCACCCATGGGCCACTGTAGGTGAAGGTTGTACTAGTCTCAGGTATAATGTTTACCAAGGACGCAATCTTAGTGTTACATTTACACTGTTTATTACATTAAAATGACCTGATAAAGTTATTATTGTTTATACTGAGGAGATAGGGATTACTGTACTAAGTGCCATCCCAATTCATCCATTAGTTGTCAAGATATTTCACTAAAATCAAAAAGTGTCAACCTTCTGATGGCTCCAAGGTCACCAAGTCACCAAGTCATCAGGATTCATCATCTTGGGACAATGAATGTCTGTAAAAATGTCATGGCAATGGAGATAAAAGGAGATTTAAAAAAAGGAATAAGGACAAAGCGTTTCCGGAAGGTGCATTAGTTTAAACAAACCTTTGTGCTACAGATGGGGTTCTTCGTAGATTATGTATTAATTCAGTTAATTAAAAATAAAAGCAATGATCCAAATGCCCACTGAAGAGAAAGTTAATGTGTTTCCCTGATTGGAAGAATGTTGATAAAATTAAGTAAAGCCCAGGGTCCATAAATCACAGGCAAGTATATGTTTTTTCAAGATAAGCTTGCTCAGTTCCTTGAAAATATGATCGGTTAACTCAAGAAGTGAGAAAGAAAGAAGGACTTTGATCTCGTGCTCCGCTCGTTTACTTAAAAGCCCGTCTCTTCCCGGCTGCTCCATCAGACTCAGAATCTTACTTCAGCCTTTAGACAAATCAGCAGAGATGGCAAATGTAGACAAACTCATTGACCACATAGGAGACTTTGGGCCTTTTCAGAAGAAGATTGTTACGCTTGGTTCAATTCCACTGATATTTTTTGCATTCACACTTGTCGGGGTTGTTTTCATTGGGCACACTCCAGATCACTGGTGTTGGAGTCCTGGATCCGAGCTCCTCCAGGAGCAATGTGGCTGGACCGATTTGGAGGTGCGAGAAGTCACTGTTCCCCAGTCCGAACAGTCGGGACCCTTCAGCAGCTGTCAGAGGTTTGAATTGGACTGGAGCAAAAGCCAGAACAAATGCAATGAGCTTGACTGGCTGACGGCTCATAATGCAACCCAGCTGGTGCCTTGTGATGGCCGGTGGGTGTTCGATAAAAGCCACAGCACGATTGTTTCTGAGGTAAGGTCTATTGCCCTTTTTTTACCTACTAACATAAATCGTGTTAGAAATAGGAAAATATGAGGCTGCACCGCCATCTTATAATGTCATAGATAATATACCTTTTTTTTTCTAATTAAGATTTGTTTTTGGTTTTTTTCTCCTCTTAGTTCTTATTGATCTGTGAGAAATCCTGGCTCGCTGATTTGAATCAAGTTTTCCTGGCATTTGGATATTTTATTGGCGCTTTTGTCACTGGCTACTTGGCTGACAGGTTTGTTACGCACTGTTTAGTTTCAATAACTCCCCCCTTTTACAATTTACACTGAGCAGCTTTTGAGTTTTTAATATGTTCAAATAATAATAATAATGGTCTTTTCACAGGTTTGGCAGAAAGCCCTGTTTTATTGCGTCGATGGTTGGCCTTGGTATCTCAGGCATAGGGGTAATGCTGTCGCCATGGTACCCGCTGTTGCTTGTCTTTCGGTTTGTACAAGGGTTTTGCGGAAAGGGAGCATGGACGGCCACCTATGTGCTTGGTATGTTCCAACATGGATCATTCTGCTGTTCAAAATTAAGAAGCAACATCTATGATAAACTTTGCGCTCTGTAAATGTTTGTTCTGGCAGTGGTGGAACGTAACTAAGTACATTTAGGCTACTCAAGTACCTCTTTACTTCTACTACATCTTAGAGGGAAATATTGTACTTTTACCTTCACTACTTTTATTTGACAATATTAGTTACTAGTAAGGCTACTCTGCGTATTCAGATGTATATATCCTATTTATTAAGTATATAAAGTGGTTAAATTAGCTCAACCTTTTGCAGATGCCACATTTATGCATCAATACATATAATCCAAAGACATAGGCCTACCGTAAATATATATATTTTTGAAATGGGTCATTCTACATACTGAGTATACTGAGTATACGGAGTAGCCTTTTGATGACTGGACATTTTTTTATTTATAATTATTCAGTCATCCTATACCTGCCACCATAGTTATTTATAATTATTTAATTCCCAGTGTTATTCTATTCATTGATGTCAGTCATATTGTCTGATAGTAATGTTTTATAACCAGCGCCTGTCATCTGTATTTTGGCAAATATATGTGGAAGAGGTGATTCTGTCTGCTAAAACATATATATTTTTTGTTACAGTGATAGAGTTCTTTGGATCAAACAACAGAAAGTTTGTGTCCATGGTGAGCCGGACTTTCTACTCCATCGGTATGGTCATCCTGCCAGGTCTGGCTTACTCCCTGTCCTCCTGGAGGACTCTGCAGATGATCATGAGTCTTCCCTGCATCCTGTTTATCTTTTACCACTGGTATACATACATTTTCCTCAAATATGGCAGTAGTGTTGGGCAGTATGGCCAAAAATCTGTATCACAGTATTTTTTTCAGGATTCTTGCAGTTTCACGGTTTATCACAGTATTTCTATCTATTTTTTTTACTTGACTTTGCCTTTATATAGGTTTGTAGTATCATCATGTATATACTGAAGTCTTTAATTACTTAAGGTTTTGCTTGGACCCACAAAATGATGCCATTCAGCGATGTTAATTTGTAAATGTACGATTATTAGTTTTATACATTGTTGTGTATTGTGTGCCATGGTGTTTTACCAGTTAAAAAAAAGTAAGTTGTGGGTTACTTATTGTTGTGTTATAAAGTTATAAGCATAAGGATGAAGCGGTATACCCGCCGAGCGCTGTATGTCTGTTTTATTAATAGGCAGGTAGCTGTAAAATACAATAAGCTACAAACTTGCGTTTTGTTGTTAAAGGATTGTTCCAGAATCTCCACGTTGGCTGTTCGCACAAAAAAGAACTACAGAGGCCTTGAAAGTTGCTGCGGAAATTGCAAAATGCAACGGGAGATCTTTACCACATAATCTTCCAGAGGTATGACAGCATGTCTACAATGTATATCCTGCTTAAATCCTTAATTACCTTTGCCTTCGTCAATGCAAATGCAAATCTGGAAATCTGATTAACCGTTCAATACATTCTTTTTCAGATACTTCTTCAGGAAGAAAAGAAAGTTGTGAATCATGTATCCGTTGTGGATTTGTTTAGGACACCAAGTATAAGAAAAAACACACTAATATTAATTTATGCTTGGTAAGTGGGTTTGAAAAGTTACTTCCTTCCACATGATACTATAAAATACTATATTAGGATGTGCTGGTAATTAAAAAAAATACTTTTTACTCAATATTCCTCTCATCCAGGTTTACCAGTACCATTGTGTTTCAAGGCCTGATCTTGCGGCTTGGGATCACAGGCGACAACGTCTTCTTGGATTTCTTCATCTCTGCTGCGGTGGAGCTCCCCACCGGCCTCATCTTCTACCTGCTGGTCGACAGAGTCGGCCGACGCTGCCTCCTGTCCATCGCAAACTTAACCGGTGGCATCGCCTGCCTCGTTACCCCCTTCATCTCCTCGGGTAGGTGCAGCTGAACGTCATTTCTGAACAATCATAGGTAAAACCGTTGTTGGTTGGTAAATTGATCTGGCCTCTGCTTGGATTTTGTCTTCTCTGTCTTAACTACAGATTTTTCCTGGTTGAAAAAGTCGGTGGTGATCCTTGGGAGGCTTGCTGTTGCCATTGGATTTGAGACCTTGAACTTTGCAAACACAGAGTTGTATCCAACATCTTTGAGGTGAGAATCCAATGAGAGTTGGCACATATTCATTTGTTTTTCGTGTGCTATGTAAAATCAGCATGTGGGTGTTCATGCTGAACGTAAACTCAGACGCATCGATCGACATTGTCCATCCACAATTCCAATAGAGTTGATTCAAACAAGGCAACCACATACTCAACGATATTGACAAAAAGAACAAGGCAGCATTACTTTGTGAAATTCGAACCATGAATGGAAAGAAAGAAGAAAAGAAAAATATGGAGCGGCAGATGTCTGGAAAGAAGCAGACAATATCTGCAAGCTAAAAGGAAAAGACATTCTGAAGGTCTAACTTGATTGTGGCTTGATTTGCTTTTCAATTTCTCACAGAAATATGGGTGTCTCAGTGTGCTCTTCAGCCAGCGACTTTGGAGCAATTGTGGCCCCATTTCTGCTCTACAGACTGGCCAGTATCTGGCAGGATCTGCCTCTTTTACTTTACGGTAAATTTCAGTCTTCCTCTACCTGCCACAATGTTCGTCAAATGCTTTAGCTCTCGAAAACGATACATACGGACAATTAAAACCATTCCATAGCAAAAAAGTGCCTTACCTTTGTTTCAGGTGTGATGTCGGTGCTGTACAGCGGATTGGTGACATGGTTGCCAGAGATGAGCGGAGTCGCCCTGCCAGATACCATAGAGGACGTGGAGAATCTAGAGAGGTAAAATGATCATTTCAAAATGACATTATAAGTGCAAAAACAACAAAAAGACAACAAATACAACTCCCTATTTCTCAAAAATGTTTGAGTATGACAGGAAAGAGGAAGGTAAATAGATCAAGCAGAAAAGTGTTAGGACATAACAGGCAAGTGTCAGGAGCTGGGAAGGTGGCATGAAAGGTGCCAGAAAAGGTGAAAATCTCTGAAACTGACAAGAATATGCTTGTAAATTTGTATTTTCTGTTTTCTGACAGAGGGAAAGACAAGTCCAAGGATGCAGAGGGCTTCCTTTTAGGATTGAAGCCTTAAAGACCTGGAACATTACTGTATTATTTTGTTGTACATATTTTCTAATAAGTAAATAAATCCTGTGAAAAGACCAAAACCAACAGAAACCAATCCTACTAACAAGAAGATCCTATGGATCAGTATCATAAGTAGAAAAGTCCAAAAGGTTTGTCTGACATCAACTGCTACAACACACCATGCACTTGTTTCCAAAAGTCAAATGACATGCACATATCAACTCGAAGCAACCCTATAAACTGTACAAGGACGTACACTACAGTATGTGGCGCTACAGCAGCATGCTAAATTTAAATGGACATAACTCCAGAGCGGATTGTTCATCCTCCAGAAATCATGGCCGCATCAGTCAATTCAAAGTTTTTCTTTTATACTATTCATAAAATGCTTTTCTTATATAACAAAATGTGGAAGATTTATGTAACTTTGACACAGCACTCTCTGAGTTCTTTCAATTTCATAATGCAAATAAAAAGAATTATGCTGATGGGCTGTAGCCTTGTTCATGTTTCTCAACTGGATCATCAGGGCAGATACTATCATCATATGTTTCTCCTACTGAAAGGCGTCTTCTCTGCATTTTTCCAACATCCAGACAACAATACCCTGGATTGTTAAGTTCTTTAAATGGTATACTGTATATCTAATTGAGTTCAGGCTTTTGTTCCATTGTATGTTCACCCAGAAAGCTTCACAGCAGCCAACAAAAGCTGCCCTACATTCATAAGGTTGACTGAATGGGTAAACATGTAACCATAAATTGTGTTGAAAATCCCTGGTATGCATGAGAAGTGGGATTCCCTCAAGCGTAGATATCTGTGTTGCTGCGGAAAAACAAGGATGGAAATACCTCATGGTGACTGGGACACTGTCAGCATCGCACGAGGACTTCTGCAGCATGGTTAAAATATACTATAAAAGCTTTAAATACATGTAAAAAAAAAAATTGTGCGAGTAAACACTCTTGAGAAATCAAAACATGCACTTTTTCTCATGGAAATGATATGATGAAGATTAAAAAGAAAATGACAGATCCAATTTGGTTCTGGACTATAGAGATGGGAATCCTTTGGGACGGATTATGATTAGGAACCCGTTTGCCTCACATAACAGAGATCCACTGACCCGTTAGATGAAGTAAGGGGGTGGGGGTGAGGGCTCGGAGAGGGGATGTGGATGTGGGGAGGAAGCAGGCAATTATGTACGAGGACTCACTGCGCCGTACAATGAGTTTATAGCTAATGGGGAATAGATTGGAGAAGGGGTGGGGTCCTAATAGATACAATAGCAAAGACAGACACAAACGTTACTGTCACAGGATCGTCCTCTCTGTCCTTTTCTGGAGAAAACTCTACAGCAGCCGGTCGGATAGAAACTTTGAGGTTAATTGGTGAAAAATGCCGGAGGAGGCAGAACGGGAGAAATTAGCCGAAGTCATCAGACAGTGGAACAACAACAGACTGGACCTGTTTGAAATAAGTCAACCGGATGAGGTGAGTCTGAGCCTGCAGACATCAGACAGGGGTCATACTTCAGATCGATTCTCTGTTTACGTTTGTAATAGCCTATTTATGAAATACTCGAGTGTGAATAAACTATTCATACCGGCCGCAATGAAAATTTGCCATACTTTCAATAAAAGATTTAAATACATTTGTAATTGTGAAGGGTAGAGTTCCTCTAGTATGCGCTGCTATGGCAAAGTTGAGTAATACAATTTGCCATCTTTGGAACTGACCACAGAGCCTCCATGTTGTTGTACACATAGTTTATGATTTGAATAAGTCCTTCCAGCACAACGTGATTGGTTGATGCCTTTACTCGCAGTGCATAAGATCAGAAAAATCTACAAATCTACCTTGTTCGGTAAAAAAAAAAATATATATATATTTCTGGCAAACGTAATATTTGGGTTATTTGTGAAAGCTTATAATGACAAAAACAGATCGAAAAAATATATTTAAGTAAGAATTAGTTGCAAAAAAACTAAACAACAACCCCTGTGTCAGTCCGAGAGGCGGGATTTAGGGAAGGGTGAATTATAGGACATCATTTTCACACCACCACTATCATAAATAAGTAAATACAAAAATCTAGTGATGCAGCCATTAGTCGATAATGAAACGATAATGAAACTATTGGTTAGTGGTTAGTGGTTCCCCTACAGAAATCTACTCACGGCAGTGTGGACAGCATTTAAGGTTGTGCAACTGAGATTAGTAACAGAAATATTACTACTTCAAACACTAGTAAGCGATTAGTTAACAGTGTTGACTGAAGGGTTTGGTGCAAGTTAAATATTCCTAACCACTTTGATCTGCATTCCTGTGTTTAGGTATTTAGGGAGTTCTTGAAAGCTTAACAAATCCCTAAATCCAAAGCAGTATTTTATAAAAAAGGAAAGATTGGCCTTTTCATCATGAAAGCCTATTCAGAAATATGGTTTGACCAAGATTTAGAGGTAGAAATGTTAAATGAAATCAGCTGAAAATACTGGACTCACTTAAACTAAACTGGTTTTCTGGCAGAACTTGGAGTTCCATGGAGTGATGCGCTTCTACTTTGAGGATCGTGTTGGAGGAAATGTGGCCACCAAGTGCCTGCGTGTCTGCAGCAACTCTTCAACTCGCGAGGTTATTGAAACTCTGTCAGAGAAGTTCAGACCTGACATGAAAATGCTGACTGCTCGTTATTCCCTGTATGAGATCCACGGCAATAAAGGTAATCACTTCACTCATACCGTATATGTTGTTAAAAAAAGGTCAACACAATGAATAAATGAATCAACCGAAGAGAAAATAAACCAGCAACAACTTTGATAATCGTTTAATCACTTCAAGATGTTTTTCAGCCAAAAATGTGCTGGTTCACAATTATAAATATAAAATAATGTCCTGCTTTACTGTGTCATTTGAGAGCAAATTGAATATTTGGGGGGTTTTGACCAAAGATGACCAAAAGATTAATTGATTAAATCAACAAGCATCATCTGCAGGAAGGCAGATTGGATGTGGCTTCCCTGAAGATGTCTTGATATCGAAAGGAATTGTAAATCAAATCTTTGCTTTGGTGTTGGAAGTCCAGTTGATTTAAGAATATTCTCTGAGCGTTTGTTTTTGTTTTGTATGTTGAGTAAGAACGTAAACTGGATGTGGACGAGAGACCTTTGGTTGAACTATTAAACTGGAACACCGACAACAGAGAAGGACGATTTGTGCTCAAGAAAGACAAAGAGAGTTTGGAGGTATAACTCAAACCATTTCCTGCAGTTTGACCCTCTCTCTTCACATAATCTCACTTCTGTTATTTGCATGTGTGTTAAACAATAAAGGAAAACTTTCACGGGAAGGAAAAGGGAGGCGTGATCCAAAGCTTCAAGAGGACACTGTCAAGAAAAGAGAAAAAGAAAGAGAAGAACAAAGCTAAAGCGACTGACAAGGTTTCAGATGATGAGATCGGGTAAAATGCTCAACGTTCACAATCACATTTCTATTTTCCAGACTGTTTGCTTCAGGCCTGCCTAACGGTCAGAATAACTCGTCTACTCTTTTTGAATAAATATCCAGGTCAACTGAGGAGCTCCTGAACAACAACAGCGTTTGTGTGTCTAACCATGAGAAAAAAAAGAGCTGCACAGAAAACAAAAAGCAACAGAGGCAGCCTGCCATGGGTAAGTAATCTGCAGTAAAAATAGAAATGACGAACAGTTCAGTCTCATGAATAAGACCCAGACTTCCCATTCATCAAGTAAAAGTAGATTTAACTTCCAATCAATGTGAACTATAATATATGATATAAACAGGGTGGCTGATGACTTCTGTTTGCTAAAATACAGGAGGAACGCACACAGAAAATCTGTATCCGGATTTTTCAGAACAACCTGGATTACCAATTGGAATTAAATTCTGTGACAGCTGTGAGTATTGAACTACACAAGTTTTCTTCCACAGTGTTACTTTGATACTTGTCATAATGTCCTCCTGCCCCCTGCTGGCATCTTGTACATTTCAGCTGAGGAAGC
This sequence comes from Anoplopoma fimbria, assembly GCF_027596085.1. Lineage (NCBI taxonomy): Eukaryota > Metazoa > Chordata > Actinopteri > Perciformes > Anoplopomatidae > Anoplopoma > Anoplopoma fimbria. The sequence goes on along the minus strand of NC_072463.1, from coordinate 6,288,084 downwards.
CTTCCTGTCTGCAGTCATAAATTACACCAACAGCTCCACAGTTCATTTCAAGCTCTCACCTGCATACATCCTCTATGCCGTGGGACGCTTTGCTCTGCAACGCCATTACAGGCGAGGCTCATCACTTTGCGAAAACGGTGTTACTTTGACTGCAAGCAAAATGGTGGCCATGACATTAAAGGTCATCCAGGCAAGAACAAGAACCTCATTACTTTTCTTACAATTGCACACATTAAAAAGAATATCTTCTCTATAAGCAAACACTCCGTTCTGTGCGTTTGCGTGACACTGCTGCTATATTTGCCCTGCAGAGGCAGCAGGCCATGGCCGGTGCTCTCGCCTTCTGGATGGCCAACTCCTCTGAGCTGCTGAACTTCTTCAAGCAGGACAAAGACCTCGGCTCGCTCACACGGCAAAGTCAGCTGGATCTGTCCCACCTGGTGCACAAAGCTTTCAGGTACAAACGAGGAGACCTGACCATAGAGATCCAGAGATCATGAATCCAAACAGAGTCATTGTCCTATAAACATGTCATCAAAGGTGCAGCTAAAATCACACGTTTAGCCTGCTGACCCAGCTGTCTACCGAGTCAAGTCTTTGCCCTCTTAGAAACTCAACAAATCTCCAGTCACAAAAACAAACAACTTTAAAATAGGTTATTTTCTACAGCAATAGCAACCCTGAATTCACAAATCCCAACCATACAGTATACACAAAAAAACAACTTCAACGCTGTGTTACTTCCACACGCATTTCTTCTTCCTACTATGTCTGTAAATATCATCCATAGACAATTTGTTAATCGATAATCACTTTTTGTACATATATCAGATATGTATATAAGATATACAAAAACAAAACAGTTCTTGCAGTACAGAAAAAGCAAACTATTATATTATACAAATACAAATAATGGAAATATGCAGCTTATTGGCTAAAATCATGCAGCCGTAAATGTTAAATTTTTGTTTGTGTGTTCTCCTAGTTGTCTGCTACAGTGTCTGCAGAACGAGTTAAGGAAGCACTTGCCAACATTTTTGATTGATCCTGAGCAACATGGCACACTGCCAGCGGGTATAGGTAAATGTTTCTTTATTAGTACAGTAATAATTATTCAGTCCACAACATCATTTAGGACTCTTGGAAGAGCTGATGTTGCCTCCCTGTTCAAATAATGTAAACGTTTTGTCTTGCCTGTTGCAGAGATGGTGCTGAACACCTTGATGAACACCATGTCCCTTTTACGCCGCTGCCGGGTGAACCCTGCCCTAACCATCCAGCTCTTCTCTCAGCTCTTCCATTTCATCAGCGCCTGGCTCTTCAACCAGCTCATGAGCCCTGAGGCCAACCCTCCAGGCCTGCGCTCCCACTACTGGGGAGCTTCTCTCCGCCAGAGGCTCACGGCCATCGAAGCGTGGGCGGAGAGGCAGGGCCTGGAGCTGGCTACTGACTGCCACCTCGGACACATCATCCAGGTCAGTCCCTCCCTGCATTACATGTCCAAGTACATTTTTTTTATCTAAGACTGGGCCTTAATGAAATATGGAACTAGTGTCTTTTACCACCATTTTGCTAGAATTTCTACCTCAAAAGGCAGTAAAACTGACTGAATCAAATGATCGTTTTTCTATATGCATGATATGAGCTTGTTTGTAAGATGATATATTTCTGATCCTGTTGATGGTTTGCAGTTTTTATCCCAGCTTTTATTTACGTGTCAGAGCACATATTTCAGTCAGTACAAGCTGTTAAAATAGCATTGCCTTGCTGTTTCTAGGCAACCATGATCCTGACCATGAACAAGTATTCAATGCAAGACGTGAAGGCCATCCAGAATAACTGTTTCAAGTTGAACTCACTGCAGCTCCAGACGTTGCTATCCGGCTACCTCTATGCAACCAATGAACCTCACATTACGCCTGTGAGTACCTGTTGTTTTACCTTTTTGAAACTACTTCTATGATGCTGCTTTTTGGGACAAATCCTGTCAGACAAATAGTCTGTTTAAACGTAAGTACTACTACTAATCATAGTATAGATATAGGCTTATGGTTTTCATTGAAGCAGCAGCAGAATCGACCACAGAACAGGAGCTCAGCAGTATAGATTTAATAATATGAATAATTTACAATGATGAATAGGATCATGAATAATGTATCACGAATTGTAAAGTGAGTTGTCACATAAACCCATTGCCTTTGAGTGAAATATTTCTCTAATATGTTGCGTTATATAAGGTGTGTGTGTGTGTGTGTGTGTGTGTGTGTGTGTGTGTGTGTGTGTACCTATTCTGTTTGACAAAAGACATTTCCCATTAAGCCAATATTACAGGGAAATCATTTTGTGAATGGGCTGTGGGCCAAAACCACAGCAATGCAATACCGCCCTCTATTAGAACCTGGGTTTACCATTCAAAACTGCTACAACAACCTAGTAGGAAAAATGCCTCAAATCCAATTCAGCCCATAACATATACTCAAACAAACATCCTATTTCCCCACTATGAATACCAACATCAGGAAACACGCTCACGCTCATGTACATTAGAGTCTCTTGGAGTCTCTTATATTGACTTATATTACAAATAGTAATGCCTTTTTTAGTTATTGTGGATTTTTTATTTTTCTTACTTACTTACTTATTTAAAATACTTGTTTTTTTTTTTTACCTTGTTTGCACTACATCTATGCTGCTGTAATCCTGTAAATGTCCCCGCTGCGGGACTAATAAAGGATTATCTTATCTTATCTTTGTATTTTGTTTAAGTCGTGCAAAACAAGCAAGGAAATAGCCATTAAATGTCCGGCTACCATCTTTGTTTGATTCAGGAAATACAGCTGCAAATGGGAAATTAATTAATAAATTCAATGCAAAATTCAAACCATTTTTTTTATGCATATAACAACTAGTTGTATGAGTCTCTGGGGGTCTGAATAATAACTTAAAACTTATGTTTTGCATTGTTAAAAGACCTTCTTGACGTATGCTAGTTTATGTGACTTGCATGTAGTTCATGCTAAAGATAAATAAGCTAACACTGTATATATATATATATATATATATATATATATATATATATATATATAACATGGATAATTAAAAATGACACTATTTTGGCTTGTGTGAAACAACCATGCAAAAATGAGCTCAGCCACAACAACACAACAAATACTAGAAGCAAATAGAAATGTTAGCATAAGAGCATAAAGAAGCTAACAAGGTGGGGCCCTACAAGAGAGCGGGGTGGTGTTAGCTAGCTAGCTAGCTAGTTAGCTCATAGCATTAGTTAGCTAAGACGAACACAAACAGAACAGACCCAAAACATGAACTCACGTTAACTAACTGACTAATATTAGCAGCAGGCAGCACATAGTTAGGTCACAGGTTGTCGACATCGGGACAGGAAGCTGCTCATTTGAAGCACGTTTTCGCAACGTTAGCATTCGTAGAGTTAGCTAACCTACGGCTAGCGAGCAGCGTTGCGTAGCGACACTGACAGCCGTGGTGGGCGGGGCTTAATCGATGTATATAGACAGAGCCCGTCTCATATTAGACATTCTCTGATATAGATAACAAAAAAAAAGCTAGCTGCGAGTTTGGCGCTACTCCGTCTCCTAGCAACGTGTACAGATGCTGCTTCTAACGGTCCTAACTGCCACTACAAGCAAACTGATACTTCCACTGATGACAGGGAGGATTTAATATGTGAATACACTCAAAAAGTCAAAAAAGCATCAATTAATTTTTATTTGAAACATCAAAAGCAAAAGTACTTAATATGCTGCAGAATGACAGTATTATTGTTATATATTATTGGATATTCACAGATACAGTTCTATGTTAATAGGACTTTAATAATGTTTAGTGGTGGAGCTTTTAAGTACATTATTCTGTTAGGTAGTGTCAGAAGTAAAAAAAAAAAAACGTTATATTCTATAAGAAGATTATAGGTTTTGTATGTGAAATCTTAATCTGTACAGTTAATATGAGTTAAATTAATGTAAAGTAATTGTAGTGAAGTAGGAGTATGAAGTATTATATAGTGTAACTAGACAAGCACAGTAAAAGTACCTCAAAATTGTACTAGTATAGTTCTTGAAAGAAAGTCCTTGTACTTTTCACCAGACTATTACTACAGTAACACTGCAGTCTAGTCACAGGTAGAATATTAGTACGAGATTACTTTAATGTTGTACTTTTCTACCTCTCCTGGGAGGTCAGCATCATCTGCAGGAAGGTCATCAGTATTTAGTTCAGGGTCACAGCAGGCAGATTGGATGTTGCTTCCCTGAAGCCCTGTCACAGAATGACAAAATGCCAATCCATACACTAGAACGACCTTTTCCTGAAATTTTTCCGCTGTCTGATCCACTTGTCATCCTCGCTGCAGGATTTGATCGATGCCGTAGTGACGGCTGCGAAGGCCTCAGCAGATAACCTGATTCGGAGCGAAGGACGGGATGTCCAGCTGGAAGAGAGCCTCGACCTACATCTGCCCTTCCTGCTGCCGGAGGGAGGATACTCCTGTGACACCGTGAGAGGAATCCCTCCAGGGTTTAGGGAATTTTTGGAGCCAATTTGCCGTAAAGGTTGGGGATTCTTAATAGTCTGTCATATTTGCAAAATGAGAAAATATTCTAGAGTACTAGGAACGTTGTGTATCTAAGATAAACAAACCTAAAATCATTTTATTTCTCTTTCAGGTCTCTGCTTTTTAACACCCCAGCCAAACTCTAAAGGTGACTGGACCGTGTACTTCAGTGACCCGACTTCCTCTGCAGAGAGCACATGTTTGGTAAGCAAAAACACATAATGTATCATTTAATTTTAACATAAAATTAAGCATACATGTCAATTATTTATGTTGTCTTCAATAGGCAGCACACAGAGAGCCAGACATTGTGACTATCACACTGAACAAACCTCTGAACAGTGGGATGGGGGTCAGCATTGTGGCTGCAAAGGTGAGTGCTTTGAAAACTATTCAAAGACCAAAACTAAATGTTTTGAATAATTGATGCTCACCCTCTTATTTTGCTACAGGGAGCAGGGCAAGAAAACCTTGGGATTTATATCAAATCTATTGTAAAGGGAGGACCAGCTGAGATGGTGAGATCTAACATATTTTGTTATTCATGTTACCTTGAGATGTGCACTGTACAGAATAATTTAATGGAATTACACAAGGGAAGACTGAACTGATAGACAAAATCTCTACTTTGTACAGAATGGCAGGTTAACAGCTGGGGACCAGCTGCTGAGTGTGGATGGTCAAAGTGTGGTCGGCCTCAGCCAAGAAAGGTTAGCTGCATTAAGGTTTATGTTTAGACATACATTAGTCTGGCGTTCCACCACTTTGGTCCAGACCGAAATATCTCAACAGCTATTTAATGGATTGCCGTGACATTGTGCAGCACCCATTCATTCCCCCCAGAGGATGAACCCTAAGAACTTTCACAACTTTTCCTCTAGTGGTTCTGTGTGAAAAGTCTCAACAATGTTTGAATGGATTGCCATGTCATTTGTCACAGACATTCATGCTCTCCTCAGGATGAACTGAAATACTGGTGATTACTTTTTATCTGGCGTCAAATTTATGCACAAATAAATGTGTGCAATACTACTAATAAATATACGCAAAAGCAACAAGCCCAATGACCTCAGCTGTACCGTGTTTAATCGACATGTTTAGCATGTGTTAGCATCTTAAACATGTGCATTAAACGTGTAAAACTAAGATTGTGAACATGGTAAACATTCTACCTGCTAAAAGCAACGCTGGGCCTAAATACACACTCACAGAGCTGATAGCATGGCTGTGGTAGACTATTGTTGTTTTTCTCATGCAATAAAAGTGCTGAAATACAAAACTGTGTGTTTGGTTGGCAAATATCATCTAGGTATCCACATATTGAACCAATACAAAGTATTTTTTTTTTCCATGGAACCATTTTCAAATAGACAAGTTATTGCAGCGAAATTCTTACTTTCAAACTCATTCAACATGAAATAGTTGTGAGTCTTACTCTCAGATTATGACCAAGGGTATACAGTCTTAAATATATAATAGACACAACTCTTCTAATGATTTAGGGCAGCAGCGATCATGATGCAAACCGGCCCCGTTGTGACCTTACAGGTTGCAAAGTTTGGAGCGAACTACCACGGCCTGGGAGCTCTGCTGACTGACCCGACATCAGAGAGGACCACAGGTGAAAACACAAATACAACTAAAACCATTGTTGTTGTTTTTTTTCACTTCTGCTCTCCATGACTTAATTAAGACCTTTTTCTTGATTCACAAGGCGACACAAGCCACACCAAGCCAAACGGTAAAGCGCTCATGCTGTACAGAGTTGTGGATCCTGGTCCGTCAGAGCGGCTCCATGGAGGCAGCAAGAGGTCGAAAGACCAGATAATGCAGAGAAACAGACAACTTTATCGCTCCAACCCCGACATGAACAGTGGGTGCACTTTTACTGTTATAGTGAAACACTGCTGGGTGCATACACTTAATACGTAAGTATTTATTTTCTCCTATTTCAGCGTGTTTTTCCCCCGAGGATGGAGACGAACCTGTTGAATCTGCTGTGAGAGCGAACAACATGGCTGCTGTCTCCAGTGTCAACCTCTGTGATGACGTGAGATTATTCTAGATTTCTCCCTTTAATTCATTGTGACATTTGTAAAACATTCAGTCACTATTAAAGAAATGTCGGCTAAATGCTCAAACAAGAAATCATTGTTTTTAACTGAACTTGTGTGACAAAATGACTTGTTTTTATGTCCGTATTTAGACATCTCACAGGGAATACTTGACACTTCCGACTCCAAAGTCCCAGGACAAGAACGTGTCTGAAACCAGTCGACCACAGCAAACAGTGAAAGTGTCTTTGAGGCCTTTAGATGGACAGAACTCCACTAAGAGGACCTTCATGGTAAGTATTTATTAAAGAGTCCTAATGTCCCTCTGGCACCATAATGTGTCATCATATTTATTATTCACTAAGAAAAGGAGAAGTAAACTTGTAGATCACAGCGGTAGGAAGTAAATAAAAACATTAACTCCAGTGGTTTACAATTTAGAGGTGCGTGTGCTTTACTTGCATATAGTGAATTTTAAATAAAAAAACATATACGATTATAAAATACAATACATTGTTAAAGTTTAATACAGTGCTTCCCAATATGTTTGTCTTGTGACCTCTTCAAAAAAAGCAGTGCCCGTTATTCCCTTCCAGCATTTTCACCTAAGAGACTATTTTCAGTATGTTTCTATTGCAATAACATACAAAATTGTGTTAATCATCATTAATCATCTTACGACTCATCAGACTTATCTTGTGACCCTTTGGAGGGCCTGACTTGTAGGTTGGGAACCACAGGATTAAACTACCTGTACTAGCTGTAATACTATGACTTTTACTTACATTATACAGTACTTTTAGTCCAGTTTGCTTTTGTGTACTTTAACAGAGTACTTCCAGGTTTTAAGTAATAGATGTTGGAGCTTATTCCATTACTGATTGTTCATAAAATAACTAAATACACATAATACATTAAGGTAAATTGTATCAAAATCTCTGTATTTATCCTTCTAGCGCCAAGCTCTGTCACAGGAGGACCTGTGTGTGGACAGTGGAGGCCCCCTGCTGGACAAAAGGCAGAGCTTGTGGGAGCAGAAGGAGCAGCGTGCAAAGCAAACCCTGAGCCACTATTCATCTTTCCCGATCCGCTCGAGTGTTTCCTCTCATGACATCCTCTCAGATTATTGCTCTCCTACAAAACTGCAGCAGGGCAGCCGCACAAGTGGCGCCGGCGTCTGGAGAACTCCTTTCTCACAACATCCAACACCGACGCCTTCCAACCAGCCGATACGCATCGACATCCCTGTAACCAGAGCGGTGAACACACACACCAGTCCTCCACTCACCACCTTCCAGAGTTCATCTTTGCTGGCGGCGAGGATGAGCCAAACCCTTAAAGTACAGGGACATAAACACAGGGCGGATCCTATCTATGCGTGTCCCATTACTGCAACCAAGAAGCTGCCTCGGCCTTCGCTTCTCTCACAGCAGCAGAGATCCACCACTCACAGGGGTCAAGGTTCAAAACCCCAAGTGAGCATCCCCCCGACAAAACATGTCTCCTTCCAAGAACCTCCCACTCAGGAGAAGCAGGGCACGGGACCTACGAAGCCAAAAGACCCTCAGGAGAGGTCCGACCCCTGGAGGAGGGAGGCCCAGGAGAAGCTGGAGAAGCAGCAGAGGCTCCGTATGGTGGAGCTCCTGGAGCAGGAGGTGCAGGAGCTCCAGGGCAGAGCGAGGCGCACGGCGGAGGAGAACGAGCGGCTCCGAAGGCTCAGCCTGGAGTGGCAGTTTCAGAAGAGGCTGCAGGAGGTCCAGCAGAGAGGAGAGGATGAGGAGGATGAGGAGGATGAGGAGGATTTGGACATGATGGTGCTAATACAGGAGCTGGAGAAAAGAGCACAGGTGAAGACCCACACAGATGTAAGTTGAAGGAAAGATCCACACTAAAAGCATTCTGGGAAATGTAGGAAATAACCAACTAAAGTAGATTAAGTGGGTTGAAGGAAAGTAAGTACAACAAACATGGTACATGATCACATATTAACTATATATAACAGATAAAAAGTAATGTTTCTAACAAATACTTTTTTACAAACACTAAGAATTATGATTACGGGACATTGACCCTACCTGCATAACTCATTAAAATATGTTTATAATGTGTTCATATGGACTATAGATTATTACTAAATGATATTATAAATATAATATTGTAGTGTTTTACCAGTAGATATTAATGCGTTTCCTTCCTCTTGAAACACTTAATAAGATTGGTGTACAACCTAAAAGTCTTTAATGTAAAGTTTCTCCAAACCTAAAGGGAAAGGAAACATATTACATAAGCTTACATTGCATACAACTAAAATGTCTAAATATATATTTGTTAATCACCTTAATAACTTTAATCAACAATGGAATACTTCTGTGTGAACTAAAGATCAATCTGAATGATAAAGCCGTTAATTAAAAAGCCACAATACCCTTTATTTATACATTTTTCTCATCTTTACAATAAGACAAGCTCAGCTGGAAACGTCAACACTGAGTGTGAAAAGCAGGCAGAGACAAAAGCAAAGACAGGTAATTGTTTGTCGGTTTCATTTATTCAAAAGAGCCCGTCCTCATCAGACATCTTATTTTATTGCACATTGACAATATTTTAATGTTTTCTGGCAGATCAGAGACAAAGTGGACGGAGTCAAGACTTTAACAACATGTCATCAAAAGAGTGAGTTTAAACTGTTCAAAAAAATTATTCAATCAAATCTAACAAGCACATATTTATGCAGCATTACTAATAGTGACTTAATGCAAGCTCCTTAATCATTTTTAAAATAGTTAAATTATTGCAACATAATTTTTCCAAAAACAGCGTTTGAAAGAGATCCCTGAGTAAAACCCTGTTTTACTTAACTACTCTATTAATACATTGTAAAACAGCACAGGCTACTGTTTGCGTCCCCGGAAGTGATTCCCCCTTAAAACATCTCAAGTATTTAAGCTAATATCATTGTTCATTCACAGAAACCAGGAGGAGAAAACCAGGCGGGCCTCAGCTCCAGAAAAGCTCACATTCAAGGAGCGTCAGCGTCTCTTTTCTCTGGCGTTCAGTGCATAAATGAAGGTTGAAGAATTGTAAACAGAGAACCTCAGAGGAGGCACATGTCTATATAAACAGAAGTAGTAATTTGCCAAGCAAAATGAGAGTATACATTACAGTACCATGTAAAGAGACAGTGTGATGATGTATTTACCCTAGAAATGTTTGTCAAACGTCTCATCCGGCGTGTGACGTCAATACTGGGTTCAGTATTGTTTTCCAGGACATTCATTTTTTTATTATCTGTTTAAACATTAATTAAATGCTTGTATTTTCCTATTCATAGATAATAAATTGTTCATTTAGCAATAAAGTTGAGGCACTTCTTCCACTTATTTTAAGCTTATTAACTGTAAAGAAATGTGTATTCCTGCTGTAAAAGCTACTTTGTGCGCTGATAAAAATGCACCACAGCTTTCTCTTGTTCGTGAGTTTCGATGGAGCCTCTCCGCAGATTGCGGATCTCAGTGATGGCCTCGATCCCCGATATCTTCCTGGTTTTCACCAGGTAGCAGGCCAGCATGGTCCCCGTCCTCCCATGACCGTGCATGCAGTGAACTCCCACACCCTAAAGAGGAACAATGCCTTATTAGTTTAGTAACACGGCACACCCATACTGCATTACTGCTATGAGACAGGAATTTGTACTTTTGTTCTTCGCAAGTAGAGCTTGCAAAAACTAAATGTGTCTTAAGTGGTGGTATATGAATATATTTGGGTTTTAGACTTTTAATCAGACAAAGCAACCGATTTGAAGACATCTTCTTGGATTTCACAGATTTTTTTATAGAACAAATGATGCAAGAACAGGAATACTCACCCTGACTGAAGTAAGTCAGATACTTCAAACAACAGACTAACCTTTAGAATAAACATTGGTGCTGAAAGCCTTTTTGAGAATAAAAAAGAATGCTTGCTATGCACTAAAATATACTTAAATTATTTAGCATTATATCATTTAAAGCTTTTTTTTTTTCTCCTTTTACTTTTTGGTTCATGCACTTTGGAGGAGCATTTAGGCTGTGAAACACAGTTTCTGCAGCCTAAATGTTTTCCTTTCCACTGTCAACTTGATGCAAAACGTTTTAGATTTCAGTACTTGTGGCTTGTAAGAGTCCTAAAAGTACTTTATAAGCATCACCATCCATAAATGACAGTCTATCCGATATCTTACCTCTCCCTTGGAGTTGGCCTCTTCCACGATGGAGAGGAATGTATCGATCTGACCCGGTGAAGGAGGAGTGAAGTCCACTATCCTGATGTGGTGCAGCTGTAACTCTGGGCAGGAGTCATAGTAAGGTGGTTTCCTCTCGCACAGGCAAACCAGGTGTTTGATCCCATTGTCCAGCAGGTACTGGTATTCAGATGTCATCCTGGGAAGCGCCAGCCCGGCCAGTTTGTCTGGATCGACCCAGGAGAAATTGTGTGGAGGAGTGGAAGCCATGCTGGTCAAACTGGGAAGAGAAGGAAAGGACACCAGTGAGATCAAGCCAGTTTCTTTGCATAAACTACATGCTTTACACCAAATAAAACAGTGAACACCTGCCATTAAAATCTGTACAATATACTTAGTCTATCCTTGCAGAATCAAGTAGTTCAGTATCCCTCCAGAAGTCAAACACACATATTAGTTAGGCACCACTCCTATAATACAATACTTACACACTACATACAACTATTAGATTTATGTGGCTGATAACCAAACTAACCTGTTTTACAGGGAAAAGACAGTTCTGTTAGTTAGCTCTCAGCAGAATGAGGAGGAGCTCATGTTCTTTGGGAAATAGCTTCCCCTGAGGCACAAACGCCCCGCTAGCGCCCCCTACTGGCCTGGATGAAACCCAACACTTTTACATTACTATATAAGTGATACAGAAACTAAACTGTGACTCCAGTCTGTGTGGGTCACACATGTGGTGGAATAGCCAATGCAAGTGCTAATATAGATCCCAGCTGTTTACATTACATGTCCCCTCTATTAAAGCGCACAGACACATTAATGTACAGCACATTATTTGCAAAATGACTAACAGTTTTCCGCTACTGTTCAGGCTGGTGCTTCCTTTTATATTTATTGCTACGTTTCCTGCAGAGAGAGACAACAAGCCTACATAGGTCAGTCTTTATATAACAACGCTAGTAATACGAGGTGCGGCTATCAGATAACCCAGCTGGCACTGTAAATCAGAAAAGCTGTGCACCTTTATCATTTATTAACTTTATTTAGAGTGTGGTTCAGTTTGGTTACACAAGTCAGGATGGCCGAGCGGTCTAAGGCGCTGCGTTCAGGTCGCAGTCTCCCCTGGAGGCGTGGGTTCGAATCCCACTTCTGACATCATCTTTTCTTGTTTATTTTTTGGTACATGTAGGTTTTATTACTCTACTAAATAAACATATAAGTTAGATTTAATATTATAATAATAATATTATATAATATTAATTAATATATTTTATTTATTTGTTGGAAATTTGTGCTCAAAACAAAACAAATGAAACCAAATACACAACATTACATTACATTACAGTCATTTAGCAGACGCTTTTATCCAAAGCGACTTACAATCAGTGTATTCAACATAGGTATTCAAGAGAACTACTAGTCACCAGAAGTCATAAGTGCATCTCCTTTCTTAAACAAGCATCTAAAAGCATAAACCAACAACATGAACTGGCATCTTCTTCTCTAAATATATTACAGCTTTCACTTTTATATAAAAATAATAAAACAAAAAAACTTTGTTTTTTTAATTTTCTTTTATGAATAACATTTGGTTGGTTTTTTATTTTGTCAAAGTAAAGACGCTTTACAGACATTTAAAATCAGCATTAAAAGCTACACACTAAAAACTTAAAACTTAAAACACACAGCATTGGTCAGACATTAAAAGCAGATTTGAAGAGGTGAGTTTTGATTTCTGATTTGAACATTGAAAGATCATTAAAAGATCAATATATATTACTAATACTATATTACTCTTCACCACCAACTCTATAATAGTATCCAAAATGGGGGACTTTTACTTTGAAATTGCTCAAAATTTAAACCAGGAAAAACACTCTTTTAATACAAGCAAGTTGGAGGCTGAACACAAATATATCAGTCATTGTCTGGGATTACTGAGAAAGGTCTTTTTAAAGTAATTAACATATTCAGAAATGTACATAACTTTAACATAAATAAAAATGTTTATTATTTTTTACAAATTAGTTTAGTGGGGGAAAATCCACTAACATGCTTTAATGCACGTGTTATTTATATTCAGGTGTGCTGATAATATGTCTCACTCTTTGAACGTCTCACCTTTTAAAAAGTGCATCATGAACACGAAATTCGGCTGCAACTCTTTTATTTGCTGCTCTCATCCGGGAACCATGAAGAAGCTCCACGACAGGTTCAGAATTCAGACGTAAATACCCGGATGTTCCGAATTCACCGGCCCATGGAGCATGCGCACTAGCGTTTTCAGTAGATTCACTTTTTTAAAGTGTAGTTACAGTTGAAGTCAATGAGTAGAAGACATTTAGATGCATCATAATGTTATTGCCTCTGTAATTTAGTATTTTATACTAGGTGAGGATAAAAATGTTATTGTTTTCCTTCATTGCTTCCAAATCTTCTCTGGAATGGCAATTGTTTTTTAATTAACCTTCACTGGAGTCATATTCTTTAACTTCTTACCTTTCATACAGGACAATATATATGTGTATAAGCCATATATTTGAGCAGCTATGCCTTATTCATTTTTTTGTAAATTAATTTAGGCGTTTTCTTGACTGATATTGGTCAATAAAGTCAAATAATATGGCTTCACTCTGGAAAGACAGTGGTAAAATCATTGCTTTTTCCTGTTGGGTCAATGTTACAGGGACTCTGGTTAAGCAACAACTCAGACTGCCACATACCAGGTTAACTTCACAGCATAAGTTGCCATAGTAACTGAGCTTGAACTATGTTTGATTTTCTTTATGGAACCAAATCGACTGAAAATGAGAAGTCAGGATAACCAAAATAAGCCTGGCGTATTTGGGAAATTCACTTTTATAGAAGGGGCCCCTGCTCATGAGCGGGTTAGGTATTCAGGATAAGCTTTTTATTTTATTTTTTATCTCAAATTAAAGAAACATAAGGGAATATCTGTGTTTTAGTTTGCATAAATACATATAAATATATCTGAAAATATCGAAAGCAATCTTAATCAAATCAGTCCAAACATTTAATGTCATCTGCAGTTTAAATATGTAATTAGTACCTGAATGTGATCATTCAGCTTTTAATGTAATGTATCCAGAATTATTTATATGTGAGAGATGTCCTTGTTGAGTCCATATTGAATCACTGGTGTTTTTAATACGTTTTGGCACTTCCAGATGGAGGCCGCCTCTGTTTTATACAACCTCCACATGAATGGAAATAAAGACTGTTTGTCCATTTCATGCAATAGTTAATGATACAAACACAAACATTCAGAACTCACAGCACAGCACAGTTTACTTGCTAGTCATTTTATACAAACAGTAGAAAGAGGGTTTTTGTATCTGAAGGAGACAAACTGCATCACATTTGCCGGATAGATGTCGATACACGGAGACTTGATTTTCAGACGGGTGTTTGTAAAGAAGAATCACAGAGTCGAATGTTTCAAACATCCTATTAAAACAAAAAGCTTTCACTAACCGGTTGGTGTAAAAACGAACAAATAAAAAGTAAACAGAGCTGTTCCACGTACAGTTATAGAAAGATATCTAGGTGATAGGTAAAGCTGAAACATAAACAACTTAAAAAAAACAACATTCCAATAATCAGGTGGTGTTTAATGGTCGGTGTATTCGGGTTTGTTGTCCTACGTCACCCGACCCACCAACAAACCATTTAACAGAACATTTGGAAGTCCCAGAACAGAACCACAAATTATTTTTATTTTCATTTTATCTATTTTGTTTTTGTTTTTGTACACATCACAACCTGAACACTTTGTAGGTTGACTGGTTCTCCGTCACGTCTCTGGGTTATCATCACACTCATCATCATCATCATCATCATCATCATCCTCCTCTTTGTGTCATCTTAAAGCACAGACCCCTTCAACATGCTGCAACACCCCTTTTTAAAAATATCACAACCAGAACCCCTTTAATAGTTACATGTAAACTCTGTGGGTTTAAAATTTTCGCACTATTTAGGTGCCGTCCGAGAAAAGGGGGGGAGGGGCAATAACTTGCCCTCCTACTAGAAGATTTCTACGTATTTTGAACGTCCGCGTTCAAAGTCCCACACTGAGCAGACTGCTGAAGGGCCATGCCGGGTTTACAGGATGGCACAGAAGAACTTCTTCTCCCTGAACGGGTTCTCTGACGCCGGCACCGGCGATAGCAGAGGGTCCTCTTTGGCATGAGCTTCGCAGTATGACATTAAGTCCGCCGCTGCTTTTGACACCTGGAATCAAAAACAAACACACAAGTGTACAACATGTCAGTTTATAAAGTTAAAGGGAGTTAGGAGGCCGTCCTTAATCTAGAACTCTCGTCCATGAGAGGATGCCCGCCTACTTTACGTATAGATCTAGAGCTAGGGGAGTAATTAGCCTAGCTTAGCATAACGGTTCAAAGCATGCAACACCACAAACTGTTGCTTTAACATTTCAGTTTGTTTATATACTCAACAAGCATGATACAATATGTTAATAAATGAGCTTCAGATGTATTGATAGGTGTTTTGATGTATTTTGGACAGAGCCAGGTTGGTTGTTGCCCCCTTGCTTTCAGACTTTAGGCATAAAGTACATTTCACTTGGCAGATTAACAGTTATTAAATGTTCGCTGTTATTGACTACATGTAGTAAATCAGTAACATTTTTATTATATGCAAGTTGCAACTGGTTTAAACAGTAAACAATGCCCGCCTGGACGATGGGAAATTGTGTGAAATGCTTGCAACTGACAGTTAATGGACTGAAACCTACAAGAAAATACATCTTTTCATGGATGACATGTGTCTGCTCACCTTTATCCTGTCGATGTTGGCCTCCATCTTCAGCTGCTCCACCAGCTTCCTGGCTTGTGCGATGCTGGCCGTGTTATTGCTCGCCATGGCCGCTGTCGGTCAGTTCTCGTGTGCTCTGCCTACGAAGACGAGAAAGAGATTCAAAAATCCTGAACATGGCAGTTCGTCCACTGTGTGCCACTGATGAGGACCAGCGCTATAATAAAGCAGGCATGCAGAGAGGCGTGCTGGTAGATAACCCTGTTGATTATCACACACACACACACACACACACAAAGAAGCATATTATTTATGGTGTCAGTTGCTAGGCAGCCCATGACAGTGAGGGGGAGGAGGGGGAGGAGTGAGGGGGCAGTGCTTTGTCCAGCACCGTATTTAAAACAGATAAACAGATAACGAACATCACTGGTTTCGACAGGAGAAAAAAACATTAATGCACTGGTGATGCTGGTTTTCTTAAAGGTGCAAGATCTGAGATTGGTAGTATTTCGATTGCAAAAAAATATTATTTTTTAACATATATATTTTTTTACTGCACAGTTAGATTTATTCTTATTATCACTATTTCATTGGCCCTATTGTTCCTTCAGGACATGAGTTTGTTTTTTTAAAGAACTCTTGCCCTACCTGTAAGATGTAAAACTATATTTTCTGTACAAAGTTAAGTTTAAACTACTCTTAAAGTATAATCATCAAAATAGCTGTTTCAGGACAGTTGTACACGATAAAGCAGTAGAGGTTGACTACATTTCCAGTAAGAGATTCTGTCTGAGTAAATAAAGATGTGAGTGTTATAAAAAACAGTATGATAGTAAATAGATTTGTTTATTCAACAGAGGGAGAGTGACATCATCTCAGCTCAGGGCTTTACTCCACGATGTATTTACAGAGCTAAGCGTTGTTTGCTGCTCGATAAATGCTCTGAATGTTAAATACAAAGCCGTCTCATTCCTTTCAACACCTCCCTCTGTATCATGCGAAGGACGATAAATCAATATATTGAGTTCGAGGTGAGACAGGTCACCTCACAGGCGGCCGATGTTACAAAGTCTCAGCAATGCTGTATTTGCATTTCTGTTTCTGATATGTACCCTGTCTGCAAACTATCTGTTCTACAGTGGCGGTTTAAAGCTTTAAATCATTTGCATATTTAGATTTTGAATACAAAATATGATCAACTCATAAATTATGATGTATTATCGATTAAACTACCTTGCAAATTATAAATCTTAAGGAGCAGCAACATTAAAGTGATGTACACATTAATGCATCAATAATTATCTAATAATATACACATAGCTTTTTAAAATTAGCCATTTCCCAGAATTAGTACTTTTATTTTTGATGGTTTTGAAGTATATTTCAATGCTAATACTTGTTAATAACTTGTTTTCATCCTCAGTAGAAGTGATACACATTTTGTTCTTGAAAACGGAGCGTTTATTATCAAACTAAACAACACTGGTTTTCTTTTCCAGCCTATATGGAATAACTCCCTACAGAAACAGCTGTATCAAATATATTAGTTACCAATACATATTTACAGTACATCACGCATCCTCAAACAGTTCATACGTTTTATTGTGATTTTTAAGTGTCGGCATTTCTTTACCAATCCATTCAGCTATGTCACCTGTCTGTATCGGTACACCGTTTCAGCTCTGTGTTCTCAGGTGCTCCGGTTTCTTTTATAACCTCTTTGATTAAATGGATCAAGCGGTGGGCGCTCTGTGACAGCGTCCTCCTTAGCGTGTGATCAATCTCTCCCTCCGTCGTCCCTCTGTATGCGCTGTGGTATGACTCAGTGTGCGGTTAAGACTGATCTCAGCGAGGTGCTGGAGCTCAGCGTGAATATTGATGGTCTACGGTGGCAACACCTGCTCATCAGGGGAACTGCTGCGTTCACAGAGACCCGAACCCCGACGACCCGATCATCAATTAGAACCTGAACAGGGTCGCTGGTTACAGGTGTTTCACATGATAGTTTGATTTATTAGTGATTGACAGTTTGCTAGAGTGTCTGTGAACAAATGTAGCAGATAACGGGTTTTAAATTGTCTTTTTCCATTTTCACTGAATTATAATACAGGTTAATGTGATTACTATTTGGAGTGGTTAGTCATTTAATTACTTTTTTAGATTAATTGCATTATTGTGCACTCCATAAAATGTCAGTTAATTAGATAGCAATGGCTAGATCACTTGTTTTTAGAGCTTGAGGTGATACCTATATCTTTATAAACCGCTTATAGTTTGAAAATTCAAGTTCAAGTGAAACATTTTTACTTAAGTGACACATTTTCAGGACCGATTTGTTCCAAACTTGTCTGTAAAATCTCGACCCACTGTCAGATGAAACTAAACGACTGTATCTGAAGAGGATTTATGAGCACAAGTCTGCAGCAGACTGCACAGTATAAACAGTGTAACATAAATATTATGTTTTACAGTCACTGAGGCCGAGGGATCCTGGACGTTCTCACTCTGAGGACGGTTTCACCATTTAGGGTGTTTAAATTTAAACTCAGGTGGGAGTCAAAAAACATAACCTTTTGTGTTATTTTTGGTGTCAGTATTTAAAGGAAATCAGTTTTATGTAGTATTACTAGAAATAGAAAAAAATATCTAGAAAATAATTGTTACATATTTTATTTAATGTTGTAACATTTCGGACCTGTTGGAAATATTTTCTGTTATTTAACTTTTTATTAATATTTCTTATCTGGTTTATAATTTAAGACGTTTAAGACATGTACTTAAGAATCTGTTACAGTTCTGTGGGACATTGTTTAGGACGTTGTTTACATCAATGAACTCCTGGCTTATTTTTGAAATAACTTTCCTGCAATAACAAACAGAGTTTTCCAGCATATTTTGTAATATCTGTCAGGATAATAATGAATTATGTACTTTTTAAGTGGGAATGATGTATACATATCATAGGAGTCTTACAAACCTCACTTTTGTCACCAATATAAAAACAGGTGAGGGACTTACTATAAATTTCTGATTGACAAGTAGAAATTAGTCTTTGGGGCGTATTTTGTATCAAGGCCATAATATTGTTTCAACACTCAGGGGAAATGTCAAAACAGGCCAGCGTATACACCAGACTATTGATAGGAACAGATGTCAATCTTTAAGGTTTCTGGGATGTCGAAGCAAAAGTAGGGCTCTGTTCTTTACAAAAAAAAAAAATCAGACACTGTGACACAATAGCCTAGTTTGAGTGGAATTGACTCAGTGAGATGATTTTCTAAATAAATACCATAAAAGCAAATGTGCCTCGAGCGGCTGGGAGACGAAAGAATAGGCACATCCAATTTGTATTGTGCTAACTCTGATGACTTTGGAGAGCTGGCCCAGTACTTAGGCACATAAAACAATTTGCCGAACCTGCTGAACTCCTTTGAAATGAAGGACTTGGAAAACGAGAGTCTTCAAACTTCTTTTCTAAACACTGCTTCATGTCAAAAACTCCACAGCCAAACCAGCAGCTCTGTGAGGCTGTACTTTGCCACAGCTTTGCATCGAGCTAAATGCTAACGTCGTCATGCAAAAATGCTCACAATGATGATGGTGACATGCTGGTGTTTTAGCAGCTATAATAATCAAAAATTCTGGGATTTCCAGAAATATGAAGCATCTAACCGACACCTACAATCATTTTGTGTTTATATTCACGTATATTTTCACTCGGCTGTGCAAAATATGTAAAAGCGCAGAACACAAAATACCTCATAAACTATTTAGCAGAGCTGTAACTGTGTCTACAAAGTCATTTTCCTGCTTATTGTCGTTGGAGCGTGCGAAAATGCCACCCTGACATTTTCATATCTAGTGAGGGAGGGGTGTTGGTGGCATGAAGAGGATGACCATGTATATGTCGACTCCAGGAAGAATAGCTGCGACCTTAAAGGCAACTAAAAGTGTTAAATAAACAATAAAGACAGTAGATTGTTTCCTGTCTTTATATTTATAGTGTGTTGAGTTTTAGGACATAACTCCACTGCTTCTGCTCTGCTCATCTGTAATCCACGAAACCTCTTGTTCCTCCTTCCTTCCTATCTGTCAGCAGCCCAAAATACCACCCTGAGATGCTGCACATGGTGTTCACATGCTGATAGCGGTGACATCCCAACGGGCGCTGATAAATAATACATTCGGCTGGACGCGGGGCCTTCAATGTGACGGCTGTCGACAGCTTCCTGGGAAAGTTGTAACGCGGCTCATGCTGTAATATTATGAAACTGGCTGATGTTAGCATGCCACAGTGCCTCCTCCTCTTCCTCCTCCTCCTCCTCCTCCTCTTGCTTGTCTTGACCTACCTTGTCTGCTTACTCCTCCGCACTCTGCCCTGGTGTCTGTCTGCAGTTCAGTCAGCACTTTGTGTCGGCCCAGCTCTCTGCAAACAGACAGAAAAATAGATAAAGAGAGGTTGAAGAGAAGGATGAGTATCAAAAGGCTGAAGAGCTGCTCCTTTTTTTTATTCCTACATTCCTGATAAATTACGGCGAGTCTTTGTGTCCTCGCTCTTACAAAACTCTCACTGAGAATAAAACACCACAACGAACTAATGAAAGAGATGCAAGTGAAAGATAATTGAGTGGACAAATAAGGAACAGTTCAACATGTTGGTAGATGTGCTTTTGTTGCCTAGCGTTAGAAGATTGATTGATATGTTTAATATGAAGCTACAGGCAGCAGCCGGTTAGCTTAGCTTAGCATAAAGACAGGAAGCAGGGGGAAACTGCTTGCTTGGCCTTGTCCAAATCGAATTAAATCTCCAGTGGGTAGATTCACTAATTAACTTAAATCCTAACAAAAACTAAGGGGAAGATGTCTTTGGGAATATTTATTTGCCAGGAAAAGGGACATCCATATCAGTTATTAGTAATATTTAGAACCAAAAATGTGCAGCTTAATTTTCTTTCTTGCCGAGAGTTAGATGAAAAGATCGATAGTACTCTCATATCTGTCCCTTAGATATGAAACTACAGTCAGGAGATGGTTAGCTTAGCTTAGCTTAGCTTAGCTTAGCTTAGTTTAGCGTGAAGACTGGGTTATGTGCTGGACTACTTCAGGAAGTCATTGCTCTCATTTGACAAATAGTATTTCCAAACTGTTTCTTTATGTTGAGCTTTTTTTGGTGCTGACCCTTTCACCTCTCCTCCTCTTCCTGACTATCTTCCCCCCTTTTCTCCCTTTCTCTGGTCCAATAGATTCATTCATCTCTGACTCTGCAGCTCACTTTCTGCTGCTTCTGATAAATGGGCCAATTAAACTGCATGAGCAGATCTGCAGAGGAAGGGAATTCCACCCATCGTAAATCACCAAGGCAAGCAACGTTAAAGCAACGTTACAGAAAAGCATCCAATCACAAAAAAAACATCGGCAACAGCAGCCAAAACCCCTGAGCCAGGGTATTTCAGCAACGTTGAAACTGCTTAGAGTTTTAAAAACAAACCAAGGAAGAGCAGATCTTACTGTACGGTGCTGTCACACCTCCTTATTCACTGGAGCCATTAATCTACACCGTTACTCTGTGTTATACAAGCTGTATAGTCCCTTTATCAGTACATTGATTCTTTAGCTATTAGCTGGGGTGCTTCACAAAACAAAAGCATCTATTTTTATAAATTAAAATTTTGGAAAGGTTCTTTTCCAACAAAAGTTCTCTAATGTGAAATGTCTAAAAACAAACAATGTTGAGAACTCTGCCTGTAATTGTCTATAATTCACAATATTCTAATTTAAATCTGGAAATATCTCATGAGAAAATTGTCACCATCTGGTACCTGACAGTTTTTAGTAAATGGGGCTAATAAGACACATTTCGGTCGGTAGTAAAAATGCATTGGGGTTTAATGCCCTGCATTCTGTCTAAGGCTGAAAAAGTTCCTTCATCAATCATGTTGTCAGTACTCAGTATATAACGTTTCATGATCCAAATGGAAAATAAAAGAAAGCATCTGCTCACATCGTGTCTATTACTCACATATTCCAGCAGGACTTCTTTAAAGTTTCACCAGAAAGACATTGGAGGCGTTTCTCGGGTCTCATAGATTGTTCATTTGAAAAACAAAGAGCAAACAACTAAATCTCCATTGTTGACATTACCTTTCACAGTCACATGACCTGTAACTTGTGACTGTGTTATGATGTTATTTGCTCAGAGCAAACTGCTCATCACCCATCAGTCACATTTACATCTGGGAGTTTCCCATGAAAACCATACAATCATCTGCTGTTTGTGTGCTTCTGGTCATCAAAGTAAAAGTTTTTTTAAATATTGGGATGATTCCACAGTTTGTGTGTGCTGCAGTAGTTGCTGAATGTTAAAAGTACTGTACCAGTGCTCATGTATGTTCTAGCCATTTATTATAAATCACTTTACATTACAGCTAACAATTTTGCAAACATTGCTGCTGTGTTCTACAAACGTGGATTTATTGGTCTACCGTTCCAGGAAACTGGTTTCTAATCATTTCCATACAATAGACAAACCTATTAATACACCGTTGAAACATTAGGTAAGACTTTCTAGGTTCTGCTGATTGATTTCTATTCTGTAAACAAAGTATTAGAAAGTACCAAAAGAATTGGTCTGTCAAAACATATCAGAAAATCAAAAACTGTGAAAGGGAATAAACATTACTTCAGTTGTGTTTAAAGCAATGTTATCAATGTTTTTACCTTAACAATGCACCTAATGACTACATATATGGGAAAGGTGTCCTCTTAGTGTCTTTAATCTAATTGTTTTGGTTTTACAGCCCAAAACTTTACTGTTTTAACATTTTTTTGTTGGGAGTTGGTATAGACCAACCAGAGCTTAAATAGAGTAAATATTGATTCAGTGAGTTATATTCATCAGGTGGCGAGACACAGACTCCAAATGAATGCAAATGTTGCTCCATAACTGCTGGATGAATAAATTAGCATTTTTTTTTACGACGTATCAAGTACGACGTATCAACTTAAAAGATTATAATATGTCAGTGTTTTGTTTATAGCTTGTTTCTGCTGCCATCAAATGGCCAACAATTGTCATGCATTGATCAAGGGAGCATTAGCTTATTTTTAATTAATTCTGATATATATTTCTTTCGATTTATATAGTTGATCCAAGAAGATGAAGCTTTAAAAAGTAGAACCGTGATATTTTAAAAGTTTTGTACTGAGGCAACACCAAGGTGTCAAAGTGTTTTATTAAATTCAAAGTCCTGACTGCACTCTTACATCTCTCACTGTCTCCTTTTAGTTTCTTCTCTCTACTTTTGGATCAGTTTACTGTACGCTGCAAAAGTGGCAAGAAAGTCGACAGTTCTTAAAAAATAATAACAGAAAAAAATAAAACAAACGTTGCTGAATTTGGTTTCCCAACGTGAATTGTTTATGTCATCATATTTATGTTGCAGTGCAGCAGACAGAGAGAGTGAATGTTGAAACTTATCTTAACGCTTCGGCAATATTGTTCTCTACTTTTGTGCGAGTAAAGCATCTTGAGATGACGTTGTAGTGGAAAAAGGTGTATTATGGGATGTAGCTGCTGATCCATTTCTCTCCCGTGTTCTAGCCTTCTGCTTCCCATCCCTCCCTCTGTGGCTGACAGGTGTTCGGTGATGAGACTGAAACACCCCCAGCACGCTCCGTCCTGCTGCTAACACCACCGAATCAATCTGACCCCCTGCACCATCCTTCCCCTGCCATTTGGGGCCGTTTTGAACCCCTTCCTCCGTCTTTTCGGGGGGTTTGTGTTCATGACGGGGCCCTCCACAGATGTGATTATAGCCGTAGCTCGACTCTGGGCGTCGCTGACTTAAAGGGTGATTAAGCGCCACAGGAAACTTCCTGGGGAGGAAAATATAATTCCTGGCCTGTCGAGAGTGATGATCTGTACCGCACTCTCACATATGCTGAGTCCCAGCTCGGTCCTCCCTCCCCCTTTCTCCCCTGCTCTCTTTCTGTAGTGCACACCTTATTGTACTTTTTTTTTTTTAACACCATCCTATGAGATAAATTTAGTTCTGTCCTCTGTGATGCCCAGGGTGTGAAATCAGAGCGTGGTAATTAAAAATGCGTCCCTTGCTCAGTCATCTGGACTCTGGAAAGCCAGTGATTAACCTGCAAGGGTCTGCAGGGACGCGAGGAGACAGGATGGGACCCCTGCTCAGAGATAACCCAGGATAAGTTTTGCAGGTCAATAATCCCCACCCCTCTTAGATACTGTTGCTATGCATGTCAAGTTTTCAATGAAAACAGTGGGAAATGTACCACTAAAAGATCTTCTTTCTTGTAATCAAGTTCATATCAAAATACCACCAGTTAAAAAAATATGTTTTCTTGTTATTTGGGTGAACTGACCCTTTAGTAAAAAACGGGATGCTACTTTGTTTATCATACAAACCATTCTGACTCCAATTTTGTAACTGTAAAAGTTGACTAGACATAACCACTATTTCTGCTTTGTTCTTGTTGTGATAATCAAACATATCTGGGAAACTAAACGCCTGTAACATCATCCGAAGCTGATCTGTGAATTTCATCGGGCTGTATTCACTATATCTAGCAAGCCACACGTCAGCTGGTTAACTACAGCTGTATGAACCCAAAATTAACAATTTTGCTGTGATTTAATTGCAATAAACTTACAAAAGGGATACCAAAAATAACTACATAATGATGCAGATTTGTAAAAAGTTATAAATGTTTTGTTAGTTATCTCAAGAAGACAAAAGACTAGACATCAGTGGAGCATGAGCATGCAAAAGCACTCGCAGTCGTTCCACAAGTTCACAAGAGTGACTGTAACCATCCTCATTGTGTCATCGGACAATGAGACTGCAATGTCACCGCGAAACAGGAGGCAGTGAAGGGCACATTCAGCTAAACAAACAGAGTCATGAATTGATTGGAGAGGTTGCACAGAATGGGTATAAATAAATAGGAATAAAGTTTATCAGGAGGATTACAGAGGCCAAGATGTGACATTCATATCTTTTTTCAGCGTGGCTTTTACGGCGAGGTAAGGATGAGTAACATAAAACTGACCTTTCCAAGTTATTAATGAACACAATCAAGTCGGATATTGACAATTGAATGTAATACAGCACGGATCCCCGCCCTTGAATAGGAGAAAGGACGCCCCTCCCTCTGCACACAAAGATAAAGAGATGGCACACAGAGAGCAGAGCTGTCAGGCAAAGATCGTCTGGGGAGATGACGCCGAATGTGACAGCTGGGCGTCCTTCTCCATCACTATTTCTGTTAGACACCTGGAGCCGACCTCCAGGCTCTAAACAGCTTCTAACACGCAATAATACAGGAATAACAAACAGATTATTCCTGAAATAGTATGTTCAAGGGGTTTACAATATTCTTAAATATGAAAAACAACACTGGAAACATGTTAATTGTTGCAACAATTAAAGTTAAAAACAAATGTGTTTCTGAAACTAGATTCTGATTATTGGAAAATCTATAAAGGTGCATGGAAAATACCTGACAAAGGGTTGTTTTCTACTGCAGCGCTACAAATAGATCTGGCGTTGTGCTCATTGATGGTTCTCGCATGTTGGATGAAATGGTACATTATCTGTCATGTAAAAAAACGTGACAAAAACGTCTACACAAAAATGTTCACGAGTGGATGTTGTTTTAATAAAAAATTTTTTACAGAAAAAATACTTTGAAATGTCATTTTCTTTTTCTTGAAAAGTGTTGATTGCTCCAAGCAACAGCTAAAGCTTCTGTGTCGACTGAAGATGACATTGATGGGACAGATTTGTAATGTGACAAAACAAACCAAAATAACCCCGTCTCCCAACAGGAAACAGGCTCACATGACCATGATGTCAGACTGAATGAATAAGGTGAAATGAAATGGCAATTCAGCTCAACGATCAAATTTTTTCCAACAACAGAGCCCGTCCACTTTCAACCACTGAGAAGAGAAAAAAAACACACAAATCTCCACGTGAATTACCCAGCATCTTTGTAATTTTGGCAAATAATAGTTGTGTGTTTCTTACTGTTTTCCTAAAAGAAGACATTTGACATGAAAGGTTTATGTCTCGATGTATTAGCCTCTATTAAAGTGTTCATTAATCCTAACTCTCCTGCTCTCTCCTTCCTTGTGCCGCTGCCTCTCGGTCAGACTACCACCACCCGTGAATATTCGATTAGCCCGGACATCTGTGCCACCCCCAGCGTGCCCTGCCCATCCTGCCATTTTAGAGATTGTGGTGTGATGTGTGGGTGTGTGTGTGTGTGTGTGTGTGTGTGTGTGTGTTGGGGGGTTAATCTAGGTCCCAGAAGGGGGGGAGGGGTGAAGGCAGTGGCCCAGGAAATGATGCATCCTCCGGGAGTCGAGGAGGCAGCAGGGAAGTGGCTTATTGCTCCAGGGAGCACAAATGTGGTCTATTATGTTTATTAAATCAAACGATCAAGGCCCGGCATGTTTCTTCTTTTGTTGGATTAAAGCAGTGACCGAGTGGTTTGTCTTTTCCTCAAACGTTTAAAGACTTGCTTTTTAAAACCTTTGAAATGCGTGTGATGTAACAGCAATGTGGTTAGTGGGGTAGAAGCAATGCCCGACACTGCTGTCACAGGGACAGCGACGTTCTTTAGAAGCAGACCAAATAACTTGTGTTTTTCTGTGACCATGGTGGAAAAGGAACACCAGTAACCTGACAAATATTGCTGGTGAATTTTGGCTTTGAGTGAGAAGGACCGTTTTAAATTCCCCTTTATTTTTTGGCCGTCATGTGATGGCTCCTTTCCCAATATGGAAATCATATTTGAAAGTGGCCGCCAGATTTAAAGGGTTAACTTTCCCAAGTGTGTCACAAATGATAGTTTGACGGAGCGTTGTGTACATTAAAGCTCTCTTCTCCGTGCTTCAACTGTGAGGAGTCAGCAGGATTTTTTGCATTTGCTTTGAGTGAGGAGGCATAAACATACTTTTCCTCTGGAATCAATCAGCATGCCAAGAATAACACGGCCAGACTCCTGGGCTGTTAACAATATTACAAACATCCGGGCTTGTTTAGATTCTGCTGAGAGTCTGAGTGCGCTGCTCGGACCGTTTCTACGACTGAAGGTTTGGCTGAAAGTCTTGAGAGTGATTTCATCCGAGCTGTCAGAGATTTCCATCTGTGGCTAATGCTTCCAAGGGTGAAGACTTGAGAGTTGGACTCGAGTCAGACATAAGTCACAAAAATGCTGACTTGACTGCTGGAAGACTAGACTCCCAAAAGATTTAAAAGTCATAGAGGATATCAAAAAAAGAGGATTCAAAACTCGGTCCTGAATGCTGTGAGAACTACAGACTTTAAAGCAAACACATTCAAGTTATATGTTTTTAGCCCTCAAGGCCTTGAGTTGTGAAAATGAAGTCAAACTTGACTGGTGTGAAAGTCATCTTACTTCAGACAAGACTCCCTAAAGGCTTGAGCTGACTTAAGCCTGAAACACAACAACAACAAATACAACAACAAAAGTGTTATGCTTAGACTCATTGTCAAGAGGCTAAAAATAAAACATTGGTAGACTTGAGATATTGACTTAAGTCATGAGATGAGAACTTGGACAATATTTTAAGACTTGATTCCTGAAATACTTTACTTGATTTGAAAGAAACAACATTCAAAGTTTGCAAAGTTTTGCCGTGAAAACAAGACATGAGACCTGACTCAAAAGAAATAAAAACAGCTCTGGAGACTTGGACTTGAGTCTGACTTTACTCAACAAAATAAACGAGGACTTGGAGCCTCACATAGGCATGACAGCTGTGAGACTTGAATTCCAAATATATCTGATGTTTTGCTAGGACTAGAGACTTTAATTGAGACTTGGGAGTTGCCTGGTTCTTGGTTTCAAGACATGTCTTGAACTGTAATGCTGTAATATTTCATTTGATAACCTGAAGACTTGACTTAAAAGCAAAAATATTCCACTCTCATGTTTTTACTGACTCGAGAGTAAGCTGGACAAGACTTGAGACTTGGTTTGACAAGACTTGGCTTAACTTTGTCTTTCCCCAAAAGAAAGAAAAAACTGCTCTGGATGCTTCCATCCAAACAGACGATAGAATATGCTTAAAACCCAAAATCAACACTGTGAGTAAACAAGTGCATTGAGTACAAAGGTCGAAGCGTTAACTACGACAACATCCTTCCTACCTCCTGCTCCTTCAATCAGGCTTTTAGGAAGCTCAGCTCAGGGTTGGATGTATTTCTTAGGGAGGAGGCAGTGACGGGAGCAGAGAGGTCAAAGTGATCAATAAGGCGTGGACGGCTGCTCATCCTTCCTCCCTCACTCCCTCTCTGCTCATCTATCTGTTCATCTCAACGATTTCCAATGTTCTCCGGAAAAAACTGTCATCGTGATTAATGTTTCTTGTTTATCGTTGGACACTTAGCGAAGCTGCTCTTCTAGCCTCAACATCGACGTGCACGTGTGAAACAACAATCTGTGGCCTTGGAGGCAGCTCGCCCAAGAGATACAATACGAGACGCCCCGGACGTCGAGCTCTTGCGTAATTCTGACTCGCTGTGTGCGTTTGCAACAGGCCTGGATGTGCAACACACATGATTGGACGACTTAATGTGAGTTGTGTATGACGATGCCTTTCGTGTGACGAGCTAAGAGTGAGGAAAAAAAACAACACGTCGTCTTGGTTTTCTCTGGGTTTTTTTTTTTCTTTGAACGCATGCTGCTGTCAGCGACTGTATCTCTCTATGAGCAACATAAAAACACCACCCCACCTCCTCCTCTTCCTCCTCCTCCTCCTCCTCTTCCTCATCTACCGGCCATCTGCCTCATACAACCACTACATGGGGCTTGTGTGTGGTCGACTGCTTTCTCCTCACGGTATAAAGGGTGAGAGTTGAGAATGGATGAAAAACCTCACAGGAGGATTCTGGGATTTCCTCTCCGGTTTGCTGCTGTCTTTTGTGTCCCCTTTTCCACATCTTACCCTTTTTCATTTTCCCCCCCCCCCGCCTCTTTTTTATTGTGAATAACAGATGCCCTATCCTTAGGAGGGAGGAAGAAGAGAAGGGAGTATTTTCTCTTATTCCCCTCACACGAAACAAGATGCAAGATGCCGGGGGGGCTCACCTGACAGCACGGATGTTTTTAGATATGTTAGAGGGAGGAGGGGATTCCATGATGTAAAGCAGCCATCAGCATCAATCTTGCCCCTCGAGTGCTGGCAAAACGACAGCGTGGATATGAACCCCCCCCCTCCTCCTCTTGAACACACCCTGTTTTGGATGTGAGTAACCCAGATGGCACCAAAAACACAGAAAAATAAATAATAAAACGCACCCCACAGAAAATCTATAAATCCTACCTTTGTGGTTGTATGCGTGGTCTCGTTCTGTGACGCCAAACACATCCAGTCCTGTGGCGTAGTATCCACGCGTCCTCCCCTCGCTCTGTCACACACAAACACACACAAACACACAGTCAGTCAGTCAGTCAGTCAGTCAGTCAGCGAGGCAGGAGTACATCCACACACACTCCTCTCTCTGTACGCCTCTCCCCCTCTCTCTCTCTCTCTCTCTCTCTCTCTCTCTGCTCCAGCTGAGATACTCCCTGCCTCCCTCCTCACTGCTGCTCTGAGTCTCCACCCTTCAAGCCAAACGCTCCGGCTGAAAGAAACTGCCCTCCTCCTCCTCCTCCTCCTCCCTCCATCTCTTTTCTGCTATCAGGACACACTCCCTCCGTCTCCCTAAGGTCCACAGGAAAAAGCCTTGACTGTCTCTCTAAACACCTACAGTAAACAAATGCATACCAGGACAGCTGACAGTCTGGAATAGCTGGATTTACGTCCTGATAAATATTCATAATGTCCCCTGCAATACGTTTTCAACTGCTCATTTTCCCTCCTCTTAACTCACATTTAAGTTGAGCTTTTTTTTTCGCCTACCAAATGAATGCAACTGTGTTTGTTTCCAGGCATTGCATGAGAAGAATTTTCTTTTTTTCCCCCCCTCAACAACAACAACAACATCATGCTGCACTGCCGCACGACATGTGCCCTGCAAGAGTTGAGGCTTTTAATCTTTAAACCACTTTTATATTACAGGGAAACCATCAAAGATTAAAACATAAAAAAAGAAAGAACGTTCCTGCAACTGTGCAGCAACACATCTGAGTGTTTACCTACTGCATGTACAGGATGAACTAAACAAATGCCAGAGTGTATACATGCAGCTGGTGTGTATATGAGAAGGGGAGTTATTAACATGACCAAGGCGGATATGTTTTTGGTCCCATATGTTTGTCTGTATATATATGTCTTGTTTTTCGTGAAATATCTCAAAAACCACTGGATGGATTGTCATGATATTTGGTACCGACATTCATGTTCCCTTAAGGATGATTTGTAATAACATTAGTAATACTCTGACTTTTCATTTTGCACTATCATCAGGTCAAAATACTAATTTGTCCAATAGTTTGGTTATAGTTACTAAAACGATCATCCTCAGCTGTATTTTGTGTTTTTCTTTCTAATTAGCAATTGTTAGAAAGCTAATAAACTTAAAGGTTTGACATGATAAACATTCAGCAATTGCAACCAAATTTGAAAAATCTACACAAAGAGCACCAATTATCACATCTGATATAAATAATGAGGATTGTACTCGGGATATTAAAGAGCTTCCTAGTTTGTCTTGTATATTTCTGACTGTATGCATGCATCCACGTATTCGTGTTTGTAAGAGCATACTCTACATCTGCTCTCATGCACGTGCGTGCTTTGCCTGAGGGCTAAGCTCAGCAACTGTTACTCATCTTCACCTTTACTGTCTGAGCTCAACGTCACGTTTTTCTGTGAATCACATCTTCCTCAGCTTCATTCAGGCAGACGTAATTCTCCGTGAAACGTACAGTAACAGTATACATCCAAGTAAAAGACCGAGAGAGGAGGAGGAGGACGATGGAAGAGGAGGAGGAAGATGGAGAATAAGTGAGTCATGGATCCTGTGGAGGAAAACACAGGAAGCCTCCGTCACCAGGATACCACAGTGATCCGTGAAAGCCCTTCCTGGGTCCCCTAAGCCAGCGGTTTCCAACCTTTTGATCCTGACATCCTCCAACAGATGAGCTCAAGTACACCATCATCTGTCATGATGCAAATATATGTTCTTATGAATGGAAAATACGCTGGATGTTATTTAACACTATTAATTATACAGAGGGGGAGATTGCTGCAAATATATATATATTGAAACATTTGAATCATCAATGTTTAGGTTGGTTGCCTAAGTTTCCGTTCATACTACTTCCTACTACAAAAGCTGGACCTTTCAACAACTCATCCATCCATTTTTTATAAATATAAGCATAAGTATTTAAACTGTTAATTCGTTACTTTCAGCTATTTCAACTTCTCTGCTCACTTGCTAACTAGTTGTCAAGCACACAACTTTTCACGTACGTCCTGGCAGCTGCAGAAATCCTCCCTAAGGTATAAGTGCTGCCGGCTGGGAGCTACAGTATGTTTACGGCCTCAGCAGAGCTTCATCAGAGACAGCAACAGTGAGACCCCTCCCTCCCTTCATCACTGGAGATGAGATAAATCCAGAGATTTGTAATCTGATTACTATGTTTCATTATCGGCTCTGGGGATCATCTCTGAACCTTGTGGTGTCGGTGCAGCTGTTTTGGTTAATAGGCTGGTTTATTAAGTGCTGTTAATCCACTTCTAGGAGGACTCGGGCAGATGAGGTGACTCGCAGACTTGGAATAACTAAAATTGACTTTTCTAGGGTGATAAATAGTATTTGGGTGGAGATGAAATACATGTCAGCTTTTCAGGAACGGAGAACTAACAATGTGTTTTTCTTAACCTACAAGCGATAGTAATCCGTCATTTTAAGTTAAAATACGACCATATTTAACAAGGTTTTTGGGAGAGGCAGAGGAGGATGAAGGTTGTTCGAATGATCCTGTAAGAGCAGCGTTTATTTAAGTGTATGTGTGTGTTTTTGCGTGCACGATGGATGGGGTTATTTAGGCTGGGGTGGGGGGGCGTGGGGCGGGGCTGGATTTCATTTCTGATTTGCAACCATCTGGCTCCTCCAGGCAGCTGCTGGCCCGAGCCGAGCAGAGCCGCCCCAATGCCCCATGGGATTTACGGAGAGGTCACCACTGCTGCTGGAGACACACTGTCACCTAATACTCTCGTAACAATCAGCTCAAATGATCGGACACACACACACACACACACACACACACACACACACACACACGCTCATAGATGAGGAGATAAAATGCATGGAGGTGGCAGGAAGGAAACCTGTAGAAAGAACACTGTCAGATGAGGAGTGTAAAAAAAAAAAAGGTGCAGATGGAACAAATTATCATTAAGGTCAGCTTGTTTTAAATTTAAAAAACAACACATTACCGTTGCCTTAGCACCTATTTCCACAAGACAAAAGAAAGGAGAGGAGAGTGGAGGAAAGGGGGGAGGTGACGGAGAAAGAGAATGGATTTCCCCCCTCTGTGTTGCCATGGCGACAGCAGTGGATGGTGGATGACTGATTTCCTGTACAGCTGTGGAGCTCGGAGGGGAGAGAGAGAGGGAGACACGTTATCTGTGTCGGAGGAAGGAGGTGGAGCTCACTGAGGAAGGCATCCATGTTTTTCTCTTAAACTGTACATCATCAGTCTCTCTGGTCAGTCCTGTTTTCTGCCTGGATGTTTTTTTTGCCAATTTTTTTATTTAATTTAGGAATCTTCTTTGAAACAGGGAACAGTCGGAAGCTCACACAAAATTTGCAGCCAGAGGCAGTGGTGGAAAGTAACTAAGTACATTTACTTAAGTAATGTACATTTCAATTTTGAGGTACTACTGAGGAGTATTTTTATTTTATATTACTTTATAGGCCTACTTCAATTCCACTACAATTCCGAGGAAAATACTGTACTTTTATCTGACAACCATAATTACTTTCCAGATTAAGATTTTAAAGGCAAAAATAGGAGTTTATGAAATATGATGCAGTGCTTTACTATTAAACTCAGCATTGGTGTATAAAACATATTGACAAACTTACAACATTAAGCCATAAATCCAATAATACAGGGTATTGTTAATGTAACGTTATTGCAGGAAGTTGTGTTTCTGCATAATAATTACTTTTTACTGCATAATAAAGACCTTCACTTTATTTTACTGATAATACTTTTGTACTGTTTGACTATTTTATGGAGTAATTTGAGACTATGGTATTTCTACTTTTACTTATGTAAAGAATCTGAATTCTTCCTCCACTCCTGGCCAGAAGTCAGTGTTTGTGAAATACAGTATACATAAAATAAAAATGTTAACACAAGGTCTACTTACTTGGTGGTTGCGAGCGCAGGGGCCAGTTCAAAGGCAGAGAGCACATTTTCAGGCTGGCCGGAAAACTGTAACAGATACAAATGTTGTAATGCCTCCTTACTTCATACCTTGTGGGTTGATTATACAGTCATAGACCAAACATACTGTCAAGGTATTGGTAATTCAGAAACGCTGCCTCTAGATAATCTACACAGAATATGGGAGGATATATATTACCTAGCAATAATAGTATCTTGTTTGTTTAAAATAATACATTTTATTTGGATATGTTAAAACATTTAATAAGTTAAAACACAGCCGTGTCTCTGTCTGAAATCTGTCTCCTACTGCATTAATATTTATCCTAAACTGAATTCTACCAATTTGTCTATAATCCACTTAAACATATTAAATTGTAGATTCATTCATTATTGATGTCATGTTAAGGTATCTTTACTACAAATCATATTAAGTCAACTTGAGTCAGAAGCTGAAATGGCAGTTAGTGCTACTCTGCAAGCGTTAAGCTAGTTAGCTTTAGCAGTAACGTTAGTGCCCCCCCTCCTTCTTTCGTAAGTGTACTTAGCTACAGCAACATTTGTATATGTTGAATAACTAGCTGACTTATCTTTATGCATATTGTTGAATGACAGATAACGGCGACGAGAAAAACAATAAAATTGTGTGTTAGCTTTATTCGTTGCCATCTCAAAAGCTAACATTAGCTTTCTGAAGGTAAGCTAGCGTTAACCATTATCAAGTTAATAAAGGTTAGCTAGCGTTAACCATTATCAATTTAATAAAGGTTAGCTGGTGTTAACCATTATCAAGTTAATAAAGGTTAGCTAGCATTAACTTTTATCAAGTTAATAAAGGTTAGCTAGCGTTAACCATTATCAAGTTAATAAAGGTTAGCTAGCATTAACTTTTATCACGTTAATAAAGGTTAGCTAGCGTTAACCTTTATCAGGCTAATAAAGGTTAGCTAGCGTTAACCTTTATAAAGTTAATAACGGTTAGCTAGCATTAACTTTTATCAAGTTAATAACGCTAGTTTTATCAAGTTAATAACGGTTAGCTGGCGTTAACCTTTATCAAGTTAATAACGGTTAGCTAGCGTTAACTTTTATCAAGTTAATAAAGGTTAGCTAGCGTTTACCATTACCAAGTTAATAATGGTTAGCTAGTGTTAACCTTCATCAAGTTAATAACGGTTATCAAGTTAATAACGGTTAGAATGAACTTTTATCAAGTTAATAACGGTTAGCTGGCGTTAACCATTATCAAGTTAATAACGGTTAGCTAGCATTACATTTGATCAAGTTAATAACGGTTAGTTAGCATTAACTTTTATCACGTTAATAACGGTTAGCTAGCGTTAACCTTTATCAAGTTAATAAAGGTTAGCTAGCGTTAACTTTTATCAAGCTAATAAAGGTTAGCTAACGTTAACTTTTATCAAGTTAATAACAGTTAGCTGGCGTTAACCTTCATCAAGTTAATAACGGTTAGCTAGCGTTGACCATTATCAAGTTAATAAAGGTTAGCTAGCGTTGACCATTATCAAGTTAATCACGGTTAGCTAGCGCTAGCTCTTGTTTTAGCTGTAGAACCTTAACTTAGGGTCAGAGTGCAATTACAACGATTTGGGTTTTACGCCGTTTTTTGTAGATATTGCCCATTTCACACCCATACATATTTTTCTATGTTCATGCTTTTTGTTTTGGTAAAAAAATGAGGCAAAATTGCTCTCAACACAAGGTTTGCTACCAGTTTTCTTAAAAGCACAATGAGCCTGAGGTTGACACTCTGCTAGATGAGCTAACGGGAATAAATCAAACACCTCACGTGCTGTTCAAGAGTCAATGCCAGGTCAACAGTGTCACCTAGATTTATGAGGTGCATTTAACAGATGAGGAACTTTAATTCATCTCAGGGACAAGGCCAGAGAGGAAACATAACTTGTGCTTCGTCTGCATTAAATTGCAATGTTATGCTGTTATATTTTAAATCAAAACAAAGCCAGTTACTCCATGATAAAATAATAAAATGTGTGCTTTATGGTCCAAAAGAAGTATTTTAAATAACACATTTACACAGTATCTAAGTTAAAACATGTATATTTATGCGACACATTTTCTGTGTTTTGACCTATAAAAAGTTATTTGTGTGTTTACATAAAATCTAAAGTGGACAGGTGGTAAATAGTCAAAAGGAAACCTGGACAAGTACAGTACTGCTGATGTCTCAAGTGTCAGACAATACCGCCACCTTCAGGCCAACCTGATAATTACATGAACGAGTCTGAACACCAGAGGTCAGGACAAACCAAGGAAACATTTTGGGGATGTGATACAGCACATTTACTCAAAACCAACATATAATATTATTATTTATTAACCACATTTGTTATATCTCAATAATAGTTTTGTTATTTTTTTTGTGTTCAACATACAGATAATTACTTTTCTATTTGTTATGGGTAGGACAAAGATCCTGAACAAAAAGGAGAATCCATTTTCCTTTTGTATCATTTCCGCATTATATTGTTAAAATGCCAAAAAGCAAATACTGCAATATAGCACCACTTTGAAAACACCACAAAACAGCAGAACTTTGGCAAATAAGTGTACCTTTTTATTGGATATTGAGGGCATTAGTACCAAGAAGGCACGGACCAGACTTCATCATAACAAATCATATTTTTTTAACTACAGGGTGACAAAAAAAATCTTTAATTTTTTCCTGAAGGGAGATCCTTTCACAGAAAGGATTAAATGGACACAGACATACAGACTCTTACTCAGTGTAAGCATGACCATATATTGAAGTCAGAAAAAGGAAGTTAGAACAACTTATGAAGACTTTTAAGGACATGGGTTATGAGAGTATGGCTATGTACCTTAACACATACTGTTTTTATATAAGAAACATCATTGTCCATCAAAATATGACCTTAGACATTTTCCATTAATGAGTAGAAATAATTACAAGTTTAAATCAGTGAAAGAAAAAAACATACATAGCAGTATCAACTGTGTTTATTTGTTACATAAATGTATTTTTTAAAACCTTGATCAGATGCTATTGCTCTTGCTGACTTATGTCTTTTAAAACAACTCTGGGAGCTCAAGATGTTTAAAAGCCTGTTTGAATTTAAAATGATAACATCCTATCTGCAGATGACATGTAACACAGTGAACACTAAACATTTGAAGGAAAAGTTTGACATTTTGTGAAATGCGCATAATTACTTTCTTGCAAAGAGTTTGATGAGAAGATTGATACTTGAAAATATGAAGCTACCACCAGCAGTCTTTTAGCTTAGCTTAGCATAAAGACTGGAAACAAAGGGAAACAGCTAGCCAGGCTCTGTCCAGAGGTAACGAAATCCACCAAACAGCCCTTCTTAAGCTCACTAATTATCACATTATCTTCTATATATTGTTATATCTTATAGATTGTTACATCTACAAAAAAACACAGCTATCAGTTGGTAATTAGGTTGATTTTGTTACCTTTGGTTAAAGCCTGGCTAGGTGTTTATCCCGGTTTCCAGTCTTTATGCTATGCTAAGCTAATCATCTTTTGGCTGTAGCGTCATGTTAATGAGAGTGGTTTTGAGCTTCTCGTCCAACTCTTGGCACAAATTTGTATCAAAAGCATTCCCCAAAATTATGAACTAATCCTTAAATATCACACATCATCAGCAGAATCCAGTCTTTTTTTGATTTTTTTCCCCCAATAACTAATGGGATGATTTTAACCACTTGAAAAGTTGTATATAGAACCTACTCATCTTGAGAGATCATTCTTAAATCAAACTGTTATTTCATGATAAAGATCACGGAGAAATGTTTTCCTCCTGATTCAAAAGAGTTACAAATATTATGGTTGTATCTTTAAAAAAGCATGATATTATTGATTTCAATCAGACAGAGCGGTAACAGTGGCACTTTGAACGTGAGCTGCATGATTTATGAATAAAAAAAAATGAATCTTGTTTGTTGTTTTAACCTGCCACAACCTCCTGAACTTGTCACCCTTGGCTACAACAGGCTTCAGTTCTCTTGAATCCTACTGTGAGATAAAAAAAAAAAGTATCTTTCTTGTTCAGAGCCACAAGCATCACCTGTCCTTAATACTGTCACATATTATTTGCTTGTAATACTGAATTACATCAACTGCACGCAGATTAACTGTTCAACATACACAAGTCTGGAGAGCTCATACAAAAAATACATGTAAAGAGATTTCATGTAAAACGAGAGGATGAAAAATAAAAGAAACGCGACAAATTCCAGTTGAAAAATGATGGATGAAACGAAACGGAAGACAACAAGAGTGAAAGACAGCCGAGCAGAAAGGAAGACGCACATGTATGCATCAAAATGTACGGTTTGTTTTGGCCCCCAGCCAACCGGGCTCCATTTTGAGTCTAGATTACAGGGGAGCTTTTGTGGCTGAAAACTCGACGCAAGTCAGGACATGTAGGAACTGACTCGACCTCATTCCTACGGGGAAATCTGTCAGAGTTAACAGGACATGACAGTTTGAAATCAAGACTTTTTTGACATTGAAGATGATGAAGAACCGTCTTCAAGTGTGTGTGTGTGTGTAAGACATTTAAAAAACAATGTTGAGCTTTGAATTCTGAATGTTTTGATCTTTAAAAATGACGATGATGAGGGTGTGTGATTGTCAAGGCGACGGTTTGACACCTGCATAGTGTGATGAAGGCACATCGGGAGTGTGTTCACATGATTCAGAGTCCAGTCTGAGCGAAGGAGAGTTGGCACACTGCACCTCCTGTTGAGGTCAAATGAAGCGGCGTGGAAGAAGAAGAAAACCAAGGCTGCTTCCTCTCAAAGGATTATGGGTTCTTCTTCCCTCCCAGCATGACTTGTGATGTTCTTTCATCATGACTACACACTGAGGAAAAAGTTGGACATAGTTTATTTCCATTTCTCGTCTTTGGTTCGTAGCTCAGAGTGATTTTCGTCCTCCGTTTCCTCCAGAGGAAAATCTTTGATATGCTGCTCACGTCTGTGCACGAGTCTCTGTCTGCTGTAAGCACTGTCTGTTTACGACTTAATAAAGCAGGCAAACGCAACGTGTGGTTCATGAAACCAGTTTGGAGGAGACAGATTTGAATAAAAATGTTTTTTTTTGTTTTGTTTTTTTAAATGGCACGATCCCTTTTGTTTCCTTTCACACAGGAGAGCAGCTCAGGTTACTTTGTAAAGATGCAGATCTCTTTTAACCGAGTGTCTTAAAGTTCCCTTTTTCAGCCGGAGTCCTCCATGTTTGTTCATTTATTATTTGTTGTTCGTCCGAAGTGGTAAGTGAAGGGACCGCCGACTTGTTTCCAGTTTACTCATCCTAGAAACCACCTCTCCAACTCTCTCTTCTCGTTCCCTGAGGCTGAAGCATCTCTACATCGGAGCAAAAATAAAAAAGGTCACCTCGCCTCGTTTCCTCTCCTTCACACCACAAACTCTGGGACCTCGTCGTTGGTCAGATCCAGGGAGAAGTACTTGTTGGTTCTCTTGATGGGAAACGGGTGCTGCTCGCCGAGCATGCCGGCGCGCTGATCGGCGAGACCCTGATAGCCACCGCCGCCGCCGCCACCGCCACCGCCACCACCTCCTCCACCGCCACCGCCTCCTCCATCACTCAGCTCCTGGGCGCACCCGAACGTGTAGCTGTGGGCGGTGTCCTGGCAGAGCTCCGCCCACTGCAGGCAGTCCTTCTGGTAGAGCCGGACGTCGTCTAAGGACTGGCTGTGTCGGTCGGTCGAAGACTGAGGCTTCCTGCACACAGAAGTCTGCAGGCGGAGAGCAACAAATCAAATATTATGATATGGTAGCATAAAACGGGAATGACATCAAGGAAAAGTCAGCCATCAAAACATTTACACTCTTTATTTTGAAGTCATACTGTAATAAACTTTTATTATCTCTATAGTACCGTTAAGCTTGATTTATAGTTCTGATTAAGTAGTTATGTAGCTGCTGTAGCCGACGTGTTCCTCCTCTAATATGTTGTCCAACTGGTTCCTTTGATCACATGAATGAATGAAAGAACATTGACACAGGATCACGATAGTGTTGTGGTCGGGATGTCAAACTGAAACTAAACTATAAATAAAAACCTACACGGTAGATATCAGTAGCGGGAGTCAACTTGTCTCAAGTATAAATCCACTTTCACTTTGTTATTAAAATGTTTATTTTCTTATGGAAAAATATGTAAAATATACAAGATGCTGTTGTTGATTTCTTTATAGTTTAGAGGTTAGATTTGAATTTTGTTTCATATTTATTCTTTCTCTCTTAAAGTAATAACCTTATCTTAAAGATTTTTATTTAAATAAATGTTTGTTGAGTCACTATCTATTGCCAAATCACTATCAGTAACACAATGGTGACTCAGCCTTTGGCCCAACAATGAAAACCCTTGCATTTGCAGTATTACATACTAGGTGTCTGTGTTGACCTTCCTGGAAAAAGATTACTGATCACTGTTGGAATCCCTGGGAATTCAGATCCCAAAACACACACTGCAATTACTGCTTGTAGATCTTCAGGTAAAAATTTGCCACCAAAGTATGGTTTATATTTTGAATTACCTTGTCATTTGCAAGTTCCTTTATCATTTCTAGTATTAATTGCAAAAAAAAAACCCCCATTTACATTCTGATCTCCTAAGATGCAGCTCTCTGTGTGAATGTTGAACATCACTACAAATTAGATTGTTCGATTCTGTAGACAACAAAACTTCACATTTCTACCATTTAGAATTCAAATAGCTGATGAAACATCTACACTGTAAATATCCTCATGTGCCATTCAGAAAAATAAACAGAGACCAAACAGCTATTTTTTAACCACAGAAAACGCACTTCAGTTACCTGTGGCAGAGACTCGATGCTCTGTCCTCTCATCTTGACGACCGTCTCCGAGGAGCTGGAGGTGGAGGAGCTGACGTCCTTTACTATCAGTCCTGGGGAGAACAGATCATAACATTCAGCTGCAGAATGAAACCATTCTTCATCTTCACTCGGCTCAGTGTGGACCTGCTTGGTGGTAGCCGTTAAAATAATAATTCCACAGACAGAGAAATAATTCACCCTGGGTTTATTACAACCCCCATTGCTCCTTTATGGCTTTCTGCTACGTGTTCTGTCTGTACACTGTTGGACTGTTTTTTACTTGAATAAAACATTATTTATGTTTTGCACACGTTACATTGCGCCCTGGAGGAGTCTTCACTCAAAGTATAAAATGTCGTAAAAGTAGAGCAGAAACAGTGAGACAGCATCTGTACCTGTGTATCCGTTGGTCTGATCAGGCGACATGGTCAACATGTCCTCAGTGATGTGGATACACAGCTCCTGGTCCAGAGCCATCTCATGAAGCTCCTCGTAGTCTTTGGGGTCGTCCACAAGCATCTCAATCTCTGCAGGAACAGATGTTGTCTGAATTGTTACAACTTACAACAAACTACAACAAATCCCTAAAATGACTATAACTTTCAACTGGTATTCTATAATCATTTAGTTGTTGGATTTTTGGACTACAAGTCCCAGAAATCCCTTGACCAGCCATTCGTGTGTCCAGCAAGGTATTTATCTATTGACGATGTTTAAGTCTCTACAGGTGTTTGTCTTTGATAAAACAGTTATGCTAATTGTTTAAGATGCTAATTTGAACAGACAACGTCACAATATGTCAAATACATAACTTCATATCTTTATAAAAGCAAATATTTCATGAAACGGCTGTGGGAAATGCTGTTACTTAAACACTGAAAACAATGAATTAAGAACCATCCTTGTGTTTACTTCTACTACTATAAGAAATGTTGGTGTCTTTGTTTATCTTTAGTTAAAACACCCCTGATGTTTTATAGGGGGGGGTTAAATCATTAACTCAACATCAACTCCCCGATCTTACCGTCATCATCTAGAATGCGCTCCTTGCCGCTGCTCTCGATGCCGGAGGTGTGTGAGCTCCCGTGGCTGGTCGTGGACGAGCTGCAGGTCCTCAGGGGTCTGTGTGGGGCCTGACCTGAGGCCCTGAAGCTGTCCGTCCCAATGCCGGAGGTGTGGGAGCTGCCGTGGCTGGTCGTGGAGTGGCGAGACAGGCGTTTGTGGTGAGACATGCTCCCTGCGCTGCTGCCGCTGGCTCGGGAACGCTTGTCCAGCTGGTCCATGTCCAGTTCCAGAGCATCGCTGATGTACGACTCCCTGTACTGCTTCTTCTCTGAAATCAGATTAGATAGAGTTCAAAATATTAACTGCAATGTTTTTTTAATATTATCTTAATTTATAACCCTTAAAGCAAGAGTTACACGTTTTCTGGTGGATTAGATGTTAGGATCGATATAACCCTCATATCTGTCTAGGAAATATGTAGCAATAGCAAAGAGTTGGTTAGCTTAGCTTAGCACAAAGACTGGAAACAGGGGGAAACTGCTAGCCTGTCTCTGTCCAAAGGCAACAAAATCTGCCTACCAGGACCCTTAAAGCTCAATAATTAACACATTATGTCTATTTTGTTTATTTTGTATAAAAAACGAATTGTAAAAATTACAATTTTACATTTTGAAGAGGGTTATGTGTCAAGAGTATTTTTTGGCTCTCTGAGCAACGACCAGCTCTGACACTCCAGGAAAGTATTGATTGAGTTTTTGCTGAAGTATTAAACCAAAATCTTGAGGTTTACAACTTTTATGGAATTGTGTTTTTTTACACACAATGATAAGAAATGCAAGAACGATATAAAACTGCTGGAAAAATACCTTCGTTTTCCTCCAACCGGCGGACCTGTTTGAGAACGGGCTGCAGGTTCATGTAGAGCCGGTGGCTGTTGCTGAGCAGCTGCAGGAGGTGTCGAGAGCGAATGGGACATCCCGTGTAGTAGATGAGTTTACGGGCCGAGGGCAGACCGTCAGGGAGGATTTCAAACTTCTTCCCCTGCGAGAGTAGGAGGAGAAAAATGTTAATTACAAGACTCAGTGATTTATAGAAGTCAATATTATAAGATTATGAAATCGGAATGTGAATTTCAAATTATGACTGAGTGCCAGACAGGACAGGAAGGCAAAC
Organism: Anoplopoma fimbria; assembly: GCF_027596085.1. Classification (NCBI taxonomy): domain Eukaryota; kingdom Metazoa; phylum Chordata; class Actinopteri; order Perciformes; family Anoplopomatidae; genus Anoplopoma; species Anoplopoma fimbria. Next base: position 6,245,934 of record NC_072463.1, on the reverse strand, counting down.
CTCAGGAGAGGAGAGTCTGTTCTTGAAAACTATTCTGCAGCCAAACACAATGGAACAATCAGTCCATGTGTCTGTTCTTCATTTCTTCCTACAGAGACTGAAACTGAGCATTTTTGAGAAGTTTTGAGGACTTTCCAGGGAGAGGACATGTTGGCCGAACGCACGGAAAAACTAAAATGGTGGTTTTGTGCTTTCTCCCGCGCTTTTTTGGCAAAGGCTCGACCCAAAAACAGCTGTCTTTAGTGTCAGCGGGGTTGTTTTCTATACAGACCTATAAACATTTCTGCGGGGGCTTGGACTTTCAAAGGCAGCGGGGTGGGTTTAAAGCCGAGGAAAATGCACAAACCTGCACATTTCTAACCGCAAGACTGAGCTTATGTTTTATTTACAGGAAGAAAAAAAAAAAAAGCAGCTTGATCCAAGTCTTTAAAGCCTGTACATGGGTAGGTAAGCGTATCATAGGTATTCAGCTTTGTACTATGGAGAAATGAGTCATAAAAATCAACTGACATTTGCTCATTGACAGTGGTTTTCCTTTCAAATATAATTTTCTCTGGGTAGAAGTATCCTTGAGGTTGAGAGACTTCCTGTTCAAATCCCTGAACCTTCAGGAAAACTCTGGGTGGGAAAATGAAGTTGAGTGTTTGTCTTTAACCTCAAACTACCTCTCTGCAGCGTCTATTGGCAACCATTAGAAACCATACTGGGCAGCAACAAAGTAGAAAAAGGGAAACGGAGTGATGCAAAGCTGGTTACTGCTGCAGGAAATCTCTTTTGTCCCTGGTGATCTGAACTCTTTGTATCCTCGGATGGTTTGGTTGGTTAACTTATTTAATCTACTGTATGCTTTAGAAAGGTATATGAATGTACATTTTATTTTTTAGGATAAGTTACATTATTCAGAAGTGTCATAGACAGCCCTGTAAGTGGTCAATCACGTGCTTAGGACATTTCTTTGTAGGTTTAATGCACTTTTAAAGAGTTTTGCATGCTTTTGAAAAAAAATAGAAAGGATAGAGGAGAATGTCTGGTGTTCCAGGGGAGTAACCTTAGCCCCTCAAAATAAGATTTATTGATGTTGCAAAAACCCCCAATATTTTCATTTTGCCACTCTTGTTTTTTATTTATTTTTTTATATCGTATCAAATGTTATGAGTTTTGGCACCCCAGTTCCCATCATGCTTTGAGAAAGTGGGCCAGTTACCTTTATCTTTCTGCCGCATTCATGTCATTTCGCAATTACTAAAATGATGAGTTTCTGACTTGTAAATATAAACATCCAAGTCATAAATTAAACAATATGGATCTGCTTGATAAGCAAACAAACATCGATGACTCATATGAGCCAAATTCCATCATTAAGGGAAATTAAACCCAAATGTTATGGCTATAGAGCTGTATTGGCAAAGCCCAATATCTGTAACCCTCACGTAACAATTCTCCTGTCATACAACCGCATCTATCAGGCTCTCAGGGTTTAACTATTTAAGGATAATTTAAAATTCAAACGTGTTGAATTAATGGCTCTCCCTGCAGGTGGTAACTCTATTTCAGACCAAATACACCCAGCAGCAGACTGGTGTCAAGTGGCAGGGTATAAAAAAGTGCCCAGACGCCACTTATAAAAGTTTCTTGTGTCATGCAGTACACATGGTCACTCCATCTATATTCTCTGCTTAGGACAGCTGGATAACTTTCTCTCCTTTCCAACAAGACCTCCCTAAAAAGGCCACACACATCGAGAACTCCCCGCATCACCCACAGGGCCGTTTTTTAATCCAACAATCCATCAAACAGACCGGCATCAACCAGACAGGCCGCTGGCGAGGTCGAGTCTCAGATCCAACGTCACGGGACACGAGGGCGATTACTTTATTTCAGCTTCCAGTGGGAGTAGATCAAACCCTCACAGGCTCAAGGAAGCGTTTATGTAACTACTTTTTTCCTCTTTTAGCATCACAACCACTGACACACACCTTTTCCAACACCGAACAAGAAAATGCATCCCAACCTTCCCCCTTAAACCTTGATTTAAAAAGGCTAAAGTCGTCCCGGCCAAAATATCCTGAATAGAAAATCCCCCTGAAACCATTGCAACATCTGGTGTTTATTGACCCACCCCGTCCCTCCGCCCTGCTCCGCGCTCTGGCTCGCTCGGCCCAAGTAGCTGCAGCCGTGGTGGCAGCGGTGTTGGATGACGTGACTGGTGGGTCGGGCGGAGCAGAAGGACTGTTATTCAGGAGAAGGGTGGGACCAGGGCCACGAGAGGCCCTTCATGTCCACAGTGAAACCACAGCGGCTCACTCTCACGGCGCTGAGGAAGGCAGACGCGAGGAAACCACCGAAAAAACAAGAATGAGGAAAACAGGACGTCTTCGCCGTGGACCGTGTGGCGGACGCGACTGTTGTTTGCTCCAAAATTAGGCCGAAGCTCACCACTAAACCTTCAGGGACAACAAAGCAAGTTCCTCAAGGGGCCTCGCAGTCATGAAACCTGCTTATAAAGTCCCATAAATAAAGAAGTAGCCAAACTTAGAGTTGCAATGGCTTGTTTTTGTGCAACAGCAGTGATAGGGAATAACGAGCTCCTCTGGATGGTGATTCATAGCAGACTGGCGGTAAACGTGAAGCCATCAGAGTGAAGCAGATATATAGTTAGCTTCTGTGCCTCTCTGCGATAACAGAAACCCTTTGGAATCAAATTAACCGACTGCTGTGCTCAGCTTAACGACAGGCTGAGTCAGAGCTCAGATCAGAAGATTTAACAGGATTTCCTTTAAAGGGCAGAGGGGAAACCAGTGATGATTGATAATTTGAATAAATCTAGAGGCACGTATATCATATGAGAGACAATACTGCAACTGATTACATGACAATATGTATACAGTATACAGTCTGCTGGTGTGTGTGTGTTTGTGCATGCAAGGAAAGTCTTCCTAAAGCCATGATTAGTTCCAGAGGACTTGCAGGGCGAAGATAAAACAGCAGTGTGGAGAAAGGAAGCGTAAAGAATTCCATGACCCTGAGCGAGAGCTAGGCTTTCATAAAACAATCGACGTAAGCCAAAGGATGCTTGGGTTTCTGAATAAAAAAAAAAACAAATCGAACGCATGAAATATGTGCATCTGACTCACCACAAATACCAGTTTTCCCACGTTGGTCCAGGGGAAGTCGTACAAGAGTTGCCTCACGGATCCGACATTCTTCAACACAGAAGCAAAGACACATGATGTCAATCGTTACAGGTACGTTGATCAGCTGATTAAAAAGACAACGCTGCTGCACAACCACCATAGAAGTTTCCAATATTCAGCTGTTTTGTAGTTTGAAACAAGTAAGAAATCCCAGTACAGTATTATTTTTATCCTTGTTTATTTCAACTATCAACTTGTTTCAGTAATTTTCCCAAATCAAGACCCAAAGAGTTCAGAAATATGATTTATTCTCTCTTCAATTATTTACACTGTTGATTCATTTTTAGCTTAAATTGCATAATTTGGCTATGATATTTTAGAAAATATTAAAAGATAGCCCAGAGACATTGTTGACATCTTCAAAATGTAGATTCAGATATATGACAAAATTCAGGTTGATGCTTAATTACAATGTTTACATTAGAAAACAGAGTCTTACTTCTAATAATAATAATCTGATTAAATGGCAGATTTAAGACTTTTATGATTTAATACAATGCACACAAATGAATTGATCAGATGGCAGTCCTCTTATTTTCAGAAATACATAAATCAGGAAACAAACAGCAAAACAATCCAACAAGTCTAATCACATTAAACACAACTGTCATTGTTAAGTAAGAAACGTGGATTACCTGAAATATTTGGATTCCACGTAAAGTCAGTCCCAAGCTGAGAGAAGCCTCTACTTCCTTCTTGTCCTGATGAAAGAGATAAGATCATATGAGGCAAAGGTTAAATCCCATTTGATAGAGTAGAATAACCTGAAATCTATTGAGCAGTTAATGCATCAAATGCTCTCTTAGCCAAACACAAAACCAGACAGAAACACTAATAACATCCGTGTTGGAATAGACGGGTAAAGATAAAGCTACTGTACGTCTGATCCTGTTCTCCATCTCTCACCTTGTAGAGTCTGTAGTAGTGGACAGTGACGTCATCCAGGTGTGCACACTCCTTGATGTATTTAAGGTGAGCCTCTGAAGCTGTGAGAGCAAACTGGTCCTTGTGCATATTCGGGATGTGCCTCAGGATGTACTCGCGGCCACGCTTGGTTATCACCTGAGCGGAGAGAGAGAGGGAAGTGTTAGGCTTGGCTGCCCTGAAGTTGTACAGACCCATTACAACAGACTGGTAGCACAGTTTTCCAATGAGCGTAATGAAGCTTCCTGCTGCAGGGGGCAAACAGATGTCAACCTGGAAGAGACTCGACGAGAGCCAGAGGCACAAACCGGAAAAAACGCAGTCGCTAAGCCTTGCATGTGGCTTTTTGAGGAATTTGTATAAAAAAAAAAAAAAAAAAAAGCTCTCTAAGCTCCTAAATCTGTAGGAGATTTACTGTAGGGTAGCGCTCATCATCAAACCATTTCCTGTCACCGCTGGTTACAAGTGGCGATAAGGAGGCAGGAGGCAAATTACAGGAAGTGAGGGGCAATCAGACGGGTGTGGCAGACATGGACGGAGAGGTGGAGGATGCTGGTGGTGGCAAGAATAACCAAGTCAGTCGGAGCATTTCTCCGGGAAAAAAAAAATAAAATAAAACAACAACAGTGTGTGCTCCTTTCCGGGGACAAAAATAAACCTATTGGCCCAGTTCTTATTATCCCACATGCTCAGATGTGGAGCTGTCGTTAAGGGTTTGGTCAGAGTGATTAATGGAAGGTGGCTACAGACCCACATACTGTACAAAACGCAGGCCAGGACACCGAAAACATCCCAACAGCCTTAAGCACACCTTAACTGTATATTTCAACTTCTCAGTCGGTGATACAGCAGTTTATTCTTTGGTATTTTTCAGCTGAGACCTATTTAAGTCACTGTGCATCACTGGAGTATCAGACAGACTTACCACAGAAGGATTTAGTGGTTTAATACGGTGACGTGTTTACTTTATGATACTCATACTTAACACTGCTTTACGCTTCTTATGTATGCAGCACCGGAAGGCAATTAAAATGCTTTTCTTTGGTGCATATCGAAATTAATTGATTATTTTAGATTTGTTGGTTGGAAAAAACAAGATACTAAAAGCAATCACCAAGTAAAACAACTCAGCTATTGCCCAAGTAGCCCTGCTTAATCTTAATAAATCAGGTCATACACATGAAAATAAAAACCCAAAGCCAGGAGAGCAAATCAACCTATTTTAAATAAGAGGCAGGGAGAAAATATGTCCAGGTTTGTCTGTGATACTGATGCAAGATGTGATCAGGTGCAGGTGCAGAAGGACCCAGATGTGGTTTGGTGTGAACAGGAAGCTAAAGCAACGTGCAGGATGATGGTCTGTCATCATCAATCACCTCTTCTCCTCTGATAAGTTTGACACACCTTAGGGCTCGGCCCACATACGGTACTTGTTGGACACACTCACCCATGAGGGGAAGTAGGCTTCAGGTTCAAAGTACTTCCCAAAGTGCTTGTTACGTTTGAAGTTGCCGAGGTCAGCCTGAAGGGCGAAGGCTGCCAGGAGGAAGTAGGCCTCCTCCCTTTGGATGCACTGTGAGAGCAGCACCTGTTTCCTCAAGTGCCAGTAGTAATAGTACCTGGCTGCCCGGTCACTGCAGGGCGGAAGAAAAGCAGAAATAATCGGATTATAGGTTAACTGGTGTTAAACTGTTTGATGCTAGATAAATGTATACAGGTGTTTCACTTTGACTCTAAGTTGTTTACAGACGGTTGAGGAGCTTCACTTGCCTGATTAATCTCCCGTTCTCAACGTAGTACTGAGCTCTGAAGTGGATGATCATTGGAGGCCCAAACTGGTCGATGCCCTGGTAAAGAAACAAGTGGAAATCTGTGTTTATTTTCTAAAACAGAGGAAGAATTTAACATTTCAAATCAGCAGCTAGGAAACTTTGTACGTCTGCGTCTCAAGCTGGAAACCGATGTTTCTAACTAAGCTGATCTGGCATCAGTTTATATCCACAACTAACATAGTTAAAAAGGACTCAAAATATCACATTATGTTGCCGAGTTCAGTATCGGTAGCTGTTAAATAATCAATCTGTGATCCAATTGGAATATCACCACATAAATACAAATGACTGTTCTACAAAAAAAAGACAACAGCTAAATTATGTTATTTGTGTTTTCTGACGCTGTTCAAGGTTTGTTTACATCAGTAATGTCTATAAATGCAAAATAAAATCCCAATGATTTTAGTTTTGGGACTTAATAGTAAAAGGATGCAGTGACTTCCTGTAGTTTTGTCGTCACAGTGAGGTTTCATGGTGTGGTAATATCACATATAGAAACTAAAGCTGGCGGTATAGCTTGAAGCCCGGCACAGAAATGTTGGAGAGATCTATAAACTGTTTTTCACCAGGTGCATCTCTTGTGAATAAGTGAGTTTCACAAAAGTATTTATTTTCAACACACAAAAAAATTAAATCAGCATTTTCAAATCACACAAATACACCCGCAATCTATATGGTTAATATCGGGAATAAGTCTTTGAAGCCTTACACTTCAAGTGAGCAAAGAAAGCCAAAACAAGCACATCTACCTGACGCTGAAGTTTATTTGGCTCTATCTTGTGATTGAGGTTGGGGGATCTATTAAATCCAGGTTCGTGATTTAGGCTGTCAAGTTATGTCATAAACTAAATCTTGTCTAGTGCAGCTTAATAACGGAGACTTAAGATCCTCTTTGTTCGACTGTTGACTGAAAGTCAATAATCCGGCACATCATTTCTCACCTTGCTGGCTTCTCTCTTCCATTCTTTGGGGCAGTACTTGGAAAGCTTCTGATCCAGCTCCATATAGATGTGTTCATTATCTGTCAGAGGAGGAGGGGAAGAGGTTTAGTACTGAAACTCATACTCTGCATCATCTGTGTGTGTACGTGTGGATGTATAGGTGCCTTCATGTGCATGCAGCAGAGAGAAATCCCCCCTGAATGCGCCCTGTTCAAAGACTCAGGCCTCAGAGCCGTCACATCAGACAGCTTCTGCACTTCCCTTTGTACTCAGAGCCTCTGGTGTTCCTTCTCATGTCTTCACCTCACTCTCTCATGCATTAATCTGCTCCTGGAGCGACGCCTTTCATGAGCTGCATCGCTGCTGATGTGACAGCTCTGAGTTTCTATACAATGAAAACATATTTCCACACCTGTAAACAGTAGTGAAGACTTTAACTATGACACAAGCTTCAATTCTGAGTAGCAACACATAATTCTGAGTAGCAACACATAACTATGATGCCCTACAGCTGTCAAGCAGAGTGATATCTTCACATGAAGATAGTTTGGGTTTTATTTGGCGAAAATTTAAGATCTCTACCGCAGAGACTCCTGCCGCCATCCTGACACAATAGAGGTCAATGAAATTTGATTTGTGGTGCTTCAAGAATCCAAATATGACATTTCCAGAAAGAAAAACATGGCTGCTTCTCAGGCTTATCCACAGACCTTGACCATGGTGGAACTACACACTTACAAAAACTGGAGTGGCTTTATGCGGCCGTTGTTTGGTTCAGTGTGAAAAAAAGTAAAGCCGGAATAATAGCGGTTATTCTTGACAGCAGTATTGTGAAATCTCTTTGTTAAAGGGGCTATTGAGAACCATTTGTGGTTGTACATCTCCAGTAAAGTAAGTAGACCAGGGGTCAGTGGAGAAAACGTACAATTTAAGGTTTAAGGAAACTGAACCTTACTTTTTGTGGTCTTTTAAAAGAATATCATGTCAAAAAAAAACACAAATTCTAAAAGATTGCATGAACATTAAAAAAGAAAAACAGCCTGCTTTGACTTCAAACTGTTAATCACATGTCTGCTAACAACTATCCAACACTGCTTTAAGGCTGCAACTAGCCTTTTTTTCCCCCATTAACAGATGATCTACTGATTTTTATCTTCATGAATCAATGAATCGTTTGTTCGCCTATAGAAGCCAAAAACAGTGGGTTCAAGAAGATGACATCTTATTGCTTGTTTTGGGTCTAAAATACTTGGAGCCTTCAAATTCAAGAGGCTGGAACCTTTGTTACTGTAACGATTAATTGGTTTTCAAAACAGTTGCATTTATTTTCAGTTGACCGACTAATTGACTAATCTACTAATCTTTTCAGCGCCACACATCTTCAAGATAGCCATTCAGCCACAGTCGCAGAAAAGTACACTTTCTGCATCATCAATGTTGGACATATATTGTTTTTTCATGCGAGTTAAATCCTCCAAAACGTCAAGCAAACAAAGACGTATTTGAACCCGTGTCTGCTGTGGACACTCTGGTCGAGGGGACACACAGGGACTGGGTGGCCTCTGTTTGCCTTGGGGATTTCACGCTGTTGAGACAAGCACTTCAGGAATGTCCCACAATCAGACCCATTGGCTCCTGCTCCACTGACCTGCTGGGCCGTCATCTCATCTGGAGGCCAGCTGTCTGAAAACACTGCCTCTGCAATTTACTCTCCCTTTGCAGCTGCCTACGAACTGTCAGCCGCTGTCTGCCTCTCCGCAGTGCCGCCGCAGTGACTCATTCTATACGTACGACTCTCACCATCCCGTCACCCGGAAAAAAAACAACAACGTTGGCCTCGCTGCACAATGGGAGCCAGTCATGACGAGGAGGCCCTGGTTCCTGGGAGACCGCCATGACACGTAGGTGAGAGATGCTACGTTTAGGGTGGATTCCTGTTTTTCAGCCAAGTTATTGGTCTGAGGAAAGCAACCGCCTAGCTACAATGTTTTTATGAGGCCCTCCTACTCTTTGGGACTGCATTCACTTCAGAATTTAAACGACACAACTGAACGGTTAGTCTCCACTTGATTATACATAGTCATAAGAAATAATAATATATTTAATTTACACCCCACGCACTTGACGGATATGTCAAGTGGCAGAAAATAAGCTGTTCTGTGCAGTTGAGAGGTAAACAAGTTCATTTATAGATAAACTGTGTGCGTCATCTCACTAAACACCATATGGAACCGAACAAACAGAGATTTTGTTTGTTCTCCCTGAAATGAGAAGTCTTACTCTGAATAACGCTGAGTCCAAACAGGTGACAGTCCTTCAGCCTCAGGAGGTCACACACCTGGACCAACAGTTCCTGGCACAAGGTCTTCACCTGGGGAGGAGAGAAGAGGAGGAGGAGGAGGAGGAGGAGGAGGAGGAGGAGGAGGAGGGTCGCTTTTAGTATCATAAGATCATCTGTGAGCCATTATATTATTTTTTAACATATATAGTCACACAAAAGCTACCACACTGCTAAATATTTGGTATGTATTTCATGTTGTAATAAACCACAAAATGTATTTAAATTAATGTAGGAAGCATCCAACGATGAAAAATCGTATATGGAGCAGTTATAATAGAATGACAATAAATAAAACAGCTGTTAATTTACAGATATTAAATAAATTCCTATGGTTCCCACAGATAACGGTTTCATAAGTAGCAGCTGACAGGCGCCAAGAAACACTGACCACAATTTAATATGTAATTAGAAACCTCTCAATGTTTAGCTTAGCTTAGCATAAAGACTGGAAACGGGGGGGAAACCGTTAGCCTTGCTCTGTTGAATGGTCATACCAGTCACTTCTAATGCTCACTTATTAACAAACTATATCCAATTTGAAGTATTCATACAAAAAGCTCATTTTAAAAATGACACGTTGTCAATTCATGGGGCCATATGTGCTGTGGTTAAATGAAAGCAAATAAAAAAAATGCAAATAAGTGCATTTCATAAACGTTAAACTCTCTCTTTAACTTTCTTTTTTAAATCAGAGCAGACATGGGAAAGTGTTTCTTTTTTTCATATCTAGGCATAAAGTTTAACTGAGCAGCATTGCTACGAATACGTTTTTACATTTGCACTCACATTGACTATGACATTGAGCGTGTCATCATTGGGCAAAAAGACACAGACACAGCGGCGGTCCTGCATGGCTTTGTTGTTGTGGAAGGGCAGTCTGTTCATCTTCGTGTGGCCTCTGACGACCTCCACCACCACCACCACCACCACCACCACCACCACCACCTCCACCAGTCACTGTATTCCTGCTTCAGCTGCAGCCCAGTAAAGACACACCAGCAGCTATGGGCTCAACAGGCCAGGCAGCACTCACAAGGCAGAGCATGGGGACCAGAGCTGCAGTCAGCCACTGTGGAGACACAAAGGACAAGATGAAGCTTAGGAAGATGTGCAATCACTGCATGGCTGACATTAAAATGATGAATTTGTTTGAAGATCTTAACCGTTTAAAAATAGCAAATCTGCAGAGGTATATATTCTCACTGAAAGAGTCTGACAGGATCGTGACAATAAAAGACAGAGGCAGAGAAAAAAGAAGGGCAGCATTCCCGTTTGAGTTCATGAACATCTTTTCAGGGGACTTTCGGGGACTCCTGAATGAACATCTGTCTGGAGAAGAACTGATGCAATTCAACGATTACTTTAGGGGACTTGAACCAACCAGAAATAGAACAACGCAGCAAATAAAATAAGAGTATACAAGCTTTAAGAGCTGTTAAGACACTTCTGCACAGTGGTTAAGATGTCGACTGGGTGTGTCTTTGTTGGCTCTGTAAACCAAACTGCTCCACATATCCCTCCCTTCTTTGGTTTTGTGAACTCGTTCGGTTCTGTTGACATGCTTTTGGCTGTTTGAATTGAATTCCTTCACTGTGTGCCGTAGCGAGTCAGACTGTGGCTTCGTGTTTGGGAAATGCAAGTATTTTAAAATGTCCCGAAACAAAAATGTACCTCTCTTTTGCGGTGGTATTGTTTTGAAAGCAATGCTTGCTTTTTTAAAAAAAAAAACATAAACTGTTATCAAAGTAGTATTGCAGGAATGTGAAAACATATTTGTACAGTGAATTTGTGTTTGCGAATTTTGCCTTTTCCTCCACACCTCAGCCCAAGTCAGGTTAAACATTCACACTTCTGCTTCTGTTACATGACAGCAGTGTTTCCTTGTTTCCTACCGACTATATCCCTTTCTCTCTCACAAACACACACACACACACACACACACACACACACACTCTATAGAGAGAAAATACACACACACCTCAAACATTAACAGTTGTGCTGTGAGCAGCAAATAGCTCACAGCATGAACTTAGCCTGAGGACGTGTGAGCCTTCAGAGGGTGTGAGAAGTCTCAGACCAGACAAAAGAATGGAAAAGGAACAATCAATCTACATTATCACTGCTTCCTGTTGAAAGACACTCACCTTGAAGACATGTTGTCATTAAAAACAGATAGGAAGGACCGCATTACAGAGTGAAAAAACAATTAGCATTTGAAAAGATTAGATGAGAGAATTAAAGGTTTAGGTCAGACACTGTTTGTTCTGCCTTTACAAACTAGGACAATAAATATAAAGTGTAAAAGCAGCTTTAAAAATCTGTAATTTGTTACTGTAACAAAGCATGCAGAAGTGGAAACAACACCAGAATAACTGAGTGCAGTGATGCCGATAAACAACAGCTTTAACTGTGGGCTTGGCCCTCTGCTGCAACGTCAGAAAGTGCTTTTCGGACTAAGTACCCATTCAATACGCCTGCTGTGGACATATAACACTGCTTTGTTGCAGCAGAGACAGGGAGCATTGTGGGCAGGGCAGCCATAAATACACACACTGTTGACATACAGCATCAGTTCTCATTAGCGCTGCTCATTGGATGTGCAGCGTGGCGGGCGACTAGCCACTCAGCAAAGTCTGCTGATGAGCCATGACCGACGGGACGGCTCCCTGCGCTGCGTCTGACCTTGATTATACACATCACTGCTGCACCGTCAGCACACACACACACACACAAACATGCACACGTGTGTGGAGGAAAATATAAAACACACGTGCAATCGGATGCACAAATATCGCACGTTCAGCATGTTCCTGTACTCTTGCCGCTACCATATGTCAGGTGCTACTACTACAGGCAGCGGGGTTTAATTAGAAGTGAGATCCATCTAATTGGATCGCTTCTCTACATCACCTTCATTCCCCTCCAGGGATCGAGAGTGATGCCGGCAAGCTAGGACAGATATAGTATTTGAAGAAAATACTACTATACTGTGCTATCAAGGTGGATATGTTTTTACATTTACAGCATAGTGAAGCGTTGGATTTCACCTTCTGATTGCACCGATGTGTGTATTGTACGTATCAGGCCGTATCGTGCTTTAATCATATATTCCCCATCGTAACTGTGCTTACATTCTCTATTTGAGCAGGAGACTACCGGAAGACTTTGGCATCAGTCTGGAAACACATACATCCCATCCTCCTCATTAAACCGCAACCAATATTTTTGCACAGATTAAACAACCATTACCTTTTGACAGAGCGGGGCTATCTAAGCTAAGCTAGGCTAACCAGCTGCTGGTTTGTGCTTCATATTTACTGTACAGACACAAGGCAGGTACAAATCTTCTCATCAAACTATTGGCAGGGAAGCAAACGGGTGTATATAGCTTAAATATTTCCTCTAAACTTGATTAATGTCGTCTTCTATATTGGCTAGATTCTAATATTATATTATAACATATGCTTTAAGTGATGATGGTGAGCAGGAGGTCAGAGGTTGTGACTCAGCAAACTAACAAAACAGTGCTCGTCTCATTTCTAACCTGATGATGGCTGTGCTACACAAATGTTTGGGGGGGGGGAAAGAGGAATATGGAGAAAAGATTCAGTCATTTTTCTTATAGTTAAGGCATTTTCATTAAATTACTTGAGACTGTAAATGTGCATTTCAAGAGCAATTTTTTCTGGAAGTCTTTTTTGCAGGGGTTTGGAAATCTGTATACAAGGTGGAAACATTCGCACATCCAGTTGAATCTCACTGTAGGAACGCTAATGGCCCTTGAAGTGGGCTCAGCTGAAGTCATATCATATTGCATTTTTTAGCCAGAAATATGACTCCAGACTCCCACGGACGCATCCCACTAACGACTGGTTTATTACATTGTTGAATGCTAACGGTGAAAGCGGACGCCTCTGTGGCTCTCTTGCAGAGACAGGGGTAACTCACACATAACTGAGTATAGTCATTATTGATGGCTTTCAAGGTCGATTGTGTCATGTCTGGTCTAAACATGAGACATCACCACATAGAGCATGTCCACTGTGAAATTAAAGGGTGTATTCTCTTACACTCCTTGTGAGGGAGGAGAGTGGTGGATAATGAAATTACTGCTGCTGCTGTCCATCCCCCCCACCCCACCACCTTTTCACTGTGGTGCTAAGTGTGATGCAACACTAAAGTCCATCTAAAGCAGCACACGCACAAACAGCAGCCAGCTGAGCGTCCTCCTGCCTTTCAAACTGTGATTCTGTCAACGTGGCAAACCTCAGAGCCACCACATCCCACACCGGGACGCAGAGAAAAAGGGCCTCTGTCACAACTACACCTCTCTCTTTCTCATTCTTTCCTTCCTCCATTGACATCAGAGGGCTGGAGAGTCTCTGTGTCCAACTGTTGGACGGGGGAACCCAAAAAAAAAACAAAAAAAAACTTCCACTGCCTGGAGACAAAGAGGAACTGAAGGAGGCTGTCACCACGCTGATTTCAGAATAGCTTCAGGTACAGCCTGTGTCAAAGTTAAGAGAGGGAAAGAAGAGAGCACAGGGTGGATATATATGCAGCAGGGGGGAGATGGGGAGATGGAGCGAGGCAGCGCTCGAAGCTTAGGGCATGAAAAAAAAAGAAAAAACTGCTGCAGTCAGGAGAATTCCTCACTAACATCTGCTTCTCATTCCAACAATGGAGGCCTTTGATTCCCGATGCACACAACGAGCAGCACCGACGCCGTCTCCATGCGCACACAAACGGTATCCTCTGACAGCATCCTTGAACCTGGAACAGCACACGTGCACTGTAATCCCTGATATGGAGCTGAACAGTGTTGACCAGTTTCACCAACTGGTTTTGTTTGGCTTCACCTGCTCTGAGAAACTACACGGACCAGTAAGATAGATTCTTAAAATCGATTAGTCGATTAACTGTAGAATAACCTGTAAGTCTTTTGATAATATGATAATTATTAAAGCCATTTTCAAGCAAAAAAAAAAGGGCCAAAAAATACTTCGTTCGAGCTTCTCTGTCGTTTGTCTTCGTCTCATGTGACGGTAAACTGAATATCTTCGGGTTTCGGACTGTTACTCAGACAGAACAAGACATCTGAGGATGAAACTTTGGACCTCAGAGAGATTGTGAATCTATTTCACATCTTATCAGACCAAACAAACGATTCAGGAAATATTCAGCGACAGTTTAGTGACTAACTAATAATTAACATAATCGTTAGCCTCAGCACTACTTTGGATCACCTGTTGTTTTGTGTTTGAGGCTCAAACAATTAGTTGATTAATCGATTAAATGATGAACAGATAATCCGAAATGAATCTGTTAATCAAGTAAAAAAAAACGTAAACATTTGTTGATTCCAGCTTCTAAAGTGTGAGGATTTGCTGCTTTTTAACTGAATATCTTTTGGGTTTTGTTGGTCGGACAAAACAAGACAAGACTCTGGGAAATTGTGCTGGTCATTTTATTATTTGATCAGCTCATTAAGTGACAATGAAAAAAATTCATTGAGATAGACGGAACTAAAAACAAAACCAAACAACACTTATATTTAGATCATTTAAAGAACACTACAAAAAGGTTTTTGCAAAAACTGTTCAGCTACGTAGGGATACGTGATGCCAACCAATAGTAACTCTGAACAGCACCGATAAGCATTTAACACTTCCTGCTGACGGACGTAAAGAATACAAAAAAAAAAAAAAAAAAAAAGTTGTGGTGCTCACAGAATGAAAACTCATGTCACGGAGCTAAAAAAAGACTTTACAATGGGCTGGGTGTGTTCAGCACACAGACAAAGCTAATCCTAATTTTGCGCAACCAATCAAAAGGGAGGAAGCCTGTTTCATGGGCTGCAGACGCTGCCACAGACTGTCCTGCTGAAATATTTAAAGGGCTCCCTTTCAAAAGGGCACGACTTTTATAAATAGTGCCAACGCCTGGAGATGAATGGGAATTTTTTTTGCTTTGCTCCCCTCAGTTTGCTGCTGAGGGATCTGTTTATTCAGCTGATGAGAAATGTTGCCGAGCTGACGAGTGGCTCTAAATCACATTGGTCACAAGACGGCAATAGCCTTCACAGCGAGACATCCCTCCCGTGGTTAACCTACTGATACGCTGAAAGGAGGAGCTGAGTGTTACAAAATAAACAGGAAAAGGCCAGCTTGTTGGGCGACATGCTCGACCACCCAAACCCATAACTTCTGGATCGCCTAAACATCTATTTTTGGATTCTGGCTGGCTCTTCATGCTGTCGGGAAGTGGCTGTCATTACCGGAAACGTGCTCATATTTATGTTATACTTGTCAAATAAAGCTGCTCTGACTCCGATGATGTTCTCTTATATTTGACTTTCGCTGCTGTCAACAGACGGAGTAAACAAATAACTGTGACTTGCTGATATTAATAGAGCCTGGAGCCATGTTTAGCTGCTGCCCCATAAATACCTGGATGCTCTGTGTGTGTGTGTGTGTCTTTTTAGCCGTTAAGCCTAATCTGAGAGGCAGAGGGAAAACACACAGCACTACTTAGGACCTTGATTCCCATGATCCTTTGCCCATAAGATCATCTAACAGATATTTATCTATTTCCACTGAGCTAACAGGGAGGATAAACAATTTGCGTCTGGCCTAAAGTCAAACTTAAAGTCTGAGAACCTCGACCAGATTTTAACGACCTATCTCAAGTTGATGAAATGTAGGATCTGAATGATGGTAATTATCCACAACACAGATCCAGTACAAAAATAATATACTCTTTCACGCTAAGTATAATCTATATGTTTGCTCAAACAAATCCAACATCTGAAGAGTAAACGCCTGCGCGGCCTCCTTACTCAAATGTCACGCTCATTAACCCCCGAAGGTCAGGCCTGCACACAGCGCGGCACTGTAACGCTGTTACGTAATGCACAAAGAGACGTCGAGGAATGGGATGGTGGGTGGCCTCAGGCTGAAACACAGCTCACACAGTAAATGTACATCATCTCCACTCACTGGAGAGGCTTTTCTTACTGGAAATTAATTCTGAAGACTTCTCACATCATTTAGCTTTTGACTTTTAATCATCATTTGTCCAGGATTGACTGCGGAATTGAGAACCTGGAGCGAACCAGTGCTTGATGAATCACTCTCCTTCTTGATGGAGATATAATTATGAAAGTGACAGGGAAAGTCTTACTCAATGACAGCCTTCCAAATGCCAACACACCAGCTTCTCTGCCAACTGCACTAGTTGAGCCGTTTGTATAAGACTTATGGCACCAGCTATCAGTGGAAAGAGATTTGACGTGGAAAGACATACCACGGCTCGTTCTTGGCAAAGGCTTTATGGACAGATAAATGTTCAAATAACGGGTGGAATTCTTTTATCTTATATTTTATTGTGGGTTCAAAAATAGACTGTCGGCTCAATACAGAAAAGAATGGCACTATTTTTATCCTCTTACACCAGTGTGAAAGCATTAGGGATGGGTGTCATTAGTCTCCAGTCTGTATGGTGATTCTGATCACTACTACTTGCTTAATGATATTTACAAAGCTACAGGTCTTCTGAAATAAAACAGTTTGCACTAAGTCATTTTATATGTCCGATCACAGCTGGCTGGAAGCTTTTCTAAAGTGGTGACCTGTTCTCTGGCAGGAATTCAGCACTCCATGGATGACGTAATAGAAAGCATAGCATAGTTAATTAATCCAAATCGTTTCCAACTTTTGCCCTGTTTAAGTACAAGCCACTGATTGACTCTCATGTGTGCGTACAGTTCTATTAAAGAAAATGTATTTTTTTTAGATTGGTGATTTCATAAAAAAAATAAAATAAAATAAGACTACAGATTTTTTTAATGGGAATCAACTTTTTCCTCACGCCCTTTTTTAAACTAATCCGTTGGTATGGAAGGAAGGATCAGGTGAAATATGTTACAAAATATGTAACAGAGAGCTCAAGCGGCAAAGTTCAAATCTCAGGGAAGAAGAACTTAAGCTTGGGTACCTATGGAAAAATAATTTCAACATTCATGACATCTGGCTTCCATGTGGAGTGAGCGCGCACACACGCACACACGCACACACACACACACACACACACATACTAACACACATCTCAAACCGCCGGCGCTGCCAGACATGTTAGAACAGAGTCAGCAGTCGCTCCCTTCCCTCCCCGCCCAGCGTTCAGGCTTGGACGGAGCATGAGTAACCCCAGGAAAAAAAAAACTAGCAACCCGACCATTATGAATGCTGGAAATAGAGCGAGCGGCCTTAAAGGTGGAGGGCTAAACAATGAGCTGCAATTAAAGCAAAACCCCCAAACCAAGCCCTGTTGTTTTGTTTCTTCCGTTTTGAAGGATTGTTGCAGGTGATGTGATCCGTTTCCATTGTGCAGATTTTGCGACAGGAATGTCGGCTAACGTTTACAGTACTGTCACACCTGAGGAGAGTCACAAGACCGACACGTGGTATTTATATTTTACAGGGTTAAAAAGTTTAAACTGGCCACAAAGTTTTGTGATTTCATGATATGTTACTTGGTATTTTGCTACCATTTACTTCAGTCACAGCCTGAAAACTACCCCAATGAAGGGACAAAGTAAAGATAATGCAAGATCCGGATTCTTAATCTAAAGCCAAAATCCAAAAAGACTTCCAATTGGACCAACAACTGTAATACTAGGGTATAAATATGCTGCAAGGAGGCGGAGCTTTTCCTAAACTCTAGTATCTGGTCTTACTGACCCAAGACTGATCCTGGGTCTCAGTAACACGCCTACCTGCGACCAATCCTACCAAAATCAACAAAATATCCCACAGGAAACACTGAGCTGAAGTAAGAAGCGCAAGATAAGCCGATAATATCCTCAGGGGGGAAGCTGGCAGGTTAAATCTCTCTGGTCCACTTCCTTGAAAAGGACTCACGCTACACTAAGAAGGCCGAGTAAGCAGAGGGGGGGAATACAAATACAATCCGAGGAAAAGGGAGAAAGGGAGACAAGTGCAGGAAGAAATGACCCATTTTCTTTCATCTGTCCCCTTTGGTGCACGGATGTGCGGAGTCATCATCCCTGCAGTTGCAGAAAAGGCACGCAGCATGGATGTTGTCTATTTGCAGAACTCATATTGACACAATTCCACTCATAAACACACACGCGGTTAATCTCTCAAAACACATTGCCACTTCTCTGGAAACGTGCCTGTTTTAATCTGAAACTATTTAGAAAACTGACTTTCCTGAGATACAAGTTCATGTGGCTGCATCCAAAAGCAGCCACATGGGCGAGATAGCGTGGAGTGATAGGAGCGGAGAGCCCGGGGCACCTGTATAACTTCCACCAAGAACAGCAGACACTGTGGAGATAACGCATACAATCGGACGTTGAGAGATAAGAGTTTCTGCTTCTTTATGGCAATAACGGTAATCTCATCCTCCACCATTCCTCTACTACATTGTCCCGGTACTCAAAATATGGTTCCTCTTACACCTTATCTTCTAGCAAGATTGAGCGATAAGTTCAGGAGGGAGCATTTTATAAACAAGCTTCTGAAACGCTATGAAAATGCCCTCCTAGCGTTTATCAGGCTTTCGTGGGGAGAATTTGCATAGTGAGGAGACCATTATGTAAAAAAGGCATTTAACAGGTTATCTCCAGTTACCTACGTGTAGCACCACGGATGCTTTGCTCTTTGGCTCAGGTACTGTGTCTAACAGATTTTGTATTCGTGGCGTGGTTTTCGGCATCAGAGAAAGCCAGCCCCCAGGCTAGGGATTCAGCCGAGGCCTGATTAATTCAGGAAAAACAACAGAATCGGCACTCACTGAAAAACGTGTGCGTAACAAGTAATGTCGTATGGGGGTTTCATGAGTGAAAGTAGGTTAAAAGTGCAAGAACATGATACCAAAACATAGTCCTTCCTCACATTAGGTTTTAAGTGGGAAGGGGAATGCCTTGTGCAATTATGGGCTATCCCATCAGGCATTCCAACACAGACGCATCTGAATGAGTCACCTACACGCATACCAACCATCTTTGTTCACACGTTTCCTTTTTTGTTTCCTATTCAGGCAATGTTCTTCCTGTCCAGACAACACCTGCACCTACTCTCTCCCTCTCTCTCTCTCCCTCTCTCTCTCTCTCTCCCTCTCACTTTGTTTCGTGATTGCGAAGACAGCTTCGCAATCACGAAAAACACAAGTTGTTTTCCTTCCGTCCACAGCTGGAGCAGAGAACTGGCTGACGTGCCACACGGTGTATGCTTGGGAATGGGCCACACAAGGTAGCTCATTAGCCTAGCATGTGTACTGGATGAGATTCAAGTGTCAGCCATCCATAATGACTGACTGTGTCGGCCAATTCTTTTGATTACATTTGTAAATTGCATTAAAAACATAATTGTGCAACCTTTATTATATTACTATATTACATTAATACCTACCTCTTTATGACTTGGCATATGAGTGACGTGGTACTTAAAACAAGTCACCACGGGATGCAAGTTGAGACAGCAAAGCATCCTCTCTGCTGAAGTGCCCTTGAGCAAGACATAATGTCCCCAATAGCTCCAAGGAGTGTTTAACATCTGACTTTTGACATCTCTGGAATGAGAATGCCTAGATAATTCCTTGAGAGTAAAAGTATTATGATAATACACAGCATGGCTCACCTAATCATATTTAAAAAAAAAAAAAAGAGGTAGACCCAAACTATGTCCAACTTTTTGGGGAAAAACCTGATGATTCCCATTCCCCCTTTGTTTTTCCCTGATTGCTCTCTGGTCTAATATTAAGCAGAGGGGGAAATTGTTGACATTCCTGAGTGCTAAGAAAACAACTTTGCAGCTTGTTCAAAGGAGGAGGAAGAAAGGGGGGGTGTTCAGCTCCAAACAGGGTCGTTTTGCATTGGTCACACTTCAGCAAGACATCTAGTTTGCAGAACTCTTGGAGCTGACGTCGTGGATGAGCATAGAACTCACACGACAATAACAAGGGAGGCATCTGTGGAGGATACCTTACTTACAGCAGGTTAGTGTTTTTGGGTCAAAGGTATGTGAGGAAGTTTGCATGCAACACGATGGAAACAAAAGTGGTCGAACATATAAAGTTTTAAAACCCTTAAACTTACCCGTTAAACTTGTTTGTGCCATAATCAAGCAAAGAAAAACTGCCTCAAATTGCAACAAAAAAATATATATATGAATACATATTTCATGCAAACATTCCCTGAGAAATATTCTAACTTTATAGGCATGAGCAAAACTTACCTTTTTTAAATGAGAAAACAAACTATTCCTTTCAACAACAAAAAAGAAAAAAAAAAAAAAAAAGGGTTAATCCGAACGGGTTTCTATGGCGTTTATTGCAACAAACAGGGAGGAACGGAAATCCACAGATTGGAAAGAGCGCAACAACTTTCGGATATGAGTCTTCCTTCTCTCCGCCTGCGACTGGAGCCACATTCTGCCCCCGCTGGAGCTCTAACAAGTAGATAGGAATACATGTGCGGTGGGTGGAAGCGGGGAGAAGGGGAGGGGTGCACCGGGGTAAAGGAGATTTATTTTTATCAACGACGCTGATTTAAATTGTCATTGTAAAATAGATATAATTTAATAAAGTCAAAACATACTCAGTAATGTACTTCACCCTATTAGTGTGTGTGTTTATGCCCTTTAATCCCGGAAATAGCCGTGCACACACCCCTATGAAATCCGCACTTGGTATCGCCCACGGCTGCCTCTCATTCCATTCCTCCCGACTCTGCTGGTCTGGAACTCTGCCGCATTCATTTTGGAAGTCGGCAGAGAGAAATAGTACCGGCGTCATGAATTAAAAGCCAGCTCAGGAAAAAATTATAGTTTTTCAGATGTAGGGCAGTTTATTTTTTTATGTTTGCCCAGCACTCTACAACTGGGTTTCTTTTCATCATGCCCTTTTTTTGACTGGGACCATTATGAAACCCTGTAATAAATCTTTTAACAAGGATAAAGGAAGGATACCAAGTCCCCTTTATAAAATGCCCAATCATATTATATCATAAGACATCAAATTATCATAATGTAGGCTGCTGTAAGATGACTTTGAACTTAATGAGATGGACACATTTAAACAGCCTATATATAGGCTTTAATATTGTAGCAGGGTAAGTGAGTTGTGTTGGATCAAAGTCAAATTGGCTTTAAATCAAATGTCAGTTAAATTAAGTGCTGTTAAATAGGGTCAATTGAAAGACTAGAATACACAATAATATGCACATCATGTCTACTATTACTGTTTGGTTTGTTTCAGAATCAGGTTGATTGCAAAGTACGCTTCACATGCAAGGAGTTTGTACCTTGGTGCAAAACAATAAATATACTAAAAAGAAAAAGCAAAACTACATAAGTCAAGAATCATGAATATCAAATAGGAGAAATACTATACAATTTGTGAAAGGGACCGAACTTGTAAAAGTTTACAGTTTTGTACCTTAGTACAACATCAAGGCTGGCGAATCATTGGTGGGGCTGGAATAAAGAAGCACTTGAAGACTGTGTTTTTGTGCTTCTAATTAAAAGCTGTAGTAAGGCAGCAAGCAGTAGGGAAGCTAGGAATGTGGGAATCCAAGAGGATGCTGTGATATTAAAGTGCCGTCAACCTTACATAAGAAGGAAGAAAGGAAGGCTCTGAGTGGACACCCACTGAGCCACGATAACAAATGAACACATGCCTCATCTCCATGTTTATTAAGATAAAGTCCTTGTATACGGGACCCTTATGTTTCTCCCTAAAGCCCTGTCCTCCCCCTTCATGATGTCAGCCATTGGTTTTTAAAAGTGGGGAGCGCCCCCTCTTAGTTGACATGGTGACCTGTAATTAGTGCTCGGGGGGCCCAGACTCTGCTCAAAACTGCTTGTCAGAGAGAGAAATGGAGTGCCGAACATGAAAAGGGGCACGGAAGTGTGCCTGGTCAAGTCATGCTGAACCCCCTCCGGCCCAGAGTGCACACACGGCTTTGAAGTGACATCAGAAAGGGACCTGGGAACAACAAAGCTTTACCAAGAGGCTAAAATCTTTAACAAAAAGAAAGAAACTGCACTCCAAAATCAATGGATCAGACAGCGAGCTGATCAGCTTACAGTCATGTTTTAAGCTGAGAAAATAGTGAAAATGAAAATGTCATTTGGTGGATAATTGGGAATGGCATATAGTTAACGCAACACATTCAAAACATTGTCATTCATAATTTTGGATATCTGAGCAAGTTTTCCTCCGCTCTCACTCTTTGTCCCCTAAATCATCCAAAAAAAACTTTTCCTAACACAACCCAAAACCACTGTAACGAATGCCACTCCAAATATGGCACATGTGGCATGTTGTACAGCGTACATCCCCCCCGCCCCCATCTTCCTCCCTCTCATACCGCAGAGTGCTTCCAGCCTTTTGTCTGCATCTCCCCGGTCTTGATTTGATTACTTGTCTCTGGCCGGTGGTGGAGGTGCAGCGGGGAGCAGGTTGGGCTTTTGGTTGTGGCAGTATCTGACTAATTGAAATAACTCCCTCTGTGTTTCTGTCTCCCCCAGGGGAAGATGAGTAGCCCCCACCCCCCCACTCCCATCGCCAGACTTCAGTCATCATGGAGAGTCCTTGCCATTAGCCCTTCCCTTAGCTTAATGTGACACATGGAGCTATTACCCAAACCCCCCAAAGGGAGGTAAAAACAACCCTTTTTCTGTTTTGCTGCACTGTGACACTAAATGATAAAAACACAGATGTGGGTAAAAACCATTTATGTACAATAGCTGTGAACAACCACAGAGGAAATATTCTATGTTACACAGCAGCAAGAATTTTGTGGAGCAGCACCTTAGAAATCTTACATATTATTCAATAAAAACATATAGATGAGCAAGCAGCGAATATATATCGTCCAGGTGACTTATGTGGACACCCAAACATTATACAAAAATATATTTTTTGGGAATGTTTTATTGCAAAA
This sequence comes from Anoplopoma fimbria, assembly GCF_027596085.1. NCBI lineage: Eukaryota > Metazoa > Chordata > Actinopteri > Perciformes > Anoplopomatidae > Anoplopoma > Anoplopoma fimbria. The sequence continues at coordinate 6,222,733 of NC_072463.1, read as the reverse complement.
AACATTGATATGCTGCTATAACAGCATGCTCTGTTCTGGTTTTGGCTTTTTTTGGAAGATTTTGAAACCTGAGAACAGGGATCAGAATGAGGACGTTGCAACCTTTGCAACCTGCCATTTATTCAGTTCAAACCTTATTGTACTTTGTCGAGAATTATGGTATCTGGAAGGTGTTGTTGGAAGAAAATGCATTCCTCAGATTTACTGGAAACTGTATTATGTTTGCACACTACAACAGTTATGTATATCTGAACTTGATGACCCTGAACTTCTACATTTTTATTTCTTAGCTTTCAAGAGAATGCATGTAAATTGCTGCAGTTTAAATCTGACAACAATCATGTTTTTTTTAATCTCCTTGGAGCTTGGACGGGAAGTCTAAGATGCCGTGCGTTCAGTCAAAAGCTCGGCAGATGTTGTCTAACTGCTCTCATTTGGTCGCTCTGTTAAGAATACATACCAATCTTACTGAGCAATGTCGGGTCAAGAGAGGTGGAAGCTCAAACCGTACTACAGTATCTGTGTGATATTGATGGTCGTGTTGATTTTCTGTAGTTTCTTTGAATGAGTTTGAATGTAGATCCATTCAGAGGCCATTAGGGCAGATGGCTGGTCTGTTGCATGATTCAATATTCTCACCCCTGAGGGAAATATCTGGGAAATAGGGAAAGGGTATCTGCTTGGAAGGATGAATTACAAAGTGTTATAGTGAGGGGAAGACTTAGGTACACTCAAGAGTACAGTAATTCTATCTGAGAGCAATAATGAAACAGGTCACTTAAAACCTTTTAGAATGCAATATTGTCAGGAAAGTGCAGGTCGTAATTCTGAAGCCCTGGCGCGCTATAAAGCTAGTTGAAGAACAGTACTGATGAAGATCCCCGCAGGCAGGCAGATAGATGAGGGCATTGATCTAAGTTATTGTGCCAGAGCCCTCTTCACATACCGTCTGAGAATCCATTAATTTCTCTGTGGCACCAAGAAATGGGATAGTAAGCAGAAATAATGGAGCAGAGATTAGACAGCTTGTTCTATTGTCTAATTATTATACGCACAAAACTGTCACGATGAAGCTTTTGATAACAAATGTTAGTCACTTACTGAGAATTTTCCCCATTTTCCCTCTAGATTTGAACGTTGTTTGTTCTCATTCACCAACAGCACTTGTAATTATATATATTTTTTTTTTCTGTCTCATTGTTTGGCTGAAACAATTGCGGCTGTATTTGCTGACACAAAAGGGCCGAGCATCATACGCACATCTGCACAGTCACCAGCTCGTTTCTCTCAATGCACAGGCAGCAAGAGAGAGAGAGAGAGAGAGAGAGAGAGAGAGAGAGAGAGAGAGGGAGGAAAACATAAACAAAGGAAGAGAGGACGGCGGGGTGGAGGAGTGTGAGTCACCAGATGGTACAGTGAAAAGAATACACAATGGTAACACTACACTGGCTTCATTCACCGTGTTTATGTAAGACTATACCGCAATAGTATACGCGGATCAGATGCCCAATGTAGCATTACGTTGTTATCACTGGCTCGGGACGTCATCTGATAAAAAACATCCCTTTAATGCGGTTTAATGGACATAGTACTTTATTTACATATATACAGAGATACATATTGGCATTAAGAATTGGAGGTCAGTGGGTTTAGGGGATATTTTTAATCTCTTAAAAGGAAAAAAAAAAAAAGCCTTAAAGGATAATTCTGGTTTATCACCATTTGGGTCTAATGTTTGTTTCTTTTCCTACCATTGGTCATGATAATGTTGCATTCACCACAGTAAATGCTACAGTGAGATCTGTTAACACAAAGCTAAAATTAAGTCCAATGGGGCGAGAAACGCTAGCAGTCAGATGATCAGACAAGATGTTAACAAGCCAGCAGTTTATCCAAATCATCTTAACAACATCTATTTGAAGGTAAAAGAGAAAGGGAACAATCTAATAATCTGTTATTCCTTAGAAAAAGCATGCATGAGCACAGTTACAGTTGGAACAGAGAGCAGGAGGTCAATCTGTAAAGGCACGTTTCAAACATTTAACTGTTTCATACCTGTCTTTTCATAAAGATTCTTGTGAAGAAGAAAAGAAGGAATGCAAATTCAGTTTTATCAGTATACAGTATGCATATTGACCAGTAGAGTTGCGGAATACAGCTAAGTCAGAATTTCTTTTATGTAGGCTTAATTCCAATTTTATTTTATTTTTCATTGGTCTTTATGATGATTGGTCTAAAATGTTGAGACATGACACTAAAGTTTTCTGTCCATATTCCACCAAAGTACTGGATGAAACAATCTAAACACATTGGGATAAAACAATCATTATTTTGTCAGCATCCAACTCACTAATAAAAAAGAGACACATGCTTACGCCGTTTTCAGGCGCTCTTTAGTACATTGTCCTCATACAGACGCCACACTTTTGCAGACTGTCATCACTGAGAATCATCTGTGAGTGTTTCATCTCAATATGTGCCCTGAAGTGAGAAATATGAGCCAGGATAGATCACACAGTATATGTCTTGTGTGTGTGTGTGTGTGTGTGTGTGTGTGTGTGTGTGTGTGTGTGTGTGTGTGTGTGTGTGTGTGTGTGTGTGTGTGTGTGTGTGTGTGTGTGTGTGTGTGTGTGTGTGTGTGTGTGTGTGTGTGTATGTTTTGGGTGCAAAGGCATGTTGCTTTGTTTTGAAATGCCGTCCACGTGGCTAATGTAGCAACACGGGGTCGTGCTAGGAGCTGTGAGTCAATACGGGCCAGATCCAAGCACCAGCTGTCATACCTGGCACTTTGTCAGCTCTGCTCATAGAGTCAGGTCCATTTAAAAGAACATCGCTACATGTTCTTCATTCAAGGAAATCACATCTTTACTGACTGAAGTGAAACTTTGGTTGCTTGTTCTTGCACTACATTTCCCAGAGATTTGTTTGTACGATTGGATTCTAACAAACACTTTGATTACATTTCCATCCTCATAAAATATTTAAAATTAGATTTGAAAAAAATATTGCAGCCTGCAGTGTTTACAGACATTTTTTCTGGCTTCTTCACAGTCTTAGTCAGAACACTGTTGTTTGCTTGTTTCCACCACAACCAACGGTTCAGTGCTGTTCAGATCAACCAAAACAGCAGCAGAAATCCACTCAAACTGAAGTAATGGACAAAATGTACTATTTTTGTAGATTTTTTAATCCAATTTTTCAAAGCCTTTATCCAGTCTGTGGTTGTAAGAAGAATCTGGCAATTATAAGATCTTAAGATGCTCACTTAAACTTCTAAAAGTGCATTTGACAAACTTTTTGTACCATTTGCATTTATTTTTGCACCGCTGTTCATTTTGTCAGACTAGGTGTCATAATCTCAGATCTCAAACAATCAAACTTTTATTGGAACTTCCCTTGGCACTGGGCATCCCTATCGTAAAGATCACTGACTGGTATATGTGCTAAATTATTAATTGCAGGTATTGAATGCAATTCTGAGTATTGCATGATGGGTAGATTTATATGTGTTTTGCCCATGTGTGGCCTCTCTGACCGCGAAGCGATCAGGACAGGAGAGTATCGAGCTACTGAGATGGATGTCTAATGGACCTTTTTATAACAATCGTAAACAATTATTGATTCTCTCCGCCTGTCAGTGCGGGGTTCAACTTTAGTGTGATTAGCCAGAGCCGGAGATCAAGGACTTGATGCTGGTCCGTTACAGCTGGTCTTTGTGCCTTTGAGCAAGGTCAGTGGTTTGGTCCTCTGGCTAAATTCAAGCTGAGGTTAAGGCCACAAGAAGATTTCCACTTCTGCTTGGGTTGACAATAAATTTCCTCCATGTCAATATGTGTCCTTGCAGCATGTATTTGTTGTAGGAGTGTATTGAACAGAAGAATGAAAATAGCACACGACTGAACTATGAGATCCTCACACCTGGGCGGCTGTACAGGTCCTGACGTGCTATTAATAACCACCACATTTTAATAGAATGTGTTGTCTGGCAGTCAAGGTTAAAGTGTGTCAGTGAAAAAGCTCCTGAGCAAGCAGTTGCCTTGTAACTGATGTTGTGTGCTCAAACACGGAACACCTTGAAAACCAGCCTTTTTTTCTCTCTCAGCTAACGTTACCTAAGACACGGGCGATTAGCTGCTCTCTGTGAGACGAGACCTGATTGTTATACTTCCCAAGCTGAGCAGCACATCCGGAGTCCATTAACGTGAACTAAGATGTTTACTTTTCGGTGAAATCAGCAGCTTTCAGTCAGCGGGGGTTATTGTCTCGTCCCAAATTACAGGTCACCGGTTGTTCCCGAGTCATAAATCACCTTGTCCAACATCTCGCACCGGGATTGTCACAGCGGGGGATTAGAATATCTGTTGTTGGTGTGTATCAGGGATTAGTGTTGATTGTGATCGCTGATCCCTTCCCGGCCGTGGAGGTCACAGAGCCAGAGGCCGAGCAGAGGCAACAAAACAAACATCCCCCCCCCCCCCACGCAACCCATTCATCTCCTCCCCACCCCCACTGCATGGAATGTGCATGTATGTTTGCTCCGGGTTCCCCATTGTTAACTCTCAGGATCTGCTCCACAAATGTTGCACTAACGCTAATGTAACATCCCAAAGGATAAATGTCAACACACGCAGGTTAATGTTCCAGTTCCTGCATGCTGAACACAGGTAGGTCAGTACGGCTCTGTGGTATGTCCCGAATACTGAAGCGTGACCCCCCCGCCCTCCTCTTACGACTGCAATAAAAACATTCTCTAAATATGTGAGTTGGGGGTTGAGTGCAAAGTGAGTGGGGGGACAGAAAGACTGAAATATACACCTTAACAGCAACACCAGTATTTTGGGTTACAAATTTGAAAACCCTGTCCAGAATTTTTGACGTTGCTCATCAAAGCCTGGCATGGCTCAGAAGGCATTTGTTTAGGTTATCAGATGGAGCGATCAAGACCAAAACAATGATACAGGTGACCGGATAATCCAACGCCCCGAGCCAAGAACTGTGGAAATAAGTAAACACAAAAGATTTAGGTTGTCTGATGCTCATAAATGTAAATAAATCTGTAAAGTAGCATAAATGAATGTGTGTTGGTCACTTGAGTGTAACAGAGCAAACTGTAAACACAACACGGAAATTGATTCATTTTCTAAAAGTGATACCGTGTACTTGTTATGGCAAACAGTTTACGCACCACACTTGGAAATGAGGGTTCAAAAAGTGTTCCTTCTGAAGGGCTGAGGTTCTTCCTAAAAGAAATTGCTTCTGAGGAACTCTATTTTAAATCTAGAACCCACCCAGGGTTCTAGATGACCCTTGGAATATAAATGGGTTGGAAGGTGGAAATGTTCTGGATAAAACTTCCAGAGTGGGCTCTAGTTGGAACCATCACACCATAGAAGGGATCTCTGTAGAACCTTTCATTGGGGGTTCTGGTTGGAACCTTTAACAGGTGGGTTCTTGAACCATCTGAAAAAGTTCCAGGTGGAACCTCCTATTGGGATAAGACGAAAAACCCTATATGGTTCTAGTTAGCACTAGAGTAGAGCTGACATGAAAACATTATGATTCATTTGGAGTCGAGTTTCTGTCCACCACGTTCAAAGTAGGTTTAATATTCTTTATTAAACTACTTTTCCTGAGGTAAATATCTGCGTCTTTAGCAACTGAAATACTCAACTTTGCTCACCTACTAGTTGCTAACTTTATCTGTTTTCTATTCGGTGTATATTGGGATATCTGAGTGTTTTTTGCTGGAAAGAGATGGAAACTATGCTAATGAGAGCAGTGAGACTGAACCACACAAATATTAAAGTTTGGGGACGAAAAAGATAAATAAGAAGCTGCAAGATGTTAAAACGTTGTGAGGCTGAGGGGAACTGCTGAGTCAGATGACAGTTCTCTGTGCTTGCATATATAATGATAGGTACAGTAGTTTAAAATTAAAGGGTGAAATATGTGTTAATCTGAATCTTAACTCACTCATATTTCAGGCCAAAACCATTTCACTGACTAATCTTTATGCCATTTCTGACGTTTGGCCTTAAGTGGTTATATTTAACAATTTCTTTATGTTTTCCTGGTGAAGATGCAGAATTAAGATGACATTGATCTGAATCACATGTGTTCAGATCAAAAAAGAAAAGAACAGACTGTGTACTTGTTTCTGTTCACATTACTCTTCAACATCTGATCAGATCTGCTCTGCTGTGAATCTGTCTCCTTTCGCTTGAGCAGAAGGCGCTGGGGTCACGGCTGGGGTCACGGCTGGGGTACAACGACGGAAGATGCCTCGTAGGGCACAACATCCTTGAGCATGGTGGCTTTTATTATCTGTGCTGAGTCTAAATCCGAGTCCTTGACTGTATCCTGTAAACTAAACGCTTTAGTATAACACAATCTACGCTGGAGGACAAAACAGGATAAAAGAGAGGACACGTTGCTGTTGTAAACAGACAAAGAGGCTGCAGACAGAATACCGTGTTGTGTTAAGGAAAAGGAAAAAGGTTAAAGGCAAATATTTGCCCTCACAGGAGAAGTGTTTGGGTTTCGGGCACCCCGTCCAAAGTCCAGAAACCTAAAACTCTCTCTGCCAGACGAAACTGAAACACACAACACCAGCCAGTGTAAACATAAACCCAAAGTGAGAAGTCTGACCCCACAGGTATTGTTTGACCTTGGATTCCTTTACATGTGTGTCATTTTTTTTTTTGTTGCTAGAATGTGGAAAGATTATGACGGTTGAACTGTCTGCACGGAGGATTATAGATCCTGTTGACGCACGTCGTCAAGGCTGGGAAAGCTTGCCAACGATGCGATGGAGGGGCCGATATAGATGGGACTCGCTGTCCTCCCACATGTTCGACTCCCTGTGTGTTGTGTCTCCGCAGGCAGAGATAGCGGCAGTGCCAGCTGGATTAAGTTTTCTGAGAGGAGCTCTGTGTGGGGGTGTGTGAAGTTTTCAAGGATTAGACAATAAATCGGCACAATTACTGATACAAGAAAAACTCTTAAGTCCTGGTGTTAATACCACCACTGATGTATTTATATAACAGCTCTACTTGTCATGTTTATGTGACACCTAAGTGGAAATATTTGTGCTTTTAATTCTCAGACTGTGCTATTCTTAGAGGTCCTGGATTCACGACTCTATATGAATCTTTTATTACATTCTGTATTGCCTGAACAGAACAGTAGCATAGTAGAGTATAATAGTGCACATACAGTAGTATCAGCATTTTTAAAGTCCTCAATTGGCCATCTGCTAAGCACTGTTACTGTTCCCATGCCTGTCAAGCTTTTTGTTATTGCATGACAAAGATTACAGTAAAAAACAGTTTGCAGATTTACCTTTGACATTCTTGGATTTTAGTCAGATGATGAAACCGACTTCTTATCTCTAACTGGTGATCTGTGATTCTGCAAGGTGTACTGTTGTTAGAAGATGTATCAGTCAGCATCCAGATAATGATTCATGCAAAAGGTATGAAGGTTAATTGTGATATAATAAGTATGAGGAAATAAAGTGTATAATCTGATTTTGTTCAAACATAACCCATAAATTTAGATATTTGTTTCATACTTTAACAGTTTGTTACCTTTAAGCCCAATAAAGGGAAAAGGCTTTGAGGATGACGACTATAACTGGTGTGTTTTGGTAAACGTAAAGGGTTTTGTTGTCTCGGGTTGCTGCAGTGTAAATGTAACCTTAATTCAATAAAGAGCAGGATTACGCTGTGCTGTTATGGTTTCAGTTTGAAACGTGGACCCAAATGCAAAACACCAGGCAGGTAAAATGAACAAACGTAAGCTTAAGTAACGAAATGCTGGTAACATAAAATGTACAAAGTATAAAGGATAAAACACTTTAAACACTGAAAGGAGGAGGGTAAGGAGTTTGGTAAGGAAATATAATAAAAACAGTAAATTACTGAAAATGATAATGTCTGCACTATATGCATAATGCTATGCAAATTACAGTAACTAACTGTAAAGATGTTTTTTTTTAGGTTTAGTGGACATTTAGTGGTATTTAACAGTAAAGGCTAACAGTAGATGTATTGAGCGGAGGGTCCGTCCTGTTCTGTCTGCATCATGCGCTCACACAAAGGCTCAATGTTTGCATCGTATGCATCCCTCTAAAAACGTCCCGCCCCGTCCAGAGAGAAGCTAAGAATAGCAGCCTGGGTGAAATGTTTCAAGGCCCTCTGGGTAGTTTGTCCTGCTGTGCGCTCCCTGTTAAAGGTTTAGAGGTTTGTACATTTTTTTCCCTGAAACAGCAATAATGTGAGGAACACTGTGTAGGACATAAAAAAAGGACAACAAGAAGGACCAAAGAGGTGAACGAGTACAAATGTTGTTTCATACTTTAATTAACATCAAAATGCATTTTCAGATTGATTTCCTTCCTTCCAGGCAGGCATTGTTTTCTGTTTATGAATAGTTAGCATGATATTATATTTCAAACTTCATTAAGTAAAGTAATTGATTTAAGTCAACATTATTCTGCTTTCAGTCGTAAAAGTGTACTTCTTTGTGTGTACAAGGGCTCCAATAGGTCACTAGAATATAGAATAAGAAAAGAAAATGTAATAAACAAATCAAATAAAGATGATTTAATTCTACATATCACGAGAGAAAAGGAAATTGTGAGTATCTCCAAGTTGATTTCCAGTCTGTGTTGAAATAAAAACTTGGAATCAATGGCTGCCTGTAATTAGGGGAATCTTAAAAAAGATTACGATATTTGTAGTATATTGTGATTTCAAGTCGATGGTGTTTCAGCAGCAAGCGAGACCTTGTACAGCAGTTCTTCTCGTCGATTTAAAATGAATGAGTGTAAACATGCGAATAGAACAGTATGATCCTGAGGGAAATGATATATCATCGCTAGTTAAGACTGCTCATCACTACTTTTAAACACATTACAACTCAACATTAAATAGATGCAAATAGCAGAAAATGACAACAATGTACAACAAAACCATTACCATAATTAATTACATTTCTCACACGCAAATTCACAGTTAAGTATTGCCGTAAAATTAATAAATCTTATTACAGCTGCGTTCCACTCGCTGGTTCATGCCTTAGAGATAATTGGAATGGGTCCACTGTGGATTTAATATATTACACCTTTTTACTGCCATGTGACAAGTCAAAACTAGATCTAACTTTTATTGTTAGTTGATTCTCTTCCACAGAACATTTAGTGGATTTCACATTTCACCAGGAATTTCCTGTGGAGTACCACTTAGTGAATAAATTGAAGTATTGTCTCGCCCGAGGACACATGATGCTTGTTTCAGACACCGGGTCATCCGCTGTCTCTGACTGAACACTTAACTCGTTACAGTCGGTAACTGTAAAGGCAATGTGACATTGACAGAGTGCAGGTTCATTCATATCTGACATCAGGGCGTGGTGGTGGGGGTCAACGTTTACTCTGTGGGCCCCCCACTGTCAGTCAATTACATCACCATCTGATTACATCATCTCCCACTGGGACTGGTGAGACATCCCAGCGTCTCCTCATGATTGGTCTTCTGTTTCTAGCGTCCTGTCCAAGCTGCCGTTAGATAAACTGTGGAGCTATTGTGAAGAGGCAAAGAACTCAGCCATTGTTGTGGTCTCTTTGTCTGTATCTGTAACTCCCACTGTCTCCGTTAAAATTCGACATCACTGCAAGAGGGTTCAGTCAAAGTTAGCGGGTTCACTTAGAGAGTAATCTTAAGATTGACTGAAGCGATGAAATACAATAGTGGTAAAAGTAGCCCAGCTTTGATCATGTGTCTCACATAGTTTTGAGTCTGTTTTTACCCTCCAGGTAAGGTTTCTACGTACTTAAGTGGGAGGTAATGAGCTCAAATCCTCCCCCGAAGTGTTTTGCAACGGTGACGTACGGGTTACTGAGCATCATTAACGTCATTATCAGTGAAGCGGGTTTTTATTTATGCTTGTTAGTTTTGAAAGGTGCTTAGATGTCGTGTCAGACAGCGTTAACGTTCTGATGTTTAGCAGGGTGTGCTGTTGTGCAGGTGGTTTGCAGGTATTTGGATCATAAGCCAAAGAAAGGTACAAATTAAAATGTTTCATGGCAATGGAATATTTACGATATTTATGATCTCAAAATATCACGGTGGCTCTAAGGGATCTTTTAGGGGATCATCAAAGTCGGTAGGCTTCATCCTCTGGGGATCATGAACGTCTGAGCAAAATTTCTAGATGTTGAGATATTTCAATCTTGATCAAGACACTAGCATGGCTGTAAAAACATCAGTGAGCCACACCGTTGCACTGGGTCACATGTTCTTTCAGTCATTTCAATCATTTATTTTGAGTAAATCACACATACACTGTTTTACTGAATAGTGCATCACTTTGTAATTTTAATGTTATATTCTGTTTTTAGGTTGACTTTGTAGCACCTGTCTAGGGAGTACAAATGAAAAATAGCCTCTTGGCTAACTCTGGCATTTACAGAAATGTTTAATTAATGTACACTGTCCCTACCAAATAAACCATGAAAAAATAAAAATACTGCTGTAAATACTCACTAGTTCAGCAAATGTGTATTATTCTGCAGCTCAAAAAAGTCCCTAAAAAATTGTTCCATTTATTAGTGTTTGAGTAATCTTTTCTGAAAAACACAGCTGCCATCTTTTAGGACACTTTTTAGCCTTTAAAAAAATAAATATATACTTGTTATCGTTCTTTATAGATTAGCGTCTTCAGCATGAACAAATGTGCTTTAAGTAGTGTGCTATAGGCAGAGTAAGGAGGTCAGAAAGTATTGGGAGACGGACTTTGTTTGGGGACACCAAGCTTGACTTTTAAACACATGACAACACTGTAACATTAAGGTTAATTTCACCAGCGCTCTATAAAAGAAGTCTAGATCCCAGAGTTTGTCCCACCCTGGCTATGATACATTTTTATTATAATTAGAATAAAGATGGGTTTTTCCGATTTTGTCACAACATCTAAAGCCCATATTATCAGACCAAACAATGAAAAGGGCATTTTTGTAGGAACAGAATGAAGCATAAACAGGCACTTTGTATGCATCGAGTCAGACTGGAACTCCACTGCACTAATTGTGAGATTGCAGAGTTAAATTATTCTGCTTGGAGCGGTTCAACAGCTTTGTCTATTTGAACGGAATATTTTAGAGCTGCCTACATTGAAGTTTTCTGAATTGAACTAACTAACATAACTTTCTTTGTTATTCTCTTCCGTAAGGATTGTCTGTTTTGTCGGCTTGACATTTTTGAGCAAATATAAAACCATAATTCATCATCCTGTTTTTGTCCTTCAATTTGTTTTATACGCTCCAGTGTGGGCAGATAATTGTGTTCATAACATTTGCAGTAAATGTCATCAAACAATGAAACTACTACAATCGGGGAAATCGCTTTTTAAATTATTCATAGTCAGCTTTCAGAAGCCTCTTTAGCCCTTTTGGAAAAACAAAATGGTGGAGACGCAGGAAGGTGGGACAGCACAGTTTTCTTTGTTCCAGATGGTGTGCGTCTCTACGTGGGATGATGTTGTCCTCGGTTCTCATTTCACCTTTCATTACCCTCACAAATAGAAATCCCGGATAAATCTACATTTTCCATCACCGGATGCCTCTATTAGAACAAAAGAAAAACTGGAGCTAATGATTGGAAAAGATTGCTTGTTCATTCATTTAGAGACTCTCTCACACACACACACACACACACACACACTGGGTCATAGAGAGTTTGTGATGGTCCTGTTCTGTCTTGTGGTTTCATCATTGGTTTTGATCTTTATTTGCAGCTTTTCTTCACGTAAAACACGTTTTGATGTTTGTTTAAAGTGCCTCAGAAACAAATCCGAAGTTCATTTTCCATGCCATTGATCTAACCCTCATTTCTACCCCCGTTGACTCAAATTTCCCTAAAGGCCTGTTTGAAAGAAACTCAATGTCACGTCACATCCAAAGACCTTTCACATCGATCGTCTTGATCTCTCAGAGGTTTTGTGCAACAGGCTTCAGAAGACGAGAGAGGAGACGCTCATGACAGCAGAGAGCGATTAAGAAACTCATGATTGGAAGTTTCCTGGCTGCGACTCAGACTCAATGAGCAAAGTGAAGAGTTATGATCCTCCCGGTGAATGAAATGAGCATTACGTGACTCATGTTTTGTGACTCTGCCTCCATAAGTGAAGCCAGCAGGAGGCCTCGCCCGGCACAGCAGCGGCTTGTCTCTCTGTCTAAACAACATTTGTAACACACTGTACGTCAACCACAAACTGCTTATGTTTTTAAATCCATCAGGAAGACATATTGTCGTCCTGCAGATTAGCTCCAACTTTCCAATAACTCCTCAGGAAGGAAATGTCTTGTAGTCTTTTGATAGGATATGTTACATATTCATATAACAAATAGCTTGAAATTAAGCATGTATCCACAGAGGATATTTAGAAACTTTTTTACTATACAGTCCAAGTTACATCCTGATTTGAGTATCATGTAAATAATGGTCAATAACTCTCAAACTCAATTTCCCTCTTAAAGGGACAGTTTTGCATTTATGGGGATCTATTGATAGAAATCGAATATAATATTATTAAGTCTGTTTTCTTTAGAGTATAATCACCTGATACTAAGACTCGTCGTGTTTTCATTAGCTTAGAATGAGACATTCATACCCAATCATGTTTCTTGCCATCTGTTGAAAATAAGTCCATTATGCACTCTCCTTTTAGCTCAGTTTTGGTCTCCACCACCTCCTGAGGGGAACATCTGACTCTTTAGCTGCTAAGTGCTCCACTACGATCACCAGCTAGTGGCTAACTTTCTCTTTTTTTAATCTTTTTTTTTTCTTTTATGAAAATGATGCTAATGGTGAGACTGGAAAGTTAAAAGATGTCTCAAAGGTCATAGGTGAACTGCTGAGTTGTGTTCGAAATATTGGTGGATTCATCACTTTTAATGGCCCATTTCAAATACATGTTGTTGTTGGATCCATAGTTAATATAAAAATATTGATTATAGCAGCTGTAAAGATAGGAAAAACATCAACTCAGTTCCAGTCAAAGAAAGAGAGAAGAATAAAAATAGCAGACATAAATCAACAAACACAAATAATAATACACATGAATGTGAAAATGTGAATATATATTTTATCATCTCTATGTGTTCATCTTGTGCTTTATTGAAGCGATATCTGACATGTAGAAAATTATTTTCTGTGGCTGCAGCATAGAACAATTCAACAAATTCTTAATGTCTCTCTCGCATCATTTTTACATATTTCCTTTGATTAAATCAAACATATTTAGTCACTTTACAGACTAAAAGTTCTGTTTCTGAACAGCAGGAGTGCAGATGTGAAAACACAATCAACTACTCAAGAAAAAAATAATGTGTATATCAAGAAGCTTAGTGCCTTTTTTAGAGCACTTATCGCAGGCATTTCGACTTTCTAATAGTCCCAAAATGGAGTTCATTACTGTTGTAAATCCTCTCCTTTCCCATTAAAACAAGTCTAAACTCTGGGACAACCCTGGCACACGACTGAGTTATGATGAAGCAAAAACACTAGAGCAAGGTCCTTGTTACAAAATAGAAAAAAACACACCTGAGGGGACATTCCCCGTACGTGATTAAACAGCATCCTGGCGTTGAGTCAGCACTGCAGGCTTGTCGGGTGTTTATCGCCCAAACTGGAATTCCTGACTTTTGATTGGCTCTCCCCGTTATTTTCCCCCGGTGACGCTGCTTTGAGTGTCCATCCTCTGACTTAATATCAACATGACAAGACATGAGAAGACATATTCTTCTTTCCACTTAACTTGAATCAGTTATTCCTGCGTGGTATGACGTTTATGGTGATAAGGATGTTTACCCGCCTTGCTCATGCTGATCAATCCTGCTTCTTAAGCAACCATCTCCACACACCACACGCCCCAGTTTTAATGTGTGGCAGGCCGTAATTACAGTCCTGGTAACTGTTTATTTCATTTTAAAGGCTTGTTTTTTTACAGCTTTCTCCTCCACTGTAAATGTGCTTTGGCAGGATGGTTGTTGGTCGGATACAAAGAGAATTTTGTGAGCTATTAATCCCCTGCAGGTCGGCCTGTTCCTCTGTCATCCACTAATGGGCTAATTAAGGACAACAGTAACCCGTGGGAGCGCCACCCACCTTGTGTGAGCCGCGCTGTGAACCTTACCTGTTGTCTATATCATGATGTCTGGTTCAAAGACTTTTCTGTTTTTTTATGTTAATGATGTGGAACAAACTGCTGGGTCCGGTTTCCAAAATAATCTGGTTTCATTATAAGCCAGTAGGAAACGATGATCTCAGTGTAAATGGGGTTAATTAATGTAAATGAGCAGCAGCTGAGGCTAAAGAGACTGGTTTTAAATACTGTTTATAAAATATAGAAACCTTTTTTTAATTTTACATATACAAACCATAGAAATATAATAAAATATATAATTATATAATTTATTTGTATCATATAAACGTATGTATCCATGAGGATTTCTTTTTTTTGAATTATGATTTGAGAATGAAATGCAAATCATGACTGAAGTTTTCCCTCTTAAATGTCCGAGTAATTAATGCTAGTTAGTAAAAACATTTCATTATGATTGGAAATAATAATTCTCTAAATGGGTTGATTTATGAACATTTACAGTAAATCACTGGCTACCAGTTGCATTACTTTTACAAAAAAATATATATATAAATTATAGTAAAATGACAGCTTTATACTGGGACTTCCCAGTAAGTTATGGCATCAAATTACTGTGATATAGCAGTATTTTGCTGTAGTGTTACTGCATTACAGTACAATACCAGTTAGATTATTATACAGTTTTGAAATCCCACAATGCCTTGGGCAGGTCAAACTCATATTTCCTGTGTAATAGTCTGCCCTCACCCAGTTCATGACACAATTGTGAGTACAGTATTATGAAATATCACATCTGAAGCCTATGAATTCAAGTGTCATTTATTGTGAAATATTACAGTTAAATCTGGTGAAATTCTGGAAATAATTTACAGTGCAAGCATCATTGTCACCAATTACTGATCATGCATACATTTGGTTAAATCATCTTTATTTTTGCAGTAATTTGTGTGACAATATCAAGAGACAGTAGGACTAGCACTCTGTGTATTTGGCATATACTCTTTATTTATTTTTTTTATCTCTAGAGTATCTGGTTATTGAATTACTTCAGTGGCAATTTTGGAAGTTTTTCCCCAAAAAGTTTTCATGCTGAATTGAACCAGAAGTTAATCCAAACAGCTGAGGTAACTTATTAAAGCACCTTGTCATTAGATAGGAGGACATAATATTGACTTGTGATTCGTCCCTCTGGGGGCCTGTTGTAGTTCCTCCTCTTTAAACACATTAGGTAATGATTAACTGGTGCCTTGTTTCCTCTCTGGGAGCCACTTCACCTCCGGCTGTCGCTGTGTGATCTCGTGCTGTGCGTTCAGCCCCCCCCACCTCCTCCTCCTCCTCCCACCATCAATATAATACTTCAGTGATCAAACCTTCAGCTTCAAAGCACCTGTAGACCAACTCCTCCCTCCAAACAACCACATTAGTCCGTCTGTCTCCACTGAAAACTGATTCTTACCAACTGCCAGGCCCTTTTTTCTACCAGTGAGTATTAATGAGAAGCTTTGATGTTTGAAAAAACAACTTAGCTACTATAACTTCTATCAACATGTTCTGAAAATCTACTTCCATGTATGTTTTAATTTACCTTGAACACATGTGGGAGACCATCCATTACAAATAAAAGTCATGCATTCAAATTACGAGTTAAACACATACAAGCAGTAAAATGTAAAAGTAAAGTATCACAATAAAATAACTTAATGTGATGTAAAGTGACATTTAGGTTTTAATATTGGATTTTCATGATTTCATATCAGTTAAAGAAGGCAAGGGAGGACAAAAAAGGTCAGACGGAATGAAAGATAGAAATGAAATGACCGGTAATGTTTGTTTGTATTTTACATAATTTCTATTTTATATTCTATTAATTGTAGGGGAAATAGTTGTGTTGAATTTATAGTTTCTTTCCAGAACAATCTCCTTAAAAGAGATAATTTGAGGTTATTTGTCCCTTATTTATTGCTGGACACATACATATTAATATATATATCTCTCTATATATATCTCTATATATATCTCTATATATATATTGATATATATATCTGTGTGTTAAGCTCATTTGCTATGCTCTGAATAAAAGACTAATGGTAATGTATGTAATGTAATGGTAATTAACTCTGTAATTGTAATTAATTGTAATTAATACATTTTAAGTTTTCCAATTAAACACTATCTCTTTTCCCGAAAATAAATTGGCAACCAGATTACATTGTTCTGTAGAGGAAGTTTGTTGTAGATTATTGTGACATTTCAGGCCCATGAATAATTAACCAGTTTAGCTACTGTTGCCTGTAATGGTTTCGTTTTTCAATCACTTCAGCTCAATATGTGGTAAAGAGTATTGTTTGTGTTCTCCAGGCAACACTAGTCGTCTAGTCTGCCTGTTTTTCTTCGGCCGGTCTGGCACCAAATCTGGGGGCCACAGGGTTCCGTAAACAATCCTCGCCTGTAGATATGTTTACAGCTTTCTTCATTGTATCCTTGCTTCTCCTGATAATCGGCCCGCAGGTCACAATGCCTGATCTGAAGTCGGCTAAGGTCATCCACTTCCTGCTAATTGTCAGTGAGATCAGTGTGGTCGTTGTGATAAACTGGGTCAGGAAACTGGTAGTGCTGGGAGTGCTGAGTGGAGGTGATGGCAACATGGGGACTGTGAATATGGTTGGGCCTGGAGGTGATAATGATGACTGTGGTGGAGATGGTGGTAATAGCATTGGGAATGTTGCTGGTTTTCTACACTTAAAAATAAACCGTGCAGCTGTTTTTATGGCTCAGTAACTTTATTTTTTTGGAGCAACAGAAAATAGGCTTTGAGTAACGGATGTGTCATGCTGTCCACTTTCTATTTCAGGGCTTTAACGGTGCAATTTTCTCCTCCTCAAAACGAAAGCCTGCTTTTAAATGGTAGTGTTATCCGCTAGTGGTCCGGATTGCTTGGCTAAATGAGGAAATTCCCCGTCTAAATGCAGAAGAAAACCACCTGCCTTTAACGATAAACACAGCCACAGGACAATAAGTGTAAACTGCAGACTGAGGGGGTAGAAAAGGACGGGATGTTATCCGACGGTCAAGGATAGGTCAGATTAAATCCATTTCAACCCGGGCTCAGGGACAAACCTGAATCAACTTTGCTATCTCATGGCTGAACTCCCGTCTCTGGGACCTCGCTGACTCTACAGACACATGAACGCATTACAAACAGCCCCTGGAACGATGCGTGGAATAAACACTGCTCCTAAACAGAACCAGATGTTCCTCCAGCTATGATCCGGCTCTGGGTTGGGCCGAATCCCCAGCGTCACAGAGGAAAACCAGCTCCAGCTTTAGGCCTTATCAAAACAGGTCTCTTCCTGTGCCTCGCAGGAGCAACTATTCCTATTCTGAGGCCCTTTTATTCCGCCATGTATGCATTTCATTTAGAGAATATTAATGCTATGAGCAACTGAAGTGGTGTCTTTGAAGTGACATGGTGACTATGAGGTCTGTTACTTCAGTAGAAGTGCGTAACTAGGCTTCCTTTAGCCTTTAAATGAGCCTGAGCTGTGGTCTTAAATTATTTTTTTACTTGGACCGGCATATTTGCTTAATGACAAACTCAGATTATAACCTACGCATGAATGAAAGATTGGAGACTAAGAGTCTACAACCAGTGAGGCACAGAGGTGCATTCAGCTAAATGCTAATAATAGCATGCTAACATGCTCATGATGCTAACAACTGAAACAGGAAGGATGTTTACAATATTCACCATCTTAGTTTAGCGTGCCAACATTTTCTAATTACCACTAAAAGACAAAGTATAACTGAGGCTGATGGGAAAGGCATGAGTTCTGCAGGTACTTGGTCATAAAGTATTTGACAAATAAATAAACATTTTGAGGCGCTAGAGGAAATGTAAAGGGATCATTAAAGTTATTTCAATCCATCATGAAGGAGACATGTATGCCTGAACTAAATTTCTTGTTAATAGATCCGATTCTGAGATATTTTAGTCGGAACCAAAGTTGAGCCCCGAACAAACTGTACCGAAAAGATTCACATGGCTAGCATGGCTAAAATCATGCGCAACCCTAATTATGTTATCCTTACAACATAAACTGCAGCAAAAATGAATTTAACTCAAGTCAGGTAAATCACTTAAGGTGAAAATTAATAAAAAATGCTGGAAAAAAAAGCAAACATGGCTTTACAGAAACTGTTTAGAGAGAACATGGGTGTATTTTTAAATGAACATATCTACATAGTTCCAAATGAATGAACACAGAAAGTATCTACAAAACTTTCACTGACAACATATATTTAACTTGTGCTTACTTATGATACTTAACTGAAGCATTATTTACAATTTTTATGTGTTTAGTCAACTCAAAGTAATTGGTTATGGTTTTCATATTAATTATTGAAACAATGAGTACACTTTATGGACTTGAAAAAACAGCAAATGTTTTCCAGGAAGAAAAAGTTTCCTTGTAGTATTTAAATGTTTCTGGGAGACAGGGTTGGTAGAAGTTCAAAGTTAAGATTGTCTTAAGGAGACAACAAGGCCCTTGATATTTCGCAACACTGTGAACCTGAGGCTCTAATGACAGTCCATAAATTTTGAGATGAAAACCTTGATGGCTGTTTTGGCAGGGCGAACATGCTTTTGTTGTAACTCAAAACTGGTGCTGGGGAAGTTTGGAGAGGCAACAACCTTGTGGGATTAGTCTCCATGGCCCATGTATATTTTCACTGAAAACAACAGATTTTCACATTCCACAGCATAATTTATTCATCTGACAAGCATTATGGTTTCAGGCTTTGCGTTATTAGATGATGCAAATTATTTTCCTCTTGGGTGGAATCTGGCTTTTTTTCTGTTCCAAGGATGAAGTTTTGAAAAAAAGCGAGCATCCAGTTTGTACGGACTTGACTGGATCCACCCTCGTTCTCTGGGAGGAAACCGCCTCCATTCCCTTCAAATTGAGATTTAGAGCCGCAGCTCCAATCCTGCTGTTACACAACCGGTGGGTTAGAAAGCAGCATACGCACTCGCTGATGTTAACTACATACGCAGCACTTTCCGCGGGTCAAACCTCAGCCTCCAAACCCACAGACTATCTATTAGACTCAAAACGAAGCTGTTCATTTGTGCTTGTGGTACAGAATTCCATTTGAGTTACAGTAAGAAAAAAATAAAAATGTAGCTTTGTCATTGTACAGTAAATTATGAATAATTAGGTCTCAATAAGAGAAAAAAACCCTGTGACTCATACATGTGGCTGTGTAGCAATCATGTTCATATTTTCTTTTTTCCGTTTATTATATTAATGCCACATGTACTTCTTATGGAATGGATAGATGGAAAAGATTTTTCCAAGTTCACATTTGTTCCTTGCATAGACTGTATTTAAAAAGTGGACGTTGTCACTGTGACATCACCAGTTGGTTTGTGGGATACAATTTTGAAGCCTTGAGTTTGGCATTTTTGGGTGTCGCCAATCTTGGTTTTTGGACGTCGCCATCTTGTTTTTTTGCAACCAGAAGTGACACGAGAGCGAGAACATTTTTACCAGACCAAACTGTAAAAGAGTTAAAGTTTTAAGACAGACTCCCAGACTGGACAACCTCTCAATCACAAGGTAGCCCCCCCCCTAAAGCACACCCTGCTTTATGGTCTATTTTACACTAAATAGACCATAATTTACTAAATGAGCATCATGCTGTATTGAAGAAGACTTCGAACTAGTGATTGAGACCATAAACTCATCTTTACAATGTTTACTGAGGCAATAAATCAAGTGAGAAGTAGAGTCATTTTGTAATAGATTTCTATGAAATCTGACTTCTTTTTGCAACCAGAGGAAAAGCTCCCTTATGGCCATTATAAAGACTGCAAGTTTAGAGCACTCCTGCATTGGCTTCACTTTTCAGACCCAGAGGTTGCTGCCTGGTCCTTCATCTCAAAGTCAATGGGTTCTTTGAAGGGTTCTTTGGTTAGATGCCTTAAATAAGGTTGAATGTTGAAGTTTTTACGTGTCTCTATCATTTTTACTTCTGGCGATTTGCATTTCAAAAATAATAAAAATGTTGTTAATTTGTAAAGATTATTTTGATGAACAAAAGGTTCAACAAAACATAGGTCTCATAAACATTTGTCTACCACAGAGCTTATTTTCGGCAATGATCAAAAATCATTGTTGGCATACAAATAGCTACGCTTTCCCCACTGGGGTGCTTGTCTTTAAGGTCTGTACAATGTGATTTGTGGTCGAATTTTATCAGTAAATAAACTGACTATTATCCAGCAATACCATATTTAGCCACACTGGCCTGCTGTACAGCACAGTTACCACGGCTGGTTTTCATCACACGGACTCAGTATTAAACTGACTTTTCTGAACTTGTTTGAAATGTAAGGAGGTTTCCAAACAAAGAGAGACGTCTGGATGACATGTGACAATTGTGCAGCTTTCAGAGTTTCCAGGAAGTTTGAAATTTGTTAGAAGTTTGACACCAAAAGAAATGCAAGGGAAGGAAGAAGTGTGGTTATGGTTACTGTGGGAAATTAGTTTTTTATGGCGAATCTTGTGTCAGATAGAGTCAAACAAGCCAAGCTGTAAGTGCAGTGAAGGAATGTGAACCTCCCTTAGTTGTCCTCCATTTGTCCTCACCATGTTCTCCTCTAATCGTTAAGAGACAGACCACCAATGACAACGCTGAAGTGAATTCATATAGCCGTGGCAGCGCTGATACTGTACATCGACCCACATCAAGAGGGGTCACGGGTTCGTTCCAAACCACAACCAATATGTCTGTCATCAACCTTGAGCTGAAAGGCCAGAATGCAAATGTGATGCCAAATAATTAGTCTTGTACAAATCCCACTGTGCTGTGATAAAGCTTCGACCAAACTAGTTGGTGTAGAAATGTTCAAATAACCCTCTATTATCGTTCCACCGCGCTGGCACGGAGCACAGAACAACAAAAATAACGAGTCGTTCATCTCATGCATCTGTCGTCCATGCTGAGGCTTTGATAGTTTCTGAGACGCCCGCAGAGAGAACCAGATTCCTTTTCTAAAATAGCCGGCTGTTAAAGTAGATGATGTGTTTAAATGTGCACTCTTTTGAGGAGACGCAGAAGTGGGAACTTCCCACACGTCATTTAAATGTGGGAATGCACATAAACATATGACATGGGTAAAAACAAAGTGGTCAGAAAAGGAAGATTTCCCTTTTTATATTTATTATTTATGTCAGAAGGATGTTTTTGAGTTGCATTTTCTCTACAGAGTTATTCAGGTGGGACGTTTTACAAGAAGATGTCCTGTAATTGGAATTTTTTTACTTGTTTTGCCTTTAACTTAGAGGTCCAGTGTGTAGGATATGTGTGCCAATTGTGTAAGAGAACTACGGTGTCCGATGCCAAAATGTGTCACCATTCGTGGCTATAATACTTCCTAAATGTGCTGTAATTTGTAGCTATCCCACAAAATAATTATGTATGTTATCCATGAGGAAGTATAAAGACGGCAAAAAACTCACAAAGGGTGGACATTAGAGGCGCTGGATGGGTTCTACAAACGCTGATCTTTCAGCCAGGAGACAGCTGTTCGTTTTCTGTATGGAACAAGAAGTCAACATTGATATTTTTGTTATGTAGCTTGCGTACTTCAGTAATAGGACTTCCCTAGTTATTTTAATCCAAAAGACGATCTCTTCCAAAACTTACCAACCGGTAGTTTTGTGGCCTAAACCAAACGGACTTGTTTTCTGTGAAGACAATTTTTTTTTTTTTTTTGAAAGACTGTATGCGTCTTAAGACCGAAGTGAATGCACAATGAAAGTTGCAGTTTGTGCAGAATTAAATGCTGCATCTCCTCAAGAACAACAAAAGTTTCCCGTGTTTTGTTTTTCAGCCCTGGAGACCAAAAACTAATAAACCAGCAGGTTGGTTTGTCCGTTCTGGGCTACTGTAGAAACATATCGGCCGACCCCGAGAGGAGGACCCAGTCTTTATATAGATATAAACGGCTCATTCTCAGGGAACTAAAACACAACAAAGTTAATTTCAAGGCAATTATACACCAAAGAAAACATATTTATCAATATAATATACTATTTCTACCAAGAAATCCCCCTAAATGCTAAACACTTTTCCTTTAATGAAGCATTATGATGGGATAAGAATCTCTGCTGCTGGCTGAAGTTATCCCCAAGTTACTCCGTGTAGAAAAGAGAACGCCTTTCAGTGAAATATAACATACATTACTCCAAAAAAATCAACGTGTCCTGAACACAAGCGTGTAAATGTTTGTGCAAGACATGAGAGATTCAAATAGAGAAAACGGTCAGTGACACACATACAATACGGCTGATATACAGTGGGTACGGAAAGTATTCAGACCCCTTTAAATTTTTCACCCTTGGCCTAAACCCAATTGAGCATCTCTGGAGAGACCTGAAAATGGCTGTCCACCAACGTTCACCATCCAACCTGACAGAACTGGAGAGGATCTGCAAGGAAGAATGGCAGAGGATCCCCAAATCCAGGTGTGAGAAACTTGTTGCATCATTCCCAAGAAGACTCATGGCTGTACTAGCTCAAAAGGGTGCTTCTACTCAATACTGAGCAAAGGGTCTGAATACTTATGACCATGTGATATTTCAGTTTTTCTTTTTTAATAAATTTGCAAAAATTTCTACATTTCTGTTTTTTTCTGTCAAGATGGGTTGCTGAGTGTACATTAATGCGAAAATAAATGAACTTTTTCGATTTTAGCAAATGGCTGCAATGAAACAAAGAGTGAAAAATTTAAAGGGGTCTGAATACTTTCCGTACCCACTGTATGTCATGCAAACACTCTGCTGTTGTCAAAGTGCATCTTTCAAATCCAGCGCTCTGCTTAACCTGTATGTTTGTTCGACATGTCCGGACCTGCAAGGGACTTTTACTGAAGGAGTGAACGCAGCCGCATCTTCAAGCACAAGAAACTGGGACAAACCTCCAAGGTAATTTGAGGTTTTGTCTCATGACTCTTTTGTTAGATACTCAGTTTGAGATTAGTCCAATAAAGCTGCTTTAAATACTTTTACAAACGTTAAAAACTAAAAAAAACAGTGTTATACTGAACAACTAGTTAAGATAAAAGGTTAAAGCTCAAAAGAGGAATTTATGCATCTCATAATTGATTTATTTTGTGTGGAACAAAGCCAGCGTGTGTGACCTGTAAAAAAGAAAAAAGAGCATAGGTGGGTGATTGGGTTACGCTGCTGTGAGGGAGGCAGCAGGATGTCAGGGGAGCTGTGAACAGGTTACAGCCTGTCCTGCATTTAGAGCACTGGATCCAAGCTGACATGAAGGAATGTGTCTCCATATAGAGCGTGAAATCTCTGCAATGCAATCTGCTCCGTAAGCTTAAAGTCGATGACCAAAAGATGGAAAAAAAAGTCTCGATTTCTGTGGCGTGAAGAGCTCAAATTTAAGTTTTAAGTAGTAATATTGTGACTATAGTAGTTAAATTCCAGGTATGTTGAAAGAGAACAATAAACAGACAGCAATGTGAGATCTTGAACAGATGTTTCTCAAAGATACAGGCCGGGATTCGTTGAACTTAGAGTTTGATGGATGTCTTTACAATAAGTTATTTGAGTGTGATTTATTAATTTGCTGTCATTTGGAGATTTCCTGTTTCGATTAAGATGCAGTTAAAACATATAAAACATCTCAAAGATTCAACTTAAACTTTCACAGTTTCACAGGCGGGTGTTATTCTGCAAAGCCACTCTCTTATATACTCAGAGTTTCGGCGCATAAATGGCTTCATGGGATTTATTTCCTGCAGAAAAACATTTTCTGCAAGTTGCAGGGCGGTCGTTGTGTTTTGAATGCTTCATCAGGCAATCAAGAGAACAGGTTGCAGGTGTGATATGGCACTTAAATCATGATCACAAGCTCCGGGTTATTCTCAAGTTAGACAAAATTAGAGTTGTATTAAAGTTTAACATCTTTAAAATTGCAGTTAGTAAAACATACAATTAATATCTAGAAACTACAAAATATATCACATTTACAAGTCATATAAAAGGCTAAATAGGGAGTCTAAGATGTTCAGAAGATTACGATAAATGCATTTATCCCAAAAACTAATTCAAAGAGTAATCCAAAGTAAACCTCAACAAAAGTCAGATAAAGTAAAGTTACCTGGTGGAAAAAAAATTCTGTTCTGCGTTCCACAAAATCTATAGAAAATTAAACTTACAGTGTACAAAAACTCTTAACGTCCAAGACAGAGCAGATCATTTTGAATCAAACAAACTAAATATATTTATTGACAGTTTTGTTTTCATCTGGATACCCTGAAATGTAAAAAGGTCGGAATGTTTTTTACCTATACGTGTAAGTACAATTAATATTAAGTAAAATATAGTATAACATACTTGCACATAATTATTTTAGTTAAATCCTGCAGTATCATTTCTACTGTTGTTAATATTTTAATTTAAGTAAATTTGGTTTACAGCTGCGGTTGAAAGCTCTGGAAAAAGCTGGTAAGTGGACCTTGAGTTCGGATTAATTTTGCCAGACCATGTTTTAATGTCTACATAGGACAAGTTACGTATGCTAATTCTTTATTTGGCTTTGTTTACAAAACAAAGGCCAACAGGTACTTGTAGCTTCATATTTCATTAACATTATGAATATTAATAAACCTTTAACAGCCTAAGAATTGACATGAGGCATAAAGCTTTCACGTACTTTCAGTAGCTTCTTCGACACATCAGACAAAAGTTTGTTTGTTGCGATAACAGATTCAGTGTAAAAGTCGCTCTTTCCATCAGACAGGAAGGGAATCCTAAGAGGAGCCGAGCAGCAGTCCTCGTGGCCTGAACCCTCCTGACCTCGGCTGCCTGGGACTCGACCTCTCACCTCCTGACCGACCCTCAGCGGCTGCTCTGGAGTCGATTGTGGTACCGGAGGGCTGGAGGCGAACCCCTTTAGTCAAGAGAAATGAATCTTCCACATGCTGCAGGAGGAATGTCACGGTCCAGACAGTCTGGAGTTGCCCCATGGGAGTTTAGGAATTCGGGCACCTGTGAAAATCCCTTTATTTCTTTCAGTGGAGGCGTCAACCCGTCCTTGAGTGCATCCACAGACGCCTCCAGTAGAGAAGATGTTTGATTTGTCTCTCATGCGAGGGAAAGACAAATCAATGAGGTTTTGGTGTTCAGCAGCTGTAAAAACCACCTTCTCCCCATCTGTTTGTAGTTTTCTCCCTCAGTTTAAAATGGCTATGAATTACTTTCAGCGAACAGCGACTGAATGTTGGAAGAGTTACGTTTTGAATCACCTTTTATCACAAACTAGTTGCAGCCATGCTAGCAGCTCTGTGAGGCTGTGCAGTAGCCGTTACCTTTACAATTAACCAGTGAATAGCTTATGCTAATGGTTAGCATACACATATCCCAGCCTTGCATATAAACTCAAATTCACAAGTATTTATGAGAGCTTATATAATTATAATTATATGACAACGCTTGTACCAAATGTATCCTCATTGTTGTGGTATATGGACTGTGCATCCAGACACACTAAAAATCTCTTCTCCCATATGCTCATCCTCTTCTTAGGCTCGTTTGTGGTAAAGCTGGAAATGCCGTGTTCAGCCGCCCATTTCTGAAAGCGTTCCTCCTCTTTCTTTCTCAGCGCTACCTTCTTCTCAGTCTTTTCCTCCCAGAAAGCATCCAATCGTGCTTTAATGTTCTGCCTTTGTTTTGCGCGACGGAGATACTTCTGCCTTTTCTGCTGCTCTCTCTCAGCTCGGGTCACGGGGCGAATGAAGTAGAAGGATGCTTCAGCGGAGGAGAGGATTAGCATGTTAAAACAATATCAGAGATGACAGAGAAATAATGTGCTAGAGGTTGTTTCTATTGATGTCTTACTTGGGTAAAACTGGTAGCCGTCCTCCAGCTCTCTCCTGTGTGTTTGGGCGATCTTCGTCCTGTAGTGATCGTGGATTAAGTCATCGGCCCAGTTCAACATCCTCCTACGAACGCTCTTGTCTTTTTGTTGGATGTTTTCATCCGTCAGAAGTGTCTGATGGTCAAAATCTTCCAATTTTCTATCCTGGATTTTTGTCTGACATATTCTGTTCAGATTCTCCAGGTCTTCCGGATGTCCAGCCTGATTTTGTACGTCCGTCTTTGGGAACTGTTTTTCTACTTTTAAGCCACTCTCGTTTATTTCCTCCATGCTTATCTCCTGTTCAGCCTCACCTAAATCCAGTATACGAACGTCAATTATGACATTGGAGAGTCCAGTCTGGTTGTTCGTCCTCTCGCTGGAGGTGGCGGCAGCGGGGACGGCATCGACCAGATGTCTGCTCCACTTACGACAGTTTCCCTGATTCACTTTCTGATGATGAAAGATGTCATCTATGAAAAGTTTCTTGTCACTGGTGGACTTTGGAATGATCTCTTTGGCTTCACTCCTGGGGAAAAGGCCGTTGTCGTCCTGTTATTTAGTCAAAACAACAGAAAGTTGTCTCTTTATTTGACAGCTAAACACACAAACTATTTATTCTATTAACTTTATTAAAAACACATCAATGAGCAGAAGCTGATGTGTAAATAAAACGATTGTCTTTACGTTTTCTGGGAAGGTGGTGACCATCTTTAAGTCCATACCGATGTCTTCCAGCTGCAGTTTCTCTCAAACTCTCGTGTTTCTTGATTGTGCCAGGGAAACGTTTGTGTTCAGGTTTAAAAAGCTGTGTTCGGTTGATGTTCTTTTTGCCTCAGTCTTCAGGTTTGTCAAAATCTTAATAGTGTCTTCTGTGTTGCTCAGAAGCTCAGTGTTCACTCTGTGCTGTCAGAAAATCAACTAACTGGAGAAGATACTGTGGTCTTAGATACATCAAATTCCTCTGGCACTTTCAAGATGTCACAGTTACTCATTTGAATATTCCATTCCATATGCAAATGAGTAGAATGATGATGTCACACACACACACACACACACATGCATACATATTATTATTCTGGCACATTGTATTTCAACTGAAGCACTTTTTACTTTGTATTCTGTAATCTGGAGTGTTTTTACCTCTATTGTATTCATGACTGTCCCTCAATCGCAACTCGGCATGAAAACAGAGGAACACAAGAGAAATAAGTGCTAGAAAACTTTAACTATAGCCACTTTAATCCATCTATTTCAGACTATTATTAATTTATTATTTACCCCATAGAATATTCTTGCACTAAATCAAATCTGTGGATTTTATCCCCCATCACTTCCTCTGGAAACAAGTAAGTAAACAATCTTTTAATGGGCAGTAGCAATCTAAAGCTGTTTAAATGTTCATATGGGCACATGACTATTGTTTAAAGACGGGATTGAAAAAATGCCTTCAAAAAAATACAAGAAGTCATTAGTTTTGCAGATATTTGGTAACACACCAAATTATTGGACTAATTAAATAATAGACCTGATGATGGTGCTATGAAAAGTTTATGTCTGTATAAATGGCAATCCATCAAATAGTTGTTGCGATATTTCGCTAAAACTCACAAATGTCAACCTCATAATGGCGCTAGAAAAAAAAAAGTGTTAATGTGAGTAGGATTCATGTGTTCATCACAATCCAGCAAATAGTTGTTGAATGAATTTCAGTCTGGACAAAAGTGGTGGACCGACCAACCGACATTTCCATCCATAGAACCAAGCTGCTACATGTAACACAACTTAAAAACACTAACACTATTTTTATTTTAAGCGGCTGTGAAATATTTTCTTGCACGGTTTAACGTCTGTCTGGAATAGTTATAAAAACAAAGAAATGTAACTGTGTGACCATAAATAAAACGTAGGTGAGTGTTAATTAATGAACGTGTGGGACGTGATGAAAGGCTCAAGTGTTACATAAAACACACGGGATCTTTTTAAAACACCTTATAAACCACATCAAACATATTTTATCACCCTCAGACTACAGTAGTTTTTTTCATATAAGAACAGTTGCTGGAATTTGAAAAGGAGAGTCTGTGAACTTCCACAGTACGACAAGACTGGACCCTTTTGATGTGCTGCACAGTCGAATCAGTGTCAACTGTTCCTGCAGCCCAGACAACGTGCTGGTGTCACATTTCATAATCTCTGTGTGCAAAACCTTTGAAGCAGCGTGGCTCCACTTCATGAATGACAACACAGAGGGAAAAGGTCTCTGCAGAAACAGTAGAATGCACTCAAACTCAAAACAGGCAACTGCTTTTATAGGAAATAAAAACTCCAATAACCTGCTGTACACTAAATGTTTAGCAACAAACTGGTGAACATAGTGGAGCATTTAGCAGCTTAAGAGCCAGATGTTTCACTCAGGGATTGGTGGACTTTTTGGACCAAAATCAGAGCTACAAGGAGAGATATTATTTGCTAAATTGTTCACCCATATCAAGTATATAGGGTTTAAATATACCAGTGTTTACAGCTTGTTGCACTAACCCCAAGTGTCCAAAAAATTCAAATGTTGCAGGTTTGAATCTGGTGAAAAATTGCACCAAAAGCATGCAGTTAGACACATCATCTTACATACAGTTGTGTGATTTTGTGTTGCGTGTGTTTATTTGTACTTTGCACCAGTGAAGAAGACTAAAGAGGAAGCTGTAATCTGAGGGAACCAGAAAAGATGGTGGTGATAAACAAACATTTAGTAGCCGTGGGGAGAGATGAGAGCAGTCGATAGGAGTGTGAACATTTAAAAACTGTTTGACTTAGCATCATAAATCACTCTATACGTATCATTAAACTTGACAAATATTTAAAATAAAATCATTCCCCGCTGCAGTCATACTGGGTAGTCACATCTCTCTGCTATAAGCACAGCTTGTACCGAATCCTACAGTGTTATGTAATCCATAATGTTTGGCTGAATCATTTTCTTGGAGCTGCATATTCACTTGTCATAATGGTGGAAAGTACATTTTCTCGAGTACTGTACTTGACGTTTGAGGTATTTGTACTTTGCTTGAGTATTTCCTTTTTATACTTTTATTCTACTACATTTCAGAGGGAAACCATGAACTTCTTTCTCTATTACATGTATTTGATTAGCTGGACTAACTAACTACTTTTGAGATTAATATTTCACATATAATTATCTTATAAAATATAATAAATCATTCACAGTGTTTTCTCCTGGTTAAACTTCAGATGTCTATGAGTCGTTAGCAGTTCTTCCAAAGAGACATTCACCCTCTTAACTTCATTTTAATACCTGAAGTGATCCGACATTTCACTTAAAATCAAAGATTAGAGAAGAGTCACAAAACAGATTTGGGTGAAACCTTGTTGTTCTTCTTTCCTCTCCCATCCATCATCTCATCAGCCCTGGACTAAACTTTTACAGCATAAGGAGTAGTTCTACTTCTTGGATTGAAAATACAGGTATTTTATTTGTAATTTTATAATTATACTGAATAGCTCGCTAACTGCAAATTGATCATAAATGTCCTCCAGAGGACATCAGGTGGCCAGTTTGAGACACCCACCGACTGATTAACTGAGAGACGCAGCGTCCTTCAGGGGACAAACATGACTCCAAAGATTTAGAGACGACGAGATTTCAATCCATACTTGATGGGTGGAAAGTAATGAACATGTCAAAAGACAGAATGGGTTAATTTTAATATTCATCAGCTGACCGTTTGCAGTAGAGTTCAGACAACATGAAACATGAGCGCAGGTGAGTTAAGGCTTGTGTTCGCCCGCTGAATTATAATTAAGAGGTCATAAAATCTGTCCTCCCATCGTGGTCAGGGACGACTGATTCCTGATGTCCTTTTTTTTCTTCTGTAGACTCAAACCTCCCTTCAAAGTCAGACAGTCTCACCATGTCGGCCAGTGGACATTTAAGCATAATATTATTGCACTTGTAATCATATTTCACCCTGTGCAGTACAACTATCTCACAGTATCTTGCTCAGACTCTCTATGGCTCCAGTGCAACGTAAACCTCAGATATTATTCTGTGTTTTGATTATCTAAAGTTCATTTTTGACCTTGGAAACAGTAGTTTGACAAAATAATATTGTCTTGTGATCTGAACATTACCTAGCTTGTCCCAGATCTTTAAACTGCATCTCATGTTTTCCATCAGCACAGGGAAAAACCTTATACGTAACACTTAAAAAAAGAAATCTTAACAGGTCATTTGAACAAACAGGAGAAGACAAACAATAAAACAAGAACTAAAATGTTCAGCTGGATTTAAAATGAATCTATAAAGAAATGGGAGGCATTCAAGTAAATGATAAACAGTTAAAACAATATGTAATGTAAAAAGACAAAGTAAAATAATGATGGGAAAAAAAGACATACTTACAAAGAAGAAAATGTACTGTACGTAGATTTGCTATAAGTCTGATAATACCATTTCATATCTCTTTTTGACAACAAATCCAAAAGAAAACACAATAAACCGATATCTGGTACATCGTTTTCCTCTGTCCACTATTGACCAAAAACAAATCAATAAGCCACACATTTGACATGTTCTTTCATTATGATGAACAAGGACACTGCAGTTTATTTTGAATCAATGCCACAAACAATATCTTCTAGCTGTAAATACTAAAGAGCATCATATGTGTATTCATCCGCAGCCTCAAATAGTCCCAAATAGATGCATTGTTTACTCCTCTTTGAGTAATTTTTGCAAAAATATATGATGCGCCGAAAATATTTAAAAAAATGATACAATGCATTTGCGACCTGAGTGTGAAGAGCGATGGTGTGCAGCGTGTTACACTTTAAATGAATCTGATTTTCGACAGCGGACAGCAGTTTGTGTTTTGTCAAGCGTCAAGTGTTTCTGGTTCACATGCTGCGAAAAACTCTTTATGCACGAGTGCCTCAACTGTTTATTAAATGATCTGACCTCAGATCTGCTGACTATCTGCTAATTCATCACTTGTACAGACACCAGTGACAGAAGAGGACACAAGCAGTGTCTTCTGATGCGCATCGGGGTCAACAAGTTATGGATTTTAAACATCCTAAGAAGTCACATGAACCCCTCTATTACTGCTGAGCCTCCCCCCTAAAAATACATGTTGACAAACACCAGAGTCCTGCAATTAAAAGGCCTCTGAGACACCGTGACTGCTGCAGACGAGGTTCAGTAATTGTTCCCCTGTCATATAAACCTTGTAATTACCTCATTGAGATGGAGGCATCTTCTCTCCACAAGGATGTCAGCACTGTGCAGAAATAGTCCTTCCTCCTCCTCCTCCTCCTCCTCCTCCTCCTCCTCCTCCTCCAACAGCTGCAGCTCTCCAGAGAAACACCGGAGTCATGATCCTGCTCTGCGGCTGGAGCCCTTTTCCTGACACTTTGTCTCAAATGTAAACAGGAAGTAGGAGCTGCGTGGCAGAAATTGTGCCAGGAAGTATGCTGTGAAGGTTAAGGGGAAATGTCGAGGCGACCTTGATGTGGTTGGGATCAGAGGATGTGGCTGCTCTACATGGTGGATAAGTGGATAATAGAGATGTTGTAATAGTCTTTTTATTCTTTGAACATCATCTAAAGAGACATGGATTGTTATAAAAAATGGCCTCTGCATTGGCCTGATTGATAATTGTTGCCGCAGTAGGTTACAGAGTAGATTTTTATGTCTGGAGGGTTGCCAGTTTGGATGTACTGAAAGATCCTGGCAGCAAAGGCGTTTTTGAGTTAATTAGTGTACCTAATACTTTCACATTTAACAAGATGAGTCTTGTGCATGGACTCTTTCATTGTGTACCGCTCTTTTACGCAACGCATCGACATGATACTGTCAGATCAGTGTAATCTGTTAAAGTTGAAGGTTGACTAACAAAAGCGTCATGCTAATCAAAGGTGTGTTCAGCCAGGTGTGTTCTGATCCTCTTCTAGCCACAGCATAGTTTTCAGCTTGTGCTACTGACACAAATTTGACAACTGGACTATATGTGCAGTCTGTGTTTATTCCCCCCAAAACAGTCAACGGAGCAACTGTACAGACATTAGCTGTAACTAGCTAGCAAAAGTACACATTAGCCAGGTTTGCATCCACATTTTAAACCAATTTCCAGAAAATCTGCAAAAGAAAATGGGAATTTTGCCAAAGTATAAACTGCTTCACAAAAGAGACATATGTAGTTATGAGATAGAAGTACAAATACGTCTTTTAATTAAAATATGAATAGCTAGTTAGCTTTCTTTTTAACTTGGTTAACAGTTGGTGACTGTTAGCAAGCTCACTTGCTCAAAGACATTATGTACAATTGAATGGAGACAAAATGTCAGGGGGAAGTCAAAAGCACAGTTCAAATAAAAAGAAGCAAAGGGACGCTAATGTAACTAGCGCTAACATGTTAGTGGCTGCTAGTGTGTTAGCAACTAGCAACTAGGGACTTTAAGTCAGGATATCTCAGTTTCTGCTTCATGGATTCTTGTTTTGTTCTTTTACCACAACTTTATGTTCACTAAATCACTAATGTACTCATTTAAGCTAATATATATATATATATATATATATATATATATATATATATATATATATATATGTCCTGATGGTTGGCCGCTTCTCAATAACTGTAGATATTAACCTAAGAACAGCATACCTGACGTGTTTCAGATCTGGACTTTGATTTGTCCGTTTTAATTAATTTACTAGGATATTCCCAGCCATGATTGGAGGGACTTTATTGGAGAATTCAGACTTTTTCTGTAATGACATTGTGTTTTTGGTGGGGATTTTTATGCTAAAGGTTTAAAAACTTGATGATGTCTTAGACTTCAGCGTTTTGTCGCTCGTATTCATGTTAAAGTAGAAGTAATGTTACCGGCTAAAGGCCAAAACAACCTGTCAGAACTGGTTGGAGAAAAACGCTTTGATGCCACATCTGACTGTGCAAACATAATAACACCACACGCATGCCGATTATGCAAAGCGCTTAGGGGCAACGCTACTAGTCCCCCATCATTATGTAACCGCTGTAACTGGTGCTCATAAATAACATATCCATTCTATGGCATTTTGTTTCTGCAGCAGTTGAGCAAATTTGTTTTGATTACCATATAATGATCTTCTACACGCAGCCTTATTCATATGAGCTCAACCTGAAGTGACTCATGTTAACCCTGACTAGCAGAAGAGACTTAACCTTCACAGAGACATGAAGGCTCGTTGCTCCATACTCTGACCCGGCTGTAATCTGGCTGTAATCTGGCTGTTATCTGGCTGTTATCTGGCTGTTTGTAGTGAGCTTCTGTTCTTCAAGAGCCTCAGATATCAGCTCTTATGGGTAGGACATACAATTCTGTCAAACTCACACAATGTCAATCTCTTAATCAGCTTTGAAGACTCTCAGAGACCTGACAGGACCTCACCAGAGATGGATATTTATTCCATCGCTGTACTTAAGTAAAAGTATTCCACTTCACTTCATGTAAAAAGGTAAATATTGTATTTATTTTTGTAGAGGACTCCAATACATGTATCTGAGAGCTTTATTTACTAGATACTTTGCAAATGAAGATGTTACTGACAAAGGATATGATACAATAAGCTTATCAAATATAATATATTGTTAAAGAGATTAAACCAGTGGTCACAAAAATTGGATCATTTAAATAGCTGTTGGAGCCAGAAAGAGGTAAAATTTGCCAAATTTTCACAACAAAACTAAAGAAAAATAAAGAAATACAGTTTAACCAGAACTTCGTTTTTTTCTTTCCTTCCCCATAAATCATTTTATAACCCTTTTTTATACATTTAAGAAAGTAAATATTGTTACTTTTACACCTTGGAGCTAACAACATGACAGACAAACTAAGGATGGACACAAGGATTAATTTGCAGCATAAAGTTATCACTCGTCACATTTTAGGCTCAGACAAACGCCAAACGCCTAACCCACATCCCGTCCCTTCCTTTTTCTATTCATTCATTTCCTGTGAAGAGATTTAATACGTACAAAACTCGATCGTAAATGTCTAAACAAACACGCACACTCCCAAGCTCATTCTGCTGACCTGTGATAATGTTCACATTTGTGGGTGGGTTTCATGTGTTAGTTGAGGGACTTTTCAGGACCGGATGTGTGTTTGGCATCAGGTGACGCACTCCAAAACAAGCCATCAGATCTGTGGAAACGACTGCACCGCTCATCGAGTTCAGTTTAATGTTTTGAGATTTAAACCTCATGTCAGTCTGTCATCACACCGACGCAAACCACAAAGCACACATAGGAGTGCATCAACACCTTTTCACTTCAGATTAACATTGACATTCCTCCATTTTAAATCGTTTACATAAAGCCCATTAAATGTGATGTATCCCCAACGATAAAGAATATATGGATTAGATTTGGAAACTGTTTTAGGGTTAGTTTCCTTCTTGCACGAGTCAAACATTGAATTTATTATTCTTTAAATGAACCTCTGCTCTGATGGGATCTCTCTCTGCTTCGGCCCGTATCCTGAACTAGCCGGCACGCTGCAAACCTAGCCAGTATATTCTCCTGTGTTTATACTTCAGGGAGTATTTGCTGCTATTTTAGTATCCTGCATACGGCGAAAGAAAGACGTCTGCATCCAGGCGAAGACAGGAGGCAGAGTTTTCTCTCTGGCATGACCACAACGGTTTCCTGAAAATGTACCTGCTGCAGACTGTATTGGAGACACAACAACCAACCTTTGTGTTCATTCTTTATTTCTGTTTGTATCACCATGTAATTATCTGACCTGTGAGGAAGTGACACACAGCTCATAGATGTAAATAGGGGTGAGCAGAGGGCGGTGTTTGTGGAAGAAAAAAATAATTTGGGGGACTGTAATAATGGTGGAGAAACAATTAGTCACTAAACAGTCACAGTCTGATGGATGGAACCATGAAGAAAGAGGTATTATGGCTG
The DNA here is from genome assembly GCF_027596085.1 of Anoplopoma fimbria. NCBI lineage: Eukaryota > Metazoa > Chordata > Actinopteri > Perciformes > Anoplopomatidae > Anoplopoma > Anoplopoma fimbria. Next base: position 6,187,649 of record NC_072463.1, on the reverse strand, counting down.
CAATATGGCGCCAGACGAGAGCGTGAGTCATGAAGGTTAAAAAAAAGGTGAATTTAAAGGTTTCCAATTTGTTCAGGTAAAAACAAATACAGTTTATTCTGAATCACTTTGAATGTGACTTAACTATTCTGCTAAGTTTGATGCATTTCCAATGGAAGGGCATGACGTTTGTGTTTGATAACAAATATTTGTTTCATATGTTAAAGGAAAATTTATTTTAAAAATGATAATTGATCAAATAATCAAGTTTGTAGAAACACAAGCATGTACCAAATAGTGTTTAAAACATTTGTATTTCAGTGATTTTTTTATATTTTTGCTGTGTAAACATTTTCTCCTACATTTGCTACTCCATTTATATCATGAAATCTGATTCAAATTAAAATATATTCTTTTAATTTTGCATTGACCCCATGACATTCACGTAAATAAGGTAACTCCAGAACATTTTTATAGCAACAAACAAGCAGATTTAGACTTTCTGCATGGTATAGCCATTTTTGTTTTCAAACTAAGCAGAACAATTGGTCCAAGTCAAACGATGGTGTACAATATCTTTAAAATGATGATAAACTATTAAAGAGTTGAACATTTTTAATTAGCTTAAAAACAAGGTAATTAACACGATTTTATCCATTTGCAGTGCATGAAAGATTCTCCTCTGTTGACTTTATATTTTGAATCAATTTCCCAATCTGCTGAGCATATGGAGGACTTGATTAATTCACGAGGTTTTGAGCTTTAGACAGTTGCTATAGTAGAAATTTTAATACTTAATTTGAGACCAACTGGACTGATCTGCTAAATGTTGGAAGTTCTTGTACATGAAAAGGAAAGTTTTAGAAGGAAGGAAAACAGACAGAAAGAACAAAACTCATTGTCCCAGTCTCCTGATTATCTCCACCAGCATTTCAGATTGATGAATAAATCATCGTTGCGAGCCCAAACAGAGGAATCTCAATCTCTTCATCTCCTTTAATGGTTTTAATGGTCTAACCACACGGAGAACACTGAGGGGACACAGCGGCTCAGAGAACAAGTGCTGCCTTGTTAAACGCTCAAACTCGCACCTCGCTGGCGTCCAGTAGCTCAGAGAGCGAGGGCCGGATCATATAACACTGCCTTGTTTTTCTCATGGATTTTTGTGGTTTGAGCAAAAAACCCTCTCGGCCACTGGCCCGGGGATTTAAATAATACAAAAAAAGGCCTCAATCCAAAAATGTCTCTGTGTCGTCCTACATACTGAAGAGTCGCTCGATTCTTATAAAATAAAACTTTCAAGGCGATGAGGCTTTTTGCCAATTAAGCTGACATAATTCATCATTTGTTGGAGGAGGCCCCCCCCCCATTACCATTATGAGATTCAATGAAATATGAAGTTGCCAAAATGGAAATCCAACTGATTTATGCTGAGAAACAGATGAATTTGGAAATAGGAGTGTGGGAAAGCAGGCTGCACGACGCCGAGGTGGAAAATATGAGCAGAAAAGACACGCTATGGTCATTTCTCTACCAAAGACCGTGGTGGACAGTAACAACGTACAATTATTCAACTACTGCACGTTAGTACAGTTGAGTATCTCCATTTTATGCTTCTTTATACTTCTTCTACCTCTTCTTTATTTGGAGATAAATGTTACTCCACAACATTTATCTGTAGCTGTTGTTACTTTTCAGGTTAACATTTTACATTAAAACAACATAAAATAACATTGTAAAATAAAATGCATTAAAAAAAAAACAAGTGGAATTAACAGCTAAATATTGTACTTTTCACTCACAGCTAAAGTTACTAGTTTCCTTGATTTCACACATGAACACAGGCTCCACACAGGTGTGTCCAGTTATGTGGCTGATTAGACCTGCACAGGTAAGAGAAGAAACATGACAGGAGCTCCCCAAAGATAATGCAGTATCTGTACATTGTACTACTGCCACTTTTACTCGTAAGTAAAGGATCTACTTCTTTCACTCCTGACTGTAAAGCTTGTGCCTGGTAATGTCATCGAGCTCCTCTGTAGATTGGGATTGTTCTTCATCTCATTTATCAAACAAACAAATATTCTAGACATATTGTTCATCTTTATTTGGTAACTTTGAAAAACTAAAATTCTATACAAAGTTCTGTGGGTATAAGGGTTTTTAAGTAAAAATAAAAGGTTGTTTTTTTAAGAATTACATGCATTTGGAGGACATGCTTGTCCCAGACAGGTTCCATTATTCACACTTTCTCTGATCCCAACAAACTGGCTCAATGTAAATAGTGAAATGTCAGCATGCAGCTACATTTTTATCCATTTTGAGAGTCAGAACAGCAGCTCATGATTGATGTGGAAAACAGACGGGAAGGTGAGTGAAGGTAAATAATGAAACCCAGCACTCTGCAAGATCGTGTGCCAGTTGGCTTGAGACGGATCTGCAGCAGCAAAGAAATTTACATAAACAGCTTGATGTATAGTGCGCCAATGGTGTTTGTAGGGATTAAACTGGAATTTTAACAATGGGTTGATGTTTTATTAATGAAGGTTTAAAATGTTACTCTTTTCTTTTAAATGAATTTAATGCAGGTTGAATTTAAGTCATAGCTACAACCTTTTAATTTTTTAACAAATTTAGTCAGTATAAAGATGTGTTTTTAAATTATGTTTAGTTTGGTGGGATCTACAGCAGCTCTGTGAGGCACTGTGGTAATTTTGAGCTGAATGCTAATGTTAGCATGCTAACATGCTCACACAGAGTAATTAGAATTGTAGCAAAAATTTCAGGGCAATCCATGCAAGTTTCGCCAAGATATCTTCACTCTGAACTGCCAACATCAACCTCGTGGTGGCGCTAAAGTTAAAGTCAGGAGATCACCAAAGTCAGCAGGATTCATCGTTTGGGATCCATTAATGTCTGAACAAAATGTTATGGAAATCCATCGAAAAGTTGTTGAAATATTTCAGTCTGGACCAAAGTGCTGGACCATCCAGAATTCCAGCATTCCTCCATCGCTGCAAACACTTCAAAACTTTCCTGCTGAAAGTGAAAACAAGGACAATAGAGAACCACATGGAGCAGAGCGAGCTAAATGAACGAGAACAGAAACCACTAAACGCAGCGACGGGGCCATCTGCCTTCACTTTACATCTTAGGAACATAAAAACAGCCGACTGCCCATCCAGAGCTGATGAATCTACACGGCTGATAAATCAAAGCCAGGCTGCATCTGCTCATTGTTTTGCATGCACACACACACACACACACACACACACACACTAACACATACATTACAATGTCACTGCTCTGAACTGTCAGAAGGGCCTGCAGCGGGCCGGTACAGCAGTGGGGAATCCCCTCCAGAACACCTTCCACCTCCTCTCCACCCTCGGGGAGATTAAACCTCTGCTAAACAGAGCGAGAGCAGAAGGCAGTCACTGATTAGAGATCCACTCCAGAGACCGGCTCCCCTCTGAATCCAGGGGGAGAAACACCACTTAGGAGGGAGGATGTAAGTCCCACATAGGAAACGTGGAATCCCCAGGAGAACAGATTAACTGTAGCTTTACATTTGCTACAACACACATTATTAAGTGCCACTGTAAATGTCCTGTCACCTGCTCCGTAAAGAGTAGCGCTGTGATAAACTGGTGGCCCTGCAGCTGTTTTATGCTTTTCTTTTTTAATCTTCTATTTTATTCTACTCTTTTTAAATCCTGTTTGAATGTCTTTTTTATACTGCCTCACGTTTCTTCTTTTAATGCTCTTTTTTTTTATGTCTTATGTAAAATAACTTTGAATTACTTTGTTGTTGAAACTTGCAACACATAACTTCCCTTCTAGTTTGAACATGAACTAAAAAGAGTGCAAGAGGGACATCTGCTGGCGCCGACTGGAGCTCTTTATAATATAATTCAATTTATCTCATATTGCTATCGTTTAAACTATATAATGTACATAATGTTTATTGTCCTGTTTATTAAATAATCTGAATTATCATATTTACATTGTTCATTTTGTTCAACCTGCTTACAACTTAATGAAAGTCATGTTTATTAAACAAAATCTTAATTATTTTGTTTGCAGCTACAACAGTAAAATACTGCCTACACAGTGATGCATCAGTATTAGATACAATCTAATAATATATAAAAAAAAATATATGTATTGGGGACTATTTTTTCTGCAAAGGGAAGTTATGTTACTTATATTTAATGTACATTATTCTTACATACTTTTACTTAAGTAGAATTTGATTGCAGGATTTTAACTTGTATTAGTAATGAGATAATGATGACTTCTACTTGGAGTACTGTTACATCGCTGTACTAGTATTATCATTGCAAAGGATCTGAACACTTCTACCACTGCTGCAGTATATTCTGTGTACTAATATGAAATGTTTCTCCAAATATCTGATATTAAATTTTTCAGGATGTTTCTGGAACCGTTTTCAGCACGGTCTACAATTAAAACATTTGTACTATTTGTATTAATGAATATAAATACAGGACGTGCATATTTGTTCCAGTTAAATATCGTATGTAACACACGTGAGACCATTTTCAGAGTTAACCGTTTATTCAAAAGAGATGTTCAAACAATAAAAGGAGCTCAGGCGCCTCAGAGTAAAGTGTGAATGCTACAAGCCGTTAATAGTGGTCGGGTGAAAGAAAAAAACAACCTCTTTCAACCGTCTCCTAAATGAGTAATCAGCTTTTTTGGAATCAACAGCAACAAATCAATAAATCAAAGTCTATACCAGTCATTAGCCTAATCAAAACGGCAGAGTGAAATGTGTATTAAAAACAGTGGTCGCACACACACAGACACACTTCGCCTTTTTGCTTTACAAGACTGAAATGGATACAGGCTGAAAATTAGAGTGGCATTAATATTTAAAGAATACACTTAAGAGTGAAAATTTGATCAAGATCTCAATGAGAAAACAATGTACAAAGAATATCACTTATTTTGGTTAATTAACCTAAAGAAATCAGGTTTAATCTGACATTTTGTTCCAAAAAAACAAAGTCCAAAACACAAGGCTGAATTATTCCTCTCTTTGTTGAGCCGAGTTTCATTCTGCTCCTCTTACTGTTCAGACTGCAACCGTTCAGAAAAGGGCGTCCCCAAATTGTTTCCTCTCTTTAATTATATTACATGCAAATACTGTTCTGTAGACCTGCGGACTAGTCAACAACACATCTGGGTTATTTAAGTAAACGCCCTTAAATAATTAGAGAATCACAAGTAAACATTAGTAACACAAAATAGAACATCCGGTTGGCTGATTGTGTGAAACGTTATGGGGATGTACAGCATCTACAGAACAGCTACAGCCTTTTACTTGGAGTGAATATGGTTCCTTTTTTTTAACATCAGCATCTATCTAGAGTTTCTACAAACTGGCAAGTGTGCTGCTCCGTTAAAAATAAACGTTTTGGTGTGATTGCTGAGTACAGCATAAAACGCCATGTGGAAGGTTCCTGCCCCATAACGTACCTGTACCTGGAAAATCACAGGGTTGAGATTTAAAAGGTACAGTCCTTTAATTTCTCACTAAATTAAACCGTTTTTAATATCTTTCATTGTCTGCATTTTTTCTGCAATTGCCATTTAATGCATTTAGATTCAGCAATGACTTTTCAGTGTGGTAGTATTTATTATTTGTGTATATTTGAGTCGGCATTTACAGCGCTGGATGTAAATTGCCTTCATTGTTTGTTCTCCTACATCGGAGCTGTTTTCAGTTGCTGCTTTAGCACCAATGCATGTCCTACTGCTGTGACTTCACATTAAAAGCATTCAAGTGGAGAAACTCAGGGTGGCTTTATTGTGAAGGAGTCAGAGGAGACGCAATGTGTTGAGGTCAGCACTGACAGCTTTTGTTCAAGAATAGCCAGTAGCTATTGTTTCCCTTCCGGATTAGTTTTAGTATATTTTAAGAACATATAGGTAGTAATTAAACAAGTTGTGAGCTGTCTGTTGCCACGGTTACCACGGGTGTCGCCAATTTGACCAGGAACGGAAATTTAAGGATGATAATTAACACTTGGGAGACATTTCTGTTTCACGCTTCACTTTACATCCCGAAATGAGGAATGTGTGAACATTGGTACGTTGGGTTGAACTATCAGGGTTTGTAAAATATATATGAAACATAAAATAACATGTATACATTAGCTGAGAAGTAATAAAATTCAACAAAATAAACCTCAAACACAAGCCTGGTATAATAATTCTGAGATAAACATATAATAAACACGCATATATTAAAAAAAAAATGATGCATAGCATAAACAACATTGCAAAATCCAGCTCTACTGCACTTCATACCTAAAACCTCAGCCGGGCGCTTTGACGCCACAATTGGAGAACAGGTGTCAGGAGTGTTTTTTTTTTTTTGCTTTTTCCAGGTGGAGCTTGCTGCTCAGGCGGAGAGAGAGAGAGTCTAAAGCGCTCCTGTTAAAAAACAAGGGAGGGAGAAGAAAAGAAGCGAGGTGTTTCTGGGGGCCCAGAGGAGGAGGAGAAGGGGAGGTGAGGAGGAGGAGGGGGTTTAAAGGCTCCCTGCTGTAAACACTGCTGCTGCTGCTGCTGCTGCTGCTGCTGCTGCTGCTGCTCGGGACCGAGGCTCCTCGCACTCTGCCGACTCCATGACGCTCTTTCTCAAACGAGTAGCAACCATGTGACTCTCTAGGTGTCTTCCTCCTCATCGTGGTTGCCCACCACCCTCTTCCTCAGAGCTTCGTCAAAACCCTGTCCCTTTGGTTCTGGGCGGCCCTCTGGGGACCCTCTCCTCCTCCGCCTCCAGACGTCATCCTGGTCGTCTTCTTCCTCGTCGTCATCGTCGTCTTCCTCGCCGTCAGCCTCATGCTCGTCCTCCTGTCGCTGGATTAACCTCGCCTGCTCCATGGTCTGTTTCTCTGCAGAACAACAGAATTACAACAGTCAGTCACCATTAACAAAACCTGAGCTCTGTTTCTGTATCGTGCATATAAAATAACCGTATAATAAAACAGCATTTATTATGATCTAGTGAAAAACTCACTCTGGTAGTAATCTGAAGAGGAGAAGCGTCGAGAGGGGAAGGCAAAATCTGCTATGAACACCAGTAACTGCGGAGACAATACAGCCATAACCATTAATCCACTGGAAACACAGGCGTTTGTACTATATCGTTTTTGTGTTTGTTTGTTTTTTAATCATGAATAGGTGCTGCACAAATACTCACCAGTCCCAATGCAAGGCCAGAGAACAGAGTGGCCAAGCCAAAGATAACGTACGACCCCCAAACAGGAATCCCCAGCTGATCTGTCATGTAGTTATGACAACGCTGGAAAAGACAAAAATAGTATTACTTGAAGCTGTTAATGGACGGTCAATAATAGCCAAAATCTAGTGCAAAATACATCAAAAAGCCACAAGGTTGGTAGTTTTTTTTTGACTCGATCTCACATATATTGTCCAGCTGCCAGAAATACTCAGTAGAGAACAAAATGTGTATTAATCTGCAGCTGAAAATAGTCTGCAATAATTTCCTCCTCTTCAGTGTAATGTTTGCTAAAAAAAAAAATAAAGAAAATTATACTCATGGACTGTTTTATAAAAAAATAAAAAAATAAATAAAAAAAAAAGGTTTGCTAGGCAGAGAGCCACAGAGACTAACACACTGCTGGTTTTGGTTCTTTTCATGAGATTTGCTGAGAATTAAATAATACCAGACTTTTCTTTTTAAATGGAAATATCTACCAGAATATGTCAGACTAGTATTTTGCTTTGTTAAAGAAAAAAAAAAAAAAAAAAACTAAGACACTGAGGATGATTCACTTCAACAGCTTTGTGTCCTCTAAGTTTAGTTATTGTCTGTGCTAAATGTGGGGTCAGTAACAGTGTTAATGTGTCAACCGTGTATTGTGTAAAAACCTGTCATTATTTTTTTTTTCTTCATCTAAAAGCCTGTCGGATTTCCTCATGCAATTTCACACTGAGCTGCAATTTCTTCTTTAATGGATTGTGGGAGATGAAATAAACACCTTCCGACATATAACTGCCTACATGTTGACAGACAGCACTACCGGAGAGTAAAATCCTCACTTACCCGGATAAACATGGAGAGCTTGAACAGAGCAGACATTGAATTCATTCTGAGGAAAAGGAGGAGGAAAACAACATCATTTAATTTAATACGGATTTGTCAAACTGTAACATCACTTCAGAACCAAAACATACAAATAACAAGTAGAAGAGGGGAGGAGGGTGTTTGTGGTTCTGTGTTTAAGCCAACAGAGAGGACACTAAGAATAGAACAAACAGGCTGGTATCTGATGTTGTTTTCTGTTATTTCAAAAACAGGTTTTTTGGTATCACTGTGTGTCCTTAGGGCTGGGCGATATCAATCTGAATACATTTTACAATAACCAGAGGAGCTTATTTTGATATTGATGTACAACGTTTATCATCATGTTTGTAGGGAAGTGGAAAATAAGCCCTGTGTAACCACATAATCAAACTTTATCATCATCACCATCATGATTACTCACAGAATCGAAGATGGCCCGAACCAAGAGGAAATCGGCTCGACCGCTTTCCATTTCTGCTCATCCACAAAGCTGAGGAAGTCTTCTTTGGTGCGAGCGCCCTGGTACTTCCTGAAGACGCCATCCTTACAGCTAAAACACAATCATTGACACAAAACGTTTTTAGGAACATACAGTGTTTTCACCAACAAAACCTCAGGGAGATGACTACAAAAAGGGCCCTCTTGACCACCACCACCACCACCATCCTGTTTTAACAACTCCGTCACTGATTAGATTCTTTTAGATTTGTAGTTTTGAAAAGTCAAGTATTTTGGGATTATCATTATTTTTCACAACTTCTTGGTATAGATTGAATGGTTAATCAGAATAAAGCATAGATAGATGACCCCATAGAGATTAGCATCACCCCTTGATTGAATAAAATTGATATATATATATATTATGCTATATTGTGACACGTTGTATTTATGCTAACAAATTTGATTTATTTCCTCTTAATGATTATGTTAAAGCAAACAACAAGATGTAGTCTTGTGAATCTTAAATTGACATCTGATGGGCTAAAAGAACATGAGATTCTAAAATTTGTTACACCCACGATGATGTTGATACACATCCGTGTTACATACATCTCACGCAGCCACACACGAGAGGAAGGAATTAAAAAAAAAAGAAGAAGAAGAAAAAAAAACACAGCAGAACTAAGAACTTACTGGTAGATAGTAGGAAGTGAAGTAATGATGAATCGCCCGCTCAGACCTTACAGAGAGATTAGACAGAGTACAGTCAGTGAGCAGGAAGGAAATGTTTGACTCAAAACTAAACTGAAAGAAATTTCAGACTTGGCAGACATACAGAATGAATGTTTGATATCAGTTCAACTGCCACTGGCTTGCATGAATAGTTTCCACAGAGCTGGGGAAAAAAACATTACCACACGATACACTGTGAAATAAAGCAGCCCTGAGGTGAATACAGATCTTTCTAAAGGCGTCTTTTTTTACGGATGTTATTTGATACCCAAAATAACCGGTCTTTGAGACAATATGTTTGAGAGTCAGCATGTGACCACTGTTCCTTCTGGTATTTTCAGACATTTCAACAGTTAATCACTTATGCATCTACATATCTGGTAGCAACTATCTGGCGTTCTTGTACCTCAGCAAGTGGCCTTATGTTGCCTTTACAACTAATAAAATGTGCCTCTAACACCTGAACCATACTGACATTATAAACTAAATAAATTAAATTACATCACATTACAGTCATTTAGCAGACGCTTTTATCCAAAGCGACATACAGGAAGTGTATTCAACATAGGTATTCAAGAGAACTACTAGTCACCAGAAGTCATAAGTGCATCTCCTTTCTTAAACAAGCATCTAAAAGCATAAATAAATAAATCGAAACTGTCCCTTTGATATTCCTGTCTCTTTTTAGATAATTGAGGACAATGCTGCAAAATCAATGAGCAGGACAATATTGATTTTTGCATCAAATTTTTTGGTTTTTCTTTAGCAAATGCTGCAAAATCACACACTCAGTTGCACGTTTATTAAGTCCACAGCTTTGCCATAAATCCCCCTTCATGAAGGCGATAGTGAAGCTTTTAGTTGACTGTTTCAGAGAGGTGTTGACCAAACTATAAGGCCATGTTAAAAGGCTTTACTTTGTAATGCTGTTGAGTTATTTTGCCACACACTTCTTACATGTTACATCTATTTTGTGTTTTCTGCAGAGCTGCTGTGAGGTACTATACAGTACCAGTCAAAAGTTTGGACACACCTTCTCATTCAACTACTTTGAAGAATCTAAAATATAAAACATATTCTGGTTTGTTGAGCATTTGTTTGTTTACCACATAATTCCATATGTGTTCCTTCATAGTTTGGAGAAAAAAATAAAAATAAAAGTAAAGAAAAACCATTGAATGAGAGGTGTGTCCAAACTTATGACTGGTACTGTGTGTGTGTGTGTGTGTGTGTGTATATATATATATATATATATATATATATATATATATATATATATATACCATCTTGTCACTACTAGTGTACAAACAAGTCCTGTCTATTCTTTGTTGTCCTTGTCCATAGCTGGTATTTCTATTTCTGTCTAAGTATATTAAGAAAGATGCAAAAAAAAATAAAAAAGTGGTCATATCCTTGTATGTAATCACATACTTGGCCAAAAGGGTAATTCTGAGCTGTCAGACAAATGCAATGGAGTAAAAAGTACAACGTTTCAGTCTGTCTTCAATATTAATCTACAATGTAGAAAAAAATTAAAATTAAAATAAAGAAAAAACTTTTAATGAGAAGGTGTGTCCAAACTTTTGACTGGTACTGTACATTACTAATTCTTTATTTATTTATTTATTTGAGTAGGATCCTGCCACATTTTTTGTTGTTGTGAGCGATAAGATGTGGGCAGGATGAATGAGGCCTTTCCATCAAAATACCAAACTGCAACTGTAAAGGAACTTAAAATAGAGATAAAATAAGATTAAAAAAGATTATCAGAGCAGGAGATTTACAAGAGGCATTCATATTACAATAAAAGCCATTTCCCTTTTGACAGAATGAGATTGCTCAATTAAATGCAATTGCTCTCCACTGGTAGCTCATATTGAATAAAGATTTATATCAAAATATGAAGTCATAACGTCTGTTAACAGCTATCAAAATACAGAATATAATTCTGGTTAAAACGTTTGTTACTTTAACAAAAATAAAGAAAAATAAAGAAAAACCATTGAAATGAGAAGGTGTGTCCAAACTTTTGACTGGTACTGTATATATATATATAAATATAAAAAATAAAAATATATATAAAATAAAAATAAAAATAAAGAAAAACCATTGAATGAGAAGGTGTGTCCAAACTTTTGACTGGTACTGTACATGTTCTGTCCTGCTGTACTGGTTTGACAGCTGTTTTTTTTCATGCATGTTTTGTTTCATGCATGTTTGTTTCATGCATGTTTTGTTTCATGCATGTTTTGTTTCATGCATGTAGCAGTCAGTGTAGCTGTCAGCTGCCAGAGGTCATTCAAACCTACCGGGTTGCTCCGTCACGTCCACCTTGGCGATGTTGACCCCCATGTCCTCCCCCAGTCCGCAAACTCCTTCCACGCCGCCTGGAGCTGCTGACACGCCGGACACCAGGGCGCATAGCTGCAGGGGAGGGAGGGAGAGAGAGATCAAGTTTCACTAGAGTCAGACCCACTTCATCAACACATATATGATCACACACACACACACACACACACACACACACACACACACAGACAGACACAGTAACACACAGACAGACACACAACACACAGACACAACACACACACAGTAACACACACACACACACACACACACACAGTAACACACACACACACACAGTAACACACAGACACACACACAGTACACACACACACACACACACACACACACAGTAACACACACATAGTAACACACAGACACAGTAACACACACACACAGTAACACACACACACACACAACACACACACAGTAACACACACACACACATAGTAACACACACACACACACACACACAGTAACACACACACACACACAGTAACACACACACAGTAACACACACACACAGTAACACACACACAGTAACACACACACACACATAGTAACACACACACAGTAAGTAACACACACACACACACACACACACACACACACACGACCAGATGGTGCACGTCACTAGCGTACAAGTTAGCTTAGCATGTTAGCATCACGTCAGGACTACATCAGATGCTACTGAGACACCGCAGGAGGACCGAGGCTCCAACATGCCCCGCTACTACTAAAGCTAATGCTAATGCTAACGCTAGCTAGCTGGTTAGCCTTTAGCAACACACTGACAATTCGATCATCCATTCCCCGGTCAGGATCTCCTCCCACGTCCCGTCCGTCACTTCTCTCAGGCTGTCACGTTTGGCGGAGACCGGCAGCGACGTCAAACACACCGCCAGGAACAGACAGCGCGTCCACGAGCCGCGTTGTGACCGCCGTGCTGGGAAAAACATTGTTGAGTTTGTGCTGCAACCGGACAGCGAGCACGCCATGTCTGATAGAGAGAGAGAGAGAGAGAGAGAGAGAGAGAGAGAGAGAGGGAGAGAGGGGACGCGCTCACTTCCGCTTTGCGCGCAACGTCGGTGTCAGGTGGGTGCGTCACTGACTGTTTTTAAAATGAATTTATATGTAGAAAATATGAATACAATGAGTAGTTATCAAGTGTTTGTTTGCTATTAAACAGAAAATATAAAATAAGATAATCTATTTACAGCAATTTATAGGAAACGGTCAAAAGTCACCATATATAAGATATATATATATATTCTCAATCATGGTTTTTCTTTATTTTTATTTTATATATATTTATCAATGGATGTATATACAGTATTTGGACATTATTAATGCTATATATATATATTTTTATTTTATATATATATACACAGTCAAAAAGTTTGGACACACCTTCTCAATCAATGGTTTTTCTTTATTTTTATTTTATTATTTTTATTTTATATTATATATATATATATATATACAGTACCAGTCAAAAGTTTGGACACACCTTCTCAATCAATGGTTTTTTTTTTATTTTTATTTTATATATATTTTTATTTTATATATATATATATTTTATATATATACAGTACCAGTCAAAAGTTTGGACACACCTTCTCAATCAATGGTTTTTCTTTATTTTTATTTTATATATATTTTTATTTTATATATATATATATACACAGTACCAGTCAAAAGTTTGGACACACCTTCTCAATCAATGGTTTTTCTTTATTTTTATTTTATATATATTTTTATTTTATATATATATATATACAGTACCAGTCAAAAGTTTGGACACACCTTTTCAATCAATGGTTTTTCTTTATTTTTATTTTATATATATTTTTATTTTATATATATACAGTACCAGTCAAAAGTTTGGACACACCTTCTCATTCAATGGTTTTTCTTTATTTTTATTTTATATATTTTTTTATTTTATATATATACAGTACCAGTCAAAAGTTTGGACACACCTTCTCAATCAATGGTTTTTCTTTATTTTTATTTTATATATATTTTTATTTTATATACATATATACAGTACCAGTCAAAAGTCTGGACACAGACTATAAAAAAATATATATATATAAAATAAAAATAAAGAAAAACCATTGATTGAGAAGGTGTGTCCAAACTTTTGACTGGTACTGTAGATCAGAGTAATCATTATATTATTTCTTCTTTCATTCATTGAATATGGTGTTAATGTTCCGTTTGGATATTATTCAAGGTCCCCAGAGGATAAACTCTCAGATTTTGGTAATGCCTTTTTTTTTAAAATCTAGAACCATTTATTTCTTATTTATTTCATTATGTTTCAATGCTATTTAGCAAATGTTGGCCTGCTAAAAAGCTAAATTCTAGTCACCATATATACATATATGTACAGTACCAGTCAAAGGTTTGGACACACCTTCTCATTCAACTGCCTGACAATATTGATTTTTGCATCAAATTTTTTGGTTTTTCTTTAGCAAATGCTGCAAAAATCACACACTCAGTTGCACGTTTATTAAGTCCACAGCTTTGCCATAAATCCCCCTTCATGAAGGCGATAGTGAAGCTTTTAGTTGACTGTTTCAGAGAGGTGTTGACCAAACTATAAGGCCATGTTAAAAGGCTTTACTTTGTAATGCTGTTGAGTTATTTTGCCACACACTTCTTACATGTTACATCTATTTTGTGTTTTCTGCAGAGCTGCTGTGAGGTACTATACAGTACCAGTCAAAAGTCTGGACACACCTTCTCATTCAACTACTTTGAAGAATCTAAAATATAAAACATATTCTGGCTTGTTGAGCATTTGTTTGTTTACCACATAATTCCATATGTGTTCCTTCATAGTTTGGATGTCTTCAATATTAATCTACAATGTAGAATTATTTTTAAATAAAAATAAAGAAAAACCATTGAATGAGAAGGTGTGTCCAAACTTTTGACTGGTACTGTAGGTTATAGTGCAAACAAGAGACATAGTAAAAAAACAAGATCAAAAATAAGTATTATAAATAAGCAAATGAGCAATAAAAAAAACAGTAAAAAACAGTAAAGAATCCACAGTAACTGAAATATTATATATTATATATACAGACAGAAACTATTATAACTATTGTATTGCACAGAATAAGATAAGATAAGATAATCATTTATTAGCCCCGCAGCGGGGACATTTACAGGATTACAGCAGCATAGATGTAGTGCAAACAAGGTACATAGTAGAAAAAACTAACAAGTATTTTAAATAAGTAAGTAAGAAAAATAAAAAATCCACAATAACAAAAAAAAAATCTTATAAATACAGACAGAATAATTATAGTTATAGTATTGCACAGTGTATTTGTATTGCACAGATGTATTAGTGTTTTGTTCTGTGGTCTACTGGGATGGCAGACAGCTGGTTGTGCAGCCTGATTGCAGCAGGAATGAAGGACTTGCGAAAAGAAGGCAAAGTTGGATTTGCAAATGTTGCATAAATGTGTGCAAGTAGACGTGCACATTTACTTGGACAGGTTTTTCCTGTATAATGCTGACTTATATAACCAAAGGCAATAAAGTAAAGTAAAGTAGCCTGTCAAGTCTATAAAATAATAAGTACTTTGTTATTCTTATTTATTGTACACGTGTTTGACCAGCAGGTGGCGTTATTGTCTCTAAAATAGCTGAGGAAGGAGGTAGATGGAGCTGTTGCACATGAGAGAAAACGTGGGCCTGTAAATTAATGTATGTAATATATTATAGACAGTGATGGAAAAAGTATTCAGATATTTTACTGAAGTAAAAGTAGCAATACCACAGTGTCAAGATACTCTGATGCAAGCAAAAGTCCTGCTTTCAAACTCCTACTTTAGTAAAAGTACAAAAGTATTAGCATTAAGAAATGTACTTTAAAAAAGGTAAAGTATGCATTATGCAGAGTAGCCCATTTCAGAGTAATATTTATTATGATATTGTATTATAATTATTGACACATTAATGTGTACTTTACTTTAATGTTGCAGCTGGTAAAGGTGGGGGTGAGTTTATCTTCATTATATACTGCTGGGTAAAGTAACCTATACAAATATATCATCATTTATTAGTTGATTTATATTTTGTATTGATAGTCTAAATCTGCAAAGTGATTGGCTAAAGCTATCAATGTTGTGGAGTAGACTTATTAAGTAGCAGGAAAGAAGAGTGTGTTAAAATAAAGTAATAAAATACGCATTAACAACATATTAAAACTTCTGAGAGCTGAAGGTGACATCTGCAAATGTCTTGTTTATCAGTTCACAGTGATAAAACAGAGATAAGCAGCAGATTTCCACTTGAGAAGCTTTAACCGGCAAATTTGGAGAATTTTTGCTTGAAGACACATCAAATTTGACCATATATCAATCTCTAAATGAAGCTTTCAAAGTGCAGATTAATAGGTTTATGCTCCTGAAAAATTCTGATAGCAAGAGGTAATCAATGATTTGATCCAAGAGGAACTGTGTCCTCTGCTCAGTATCTTCAAAGCTGCATGATCAAAGAGTTTTGCATTTTTGCATCTGCACATGCAAACCCCCCCCCACTGAGAGCAGAGTGAAATCCATTTGATTTGACCTAGAGGTGAAGTGCAATCCTGTTAAGACCCTGCCTTCTAAGTCACGTCAAGCTATATTCTCCTCAGCATTTTTGTTTGTCCCAAAAACTTTTAACTGTTAAGAAAATGCCCTCGCTGCCAGATCCATCCATCAAACCATTCATTCCCTGTCCACTTGTACTCCTTTTAAATGTGAAAGAGCGGAGGGTCAACTTGTGCTTTTCCAGAGTTCTTTAGCGGGTAGATTTAGACTCTTTTTAAATCTATCTTATTACAGTCCGAGTTCTCCTTTAACCGCTTCATGGCTAGAATATAAGAATAACAACAGCTGTGAATAACCTCTATTGCTTGGCATGTGATCCTTTGACCCCGTGCTTCACAACCTTTATAGCTTCTGACCCCTTAAAACAAAACAATTTCTACTTGCAACCCCTCTCATTGTGTGCGAATGTCTACCAGTTGTACCAAAGAGAGATTCTTTTTACCCTTGTTTTATTAGAGTAATGTTTAGAGTTGCAAAGAAGTGAAATCAGTGAGAAATTTACAAGAAAAAGGCAAAGATTGGAGGTTAAGACTCCTTGTGGAGGCTTGGAACAAATGCTTTAACCTGTTCCTGAGGGAGATCGCAGACACCCTGCAAAAAAGCCTGAAAGATAACCTCAATAAGCCTCTTTCTCAGTAGGGTCCCTGGGTATCTCACACTCTTTTTATTAGAGAAAATACTGAAAGTAAATTTCAATTTGAGAACAGACCAGGCAGACATTTTGCTCCCAAAACATTCTCTATAACTACAAATCTGTTGTTGACTCTCATATCACTCATGAGCTTCCATATTTTCTGCCAGTGTGTAAGAGAGGGAGAGAGTCAATCATCCTGCCTGTGTTTCTCTGCGTGAGAAGGCTTCACTCTGAGTGAATCTGCAGAATGAGAGCAGTTATTATTGCTGGGAACCTGCAGGCAGATTGCAATGGCAGCCAGTTATCAGAGCACCTCACGCTCTAAAAATACCCTGCAGATGACATCCTTTTGTGCCCCTAACATCGCCCCCTTTCTCCAGCCATCAGCTCTGCTCCACTTACAGAGCAAAATGAATCTCCTTCCTGCTCGGCAGTCATCTGCCCTCCTCCTTCAAACATAATGTGGCAGTGAGGGAAATAAGTGGCAGTGAGGAGAGTTGTAGTGCCATTATGTGTTGTTCTTTCAAACTCCATTACTGCGCTCAGGCTGCTGCCGGTTTTTCAAACAGGAAGTGTGTGACATTTTCTCTCCTTTTTTAGTCATGTTGTTTGGTCAATCAGTCGGTCCAACACTTGGGTCCAAAGAAAAATATCTTGACAATCACTGGATGAATTGGTATGAAATTTAGCACAGACATTCACAGTCCTGTATGAAATGTTCACCGATAACACCCTGACTTTTCATCAGATTTTTCATGCCTCTAACACTGACGGTGCCTTCAAGTGGGCTAGTCTTAAGAGTTTATCTGATGCGATAAGATGTTGCTCCCATCAACTCTGCTGTGGAAGATTTTTCTAATTTTACATTTAATTTGCTGCTGATTAAACTGTCGATAGCTGACCAGAGGCTGATTGTTTCCATGGTTACTGGTTACTCAGCTACAGTACAGCCTGTGGATGGCAGTTACAGACAGCAATGTAAAACAATTTTTCTTTTTTAATATTTTTCTTTGAGTGTGAGTTTATACAATGCCTAAAGGTGCAATATACGGGTTAATATCCAGCAAACAGTGTGAAGATATAGAGGAGTAATGTCTACTTGAGCAGAGAATGAAGTCTCTTTCCCATGAAGCGTAATATGATCAACAAATCTGACCTGACAAAAAAGCAATACACAATACATCTCATTTTACAAATGTTACACACTGACAACATTAGGTTAGCATAGTCAGATATTTCCCACTCATTCTAAACTGCATTTGTAATACCAGCTCTGAAACACACCCACACTGCAAATCTATTGTATATATAAATATAAAAGCAAAAGAATGCCCACATTTATAGAGGATTCTGAGGTAAGTTTAATTTTTAGCCAGCCCTCATCATTTTTATTTTTGGGAAGTTCAGTGCTGCATCGATTTGCTGTTATACACAGCTAGTTGCTTTGGATTGGCTAATACTACACTTATGGAAACATCTAAAACTGCCCCTTTTTGTCAACTCCTGTTTCCAAGCTCAACTTTGCATCTCAATTTGTAATATGACCATCTCAAATATCTAACATTCCAGTGTCAAATGTCAAACTAAGTGAAGTTTATTTGTGTTACTTAATATCACAATAAACATCTGAACAAAATCCAGCTTAATCTCTCTTAACAGACAAAACTCATAGCGCAAAATGAAGAAAAATGTAGAAACTTAAGTATAGGAAATTTTAAAAAAACATCTCCACTATAGTACAAAATATTACAATGGAATTATAATATAAGAATAGGATTACACTGCAGTTTGTTCAATATTAAAGTAACAAATCCAGCGCAAGATGTTCAGTAAAACTAGTCCAAGAAATAAGCCCAGTGCATTAAGTTCAATGGAATAAGTCCACTTTATAAGTCCATATGAGTTCTGCTTTGGTGTGTAGCCACGATTGGGATAATGTTGAGATTCACAGTAGTAACTGCAAATTAAAATCCATCAGGGTGATTATTGTAGAAGCAGAAAGTAATGCAAGGGTCTTTAGAGCAGCACAAGTAGAGAATAGTTGAAGATATTGATGCCACAGCAGGTGTTTTCCATTAGAGGTCTTTGGCTACACACCTGTTGTGACTTCACTGATTAGGCTGATCCCAGAATGCAACAGAGCAGCACAGCAGAGTTGTTATGCTGTAGTGTTGATTTTCTTTTTAAAGCAGGCACACATACGGGTGTCTCCCAAGTGGTTTCCACAAATATCTGCTCAAACGGCACAATGAAAAATCAAAGTACTACATTTGTTCCGTGTATACACTAAATTTCAAATCATCGTGTGTGTGTGTGTGTGTGTGTGTGGGCGGTTGTATGAGCTGTGTGAGTACAAGAAGCTGATGTGACCTATTAGCTGTGGTAAACACATGGATGTTGAATTATTGATGCTTTATATTCTAAACAAAGGACTCAGCTCTTTTACAAGGATGATGTGCACATATTTACTGTAGGTTAGTATCTTGAAAATTAGACTTTTTTCTTGTTAGAGCTGCATTCAATAATGTTTTTTTTTAAGATTTATTGCAAAGATGTTAGCAAACAGTTGCTTTTTTTTACACGCACAGCTGATAGCTACATTATTGTTAATTTAGAGTCTTGTTTTTGTCCACCACATGAATCTAAGCTTAAAGCTCTTTTTCCTTTTAGCTCGGTTTTGGTCTCAACCTACCCTAATTTAGCTGCTAAATGCTCCACTATTTTCCCCAGTTAGTCACTAACTTTGTCTGGTTTGATTTCTAGCCCTGGGCAGTTATTGTACAGTTGGTTTATCAAAACAAATTGACACAAAACAGCTGCTTCTAATGCAAACAAGAATGATTGTGCAGAAATTGAACCAAAATAATACATTTGATGACCGTAAATCTAAAAAATAAGCTCAAAGATGCTAAAATAATCCATATTTCAGTTTGGGTTCATATGAGTAAAGACTTTTCAGCACTCTTGCACTCTTTGTAGCACACCAGGTGTAGATTCTTGTTTCTTTCTGGTAGCAATACATCTTTCCGCTCAAACATATATATTCTTCAAGTGTTTCAAGGTTTCTTGCCTCACCACAGCTCAGAGACTCAACTCTCTCTCTTACAGCAGACCTGGCAGCTGAAACGTGAAGACCATCATATTGTCGTACAGCTCTCAGAGACTGATAACATCCATGTGACAGCTGATGGTAATTTTCAAGAGTGATGAGTGAGAAGTGGCACAACGTGGGAGTGAAGAGGTAGAGCATGCACTCCAATCACAGGGGAGCCTCTCACACAGGCTGCACAACATAACACTGTTCAATCAGTCTCTCTGGGTTTTTGTCCCTGATCTCTCCCTTAAAAATACATACTGTAGTGATAGTATAGAAGTATCATATAGAAATGTAATTATCCTGCTTGTCTCTCTCTTTAACTCATTGTCTGCCTATATAACATACAATTTCTTGTTCTTTTCTCCCTTTATATGGTAACCAAGTGTTAAGATCCTCATAATTTCCACCAGCAGCAGGCAGTTATTTTTCAGCCATAAATCTACATTTTGATAAACACAATGTCCATTACCTTTCCAGCACCAAACAGCCGACAGACAAATTTAGAGACTTGCTGGTGAAAAAAAGATAAAACATCAAGCAGCTAAAGAGACAGGTATTTTTCTCTGCAATTGGTAGAGACCAAAACAGAGCTAAAGGGAGAGTGATTTTTTGGGATTTATCTGTCAGAAAGCTCCGATGGGATCCAAAGTGAACAGTTATGCTCGATAAACACATCTAGCAGGCAGTTGTTATAAACTGTGTGTCGCTATACCTATTAAAAGCAATGCACTTTAATTTGTATGTATCCCACAAAATCTATTTCTATGTAATCCATGTAATGGTGAACCAGAAAGTATAAAGAGTGAGAAACTCTGCATAGGGGTGGCTGGGGTGAATAGGGCATCTTAAAGCACCAGACTTTCACCCAGGAGGCCGCTGTTCATGTTAGTGTGAAACCAGAAGTCAACATTGATTTAAATTGTCATGTAACTTCAATTTTTCCCAAATCTTACCAAGTAGTTTTGTTGCATAAAAGTAACCACGTTGTTTCCTGTTAAGGTGGAACTTTATTTTGAAAAGACGCATGTAACGAGCGGTTTCTGACAGATGTAGCTGTACACTCGTAGGAGAATGCAAGAAAAAGAATGAGGAATAACAACGCAAGATATCATAGGAACTGTTGTATGAGGATACGATGAACCAAGTAACTGTTTTTTAGCACACAGTTCTTTATCAATAGTGTCTCTAGTGGCCATAAATTGATAAATGCCCCTTTAAGATTAATTTGCACATCTCAATCTATTTAATCTGTATTAATGAGAGTTTGAGTGAGTTTGTTGTCGTTCTCTCATTAAAATGGTGTTGCGTCAGCAGAGATGGAGAAGCTGAGTGACGCAGACAAGATGTTTCCCCAGTGGAGCGACGAACTACTCCAGACATACCTGAGAGCAGAAAAGCCCACAGCGTGGCAATAACCGCTAAATACCAGCTGTTCCAGGATCCCCATCAACATCTGGAAGCCACCGGAGCGGTCCTCATTACCTGTGAGATTTCATATTTCTATTGCCCTGTGTCCTCTCATACGTCTTACTCATTCTCACAATGAGGGCTTCCTGTGGTTCAGACTCTCCGGAGAGATTCACTGCCAACTGCTCGCACATTACAGGCTTCAGTTTACTGTCCATCTGTTGCTGTAACACACAGCATCATAACGTCACCATTCAGTGTGGATAACTAAATTTGATATTAATTATGCGATAATATGTCTAGTGTTGATTAATGCATTTTCAAGCGTTGATTTATTTGAAGTCTGATTTTTTTGGACAGTTTCTATTAAAATAGAAAAACTTGGAATCTGCATACAACCTTAAAAATGATTAAATATATATATATTTTTAAAATCCAAAGCCTTAGGAGTAATTCCAGATTTAGACAGACGCTTTAAATTTCATTTTAGAGGTTTTTAAAATCTTTGCAAGATTGGGTTTGGGAATTTCTGCAGTGACATTTTTCTGTTTTTATTCTAAATGGCTTTTCAAGGTCCTAAAATCTTAAACTTCTTAAAACTCTCGTTTTATGAACAGTGTCATCAGCGAGCAGAGTGTGAAATATGAGCGGGGTACACGGACGTAAAAAGTTGATCTTTACAGAAATGTTCAGTATTTTATTGCTTTCTACCAATCTTCTCTCATTCTACATTACACTGTTATGACTTTTTGTCTCCAGTGTAAAATCCAAACTTCAGTAATTGCCTCTGTAATAGGAGCAAGACCTCCTGCATGTCTCGTAAAAACTATAAATCACTCTGCACCACCAAACCACATTAGGGATTCTGAAACATAATGCCTTTTCTCATTTGGGAAGTCAGTGCAAACAGTATCTGTAGTCTTCAGCTCTGCAGCCTGCAGAAGTGTCACAGTGTCAAGCTATTGAACCCTCTGGTCACTGATTAATGAGTCTCCCTCAGCCCTCTTAAAGGTCCCACCGAGTTGTTACTTGTTTTCCTGTCTGAGTCACCTGAGGGGACGATGTTGGATTCAACCCATATGCCACGTTTGGATGTGTTGCACACCGGATTAAAAAGGGTTTGTTTCCTGTTAGTATGCATTAATTATGCTCCTCAGACAGACACAACTAATCGCCAAACACTTCTCTGAAAAACAATCTTTGCTCAAATGTGGCAAAAAGCAGAATTCAACAATTGCAACATGGTTAACCCCTAAAAAAATGGTCTCAAATGAAGCAAATTAATACATGTTTAATTTTAAGTGTGGTCATTTTAGGGATGGGATATCCGACAATTTCAGTCACGATACAGATAACAATACCTCGTCTTTATTATTCTTTGTATGGCAACATCAGGTTTGACTGAAACATTAGCTCTGTAAAACAAATGTAACAAATAAATACATAGAATAAGTATACGGATTTGTAAACTATTATTTAAATAATAAATTGTGCACCAGCAAAGCAGGAATTACATTCATCTTATTGATGCAGCAACAAATTAGTCCAAAAAAATTTACACTAATTAAAATTCTGGTATATTATTTATATAGTATATAAACATAGAATTGCATTAAATCAATCAGCCCCATTTTCACCAATATCCAATCCGGCTATTTGAGTCGGTGATATTTGGTCTGATATCCGTATTTATATTGATACATCCCTAGTTATGTTAAATTCTTTCAACCAAGACAGCTCTTAAAAAATGAATTAGGATTCCCGATGTTCAACCCACTTTAGTAAGTCTTTTTCTTATTCAGTACTTAGAAAAACTTGTCACAAAAAACTTTAGGATAGATTTACGGATAGCTAGTGTAACCCAATCCTGCACAGCATGAAACTGTTCCTCAATGTGATGTACGACCCTAAATTCAAGCACTAAAGAACCATGCAAGATGGTGAACGCGCCACTGCAATATGTGAAATTATTTTATATTACGCTGCCGGCCATGCAGGCAGAGACAAGGATGGAGGAATCCATCACTTACAGGGGTAGAAAATAAAGTTTTACCAACTATCTAACATGATTTTGGCTACAGTGAGATTAGCTGAAAAAGTCCTTACTGTAGGTCGCTGCCACAGCTGAGCATAGGTCAGTGTTATACTTGATTTAGTTTAATCCTCCCAAACAGTATTAAATGCATCCATCTCATGGGGGAAAATGTAAGTTACATGCAAAAGCTGGCTTATGAAACGTCTTAGAATCTCCTTTTGGCTGTTTGCACCTGTGCATTTGTCTCTCCAAGCCTCTTTGTGGCTGCATTTTTCCTACACGGTCATCTGTTTTGTTAATAATCGTATAAATAGTGCTTTTGTGTTGCTTTTTATACATATGTGTGTGTCTGAGTCCAGTGAGGCGCTGCAATAAGTGATTCTCCCAGCTTGTCACTGCAGAGCTCTAAAGGTTTATGGGCAGCAGCGGTCGTGTCGCAGTGAGGCGTGCAATGGAAAAGAGAGAGGGAGGAGGGGGGGATGCACTGAGCAACGTAAGAGCAGGAGGCGTGGTGGTTGAAACTGGATTAGTCGGACAGTGGGTCAGTGGGCCTCTGACTCTGCTGACACCTTGACTCATCATGGGAGAAACAGTTTTCAGATTTAGGAGTCCTAATCTTTATTGACACTTTATGACTTCCAAAGGCCATAAATAACCGCGTCAGAAGTAATGAACTGAGTCCGTTTCTCAAGATTAACTCGGAGGGTTCTTTAGACTTAATTTACTTTTATTCCATTATGTTTGACAGCTTGAATCTTCTAATGGTTTGCCTCATTGGCTTTTTTGATGCCAGATAAACTTGAGAATATTTCCCAGCTCTTAACATTTTTGCAGACTTTTCTTATGTTGCTGTTATATTTCAGTAACATAGAGCCCATCCAGTGCTGAAAAACAACAACACAGACATGTCTAGCAGTCGGGAAAGGAGGTCAGCAATATTCAAATGAGACTGACTTCATCTGTTACCCTGGTTGTATTTGTTTTAATTGTACTCTGTGTAGAGAAAGTGCGCTAAATTTAAAGCAAATCTGCAGTGATATATATTTTCATTTAATGAAAAACACACAAGTGCATTTTTTTTTTGCATATTCTGTTTGGTTTTTGCAAAGCAGCAGGGACATGATCACTGGGGTTTTGCATGCTGTCGATTAGTTCAGGAGCGTACGTGGTTAATAGTGTGCCGCCTCGGATGCCTCATTATGAGCCTCTGTAAATGTGTCAGGCAGCAGCAGGGGAAAGCCAACTCTTCTGGTCCCTCTAATTGGATTTCCATGTGTGGAAGGAAGAAGGCCGGGATTCATTTGGAACAAAAGACTTTGCCAAGAATGGGCTGATAAACATGTCAGGGAAGAGGACAGTGTAGTTTTGAAAAACTCTGCAGCATGAAGGGGAAAGAAAATCAACAAACAGCCAATATTAGAGATGGTTCTGACATTTATCACAATACAAGCAAGAAGGTTGTTCACCACCCACAGAAAGTTTATATCATTAAACATGTGCATGCAGGATGAGAAACCCCCGCTGCACTATAGAGGCTGTCAGAGCTTCCCCATTCAATCAACACTGACACATTTGTTTTGTGTTGGCTTTGTACGCCTCCACATTCATATTAGAAGGAAACAAGTGAAGACTCTCAGCTTTAATTTGAAGGGGTGTTTACATCCCAAACTGGTGGCATTGATCAAGGGATGGTAACGTCAGCTGGTGGGTCCACCAGACGAAAATATCTCAACAGCTATGTCATGAAATTGGTTACAGATATTCATGTCCCCCTCTCGATAAAATGCAATAACTTTGGTGATCCCTTCATTTTTAACTAATCACATTCTCGAAATTATTTCTTTGCATTTAACCCATCCCGGAGGAGCAGTGGGCTGCAATCAGAGGGTCGGTGCGCCCGGGGAGCAACTTGGGGTTAGGTGTCTCGCTCAAGGACACCTCGGCATGTTGCTGAATGTTAGAGGGTTTGAACACCAACCTTCATCAGTGTTAATGGGACAATGATATGCTATACTACTGATGTGCCACAGCATTTTTAACTAATCACATTCTCGTCAACAGTACTTCGTTTAGTGCTAATTAGCAAATGTTAGCATGCTAACACGCTAAACATAAATGGCGAACTTGGTAAATATTACCTGCTAAACACCGTTGTGTTAGCGTTCTCACTGTGAACATGTTAGCATGCTAACGCCGTGTCTACATACAGCCTCACAGAGCTGCTAGCGTAGTGGTAGACTCTAAGGCTTGTTATTTGTGTTTGCTTAAAAAACATTTAGATTTTCACTCAAAAGAATTACACAGAAACAAGAAACATGGAAACAAACATAAAAGCGTAGAGCTCTCCGCTTCTTTCTGGCCGCACATCAGAACGCAGTAGGTTTTATTTTGAATGTGCTGAGGCTCAATTGATTCTCCTCTCCTCCTGTTTTTTTTAGTAAAACGCTGTTTCTACCTGAATCCTCTGTGATCCCCTGAGGAGGACACATGCAACAAAACACCAAATAACCCATTTATCTCTGCTCACAATGTAGCTGAACATTCATCCAATCTAATTTAAAAGCAGCAGAGATTACAACAAAAACTACAAACATTAAGGAACACAGCTTTCTGCCTCTCCCTCGAATCTTCAGTTCAAATGCATCAACACTAAGAGCCCTGATGAGGCCATTAACTGCACACATGCTCACATTAACGCCGGCACTCCTCGGCGCCGATCCGAAGGTGAAGGCGAGACACGTTGAACATGTGTGACACATTCATAATCAGTGAAACAAATGGCATCTTGTGGTATCTCATTTGCTGCTAATGGCATATTTAATGACAAGGCTTCTGAAACACACAGAACCCTGTTTTTCGTCTGTCGAGGCATAATGGAGCCGACAAACTCTCTCCTTCAAAATTTGCTTTAAAAAAATAAGCTGCTTTGTGTCTGTGAGGGGTTATTGTTATGTGTGCGTACACCAGCACAAAGGCTGTTTTCGACTGGCCTATAGTCTATCGATTTATCTACATTCGGGTTATTTGATTGGTCAGACTTTTATTTATGGAGCTCTTCTCACAGGCTTTCCTTTCCTGGAGTGAAATTAAATTTGTGGATGATATCTTCCAGATGCTGCAGTGACTTCAAAGTTAATATTTCAGGCGTTATCAATGGTGGAAAATACATTTACCCAAGTAATTGTAATTGTCTTTTACTGCATGTCAGAGGGAAATAAAGTCGTTTTTACTCCACCACTTAAATTTAGCAGGAAGGACTCTGTCTCATACTGTAAAGAAGTATTTCTACATTACTATAAATACTGCTTTCAGATCTCTGATGCTCTCTCTTACGCTGTTTGTTTTCCCTGCAGGCCTGTGCTGCTAAAATACCATCAATCCTGCTCATAGTCATCCGTAACCAGAGCGAGGCGCTTACATAAGGTGGATTTCCTTATTGCTAAGAATGCGCCATGCCCATGTAAGTAAAACCATTGATGATTCACTGACAAATGATGCTCATGCAGGCCTCTGCTGGTGTCTGAGAGGCAGCAAGGATTGTCGGAAGCAGTGGGAGGACGGGACGGAGAAGTGTGAGGAAACAGCCTGAAAAGCAAGAGGTGGGAAGCACTCAATGGAGTATCATTCACAGACGGACACCCACGCAGACACACACTCATCTAAAAACCTTTAAAAAGATATTCATGTAATGAGCTTCCTGCCCGGAGCAATGTGCATGAGTAGGTCCTATTCCGTGACAAAAATAAACACGACACCTCTTTTGGATGTGACGTAAAAGGTTTCTCTTTTCATGATGTTAGTCTCAGTATACTGACCGTTAACATCGCTGTCAGGATGCCAAATACCTTTACACAAAGTAATTCATTGATTCATGCAGACACTGGCTTAGAAGAAAACTGCCCATTCGTTTTTCTCGACAGGCTTTTCAGAAAATCCCCAAATATGAAGACTTTTATGCTTAGAAATGAGCCAACCAGCTTCCAAATTAATCATGAGCTTGTTTCAAAAGATTCAGAAATAATTTATGAAATCCAAAACAGAAAAGACAACATCCCAACTCTATACTCACTATTTCTGCTACTGTTATGGTAGATAGCGTAGAAGAAATTGAAGTACTGCCCCATTCTTTGTTGACACAGAAATTGGTGCAGCTTACAGATACAATCGAGGAATGACTTCAGACTTATTAGGATTTAAATGAACTTCACAACACCTTGTTCATTTATTTCCCCCCAAGATTTGTTAGTTTGTTTTGTTTGTTTTTTATTGTTGTCACTCTCAGGCACCAGAGCTTCTTTTTTTTTTTACACCATCCATCGTTTATTTATGGTTTCTAGATGTGAATAGTTCCACTATATGTTCGGTTTTGAAAGGATATAATTCATAACTGTGCACAGCAAAAGGGCCCTCTTGAATTCCTCAATGTAGACAAAATATGATTAAGAGCCCACTACGGTGCCACATGCTACAAAACTTCAGTGCCCTCCGGCTGGGGCACCATTGCATACAGCTTTAAAAAAAAAAAAAATTCAAACAGCCTGAATTATTATTTTATTGGATGAAAAACATAAACTACACTCTGGTCTTGACTATTTACTTGGGCGCAAATGGTAACATTGGTGTTGTTAGTAAGTCACTGACGATTGTGGGCAGCGCTGTAGTTTTCAAACAATTTCTTAACAATTTCTCATATTTGAGCCTCATATTATCATCACAAACAACAGGGTGGTTTTCTTTTCAAAGACTTCTATTCCTTTTGTCAGACTGGACGTGCAGCTACACCCTGCAGTCTGCACTTCAATGCAATCTAGTGGGGGAAAAAAAATCTTATCCTTATTCAGTACAACAAAAGGCACGCAATGTTTGAGCCAAAGCCAACATGAAGCTTCTGCAGTCTCTCTTTTCTCTTTCTTTTTTTTCCCTCTTTGCTGCAATCTGTTGCAATCCTAGTTCCTCACAGACACACAAACCTCAACTATTCATGTTTTAAAAAATCCAGTTAAAGCCACAATGCACTGTGTTGTCAGGGTAGCTTTTGGTGAATCAATGTGCTTTTTGTTTTTGCTGTTGGAAAAAGGATTGTGGATTCGTCCCCCCATTAGTTGTACTGAACCCCAGATAGAAAGCATGAGCTCCCAGTGCATATGCAGGTGTATATTATAGAAATGTATGTACAGATGTACACAAATGAACTGTTCCTTTAAACTTTTCTTTTAAGTCTTATAAAATAACATTTAAGCAAAATAAACAAACAGCTAGATGAGTGAAAAATAAATGAGAATAGTTTACTTCCGTTGAAAGAAACAAACATCCACAGCCTTTAGAGATATATTGTATATATATTGGTTCTTTCTTGTTCTTCAGTCTCTCCCTGTAGTACAGTATGAGGGGTCTAATATTCGATCAGGGGAGACCTACTGTACGATCACATTTTAAAGCTTTCAGTGACGGTCTTTGTTGTAGTTTGAAGTGCATTAACTCTGCCACCTTTGGCCCAACTTTTTTCGGACCACTTTGCCTCTCTTAAAGGTCGGGAAAAGCACCTTGTGTTTAAAGGTAAACTCGACCTGTGTGGCTCAGCGTTTTAAAGGAACATTCCAGTATTTTTAACCCCTGGTATTTCGTTTATATTGTATTTCTTAGTGCTGTAAAAGCTGCTCACATCAGCAGCAAGCGACATATTAATGCATGAATAAAAATAGCACTGGATATTAGGCTCAAAATGTGATTGGAATGTGATTAATGTGTCTTCATGCAAGTGTTTTTTTGTGTGCATTTACATAAATCAAATGCTTCCCATAAAACACACTGCTTTCCAAGAAAAATTCAATTCAATCACGACCCTTCACCGTGATTTATCCAGCAAGGCCAATGTCCGCACTTGACTGTTGGCTTTCTGATGTCCTTTGCTGTCGGAGCTGGTGTTCACCTACTTATTGCTCCCGGGGGGGGGCTGCTGCTGCTGCTGAGATGGGGGAAGCATCAATGAGCAAACTAGTGGATCAATGGTCACCAAGCCAACCTCTGTATCCTCATCTAGTGCCGGTGGGAGGTCAACTCTCAATGGCAGAAAGGAGAGATTTACAAGGACACCTGGGTGTGGATGTGAGGGGAATTTAAGTAAAGATGGAAGGAAGGTGGAGGAAACAAAGGAAACAAAGGAACAAGGAAACCAGAGGATAGGCTGGGCAAATAAATGAATCTACAGCCCAGGATTGCATAGAAAATGTATTATTATTTTCTATTTTTACTAAAAGTCTTACTTGAATTTCCCAATTTCAAGAGGAATATGCTGAAGTGCATGCTTTAAAACGTGCTGATTTAAAAATCCGGAGCATATCTATGATTGAGAGATTGCCTCAAAACAGCTCTCAAACTTGGTGACGTCTAAGCCAGCTGCTAGAGGCTAACGGTGCTTACAGCGCTAACATTGCAAACAAAGGCACCAGTGCTGACGGAGTTAACATTATTTACCTGAACACAAACATGCACTGGAAGCAGATTTCAACACACACAGAAGGAAAGTTAAATTCTGCTCAGGAGCAAATAGTTCATTCTATATTAATGCTCTGAATGTTGCGTCGAGAACCTTTCATTTATTTTGTGGATGTGTAATCGCTGCTGCTTTTTGTATTTTGAGAACCAGCGGGTTGAGTCTCTAGCCTGGCTTTATTGTTTGGACCCATGAATTGGTTGTCGTACATCGGAGATCTAGGAATACGTCTAGATCTTTTTCCAAGTCTGTCATCAACAAGTCTCACTTCTTGCAACAAAGTTTTCCTGAGGTGTGTTCCTTCAAAAGTAAGACAGCGACACAAATGGTTACTGTGGGTAATACAGCACAGTTTGGACTCTATATTACATTACATGTTCAATCATTTTTCCCAAACAGTAAAACCGCTTCCTCCATCACCCTCAG
The DNA here is from genome assembly GCF_027596085.1 of Anoplopoma fimbria. Lineage (NCBI taxonomy): Eukaryota > Metazoa > Chordata > Actinopteri > Perciformes > Anoplopomatidae > Anoplopoma > Anoplopoma fimbria. The sequence goes on along the minus strand of NC_072463.1, from coordinate 6,157,321 downwards.
ATTTGAAATTACATCACTAGCTCATGAATTACTAATCCCTGAGGTTTCACTGTGTGGAGAAAGAGGGGAGTCGTCTTTCACCAGCTGCTGTAAATGGCTCTTCATATTTGATCAAAATGTTTAATGGGTTTGAATCCCTCGGCCAATATCTGTAGCTTGAGGGCATTTCCTTCGTTCTCCACAACTCCCAATGGACTTCCAATGCTTTATGTCCACTGATGGATATCGCTAACAGTCATTGGGCCAGAATGTATATATTTGTTTATAATCAGAGTCAGTAAAAGCAGCACACCGAACCTCCTCTAGTTACCTGGCATATTTCTCTAAGAAAGAAACGCTAGCATTGGTTGTAACATCATACAGTTGGGTTTATTTCTATTATTTTTCTCCATTTGTCTGCACCTGTTCTGTTTTCATTAAAAAAAATCGTAGGTAAACAGAGGAGTCCTCAGGCCAGTAACAAAGCCTGCAGTAACAAGAGCTGACTCCATTAGTGGGGAGTCCCTGTTGGATGCTGGGTGGGGGGTTGGGGGTTGGGAGATTGAATGAATGTATGGATGGAGGCTTGTGAAGCACATTGTAACAATAGGGAATCCATTCGTACATTGCCCGACACTATAACTCTTAATTTCCGTGACATTTCTGGGTTACTGGGAGTATTTAGTCAGAGTAAGTCTTTGGAGGAGAAGGGGAGAAATGGATCTGATCAATAAAAAGGTCTCTACAGTGACGCCTTGTTGAGCTGCACAACTATATTATTCAAATATATGATCCCTAAAGACACTCATTTCAAACTGCATGTCACATAATTTGTCTGCTTAAGTCAATATGTTTTTTGTTTTTTTATTGTTTTTTGGTGAGATGCCTGAAATAAAGTCTGTGGGAAAAAAAAATATTTTACCGTTTTGTTCTACGAGTTAAAATATGTCAGTAAATACCCCAAGAGTGAATTTTGACGCTTCTATGTGCTAACAAGTGCCTAAATGAGAGTAAAAATGTCATCACACAGACTATTCCTCCGTCACAGCCTCTTTGTGTTTATACTTTAGCTAATGCGACCAGGTCGTGGTTTGTTGTTTTGACTATTGCATTCACACTTCAGAAGTGGTGTTCATTTGTGACAATTATCGTTCTGAATAATCCCAAATTCAATGGAAAAATCCTAACTTCCGGGTTGGCCTACCAAAAAATCTTCATCCCTGCAGCACTCTATAATCAATATTCTACATTCTGTGTCTAACCCTCAGGTTTCTTTGGGTTAGGAGAACATTGTGTCAGTGCAACAGCAGAGCTGGGTTTTAGCAACAAATCCCCATCCTACTTAGAATTTAAAAAATCATTAGGCTATTAATTGCAGCATCATTTCCCCAGCAGAGCCTGAACGTGATGCTGCACGTGGAGGCCATTACCTGCTCACAAGTCTCTTCATGCAGCCCACACATACAGAAAATGATTATTGCACTTTTGTTAATGGTGTTTTCTATTTGCGATCCAGCAGTGCATTTTTCTATCGCTTGTTTTGTGGGAATTCACGATAACTCTGACCCTGGCCCCTCTTATAGGAACGCAGTGTGCAGAGAGAAAGAGAAGGAGCCACCCAGCACACAATGGAGCACTTACATTTATTTCAGTTGCAGTTTGAGCTGCTTTTGCTGTGTCTTTACTGACTACATGGCACTGAGAGGCAATCCAAGTCCGTGGCTAAGAAACACATCATTATGGCATTCCTCTCGTGCTGATTCCCTGCAGAAGACTGCAATTCTTAAACTCAGCATGCTAGAAGATGAACAAACAGGCCAGTACAGTGTTTTCTTTCACTTGATCAGTCATTCCCTGATGTCAGTAATTATGCATGTCTTGGCTCTACGAATTGAAAATTAGTGTTGTGCACTCGCCAAAGGAACAGTAAAATGAATCTATACTGTAATCCTTGATTTTATTTTTATTTTACTTACATCAGAGATGTGAGGAAAAAAGGTTAAGTACTGAATCTGAAAAATCTTCTCTAGAAATTGAGAATTCAAGAGGTTTTCTTTACAAATACACACAACAAGCTGCAGAATATTTCTATAATATCCTTGAATGAAGGTCAGACTGCAAAACGCCCACGTGACCTGTGTTTTCCTTTAGGCCATGTTTGTAAAACATCTTTTCTTACATTCACTCTCTTTACTTTCCCACTTTTTCTTCAAGATACATATCGATCTTGTGACCAAAATGACCCTTTAACAACCACAGAAAAGAAAAAAACATCCTCATGTTGTGTTTACTGTCATTAATTCTGGAGCACTTTGAGTTCAGAAATAATAATCATAAATACGAGGCACCTCTCCCATTTTCTCCCTGAAGGCCTAATTTACAAAAATTGCATCAGGAAAAAAAATGCATTTTTCGGGTCACTGTGAAGGGCACAGATGGTGCTGAATCCATAAACATGAGTTCCTTCGAGGTTGTTGAAGATGCTGTCAGGAAGTCAGCACAGTGACTTTGGGCTTTTGTTCGCCAAGTTGCTCATTCTGCTGCAGAGAGCCGTAACAGCAGATGGAGATAATGTGAGAACTGTTCCATAAGGAAAGGTTACAGGAGATGAATGTGCAAGTGATGTACACGCAGCACTTCCATAAGTTTGATTCACTACTTTCTGAAGGTTAGATAAAGCCATGAAGTCTGTCAACTGTAAATGATCTATATAAAGAGCCCAATATCTCTGGGGATTATGTCCATATTGGAAGATTCTGCACATCTCGATTTATGTCCAATGCCAACGATTAAAAAGTAAAGTTTGTATGAGCAAGTCGGACATGTAGGAAACCACATCTGCATTTAAGTTAACCATAACCATGATCTTTCTCAAATTTTAAGTTGTTCAGTTTCCTAACCTAAACCACAATCATATTTCATTTGAGAATTCATCAGTCTTTTTCAAATGTTTACGTTCAGGTGACAAAGACTTCTAGCGGTCGTACTAATTATAACGGGAGAAAAGGATGAAGCCAGGTGACGTTGTTAAAAAGCGACAAAGTCCATGCAGGGAGGAGGTCGTGGTGAATGAATAGGTCAACAAAACAATTGTACTTCATCACAAGAGACGTCTGTTCTTTTCCTGTTTCTGACCAACAGTCAATGTTTGTCTTTTTACCTTGTCCACGTTGTTCCTAAACCTTAATCATTCTTTTTTGTCGCTCCCATGGTGACAAAGGTCCCCTAACCTTAACTAAATACTTTACTTAACCATGAGCTTTCCCTAAACCTAACCATAGTGTTATCACATGATAAAATGTATTTATTTTTTGGCAGTGATTTTGTAACAGTTTTGAAAAGCACAAACAAATGATGTTGTCCTGTTGATACAGGCGTCAGCTCAGAAAACACCTTTATGTGTCGTTCTAAAGGACATCAACAACAAAAACGTAATTTGACATTCAGTTTGGAGGGCTTTCGTGTGCCATTAACCACAATCTTTAACCATACTTTATTGCAGAAAGCAAGAGATATGTCTAGAAAGTAAGTTTCCTTCACCGTGTTCAATTTTGGACCCAGTAGAACCATCCAATCTCCAAAGTTACAGTAGCTTTGTCCTTTACAGAGTTATAGAACCACAACTTTTCTTAAGCCAGAGCTCAGTAACAAAAGCACTTTCTGTTCATATCTTGGCGATATCAGCGCTGCGTCCCAAAGAGATTCATATCTAGTCTGAGCTGTGTGCTGCAAAGCTCCTGCAGTCTGTGCACTTCTTTACCCGAGCGGTCCGACGCCTCCGGGGCTGCAGAGGAAGTCTGTGCTGAGAAGAGTTTATAGACTCAGTGCAACACACAAAGGAGACTTGATCCCTTATCGATGGAGGGGAGGACTCCGATAGATCACATGAGCTCTTGGCGGGACGATCGAATTGTTGGTTGAATACTACTTTAAATGACAATGGGGGCTTTTTTTCCTCTGGTATGTTAGAGATCCAGATATTGAAGGTGTTGTGGTGCCTTCATGAGCATTTAAAGAGCAGATATGTCTGCAATTTTTTTTCAAATCTAACGCTTAAACTAGCTGCCAGAAACAAACATCTATTAACCACTGTCCGTTTGATAATCCAATCATCCTTTCTAAAATGAGCTGTGGTGAAAAGTAGCATATTCTGTTATATCCAATCCGATTGTCTCAGTAGAAGTGGCGCCAGCAATAATACCACTTGGAAACGCTGAGGGGTGGATGGTTGTCTGTTGCCAGACTGTAATATATTATCTATAATAAAATATCATAATGTATTATTGATTTATATTCTGTATTAATAATCTAAATCTGCAAAGTAACTAGTAATTAATTTCAAATAAATGCAGTGGTGTAAAAAGTACAATTACGTAGCATAGTGGAGTAGCCTATGTAAAGTACAAATACCTCAAAACTGAATTATGTGACGTGAATATAAACCCAGTATACAAGCCATTCTTTAAAGTATAGCAGATTAAGTTTTCCTTTAATTAGACCTTGTGTGTTTGCTGAAACTGTTGCCAGTTAGCAGCTTTTTTACATTTGTCCTCATGACGCCTCTTCTATCGTTAGTGCACAACCGATCACCAAAAAACAACTTAATCACAGACTTGAGTAGCATTCTGGGATGTGATCACCGATAAGTAAAAAAGAAATCTGTGAAGATTTTCCTTTTGGAGCCTGCCTGGTGTGTCTGCCCTGGCAGCAGGAGACAGTTGGCACTGACACCCAAAAAAAAAAAAAAAAAATCCCACTTTTCTTCTCGAAGGCGGTAAACAGGAAGATGCAGTGTGGCCCCAAACTGAGGAGATTACACAGAGAACAATGTCATCATGCTGGAGGCGGCAGCAAGCACGCATCCAAAAATAGCTGATGGTCTCCTTACAAACATTTGGGTTGGATCAACGCTGTATTTGGTTATATCCGGGGGAATATTTACATGGATAAACTTGCCATTTGTTGTATATTTTCCTCAAATTTTATGAGAATTAGGCACAGAAGCACCATCAGCACAGAAGGCTCTGATAGAAATGAAACACCTAATTCTTATATTGTGTTGCAGAAATGAGAATCAGGAGCACATCTTGAGTTCAGAGATTATCATATCGAACGATGGTGGAAATATGAATGAAAACACGAGATCATGCCTTTTGCAGTATTGTCTTTTGATTTCCTTCATTTGCTATTGATTATTACGGATCTCAATGAGATTATTCACATTTCCACTTTGATATGTTTATCAGCCAGCCTTTAATCTGATGCATTGGACACGTCTCTGAGTGATTATCTTTATGAGACAAAGACGTCTATATTAATGATCTACCCCATTCTCAAACTGCTTTACAAAATTATGCAAATGTAATCACACTGAGCGGCCTCGCGTTGCCCTCTGTGGGTCTGAGAAAGCCTTCCGTAAAATGGGATTATTTCATCTAATTTCCCCGTCAACAGCCTCGCTGGGAGCTCACGTTGCCATGGACGTCTCGGAGAAGACCGAGGTATTTGGCCATAGGAATGGAGAGGCTCTGGATACTGAAAGAGAAACTCTCTTTTGAGAGCGGCTGCTTTATCTTATCTCACAAGGTGTCAGTTTCCATGTTTTCAATCTCCCCCAGGAGTGATCTTTGCTCCCTCAGCAGCTAAGAGGAGAAGCTTTTCAAATAAGAAACAACCCAAATCCTACAAGTTTATACGGTACAGCTGCTCTGCAAAGCTGCAACGGTTTTATTATTCAGATCCTGGCTTAAGAAATATTTCGATTGTCTGTCCTGTTTCTGTCAGTCAGAAACATCACATGTGGAAAGTAGAATGTTGCGTATCGGTACCTAAAGAATCTACTTTTACATTAATACTCCACTGCATTTCAGAGGGAAATATTGTTCTTTTTAATCCAATGTATTTAATTGACAGCTCTAAAATGCTGAAAATGCAATCAATTAGCCAGTTTTAAAAATAGATAACTCATTAAGTCTTTCATCAAACTAAATATCAAACACACACAGGCTCCAGCTTCTCAAATATGAAGATTTGATGCCTATTTTCCTCCATTATATCATATTTAAATAGATAATTAAGACAATTAACCCTGGGTTTTCAGCTTGTGATGGACATTTTTCATTATTTTTTGAGATTCCATCTACAAAACAACCAATTGATTTATCAATAATGCAAATTAATAGTACAACATGTAATTATTTGCAGCCCCACAGCGGTACAAGTAAATTTGCTGAGTAAGATTTGGCATAAAACATGTGCTGAGCCTTAAAAAACATGATGCATTGCTATGGAAGAACTACCTGTATGAATCAGTTTAAATCCTGCTCACATTTACGTATCTGTAAAAATATTATACTATCTAATCATGAGTGATTTTACTTTTCATACAGATCAGCAAGATACTGCTTTTGCTTTAGCAACAGTTTAAATGCATGCTTTGTACTTAATCATTGAATAAGTTTACATTGTTGTTCTGCTGCTCTTTCTTTAAGTAAATTCACTAATCCGCTTAAAGAGGGCATCTTCTCCTCAGCATTGTCTTTGCTTGTCTTAATAGAACTAACATAAATGATCTATTATTTCTGCATGAGCACATTTTAATAACTGTTCTGCATTGAACGCATAGTATCTCGTTGTTCTCCTAATAATGCCCTAAACAATTATTATATTCCTTTATTGATCCCCATGGGGGAAATTCAAGTGTTGCAGCAGCTCAACTACAGACACAGACAATAAATACACATACTATACAACTACACAGACAATAAATACACATACTATACAACTACACAGACAATAAATACACATACTATACAACTACACAGACAATAAATACACATACTATACAACTACACAGACAATAAATACACATACTATACAACTACACAGACACAGACAATAAATACACATACTATACAACTACACAGACACAGACAATAAATACACATACTATACAACTACACAGACAATAAATACACATACTATACAACTACACAGACAATAAATACACATACTATACAACTACACAGACAATAAATACACATACTATACAACTACACAGACAAATGAGCTTACATGTGCAGTGAGAGGCCATATATCTGCTGTTCCATCCCTCTGTAAAGCTCATTAACAGACCCCTCTCCTCACTGACAGCTGACTCATCCAATGCTTGTTTGGGATCCACTGGTTATCCAATGGCAGCCCGTTCTGAGGCGATGCCGCTCGCCTATTGGTTAGGACGTGTGTGTGTGTGTGTTACTGTGTGTGTATCAGTTAGTCTGCCTTCCCTTTCCTCCGGTCAAGGTTGCACCGGCAGAGCGCATCGCAGTAGGACCGTGAACCGGAGCTCCCAGCACTCTCTGCGGTAACTTCTCCCCTCTCTGCAGCCGTGGATCCTCTCACCTCTCCGAGAGCCGTCATGGACGAGATGGAGGAAGAGTTGAAATGCCCCGTGTGCGGCTCTTTCTTCCGGGAGCCCATCATCCTGCCGTGCTCCCACAACATCTGCCAGGCGTGTGCCCGGAATATTCTCGTCCAGACCCCGGACGCGGAGTCCCCGCAGAGCAGCCGAGCCTCCGGATCCGGCGTCTCCGACTACGACTACCTGGATTTGGATAAAATGAGTTTGTACAGCGAGGCGGACAGTGGGTACGGTTCCTACGGGGGCTTCGTGAGCGCACCGACCACCCCGTGTCAGAAATCACCTAACGGGGTGCGGGTCTTCCCCCCGTCCGTCCTGCAGCAGCCTCCCCATCCTCCTCCTCCTCCTCCTCCTCCTCCTCAGCACCAGCAGCTCCTTCTTCTCCCGCAGCCCGGCTCTCTGCCCCCGATCCCCCGCAACTCCTGCATCACTTGCCCGCAGTGTCACCGCAGCCTCATCCTGGACGAGCGGGGTCTCCGTGGATTCCCCAAGAACCGTGTCCTGGAGGGGGTGGTGGACAGGTACCAGCAGAGCAAAGCGGCCGCTCTCAAGTGCCAGCTGTGCGAGAAGAGCCCGAAGGAGGCCACGGTGATGTGCGAGCAGTGCGACGTCTTCTACTGCGAGCCGTGCCGCCTCCGGTGCCACCCTCCCCGCGGTCCCCTCGCCAAGCATCGCCTGGTGCCGCCGGCGCAGGGGCGGATCAGTCGGCGCACCAGTCCGCGGAAAACCTCCACGTGCACGGAGCATGAGCTGGAGAACCTGAGCATGTACTGCGTGCAGTGCAAGATGCCCGTGTGTTACCAGTGTCTGGAGGAGGGCAAGCACGGCACGCACGAAGTCAAAGCTCTGGGCGCCATGTGGAAGCTGCACAAGGTACGTGCGTAAAGAAGAGGAAGATGGGAAAGATGCAAATGTGTATGTGCTGTTCTACCAGTGCGTCTTTTTCTGTGTGTGTGTGTGTGTGTGTGTGTGTGTGTGTGTGTGTGTGTGTGTGTGTGTGTGTGTGTGTGTGTGTGCAGCTTTTATTCACAGTGATTCATCAGCCTCTGAGCTGAGCAACAAGTCCGCCTTGAATATAATGTGCGCTGTATCTTGTCAGTTCTGCTTCGCATCCAGCAGATTATATATATATATATACTGCTTCTCATCCAGCTGTATATATATATATATATATATATATATATATATATATATATATATATATATATATATATATATATATATATATATACATACAGAGGGATGTATTCTCTCTATATATATATGATATGTATATATATATATATGTATGTATATATATATATATATATATATATATATATATATATATATATATACATACAGAGAGGATGTATTCTCTCTGTATATGTATATGTATATATATATATATATATATATATATATATATATATATATATATATATACATATACATACAGAGAGGATGTATTCTCTCAGTCACATTGGATTTAAATGAAAAAAACGCCTTATAATACACAATATAGTAGGTAGATGAATTTGCCCCCCCTCCCCTCACAATCCTACAGCTCACATTTCAGCCAGCTTCATAAAAATGCGCAGGTCTCCACACTGGGATACTCTGCTGTCCTTTGGTGCGCAAAGCTGTCAGGAAGCAGCTCTATTACACATTCTGTTCACGAGAGGACAACCAGGAGCAGGCCTCCTTTATCAACGGGACACTGCTGCTTCTCCTCCTTTCAACATTATGCACTGAAGCTGTGCAGTGATTCTGACATGATTTCAGCTCTTGACCATTTGTCTCCTGAGCGTCCATACTGCAGATTCCTTCACTCTATATATATATATATATATATATGTATGTATGTATGTTCCACTCCCCCTCTGTGCTCTGACAGCTCAACAGGCGCCCCCAGAGATCATTAGGCACGGCTAATATTGGAGCTACGCTGCAGTGAAGCAGGCCTTTTCGGTGTGGATTGAGGTGCTATTTCGGAAGCCGAGTTGTTGTTGTTGTTGTTGTTGTTGTGGGCAGGGAGGTGTTTCGGAGGGCTGCAGTGAATCTACGCCTCTGCAGCCGCAACCCTCGCCTCCACAGCTTCCAGTTGCAGAGGGTGGATGTCGAGCTAGATATAGATGCTCTTCAATACTCTCTCACACACAAATACAAAGAAGGGTGATGGTGTTGCCTGGTTTCCATGAGAAAACCATAAATAAATATATAGTGGTGAATGCATGTGAGTTTTTGTGCACACACACCTCGTAGAGCAGCTGTCCTTGTCATCTGCAGTCAGAATTGGACCTGTGTGTCTCCAAAACAGCCATTTAACAGACCTCCAGTGCAATCATCTCCTCTGGATGGTGGTGGAGATAGAGTGTCACCTCAGATGTATGAGGCAATTGTGAAATTGATGGAAAAATCAGAGGGGGGTTGATCATTTCACTCACATCAGATTGCCATCACTTGAGAAGTTGCCGACCTTTTCTGCCTCATCTTTCTTGGATCCAAACTCAAAAAACTCAACAAAAAAAAAAAGGGAGCATTTTTAGAAACCCATCGATGGCAACAGTAACATTGGTGCCAATATGCAGCCTGTCCTCCTGTTTTGTTTTTGGCTTCTACCATGGCACCTGCTCATTTCTGACCTGATATCTGAAGCTGCCGCCTGCAGAACTGTGACAGATGGCGTGGAGTTTGGAGCTGGCGGCGTTGAGGATGGGCATCTTTCAGAGCTTCGGGTTGTTCCTCACATAATTCACCAGGGGAGATATGAAACAGTTTTCCATATCCTGCAGGCACACTGTAGATTCTCACGTGTCACTTGTACTTAAGTATAATGTAGAAAGTGTAGAAACTCAGGAGAGTGGATTCCTCTGAAATCGAATCGGCCTCTACTCAGAGTTGCTTGGCGTTTAACTCTGATGGACATTGAAATTACCTGAAATATAATGTTTTGTGGCTTCACCCACATTCTTTCAATTAAACACTGTTAGAAAATAGTAAAACTAAAGTTTTCAAATAGCTTGTTGCATAAGTCCAAACTCCCCAAAATATTAGTCCTCACATTTAAGAAGCTGGACCCAGAAAACATTTGATACTTTTTCTCTCAATCAACTTCTCAATAATGTTTTCTAATTGATTCATCACTTTAACTGGTCAAAGTATTATCTTTGCAGACACAAGATCTACTTTGTGTAATACATGTTTGCATCCATGTCACATAATAAGTTGTACTTTAATCACCCTGATTTCAATGTTCACCATTGTTCACAGATACAACATATATAGTGTGCACATGCTGCAGCTGTAAGCTACGTGTCTTTGGTAGATGACGCTAGCCACAAAACGTACACTGTCAGTTGTGTTTATTTTCTTGACTTGTACATCTTTAAAGCAGCATCCATTGATAATTCCTGAACACTTAATGTCAAGATGTAAACACAACACTGACATATTAACACAAGTAGTCGAACAGTTGCTTATTTAAACACCCAGCAGACACAAAGCAACATTGACATTTTGAGTCGTGCTTCTTGTCCATCACGCACAAGTTTCTTTTAGCTCTATTTTGTCTCCTCCAACTCCTGAAGAAAACCAACATACCTGGCTAGTTAGCTGTTAAATGCTCCACTTTGTTCACCAGCTAGTCACTAACTGTGTCTGTCAGCTGTTTGTCGTTGGGTAGGTAGCAAACAGAGGATTTAAAGAGCGTTTCTGCTAGAAACCACCGTCTGCTGAGAGTGAATCCAAACAGTAGAGACAATGAGCTGAAAGACGCTAAAACGCTGACAGAGCTGAAGAGACGGATGAGGATTCGGTCTGTGTTCATCACTACGAGCGACATCTTTCTTTAAAACATGGTCATTTAATCCATTTAATATATGAAAATAAAGGCTTGTGCAACTTTAAGTTTTTGCTTTAGCCATATGCAAAACCATTTAGTCTTCTAATACACGTTCTCTCACAGATAATCTCATACAACCAGCAAATAAATGCACATAAACACAAACATCTGTCTTTTCCCTTAAAACTGATCAAAGCTGTTGGTTGTTTGATCTTGTGACTGGGTTGCCGCATGTTTCAGCATCGCTGTCTAATGTTGATGCAAGTACAAATCACTAAGAAACTTGTTACTTTGCGACAAAATCTAAAATCCACACCTGCAGCATTTACATTTGCGAGCAGAAACACGCTGATATCATTTAATAAGATCTCTTCTATTTTCCAACTGGTATTTTTTACTTCAAGGTTTTTTAATCTGAACCACCATCATCATCATCATCATCGTTGGCGTGTGACGCTGGGACAAACTGTGCTTTCTCTCTTTATCTTTGTGAAACATTTCTCTCTTTGTGGAGACGGAGTTGAACCACCTGCCGTCATGGCAACCAAATCCCTCTTGATGTGCGGAGCAGCGGAGGTCTCCAAGATACCGGACCTCTCAAGGGATCCATCCCAGAAGCCTTGCAGCCTTTCCCTCCTCCCTCTACAGAACATTTGTGACTAAATGAACGTGGCTCCAGATCATTACTCTCGCTTTTTTCCTCAGACGTCTTACAGGCAATAAAAAACACCATGTTTTATCGCCAACCCTCCCCTTTTGGACTGCGTGACCGTGTCTAAACCGCGATGGTAATCAATTTCATGACTCCAAAGTCAATTTCAGTCACCAAAGGCGAGAAGAAATCTAAGAGCTCCATCGTGTGTATCGCCCCCAAACCTCGTCTGCCTCTTCACATTTGTGTCAGAGGGTTTTATGTGGTGACAGGACGTCTCTGCTAATCTCTGTAAATCACATTAAAAAGAGCAAAGGGGCATCGTCGGAGCGTCAAACCCCCGACATGGTGAGCGGTCCTCTGCTCTTCACGGATGTCACAAGAGGTCGCCCAGGACCCTGAATGCAAACTAGGTCAACCCTCTGTCGCCTCAGTGTGTTTAGAGGCAATTAAAGGTGATTAATCACACGGAAGCTTATGTACAAGAAGATGTGGGGGGTTACAGAAAATAAGTAGCAGACTGTAGCATAAAATTAGCAATTTGCCCTCTTGCCACGAACCGAGAGATAAATCAGAGGCTGCAAGGGAGATTTGATCTCCGACGTCCCTGAAAATTTCCCTTTGAGCTCTACATGCAAGAAGAAAAAACCTTGTAGAAGTAGAAGTGAGTCATTTCAGGAATTCACAAGTGATTTAAGGATTTTTTTTTTTTTTTTCCATTCTAGTGTGCACATATGCTCCCCTTTAATGTCACCATGTGTTTGATCCTGACTGGAACAGACGCCCTTGCACACCTTGATACCAAGTCAACACAGATGCTCTCAGCCAAGATGCCCCAAAAAGCAGGCTAACGAGTGCAGACAGAGCAGGCACGGGGACGAATACTAAAAGACTCGTCTCAATCTTGAGGCCGATTCGTGTCTGGATGAGCGGCCTGCAGCTCAGCGGGAGCAGCGAAGGAAAAGCCTTGAAGAGTCAGACTCTGGCGGCGGGATTCCACATCTATCTCTCCTGCTTTAACTCCTGTCTGCTGGTAGTAATGAGGCTGGATGTCAGTCTGAATCTGCTCCCCCGCTGTGCTGCTGCTCCACACCCAGGACACCCAGACAAAGACCAGCATGCGACTGTCCCGTCCAGATTATTAATGAACCTCAATGGTTCAATGTGCCATGCAACTATTTGTCCAGATGCAAAATACAGTGTGACGGCTTTATCATAAATAACAGCATGGCAACCGCGAGTGTGAACTAATGATCTATATCACAGAAATTGGTTAAATCATTAGCAACACAAATATTTGTAGGCACAGTACAGCCGCCATTTGCAGATACTGAGGTTAGAAGCCGTGGACCAAAGTGATAATGCTAATGTTAGCTGTCACATGCTTCAAACGCGAGTTTCTGCAACTTCAAACAAAACAAAGCATCAATACTTTCAACCATTCTGTCCTGTTTGTAGTGGAACAGCTTTGTTAAACCGACTGTACAGCAGACGGAGACAGTTAGCGACCAGCTTGCGAACAAAGACGAGCATTTGGTGGCTGAAGAGACAGATTTTACCTCTGAGATTAGACAAGGAAAAGATAAGGAGAGTGATTATTGGATTTGGTTATGGGTGATAAATATGTCGATGTTGTGTTTACCGCTTGTTCCGCTGTCCCCAAATGGCCAATAGATTTATTAATGCTGCTTTGACGTACAAGATTTAAAACATGGTCTTTCAACAGATTATATGACGCAGACTAGTGAGCCCTGTTGATAGTTAAAAATGACATTTTTACAACATATTTAGAATAAAGAGAAGATAGTATCATCCACTCTAATATCACAATTAAGTGTTTAATTTACCTTTATGGTAATAATAGTAAGAATATCTATTTTCTGTCACTTTTCTTGGCTAAACGTTTGCCCTGGTTAATAACAGTTTGAACAGTATTGGGTTCTGGACTTTTTTTTGACTGTGGACTGTGGACTTTCATGAGTAAACAAGGATGTAAACATTTCCAAAATGTTCGTTAGTTTATACATTATGATACAGATCTTTGGCCATATCACCCAACTTTGCTCCGAGACAGCAAGTCATGACTACTGTGTTCGGTTCTGAGTCCTCCTGAGTCCAAGTTGTTTACATCGAGTCAGCCAGCATCCTGTGGTGGCAACGTGGACTAAATCTTTAAGTACATAGTCTTTGCCAAAGTCAGACATTCCCAAACTTTTCAGACTATGTACTACATTGTACCAAATAAGTAGTACTTCCCATTGCAGATACCAACAAACTCACCTCTACAGCATTTTTTTACATTATGGTAATGTGATGTGTATATGTAAAACTATTGGTCTGTAATAAAATAAAATGACATTCTTTTGGTTTAAAGTTAAGGACTTGTTGGAGTGCAGTTGTTCGGCCTTTTAGAAAGGCTCCTGCGTACCACCATTGGTATGTGAGCCACAGTTTGTGAATCACTGCAGTATAAGTGATCGTGTTCAGATAAAATGATGATCATGACAGCAGACTGTGATCCACAGATATGGGGATGAGACGGAGGACAGAGGCGGGACAGACGTCTGTAGAGAATGAGATTTCACAGTGGGGTCTCAAAGCCATTTAGGTTGACGCCGCTCCATTACAGACGGTGATATTTACCCCTCGAGCTGCCATGTTAAGAGATTAGCTGTGTAAATGTTAATGAAAGAGGGAGATGAAGAAAAGGGAAAATGAAAGCGACAGAATGACCCAGAATGCCCGAAAAAGAGAGGAAGTGAAACAGGGACTGAGCAGCAAAGAGAGGCAGAGCGGTGCTGAACGTCTCACCGAGTTTGACGAGGTACTCTACAGAATACTTCATGTTTAGTCTGAGTCATCTTGTCATCCTCGGGCCACACAGAAAAAACTTAAGCACTGAAGGTATTTTTCAGTTTGACATATTTTTATATAACTTCTCAGGGTGGGAACACAGACCAGCTGAATATTTCAACTTGCTCCAGGCGAGGAACTGGAGAGAGATAAATGCCTCAAACTCCAATGTGCCAGTTTCCATCTGTGGCCCAACTTGGGAAATACATTTTTTTTTCTTTCTTATTTTCTCTACATAAATGAGTCCAAACCAAAAGGAAGTTATCAGATTGGTAGGAGGATTTTAACAAAGAATAATTAATCATGCTCCGTCACATCTGGGTGCCCTAACACCGTCAGCCCACATTTAATTAGGACATAAGTAAGACATTAAGCTCAACCTGAATTCTGTGCAGGACAGGTTACGGCTTGCAGTGACCCCGTTTTCATCATCGTCATAATTATCATCATCAGTGACTTAAAAGACTTTACGGAGCAGAAATCTGATTTGATCCAAAATGATCAGAGCTTCATCTGATTGAGTTAAATGTTGTTGGGATTAGATCAAAATCCAGGATGCCACAAAGAAAATAGACAGACATCAAAAAAGAGCTGGTCACATGGACAGTTGTAGCTACAGAATGTAGCCTGATTCACCATGGCAACAGAAAACTCCTGTTTCCTGATTGGCTGACAGGAATCTTTTAAAAGTGCATGCTGGGACACCTCATTCATTGTTTCTATCTAATCAAGTCCTCAGCTCCCCCTTTTATATTAGACTGCAGGTAACCATAGCAACATTATTGACACACTTACCTTACAGTTAATGATGGTTGAACGAGATAGATGAGATGATCATGTTTGAGCATATAAAGGATTCTGAGCATAATGACCAAATTGTGTCCACCTTGTTTATTCATTTCTTAAATTGAGGCTACTTGTCATGTGTTTGGACATATATCTGACTAAAATCTCTCCCGAATTCTAATTATTAATATTCGTATTCCTTCTAATTTAACCTGTTCTCAGCTTCTCCACGGATATATTCATTTGCCTGGCCATAAACAATATGCTATGTACCCTGCAGCAATGACCGATCAAAATACAGCCCAAAATATCATCATGATGGCCCCTGAGTCGGTGAGATTATGTCAGACTTTGCTTTTAACATCACAGACTACCTGACATAAGCAGCACATTCTACTATTAATATCCACATTAATTTAATCCATGCATGTCTGGAACTGCGTAACTCCTCATTTTGAAATTAGTTCAGCCTCAGACCTTCAAAGCTCTCACACACACACCTACTCACACACACACACACACCACACACACACACACACACACACACACACACACACCTCGCACATCCACACAGGTGTTTTTACTTATGTTGCCTGTTTGGACATCTCTCAAACGCGTGGGCATGAACAAACCGCACACCACTGACAGCTCTCTCACTCTCCTGTTTCACCTGTTTTTAGGGCAAGACAACTAACAGCTTTATAATTATCAGCACACGGCAGAGGATATTGTTTATCCTCCATTTTGTCCGACCTTGTGTGAATCAAATTATGTTGGAAAAAGCAACTTCCGTCTGATTAAAGGTCAAATCAACCATGGTGATTTAAAACAGCTGTGTCTGTGAAAGGGCCTTTAAAACAGAAGCTTTTAGCCACTCTACACGCATGAAGAGGATTTAATGAAGTAATGTCTGACCCAGAAAACAAAGCAGAAAAGACAATTTCGCAATCTTTATGAGAAAATCAACAAATCAACAAATCGACCTACAGCAGGAATTTAAAGGTGTAAAGCCCAAATGCTGAATCCCAAAAGTGGCAAAAACATCATTTTTTAAAGTGATGTTCGAGAGAATTTTATGCCTTTATTTGACAGCCAACGAAGTGACGGACATCAAATGTTGCTGTTTCAATAATTTTACTAAAAAGATGCTCTACTAAAAGAAGAGAGTAATTGACGACTGACTGAACGACCTGACGGGACCTTTTAAACACCTTCCTCTCCCTCTTCCTCCTCCACAGCTTTAACAGCATACAATCTCCATTTCACTCTTTCTCTGGACTCGATTGGTTCTTTTCGAGACATTCAGACAAGATCGACATGTTCAGGCGACACGATGATCTGCAGAAGACGCCGCCATCGCCTGATAATTCCATCTCTGACAAGAATAGATCACTTCTGCCCCACATCCTACTGTGCCGTCCCAGGTGTCCGTCAAATAAGGACTCTGTTTCCGACATGATAAAACTGTGGCAACTTTTTTAACACCCTAGTTTCATTGCCGTTTCTCATCAGTGTGTGTGGATAGCTAACGACTTCTCCTGCATTATTGATGACGGCAGATATAAGCGATGAATAATGCACCAGCCACTTAGGTTCTGCCCGTGGAAGACGGGTTTCATATGGGATCTTGTTAAACACGGAGGAGTGTCACAATCTGGCCAACTCTCAACTCTCTCTAGCATGTTGGAGGATGTTAGAGCTTAATTTTTAACAACAGAGAGGTTCCCAAGGCGGTAAATATCATCAAGTCGCCTTGCTTAATATTTCAAACTGTATTCTCTGAGGGCTGCGGCGGTGCGTGTAAACAACCACAACCTTTCATGTTGGAGTCTCTGGTTACTGATAACTGTAGGGGGAAACACAATCAGTTATCAAGCTGTGCAAAATCACATTAATTTTCAATTTCTTTCATAGTTTGTTTTCAGTGTGAGCTGTGTGTTTGATGTCTTCTGTCACCAGAAGTTGACCTCACCCCTCTGTTTACGCCTGTTTACAGTGTGCAACCAAAAGACTGTGTATTAGGCTGCACACAGGATTAAGTGAGGCTAAAGAGACTGTTGACAGAACACCAGAGAAAGTACTTAACCCTGAAGCTCTGAGAAAAGAGCAGGGCATTTAAAACATTTCTCTGAGAGGTATCGAGCTTTTTCAAAGTAGGTTATGGGAACTCGAAATCCTCTTTTTTACCGTGGACACATTTTATGTACATATATGTGTGTTTTTTAATTAGCTTCAGGAGTTCTGCTTTTCCTCCGCTGCGGCTTTAAGAGCTTAGCAGTGACATTACACCTACCTCCTTCTTTCCTTGCACTTCCCACTTCCTAGCGGGGGCTTTAATCCAAATTGGCTCTGATGCTTCTCTGACATCGGCGCTTTCCTGTGACAGATTGGCGAGTTTGCTCGGCCGCAGAGAGAGAAAAAAATAAATAAAAAATGAAACGCACCGAATGGCCCCCGAAGCCGCTTGTGAATTATTCATGCCATGCACGTGTTCCCACTCGGCTTAATTACCGAGATGATTAGTGCACCCAAATAGCAGGGACTATCCTAACCCCCCCACCACCTCAACAAATCCTCCATAGCTCATTGCAAACATTCCAGCATCCTCCTCTTTACACTAATGTTGCATGATGATTTTACTTCTACTGCCCCTGAACCAGCTTGAATGTGCTTTGCATTGATGTAAGCGTTGTTGAGCACAAACTCTTATTAGCCTAGTAATAGTTCTCATCAATCACCTTAGAAATTATGGAAATCTCTTCATGTCGGCCACAATTCACCGTTAGCCAAGAGTTTGGAGGGTGGTTTTTTTGTAGCCTTTCCTGAGATAAAACATTAAAGCAAAAGTGTCAGGGATTAATTAAACAATGTGTTTCTCTGCTCTAACATAACCTGCAAACGTTAGCATGCCCGGTTAACTAGCTTACTACCAACAGCATTACCAAGCAAAGCAAAGGGTGATAATACGTAGGGCCTAAGGGCTTGGAGGGTAAAACACAAGAGCAAAATCAGCGACAGCTTTTTTACAGGCTATTTGCTAAACAAAGGACCACGTTAAATGCAAACAGAAGACCATGTAAAATGTAAATTATGTGCATAATTCTACAATATATAACACGATATATAAAGAGAACACAAGTAAATAATGATAAATGAATGATAAGTATATACGAAAGTGGGCATCAAACACTTAAAACACACAACCAGTGCAAAACAAGCAGGCAAAAAATGAAGAGATGTCTATTAAGTGTGTAAAATATAAATGCAAAAATAGTATAATAAGAGATAAATACGAATATCCCTTGAAATATATAGTATAAATGGTAAGAGTAAGAAGAAGCTCGTTTTTCTACCTGTCTGAAATCAAGAATTCTTGAAAAATGACTATGAATTTTTACGGTTACACTTGATAAAAGAAACTACACCTGTCAAATCTGTCAAACTGTGATACTTTTGGATTCCGTCCCATAGAGCTCCATTTTTTTCTAAAGCCTGTCTTTCCATATGCCCGACCTGCCGGCCATGGCACTGTTGTCTCCACCAGGCAGGAAGTAGCCGTAGGCTGTGCAGAAACAGCCTCTGTTTTCATGGCACGGTTTGACCTGGTTTCTAGGAGCGAGCTCTGTGGAAAAACGCCTCCAGACAATCAAGTGCTTTTCATTTCATCTGCTCTGTCACTGAACGCACGCTGACTGTTAACTGGGCGAGGCGAAAGCATGAGCTCCCTCAACGTCCATCGCTGTGAGATGTACGGAGAGGGAAAATGAGAAAGCTGAACGAGAAAATGAACTCCAATTTAGGACAAGCTGAATGGGGCAGGTGTGAGTGACTCGGCTGGTGTGTAATGAAACCGCCAGAGTCTGAGGGAGCGTTTTGGATGACTTGAGTTTGATCGGCAGGATTTTAAAACGATGAAGTGAAATGGAGGTTGATCTTCAGAGAATCAGAAGTAGTCTCATATCAGAAAACAAGGCTGAACCTGAACAGACTAACACATCAGGAGGCATTTTAAAATGCCTTACATCATCATTTTTTTTTATCCTCCTAGGTAAAATATAAATACCCTAAAAGAATAGTGTGACCTTTTGTGAAATACGCTTATTTGCTTTCTCACCGAGATTTAGATGAGAGGATCAATACCATGTGTTTCCAGTCTTTATGCTAAATTAAGGCTGCTGGCCATAGCTGCATATTTAATAGACAGACATGATGATATTTTCTTTTCTAGAAAGGTTTAACATATTATATTGATTGATTTTCCCTACACTTGGATTGGAATCAGTTCTTTTAGTGTTCAAATGATTTGATTGATTGACAAATATTTTCACAATATATTTTGTTTCATCCTGTTCCCAAAGTTTGAGAATGAGCTTCCATACTCAAACTTTGGTAATCAATTAATTGTTTAAGCCATTTAGCGAGCAAGATTGTGAAACATTGGTTTTTGCTTTGTTAAAGTGAGAAATGACTACATTTATCTGTTTAAGGTTGTTTTTATTCGAATATATTTTAGTTTTAGATGGTTTGTCAGACAGAAAAAAGCAATTCAAAGATATCACCATGAACATTTTTCATTATTATTTAACATTTCATTTTTTTTAAGTAGTGAAGACCTCATTGGATCCTTAAAGGCCCATTTGTCCTCTGAAGTCTGTACATAGGTTGTAAATTTCCTTGAGACAAACAAACTAACTTGGGAGAGAACGTACAGTTCATATGCAGGTCTCTGGAGATAGTTGAAATAAGAGTCCCAAGTTAACAAAGAGGAAGTTTCCTACAGAAAAGTTTACATTCCAGTCTTTGCTCAGCTGTTACCGGCTCAGACTGTCCCTTTGGTGCAGTAGTCTCATGTTAGCGGCAGCTGTCATGGTTTCCCAAACTCTGAGGTCAAAGGTCAGCTGCTGGCCCCCGCAGACAGATTCCCATTCGACCGGCTCACGTCAGATGCCGGGAGCTGCGTTGACACAGAGTTGTTTTCACAGTGTTTTTCACTGTATCAGCTTGTTCCAGGTTTTATTGCTCTCATCCGAACTGGAAGTGATTTTTTTTTCTTTCCCTTTTTGCCCGATTCCCTCTTTTCCTCCCAGGAGACAATACGCTCCCCAAGTTGACGGTTGTTCACTCAACCGTACGAGTTTCCCACAGGGTCGCGGCCGCGTCCTCTCGCTCTGCCACCTCCTTGTTCACACAACCGCGCTTCACATACATGAACGACTCGTCTCTTCCCCCCCCCGCTATCCAAACAGGAGCATTTGTGTGTCATCGCACAATGGTATTTCCCGTCACATGTACGGAGAGCTCTGCTCCACATGACCAGGGACTGTAATCCAATAATAAAACCATGCAAAAGTCAAGCGCTTTATTGAACATAAATCATCTTAGTTTGAGCTGTAAATGTCATTTTGTGTGTGAGAATAAAGCTGACGGTTCATTTTGTCTCCGGGGTGAAAACTTTGACTCTTTAAAATGTCAGTTTCGCAGAAGCCATGAAAAGCAGCTTTGTTTGTGAATAAACCATTTTGAGTTCATCCAAAACTTAAAAACGGACAAATTTAGAGTGAGGAGATTTTCACAACATGCCGGCTGTATATAAGTTGTTTATACGCCTAACATTTCTGAACTTAACAGACCACACTGGCCCAGGAATCTGCATCTAAAATAACTTTAGCTGTTTGGAATGTCGTGCTGTTGCGGCCTCCATGTGTCTTTCCTGTCAATCTCAAAGGACCCTATTAATATATGTTTCTTACACATGCATGGAACAAGATGTAGGGTTTATTACTTATGTTGAGAAATAGAAAGTAAAAACTACAAACCTACAAAACCCTCCATCACCACTTACAAAGGATTGATTAAATTTTGTGCGTCAAGCTACATATTCCAGCCTTTGAAGAGAGCTTCTGCAATGATTATTGTCATTATCGGTTAAGTCGCAAGTTTTTTCTTGATTGATTGATAATAATTCATAATTGATTATTCAAACATTAAGTAAAAAATGCCTAGATTCATTTCCTAAACTGGTTTTGTCCAACCAGCTGTCCAAATCCCAGCGTTACTCAATTTTCTATCAT
Source organism: Anoplopoma fimbria (assembly GCF_027596085.1). Lineage (NCBI taxonomy): Eukaryota > Metazoa > Chordata > Actinopteri > Perciformes > Anoplopomatidae > Anoplopoma > Anoplopoma fimbria. The sequence continues at coordinate 6,135,737 of NC_072463.1, read as the reverse complement.
ATTAAACAAATAAACAACAGCAAAAACCTTAACAATTCAGAAGCTTGAATGAGAGAATCTTCAACGATAAATCAGTAATAAAAATAGCCATCTTAACTCAAGGTTTTATATGATTAAAGAGCTTGACTGAATAGCCCTAAATATAAGATAATTTATTAGATTCAATATTTGTATTTATACCTGAGTGCAAGATTAACAGCAATTTAACAAATTACATTTTTTACAGAAGATGAAAAGGGGGGATTTATTTTTGTTTTGCAACAGATAGCAGAACAATAAACTCATATATGTGTTTAGAACTTGGAAAATCTATTGTTGTTTCTCAGTGTGTCACTTAGTGTGGGTTCTGTCCCTGTTGCAGTATGTCACATAGACATACATGTTGCTAGTTTGCATCCTCCAGAAAGAAAACATCCATGCATGAGTAGATGTTGTCTGTGAGGATTCAGTACCTACTTATATATTATGGATTGTTAATTTATTGTTATTTAAATGCCGTACAAACCCATATACCTGCAGTGCTGCTGCTGCATCTCTAACGTCGCCTCTCTTTACTCTCTACAGGGTCAGCTGTCTCAAGCTCTCAACGGCCTGTCGGACCGAGCCACTGAGGCCAAAGAGTTCCTGGTTCAGCTGAGAAACATGGTGCAGCACATCCAGGTACTTAAATACACACAAAGACACACAGACATGGACTACTTTACACACTGCATCCTCATCCTTGACCCCAGGAGCAAAACACTGACTCTTCTTGGCAGTTTGTTTCCGTCTCTCATCCCCCCTCTGTGATCCCAGACTGTCCACCACGGCACGCCGCCGCAGTAATCCACAGAAACAAAAAGGCTTATCGTATTAATTCACTGCCTGGAATTTGGTCATTGTCCAGCCATAGTGCTGCATATGACAGGTGGAAAATTATACTATTTACATGCACAGTAGGACATCAAAGTCCTCTCTTTCATGTTCATTTATAAATATCAACCCTCAAATTAGAGTCAGTAATGGATGATTTAGCGTGAAGCATGATAAACTCTAAAGCTGTACTCAATATATGCATGATGAATATGATTTAATATGTAGACACAGACTGTCAGGATGTAAAGAACACTGCAATTAATAAAGAAAGCTACATTCAATGAAACTAAAGTATCACCATAGTAACAACTGCGGCGTATTTCTCTGCTGCAGGTGTGAGCGAGGGTATTGATTTGAGCGCACATTGAGTGGTATCACATGTACAGTACTTAGTTTAAGCACAATGTATTGACCAGGAATAGATTAACATGCTGGACAACCTTCTGCTGTGCCGTGGAGACGGAGCTGCATGTGGTCAGCTTTAGAGGCCGATTAGAGCAGGAAGGTGGGATTAAAAAGCCCTCGCTGCTGATTATCAACACACACAGGCAGATGAAGCTCCAGGGAAACCCTTCATGGTGGGAGATGCAGGATCGGAAATGAGGCAAAGGGAGGAGGAGGAGGAGGAGGGGAGGAAATTTGGGATGTGTGAAAACAAACTCTACAATGCATAATTGTCATACATTGAGTCATTTCATGATGCTGACGCTTCAATGATGCTTTTATCCACCCACCTCATTGGATGGCGAGCTCCTGGAGGAGACGTGTTGAATGAAGATGCATTTTTATATTAACTATACCTAACACTATTATAATCTCTCTATATGTCCATGTGCTGCTATTAAATTGGATTGCATAAGGGATTCACTCATTCATTTCTCCTGTGCTTTTCGTTTTGTATACTCTGTATATTTTGAAAGTTACTATCAATATTTCGTCTTTTAGATGCGTTATTCTTTTCAGCCTTTGCCTGTTGTCTTGCAGGAGAACGGCGTGGAGTTCGAGGCCTGTTTGGTGGCGCAGTGCGACGCCCTCATCGACGCCCTGAACCGACGCAAGGCCCAGCTGCTGTCTCGAGTCAACAAAGAGCACGAACACAAACTGAAGGTGAGTGAGCATGAACAGACAAAGAAAAATATACCATCTCAAAATGTCAGGGATGGAAATTAAGCTTTTCAGAACTGTATGGGGTGGTGCGTTTGCTATCTGAAGGAAGGTAGTGTCAATATGGCTGTTTGTGCATTAAACATTTGGAAACTGGAGCTGGATTTTCAAATTTGATAAATATTATGCAACAGCAGCTTTGGCAAAAATAAATGCATCAATATTTGGGATGGATGAGGTATTTCAGACAACTGGTGGCTTCTTGATTGGTAAGAAAATCACATTAATACTGGCTCTACTGATCTGAACTGAAACCATTTGCTGCCTGTGAGGACGGAGATTAATCTAAATATTAATGGTATGTTTTAAAAATGGTAAGCTGTTTCTGCAACTCTCCAATTTAGAAGATTAACTCAATGCATGTTTAAGGTTTTAGCACCAGAACTGAAACTCGATTCCACATAAAGTGCCACATTTAGTCTTTACACTGTCTTCAACACCTTAAACGGGGGGATATAATGGAGAGATGGAGTCAACAGGAGGAGGAGGAGGAGGAGGGAGAGATACATTTGTGCTGTACACCATCCAATTTCACACTTGGACGCTCTGTAGAATCAAGGTTTCACACGTGTAGGTGGTTTGAGAAACACAGCCTGTGCATGGCTTCATGTGAGCACGCTCACACATTGACACGCTTTTTTTTCCATCTATGAAATATTAAGATGTGAAATATTGCATGGAAGGGCCTCATAAATCACTGACAAAAGAAAACATTTCATTTAAATCACATTTAGTTCCTTACAAGGAGGACCGGCCCCTTTTTCTTTGTGTTTTTGAGGTTTACGACTTGTCTTTTCAGAAGTTTTTTAACTGAATGTATCTTTTATTTTTCCTTTTAACATTTACAAACGGGACTGTAGCATTACAGCAAAAATGTAATATTTGGGTAATTGTGCTTGTCCCCTTTCTTGGCAAAGAGTTAGATAAGAAAACAAATACCTCGGTTATATCTTCCTGGAGACTGACACATAAACCCTGGTAAAAACTATTCGTATTTTGCAGCAATTAAACAACATATTACCATATTAGAGGTGGTAGTTGGCAGATTTACTAGAGCCATATCTGTTTCCAGTCTTCATGCTAAGATAAGCTAACTAGCTGCTGGCTGTAGCTTTATAAGTGGTGCACAGACATGAGAGTGGTGTCGATCATCAGCTTACTCTTAACAACAGAGAAAACAAATAGATGTATTTCCATAGACTGTATATAAGAAGTGGACGTATTCATCGTGACGTCACTAATTGGTTCATGGACTGCCATTTTGAAGCCATGAGTTCATTGATTTGGCCGTCGCCATCTTGGATTACGGTGGTCACCATGTTTTTTTGCTGCCAATGAACAGAAGTTACCATATTTGGAATGCAGAAGAGTGCCGTAAATACATAAAACATCCCAGCAATCCCGCCCTAAAGCATACTACGCTTTATGGTCTATTTTACTCTAAATGAACCATTACTGTCAGCCAACAGATCGGTGCCTCCGTGTGTCGTCCGCTGAATCTTAATGTCGCACATTTCTCCATGAAGGATCTGATATTCTTTTTAATGTGCTGCTCGCTCACCTGGGGACACGGCTTCCATCATAGGAGTTTCCCACAGGGTCAGTGATGCAAGAAACTCTCACTTTCACATGTTCTGTGCACCTGGAGGGCGGCATGGATCATTTGAGGTAGATATCAGCCGCAGTAAAACTGGAGAACATCACTGGAGGCATCGCTTGTTGCTCTAATTGGACGTGGCCAGTCGGCGGGATGCTTTCTGCTTCATTAGCATGTAGCTCAGTGGCAGAAGTCGTCTTGCATGCCGTAATTGAATGAGACACACTTCTGTCCCTCTGCACTCCTGATGTTAATGTAGCCCCTATCTGTATTTCCCACATGTAGCATCTCAGATATGATTTATTTACATATGAAAAGCAGATTGTTGCATGAAACAAAATGCCAGCTATGCATTTTATACGTGTCCAATTAAGAAACTAACGAAGTGCCCTGATTAATCCTGCTGATTCAGTCACACAAAGCTCTAATTATGTGAAGAAACCATTAAAACAAAATCAATTAATAACAATTTAAACTGCTGCAGCTGACTCTGCATCTCCTTCCTGCTGCTCTCTCCTCTGGTCCTGCACGCTGACACCAAAGCCCTGTCGCCATGGTGACCGGGACATGGTGAGCTTGTTGGTTTGAAGCTGTGGAGGCGAGACAAGTAGTCCTTAACAACGTGAGTCAGCTTCCCTTTTTGTCCGGCCCATCAGGAGGACTGACCCGTGTGTGTGTTTGGAGAGACGGCAGAGGAGGAAGGTGGTTTCATGGCAAGTTTGTCACACTGAGCGGTTACAAAACCTCCTTCACTCAAACGTCTGTACGGCGGTACCATGCGGTTTATAGCCAGGGCAAACCACCAAATACCTTAGAGGCCCTGATAATAAATCTCTTTTTATATAGGAACTTAACTTTATATATTTGGTAAAAAAACAAAAACATTTGACATGTTTTCAGTCTAAGTAACATATATATCAGCCTGAACATCCAGCTATATGTTATATGTGTGTAACAGTCGAATTTAAAGACATACTATATGTACTGAGGTCATGACCTCTCTGACCTCATTTGTAGCCCCGTTCATAGCTATTATTTGTTTTGCTATGTTAGCTATTTTCCAAAGTTTTTAGACTGATTTTCTTCCTTTCAAACAGCCGATTTTCTCACTTTATGTCAGTAAGATATGGAAATCAACTAACAAAGACATAACGCTTGTTTTATTAATAATTCATCACAGTGAACTTTTTACAGCTTTCTTTATCTTGTTAAAAGTTTGCCACAAAGAGCAACGACATTCAGCAGCATGTTTGAAACAGAAAAGCTTTGGATTTACAATCAAGCACATAATAATCACAATCAGTATGACTTTTCTCGCATTTTAAAGTTGCATTGTGCAGCAGACTCTGAACTCTGTTTTTTTTGTGGGGAGGTAATACACTTACTTATTAGCTTTCTTACCAAGCATTAGTTCAGAAGATGAGAAAACTCTGTTCATTTTTAAATTACAGCCAGGGGACGGTTAGCTTAGTTTAGCATCAAGACTAGGATCATAGGGAAACCGCTAGCTTCTAAGATTCACTTATTTACACGCTATATCTGATTTCTTTATTCTACAAAAATGGTTTTATATGGGGGATATGTGCCGGATTATTCCTTCCTCTTGTTTTTTGTGTAGATAATTCTTTAATCTGTTAGAACTTCAGAGATATATGAGTATAGGCAGATTTTGTTGCCTTTAGACAGACCCAGGCTAGCTGTCTTTATGCTAAGCTGTTTTTACTTGGAGAATGTATTAAATATGATCAAACCGAGCCTTTGCTGTCAGTCCCTTTCACTATACTTGATCTGGGAGTCAGCAGTGAACCGATGAGGAATTCTTCTGAGGTCTTATTAGACAAACACGAAGTGAATCAGAAACTAAGCGTCTTCTGCGTCTTCGTCCTCTGAACACCCAGCGCTGGTCGTTTCATGAGTACAGCTGCATTGAGGCTATTTTTATGTCAGCTGTAGTGATTTGCTGACCTCCCTGTTGACTCCTCGTCATCTGTGTTGCTCCAGGGGATCCCTGATTCCCGGATTCCTCCTCGTTCAAGCACTCAAACATGCGGAACGGTTTGGACTGTATAGAGATGAACACAGGAAATATAAAAATAAAACCACCGAAGGCAAATATCGAATGATTAACTCTCTCATGAAGAACTGTTTTTATGGCTGCAGAGGGATCTTCAGCAGAGAGGATGAGCATGAAATATTAAGAATGCTGCTGAATTCAGTATGAGTATTATTCATCAGTATTTATGCTTTTTATAAAGTACTTTTCGATGATCCACAGAACACTTTTTAAGGCTGCACCTACATCATTGATTAATAATTCATAATTTAGTCTTAGTAATGATTAACAGTGTCCATACAAGTTTTACTAGACTCCATGGGGACGTCTTTAACGTCTTCTTCTTTGTCTATACTATAACTATACAAAACTTTTCGTGTCATTTGTACTTGAAAATGACTGACAATAGTTGCTGATTATTTTCCAGTCTATTGACATTGATTAATCGTTTCAGCTCTAATCATTTTAGCCATTTGTTATCGAGCTAAAAATGCAAAACATTCTTTAGCTCAAGCTTCTACAATGTGAGAATTTTGCTGCTTGTCTTCGTTTTACATTATTGTAAATTGAATGTATTTGGGCTTTGGAGTGTTTGTCGGACTAAATACCAATTTTATGACATTTTACAGACTAAACAATTAAACAATTAAATGAACTAATAACTGACAGGGATTAAAATAAAAATAGCTTTTACATATCTGACATTTTGGAGGTGAAGCTCATCTTTCGGTTGCGTTTTCTGTGCATCCGTCTGAGTAAGAGACACATCAATGCTGAGCAGGAAGCGCTTCCATCCTCGCTGACAGTTGAGTGTTTGTGGAAGTGGCACTTGTCACTTTCTCTGACCGTCACTGCAGCGTGTAACATACAGGAAGCAAAGCAGGAAGGGATTTGAATCCCTTTGATCTCCTTCTTTCCTTTCGTCTTGTAACAGTTTGATTTAATGTTTCCCATCACAATCCCTCTTGTCTCCCTTTTTGTCTTCCTCCTCTCCTCTCTCTTACTATTCCCTCTTTCCTAAACCTCCTCTCATCCTCTCCTCTTGCCCTCCATCCATTTCCCTTCTCATTCTTCTCCTCACGTTCCTCTCCTCCTTTCACCACATGTCAGTTTCATTACATCACATCCTCCTCATGCACATAATGTCAAACTCTCATAGATTTTATGCCAGGCTGCTGGCTGACTGTACACCAGCCTGTGCTGCTGCTGCTGTAAAGGGACAGGTTAGGTCAGGTGACTGCAGCCTCGCTATCTCACAAGGCCAAATGTGCCGCAGTGGCCTAATAATTGCAACAGAAACAGATAGAAGTAGGTAATTTATTTCACAAAGAGGCAGCAGGGCCTGCTGACTCACAGTACAATATGTAGCAGCTGATGAGATACTGGATATTATTGGCCCCTTTATGAAATATCCTGCCACGTTTGGTTGTTGTCGGTGCCGCTGCACGAGTTTCATTAACTCTTTTAGATTTTACGACCCACAACTGTACTGTTTTGGTTCAGTCTCCCCAGCAGGCAACTGTTTTCAACACAAAAAGCACTAAAAACCCTCTGTACACTACCTGATCAGCATCTAGACTAGCTGTTGTACATAGTGGAGCATTTAGCAGCTAAAGACAAAGATATTTCCCTCAGGAGTTGGTGGAAACCAAAAACTAAGCCAAAAAAAAGATTAAATATCGGACTTACATTCATCAGTTGGCCAGAAACAAGACTCCAAATGAAAGATTATATTGCTCTGTTTTGCTAAAAAGTTTGCCTTTTGTTGTGTCCACTGCCCCCAAGTGGCCCAAAAAATGAACGGTTACTGTATGTTTTAAATAGAAAAACTACCATTTAAGAATCGATTGTCATGTTTAAGCAGCTCCTTTTATAACAAAGAATAGTTACATGTTTTAACAAGTAAGAGTACTCTTCTCACCTGAGGCCTTGGATGAAGAAATGTAAGAAAAACCTGCTGTTCCAAACATGACTAATATGTGTAAAGTAAAGTATGTTTTCAGCGCCCTGAGCACCAGTTTGCATTTATTTGCCACCTCGTTGTTTGGGATTGTTTTAGCATCGCTGTGACTCTGTGTGAGTATGTGTTTTAATCACCATACTATGAAAGCAAATGATGTCATGAGAGGACAAGGTTTGTTTCCGCCCGTGAGCTTCTTTCATCTCTGCTGCTGCTGCAGAGACTGTGTTCCACTTCCCTCTACCACTGTCCTGCACTGACCCCTCTCTCTCCCCCTTTAATTCATTACTCCCACATCTCTTCCCTCTCAGGATGCTCAGCTTCCTCCCACCTCAAGCTGCTGCTGTCCCTTCGTTTTGTGTTTAACTCAGGTGAATGAATCTTCCTTACACTGATTTATCCGCTGATCAGCCTGCAGAGCCGGGTTGCCGCTTGCAGCTTTTTTATATCTAATTCCAAAGTTGAATAACAGCAGATTTCAGGAAAAGATGACTGGAATGCTGAGAGAAAGCTGCTCAGTAGGCAGTGAGTGTCGAAGGATGGACCAGGGAGAAGGACAAGATTTGATAAAAGTCGTCTGCAAAATCCCTCCACGCGTATTGTCCTCTATGAATTAAGAGATTGTGATTCCAGCTGCGTGTGGAGCAGCGACAGCGAGTCCTGATTGTTAAACAGGCAGCGACAGCAGCGAGAAACTCTTCCTGGAGGCCTGCCAGGACACTGCAGGGGTGGGGATGTTCCAGGCGTGACACAGCAGGGAGGGTTTGGCCCCCATCCAGAGAAATATAGACCCAATCATCAGAGCTCCAGTGAGATTTCCTCCACTCACTGTATGAGGAAGAGGGGTTAAACACGGTCCTCCTCTGATTGATTACGGCACTAAAAGGGGGAATAATTTGAAATGATTAGCTGTGTCTCTGTAAATATTAATTTACGTTAATGTATTCTTTTTGAAGTTAATATTTAATCCTCTTGAAGTCCCATCAGACCTGCAATTTGTTTTAGTTGGTCTCAACAAATTGAGAAGTTGCACTTATATGTTCGGTTCATATCAGTTTACGCTGTCTTACTGTGAATTGACTGAAGCTTTTCAAGTATTCAGTCATTTTTGCAGCCTTTTACTGCAGAGTGAAGGTTTAAGACACATATCCAGAGTCTGTAACTTCAGTTAAACATGATTAAATTAGTTGAAGATAAATGTACCTTCCCTGGTGTTTGCAGCAGATGAGATAATAGAGGAGATGAGAAGGTCTATAGTGGTTCAGAAGAGGTCAATTCAAATTGTTTTTTCAGCTGCTGAACAAACCAAACTGGGAACAAAAGTTTTGAATTCTCTGAGGTTTGAATGACGCACGTCAAACACGCTGCGGTGCCCTCAACCATAAACTGAACAAAACAAAGTGATTATCACACCTCATTACAAACTCACGCTGTGCAGCCAAACAAGGTCATTTGAAATGAAAGTAAACTGGATGTTTAGCGGTTAAAACACGCATCACGCTGTGTTAGTGACACCGGTAGCCTAAAGATGATGCTGCCATTTTGGCCACAATCAATGTTATATTTGAGGAAGAGTGATACAACAATATATAGCAGGATTTTGCTGAATGTTGAGATAGATGTCGTTTTTGTATTTGTGGTTGATTTGGACGTTCAATATGCAGGACTGCTTTATGTGTATTTGGTTAAAGGGATTTTTTGTCAGATGTAATTAAAGAACTGTGATTTGTCATGTTTTTATTTCAGTATATCAGCCAAAAAACTGCATTCACATCGATTTTTCTGATTACATTTCCAGAAAAATGAGACATGATAATATATATAGCTACTGTCTTATAAAAAGTATATACTGTATTTTATCTACATTGCCCACCCATACTTCTTTGATGTAAAAACTTGCTATATGTGTCTTACAGTAATGCTACATACAGTATAGTGAATAATCTATTACTGTGTGAAAGTCTTCACTGTTTGTTGAGTGTCTGTGCTGCAACACTTGCATACTGATGCTGTGACTGCAGTCATCAGTAAATCATCTTCATGTACTGTCGGTCTGCAGAAAGGATTTTCCTCTCCATTCAGCCTCAGAGCCCCTCAGATAGCAACAGTGAAGTTTCTGTTACCTAGCAACCCTCGGTCCAGCACCTCCGTTTATTTCACACTGTTGCGAGGAGGCTCTGTGGACATCAGTAGTGTCAGCTGTGTTGGGGGGGGAATCTCCCAAATCTGTCAAATATCCAATCAAATCAATAGAATATCTTGGTTTATGTGAGATAAAGAGGGATTCTCGTGTTGATTTAAAACTGCTCCTCATCATTCAGATCACGTTATAGGAAGATGAATTATGAATACGGGGGAGGGCTGCAGTAAAAAAGCGTTTAAAGGACTCATTTCTCTGCGTTTTCGGAGGCAAAAAATCTACAACTGAGCGCAGAGAATTCAAAAAACTTCATCATGTTTTTAGTGCGTAGCTGCTCAGAAAGAGAGAAAGATATTTGAGAGCAGCCTCCTCTCATCTCTGATGCAGCCGGTGATGCTTCCGGCCGTTTATACGTGTGAAAACAAAATGTCACTTTCCTCCCGTTAGCGTCAATAACAGGTCGCCGATGTCCCCTACGGCCTCCTCTTCCTCTTCCTCCCTCAATCTGTGTGCGAGTCTCAGGAGGGGAGAAATTACTCGATCAATCAGTTTGACAATCCTGCTGCTAATCTCATTATTGGTATTCCTGCTGCTCGCCTCATCCAGCTCCTCATCTTCGGACTTGTTTAATCTGTGTTCTCCTTCCATCCTTCCTCTTTTCTTTTTTTTGTTCTGTCGTCACAATTGTTTTCTTTTTGAGCTCTCTCTTTATCCATCTTTCTTCTCCTCTTCTCTCTTTTGTCTCTCTTCCTTCCTCATTTATCAACATTTCTGCCATCTTCTGCATATTTACTCCCCTGGAATATCTCCACATCTCCAATCTTTCCTCTTTTTTTTCTGTCCTATTTATACTCCACAGCTCTCGCACACTTTATTAAACCCTCTCTGAGCATTTTATTCATGTCCCACTCGAGAGTAATTACATGAAAAAGGGTGATTATTAACATATGATTATCTTCCGTCTATGCTTGTTGTTCTTGTATTATACTTGCAAAACTTGATTTTCCTCGTGGGTGTTTTCTTCTTTTTTCCTCCATAATCCTCTCATCTTTTTTTTTTATTTCAACCCTTTTTTTCCCCAGGTGGTTCGGGATCAGATCTCCCACTGTACGGTGAAGCTGCGTCAGACCACGGGGCTGATGGAGTACTGTCTGGAGGTCATCAAGGAGAATGACCCCAGTGGCTTCCTGCAGGTACGATGCATAACAAGTCTCTATTTCTGCTAGAAGCTACAGCCTAAGCTTTTTTATTTCCCAATTTAAATGAATAAACTTCAGCAGAATTAAATTTAGAGAATTAGATTAGAATTAGATTTATAACCTTTTTTGGTTCGTGACCCCTTAAAACGAAGTCATGTTACCTTACGACCCCTTATTACTGGTTGCATTTTGTTGTAAACTGAACTAAGTGGACCCAATGTGGACATCTGCATGAAGCCCAATCATTTCTGACCCATCAAACATTACACATAGCAAGTGCACCAACTTTGCTTGCTCAAGTTTCATTCCACACTTCAGTCCTACTGGTAGCATATGCACCTCTAGCTGGTTCGCCAAGAAGAAGGAGATAACAAAAAATGGATGTTTGTTCTGAAGAGAGACCATGTGAGGAGATCCATGGTAACCCTAACCCCACATTTAAAGGAATACAAAGACGTTGAACTCCTGGCAAACAACTCTGTGGTGCATTGCAATACCAACTGGAATGGAAAAAGTGCATGCGTTGAATGCCAGACCAACTGTAGTATAAATGGAACCATGTTTATGTCTGTGCGACCATTACAAATACGCAGCTGTCCGTGGAACGTGGAAAATGTGTCTGAAGCTTAAGAACCGAAGAGTGGATCAAATCAGTCCAGTACTTTTAATCCACATACATTTTCAATTTGGGCATTCAAAAATTAAAAATGATCTTGTAATATCTTAACAAAAGATTAACGCTTGGCTGAGGTGGAAAAGCTGCTGTATCAATAAAAACAAAATATGTCGAAGTACAATGGAGACAAGCAATCATTCGCATTTTCTTTTGACGATTTTCTTGAAATTCAGTTAACATTTGAAATATATTTGGATGGAGACCTGGCTACTGAATTGACTTTAAAATGCAGCTGTTTGTTATCTATTATGTTTATTATATTTGGTTTTTAAAGCACTGATTGGTTGAGGGCCAAAACACAAGTCTGATCTGCTGCTCCATTATGACCCATCCAGACCTCTCAGATCGTCTTCAAAACCAAACAGGGGGAAGCATCATTCAGTTTTTATGCATCAGATATCTGGAACAAACTCACAGAAAACCTGATGTGAAGTAAATGTAACGTGATCTATTTTGAATGTTGCGCTTTCGAAGCTGCAATTTTCACCTATTTTGCTACTTGTAGTGATAAGTCTAGTGACATTTCTCTAGGGAGGAAAACGTAAGTTAGAAAAAGAGAAATCCCGCCTAGAAACTGGTAAATTGCTATTTGGGAATTTGACTCACTTTAGATTAAAATGACTTTACTTCAAAGTGAAAAATAAGAACAACCAAATCTGAACTGATAGATGACGTAGAGTTACAGTTTGTTTGCTGACAGAAGATGTTTTCACTGCCTAGGATGGGCAATTTCACCTTATTAAAATCAAACTTACTTGATATCAGTAGTTTTCTGGCTTCCATGTTCAGTTTTTGTGATTGACAGTATCACATTATATCAATGCATGTGCTTGATAGTAGCATGAGTGGCGAGAACTTTTAGAGTGTAATTTAAATTATTTACCAAGTCTTTTTTAGCTTGGCCCCCAATTTTTTTTTACCTATTTTAGTAAAATATTAATAGTGGAAATACAAATTTGGTGTTTATGTCAGTAACATTTATTTTAAACAAGGTTTCCCAATAATATCATAATCATATCCTTGGAGGTTTCCTGGAAAAAGGCACTTTATTTGAAAAAACAGCTCCTTTTTTATTATTACAAGATATTATTCTTTATATATGTTGAATTGTTTGCTTGCAGATATCTTCATATCTTCTTTTACATCATTGCATCTTCAGCTAATCTGCTTTTATTTCCCTGTTAAAGTTTTCTGGTTCCCGGTACAGTTTTTTGTTATTGATAAGTAACAGTTAATTCATTCTTTTCTTCGCAGATCTCCGACGCTTTGATCCGAAGGGTCCACATGACAGAGGGCCAGTGGGGGAAGGGAACCCTCACCCCCAGGATGACCAGCGACTTCGACCTCACTCTGGACAGCGGACCCCTCCTGCAGACGATCCACCAGCTGGACTTTGTCCAGATGAAAGGTAAAAGAGAGATAAGGAGTACAGACACCTGAGGGATTTATACCAGAGTGGGCTGCAGGAGAGCTACTTTTTTTAAACTCAAAGAGTAAAGTTCAAGCCTTCATGAGAGCTGATGTCTTCTCTACTGAAGACAGTAAATCTTTACCAGCCTGTGAGGGAAATATTTTTTGATCAGACCGATTTCTGTTCTGATAATTCACTATAATATACCGGCAGTGTTTGCAGTTCTGAATTGTTGGTTCATAGTAAAGTATTTTTAAACACATTGTTGTATACCTAATCAAAATGTATTGTGAACACTAATGTTTTTTTTGTAAAAAAAGAAGTTCTCATATATCAGTCGTGTTAGTTTGCATAAGTGATTTAGAGACCGCTTGTTTTGCATATGACCTCTTAATCTTTTCAAATTATTTAATGAGTAAATGTGAAAATATATTCAGAAGCAGTTTGAGTTGGGGAATTTGTTAGATGTGTACTTTTACATTTGTGTTTCTGTTTGTTACCTGATAACCAGTATGGTATCTCTAACACACTATCTGTGTTTGCTAAAATATTATGTAAAATACTCAGAAAGTCCAAGACGTTGGTGGGTTTATATTTGTGATTCGGAAGCTTTTGATTCTGGATTCATATATTCATAATTGAATTTATAAATGATAAATATTAAACAGATCTCGGTGCACTGCAGAGTAGAATCTGTTTGTGAGCGGCCGTCCTTTCATATCTCACTGAGGCTGTAATCTTGTCTGGGTTTCTCCCCTCCTCAGTCCCAGCTGCTCCCATGCTCCAGCTGGAGGAATGCTGCACCCAGAACAACAGCGCCACGTTGTCATGGAAACAGCCGCCGCTCTCCACCATCGCCGTGGAGGGATACATCCTGGAGCTGGACGATGGAAACATGGGGCCGTTCAGGGTAGGTTCCCCCCTCTGCAGGTACTCTTTATGTCTCCACCAGTTTGGATTTATCTGTCGACTTTATTAGACCACAAACTTGTTACTTGTGAAAGCTCAACAGAAAGGGGGGGGGTTGTTGGATTTACATTTAGATTACAAGACACAGAGTGAAAAACAGAACCAGTTAGAGTAATAATTCACCTTTACAGAACAACGCCCGCCTCTTTCTCAACAAAGACGCCTTCATTTGGTGCCGGGGAGGACACCAGCTCAGCCAGTGGAATGTGAAAGCAACGCTCTGTCGCTGAGGTTTGCTCTCTCGTACCGCACAGCTCTGAGTGATATGAGAGCAGGTCATGTGACACACTGTAGCGGGGCATTGAATGACACAACGCCAGGAGAAAATGGTCCGTAATGCAGCTGCCAGATGGGATGATCCCACAGGAAGTGTGATCTGGGATCAAAGCCGTATTCATTCCCTCTCTGAGGTTCACCGTGTAATCCATCCAGCTAAGACCCTCCCGAGTTCTCTATACATTGAGGCCGCTGCTTTGTTATGATGGCAACTTAAACCCCCTGAACAATACCTTCAGTACAATGGCAGAGGATATCTGTGTCCGACCTCTAAACCTGCTCCTCCATACAGTACAGAAGGCCTGTTGTCTCTTTTAACAATCAATCCGGAAGATCTTTCCACTTTCTTAAAGTGATGTTAAACGCCCTGCAAAGCAGTTAAGATTATCTCAGAAAAAGAGAGTGAAAAGAAGGCAAAAACTGCTTTTGGTTTAAAGGGTTATTAGATCCCTGAAACACACAAAAATATTTCAACCTCAGCCTTTTCCTAAACTGTTGCCGTCTTCTCAAAGCTCCTAAACATGTCCATCAGATTCATGTAAACAGCTGGTTACACATAATTAAAGTGGTTGATTTCATTTAAATGCTCAATATGCACACACACAAACACTCATCCAACATTAGTTACCAGATCCTTTCACTTAAAAATGACAAAACTTGAGATAATTATCTAAATATCTGTCTTTTTGGTTCATGGTGTACCCAGTTCTGTTTGAATATCCATCTTATTTACTTCTAAACTTAATACAACTGTTAATAAATGTCACACTTTAGTGCTTTGTGAGGAGCCTGAAATGGGACTACAGATGCTAGATGCTAACTCTCTTCCAGCAGCTGTTCTTAGAGGCATCCTGTGTTTTAATTTAGAAAAATCAGCCATTGACCTTCAGCCTCTCGTCTCTGAAGCCAGCTGTCTGTTTGTGTGAGCCTTCATCCATCTGTCTCAATCACAACTGTTGCATAAGAGGGTGATCGTTTACATCCAATCTGCCAACAAATCACCAACTGCATCACTATATGCTGATTGTGCACAATCAATTCCAGCTTGTCAATAGTACAGCATGTACCAGGATGGCCGAGTGGTTAAGGCGTTGGACTTAAGATCCAATGGACAATAGTCCTCGTGGGTTCGAACCCCACTCCTGGTAGAATGTGAGTGTTTTAATCCAATAATGAGTTGTGGAAAATGAACATTAGTGACTTCGGAAGTACTTACAACTGTCATGCAAATATTGTGTTGACAGATAGAAGTATCCACTGGCATTATGAAGGTGTATGTAGCTAAAAACATTGAATGGTTGTCCACCAATTGTAGGATTCTCCTGTCAGCATTTTCACGGCAAGATACAAAACTTGTAATTGCTCTTAAAGACTGTCTTTACTGTGAAAGAGGATTATGTTTTCCTGAAGAACAGTTGAATGTTAGTGTGTGAATGGATGAATGTTGGCATATACTGTAAAGCTATTTGAGCAATAAAAAGACTAGAACGGCGCTATATAAACAAGTTCAATTTAGTTTGGAGACATTTGACTTTAACAGTTTTAACAGAAATATGTGTAGAGAATCTAGGAGCCGATATTGGAATTCAACATATGTGTTGTTGTGTGTTTCATTCATCCAGCTCTTCAACTTAAATCATTGTATCTCATACCTTTATCCAGAGCTGCATTTTGCCAAACAACTATTTACTTTTCCAAATTGCGAGGGAAGTTTTCTATTTCTCCTCTGACTCAGTGAGGCTCGCCAACGCAGCGCCACACTGGGCTTGGCGAGTTGTGTGTCCCTGTGTCTATTTATACTCCTACGTGGGCTGCATCGCCCACGCTCGGTTGTACAAACTCTCACTCTGGCCTATTACACTCACCGACACAAATCCAAAAGGGACGCTGCTTCAGAGGCTGAAAAAAAAGAAAAAAAAGAAGCAGGACCCTCTGTGTCATAATTACGCACTTGATGTGTCCGTCAGTTTAACAGGAAGCTCTGTGTGTCTTTACAGGAAGTGTACGTGGGGTCGGAGACCATCTGCACAGTGGACGGGCTCCACTTCAACAGCACATACAAGTCCAGAGTGAAGGCCTTTAATGCCAGTGGAGTGGGCCAGTACAGCAAGACTCTGATCATGCAGACCTCTGAGAGTACGTGAAGCATCATCTCCTCCTCACTTTTGCTACTAATGTGACTGTATGTCTTTAAGGAAAACACACTCTCAAAACAGAATTCATTCATTTATTCCTCTGATCTTGGATCGTTCAGTCAGTATTTGGAATACAAATTGTCAGTTTCCACAAAGTTGGAATCCAGAAAGAGCTGAAACTCAAGTCTGTGTCGCCATGACAATAGATGCATTAGTGCTTCTTTAATGGCAGTAGTGCTGTTATTAATCAAGAAAACTTTATCGACTGTAATTATCTACGACAGCTGACATTATAGTTTGTCCACCAGAGAGCGCTGACACGTTTATCTTTGCACTGTTAAATATCACGCTTACTATTTATCTTAGTCACAATTCTTTGAAATAACAAATCTAAGGAATCTGTATTCAGATGAAAAAAACAAATGTGACTTAATATACATCTCTACTGCCAACTCTAAAATCTGTTTGTCACTCGTTACTTTTCAGCACTTTTGCTTCTCCAAATGCCTGCCACATGTTTGCAGATTAGATTCACCAACTGACTGCTAATTGTGCGCAATCAATTCCAGCATTGCAAGGTCATAAAGTGAACCAGGATGGCCGAGTGGTTAAGGCGTTGGACTTAAGATCCAATGGACAATAGTCCTCGTGGGTTCAAACCCCACTCCTGGTAGAATGTGCGTGTTTAAATCTAGACATGAGCTGTGGGAAATTATCAATAGTTTGATGAACAATTACTCTAGTTCTATATAATGGTATTATAAAAGACAAATGTTAATTAATATACATCAATTCTAAAATCAGTTTGTTATTTTTCAACACTTTTGCTTCTTCAAATGCCTGCCACATGTTTGCTACTGTATCCATGTGTTTCTTAAGTAGTTTTTTTGTTTTGTTTTTGCATGATCAGATCTTCAAAATGTTTCTTGGTTACAGTTCTATCACGATGAATCCAATCTGACTGACCATGATGTTGTGTTCTAGCAAACAGCTGGCAGGTATTTAATCACAGGTCTGATAACGGTTAATAACGTAGTTTTGTAGTTATTGTCACTTCTTAAGATCACAGACTTGAGACGCAGTTCAGTTTCCTTCTTTTGGGATCGAAGCGTTCATTAAAAGCAATAAATCTTGACTGAGCTCATAAAGATCTTAAGAATAATAAATAGTTGCTGCCAGACTAAAGCCTTGCATCTTCAGAAAGACAACTGCTTAAAAATCTAAAGGAAAGGAAAACTTACTTGCGTCCCTTCTGTTGCAATTTCTTATTTCAGATTAAAAAAAAATCTATTTGAGGTTTTAATTATGTGTTTTCAAAAGGATTTTCAATGACATCAAACCACCTCATTCTCTTTTATCTCTTATATAACACAAAAATAATAACACTAAAAGCCTTTCCAAAATGCCAGTTGCAAGGTTTTACCCCAAAAGCAGCAGCAGGATGTGAATTCTGTCTGACGATGTTTTTGAGCTTTTAAACCAGGTACGTCCGGCAGCAGCTGCTTTAATGTATAATCCACTCATGTGCTCGCTGTTTCCCATTTAGTTAAATGCTGCTCTGCACACAGGGACGCTTGTCATCCATCAGTCGACTCTAAAAGGCCCAGACAGCTTCCATACCTGCCAGACAGAGCACTCAACAGCTGTTTGGGGGTTCTGCACAAAGTGATCTTACCACTCAGTGTTTTTTTTGCAGAGATCTGACATCCTTCACCCAGACCGGACTGTGCTTTGAATTTTTATTTCCTGCAGCGGAAGTTCCTCCAACATCTGTGTTTCCATGCTTGTTAGTTTTAAGTCTAACCTGATTTGTTTCTAGGAATTCTTTGCTTTTGTTTTTTTAAGGATCTCTTCTGTGTTTTTTTGGGCCGTTGAGTTGAACCAGCTTTCCTGATCAAACCTGCTTTTTTACCCTCCATCCCTCCCCAACCCGCTCTACACTGTCTGCTCCACTGCTTCGCTACGCTCTCCTCCTCTTTTCTTTCTCCCCTCTTCCTCCTCCCCCTTCATTTCACATTTCAGCTGGACTCCCCCATGTGATATTCAGTCTATAGGCACAGGTATGGGCGACTGTTTCCACTCTAACCCCCGCTCGTTGCCATTTCCTGTGTCATCAGTTCAGTGCTTCACTCTCAAGGTGGGCAGTTTGCTGCTCTGTGGGCTGCACTTATTAAACGTCCAATACAGGCTTCTAATGAATGTCTTTGTTTTATTTCCTTTGGGAAATAAAGCAATGTAATGAAACGTTACTGCACGTAGCGTCACCA
Source organism: Anoplopoma fimbria (assembly GCF_027596085.1). Classification (NCBI taxonomy): domain Eukaryota; kingdom Metazoa; phylum Chordata; class Actinopteri; order Perciformes; family Anoplopomatidae; genus Anoplopoma; species Anoplopoma fimbria. The sequence continues at coordinate 6,117,035 of NC_072463.1, read as the reverse complement.
GTGAATGATGGTGGAAAAGCAAGTCCTGTGGAGCCCATATATATATATATATATATATATATATATATATATATATATATAGAGCACAAACCTCTCATCTGTTAGACTCTCATGTTTCTCTGTATAGAGTATAGAGCCTTTAAAACCCTCTGAGTCAAACAGTTTGCAAAGATATTAGCATTTGATTTAGCCGGCTTGCAGTGGGATGTGTTTAAAGAGCTTACAGAAAGTTAAAGGGTCAGCTCACCCAAATTACAAAAAACATGCAATTAACATGAAGGGAACTTTGTTTGTGGTGCATAAATCAAAGCAGTATTAAATGTTATTTCTTTTAATTGCCACTCGGGGGCAGCGCACCATTGACATATTGTCATCCTATAAAGTTTAAGTGGCAAAACAATTATCACTTTCAGTGGACATAGAACAGGGTCATCTGGCAAGGAAAATCTCCCCTTTGACAGGAAGAATTTGAGTTTCCAGTTTATTTCTTTGATTTACCCTTCTTCTTTTTTTTTCGATGTCAGGCCGCTTTAAATTTAAAATCCTGTCCCAGCCAAGACTGAGGCATACAAGTTTAACATAAAATCACAAATAAAAGACTTTTAAACAAAACAGCCAAAAGTTAAAAACAACATGAAATTTCTTATAAAAGACACAAGTAACAGACTTAAAACAAACTGAATCTGTCAATAACAGGATATGTGCATTCAGTGTTTAAATAGTCCTTAATCCTGTTTTGAAAATTGGGCATGCTTTTAAAATAATCAAGTTTAAAGTGACTATTGCAGGTTAATGCAGGTCCATTATAATTAACCACCTCACTCAAGAGGATTTTAAGATGCAGCTGAAAGCTCCACAAACAGCTAGTTTGGATTTTGAGTTAAGATTATTTATATTTTCTGAAAATATCTACTTTCAAGGTTTTTTCACAATGTTTTTCTTATTGTATTTTGGGTGATCAGAGTCTTTAGGATCATAGAGAAACTAAGAAATGATTAAAAGATGTATTTTAGAGTCAATTTATTAACAGTTGACTTATTATCCAGATGTCATAAAACCCACACAAATGGGGATCCAAGCCGGTGAAAACAAACGCTAATTATCATTTGCAGACTGTCTGATACAGGTTTGATTTTATAATAAAGATTATAAGATTTTAGGAATAAGTTATAAATTAAGTTATAGAATATGATGCTAAGAATGATTAATCATAATAGTTTTTCTTCTCATCTCCTTTCATCTAGTCTTTCCTCCTTTCATGAAGTTACAGTGTAACCTCACCTCATCTGACCTCCAGCCTCTAGATCCATGTCACCTTCATAAAGTCATGACCAACATGTTGCAGTTAGTGATGTCACTGATGACATGTGTAACTCTTCCCGTGTGTGTGTGTGTGTGTGTGTGTGAACAGTCGCGTGGTTCACCTTTGACCCGGCCTCGGCTCACCAGGACATCGTCCTCTCCAACGACAACCTGACGGTGTCCTGCAACAGCTACGACGACAGGGTGGTCATGGGAAACTCCGCCTTCTCCCGCGGCGTTCACTACTGGGAGATGACCGTCGATCGCTATGACAACCACCCGGACCCGGCCTTCGGGATCGCCCGGGGCGACGTGCTGAAGGACGTGATGCTGGGGAAGGACGACAAGGCCTGGGCAATGTACGTGGACAACAACCGCTCTTGGTTCATGCACAACAACTCACACACCAACAGGTGAGGAGTCAGAGTGATGTGTGTGCGTGTCCACGACTAATGCAGAGTTCAGAAGCATACAGGTGTTTGGAAATGTCACAGGGATGGAATAATTATTCAGATCCTTTATTAAACTTAAAAGAACCAATACAACACTTTAGGAATACTCCTAAATACACAAATCAAAGTCCTGCATTCAATTAAATAATTAAATGAATGTAAATTGATTTGTGTTTGTGACCTTTATTAAAGACCCTTAGATGCAGCTGAAAGCTCCAGAAACACCTACTGAGTTTAAACTTTAAGTTTTTTTTTTCAAATGATTAGTTCCAATAAACTCTGACGCACATGTTTTCATTTTTTGTTTTGGGTAAACTGATCCAAACTAAGAACTTATTCAAAGAGTATTAATAAAAACACAACTAGTAAAAGAACCAATAGGCTACAACAATTAAATTAGCATTTTACTGTTGTAGCTATTTTATATAGAGTTCATTAGTTTTGTCCAGCGGCTCCCAACCTATGGGTCGGGCTAGAAAAAAGAAAAAACAAAGTTGTGCTCCATAAATTTCCATATATGTTTTAATGTAATATCTTAAACTGAAAAGTAACTAGTACCTCAAGATATCAAATAAATGTGGTGAAGCTAAAAGTAACATTTTTGTCTCCTAAAAGTAGTGAAGTTGAAGTACAAAGAAGCCAAAAATCATGATACTCAAGTAAAGTACAAGTAGCTCAAAATTGTACCAAAGTACAGAATTTTGAGTAAATGTATTTAAAAAGGGAGGACAAATATTCTGCAGGATGTTACTTAAGAAACACCAGATTATCCATCATATCTCCAGTTGGTTTCTCTCTGTTGGTCGTGCAGGACGGACGGCGGCATCGGTAAAGGAGCTACAATAGGAATTCTACTGGACTTCACACGCGGGATCCTCATCTTCCTCATCAATGACGAGCAGCAGGGTCCAGTAGCTTTTGAAGCCTTGGAGGGCGTTTATTACCCCGCTATCAGCCTCAACAGAAATGTCCAGGTACAGAATCATATTGTAATATACTGTATATATATTTGAAATGTGGCTACACCTTTAATTTATACTGATTCCATTTCTGAATTGGAAGACTGAGAAATGAATTCCTTAACATACAGATTTATCCTTTTGTGGTCCCTCAAGTAGCTTTATAAAGAATAGTTTGCTTTTAAAGATTGATACCACTCTCATGTCTGTGTTTGTGGAGTTGAAATACTGTACGGGGAGCCAGCCAAATATTTCAGGTCCCAGCCAAGAGAGGATCCTGCATAATACAGCAAATTGTATTTTTTACACTTTGGTTTTTGTAGAAATGAAACACATTTTTCTTCATTCCTACGGGTGCAGTTTCATAGCTGTCCCTGTCTCTCCGTCCCTGAGCAGTGCTGCAGGCCAAAACACAGGTTTTTTTACTTGTAGATCAACAAAATATCAAATGAGTACAGTTATTATTCATTAAAAACTGCTTTTTCCGAGTTATACAAATATGGGCTCAGAAGATTAAACCTTGAAAGAGGAAGCTTCAAAGGCTCAATAACAGTTAGTAGCTTTGACTTTCTTATTGCTCTCAGCCAGTTTTTCTCATATTTAATGCTGTCTCTAGGTGATGAAAGCAAAGCGCCTCCAGGACAAAACATTTCACTCACTGGGGAAATAGTTCAACAGCTCCACCTGCAGGCAGAACAATAAAGCTAACCTCTTTACCATGATTTATTAACCCATATGTATGTTAATGTGTTTTTTCCCCCCAGATCACACTGCACACTGGTTTACCCATCCCTGATTTCTACACCACTGGGGAGGCAGATCCCACTGATTCTGTGTGCTAAAGACTCACACACCTGGGTGGGGAAAACCTCTCCAGGATTTCCCAGGGTTCATCCTGCCAGTCAATAACTATGATCCAACCCTCCCCCCCCCCTCCTCCCCCCCACCTCCCCTTGGCCCCCTGACCCACAGACCCCCTGACTCTCTGCAGGAGGCCCCATCCAGTGCTGAGCCATGCCTTTATCATGCCTAAACCTTTGACACTTGGATCATCCGACGTGTTACGGAGAAGGTGAAATCCTGCTAGGAAATAATCTCAAACTCATGGATTTAGAATTAAGTGAAATATCTGCTTAAATCTATAGTTTGACATTTTGGGAAAATACAGTTATTTACTTTCTTCCTGAGAATTTGATGAGAAGATTGACATTCTTCTTGTGTTTTTGAGATAGATGTGAAGCAACAAGTCAGTTAGCTTAGTTTAGCACAAAGACTGGAATTGGGAGGAAACAGCAAGCATGGCTATGTCAGAAGTTTTAAAATATGTCTACCAGCTCATTTATAAAACCATTATATCTCATTTGTTTAATCTGTACATTGAGGGCACAACAAAATAGTCACACAACAGCCTATAAAACCACAGCGTCTTATTTTTACATTTAGATTTTAGACAAACAAGATATAATGTGTTAATGCGTGAGCTTTAGAGGTGCTGGAAGTTGGATTGTATAACTTTTGGAGAGAGCCAGGCTAGCTGTTTCCACCTGTTTCTACTCATTAAGCTAAGCTAAGCTAAGCTAACTGCCTGCTAGCTATAGCTTCATATTGAGCATACAGCCATAACTCCTTGCAATAAAGAAAAATAAGCGGAATTCCAAACATATTTAACTATTCCTTTAAAGGAAGGAGTTTGTTTTGTGAATGAGTTGAATTAGAGAAAGTAGTTTTCCAACATACAGCTGAGTACATGTTATTATTCATTCTTTTTTTTTTTTTTTTTTTTTACAAAATATCCTGTATGTTTCTTTTCCGGCCATCAACAATGAACATATTCACACATTTAAACAACCAGAGGGACAATGAGAGGTCGTCTCCTGCGTGTTTGTGCGAATGCGTGTGAGGTGGAGGTGGATGGGTGGATGGGTGGAGACTGGTCAGCAGCTGCAATGATCCCTGGACGAGAGCAATAGTCTGTCGTATCCTCATCCGTCAACATGAGACGCTTTTTCTTAGTGGCTTAGCTCGTGTGATCCTTCTGTATTGTCTGTAAAAAAAAAGAAACATGCAGCCTTTCTCTGCATAGCAGCTCTAAAGACAGGCGGGGTTGGATTTTTGGGTGTAATGTATCATAAAAACGGGCGATTCTGTGCGTTGAAGTGTGTTGTAAATGGTTTAAAGATGATGACTGAGAAGCTCTTTGAATAAGGTGCTACAGCAGCTTCGCTTCATTCTGGCTTTTTTTACTGTAGGTGACTGAATCCTGGTAGTTTTGTAATATTGTTATTGAAATGATCTATTGCAAAGAGGTGTATAGCTAAATAAGTTATTGATGTTCAGAGCTTTTTTCAATGAGAATTCATCATTGCTCCTTTATTTGATGTATAGTTATTACAGAGGGAAAGAAACTGAATCTTTTTTTGGTCGCTTTAAAAAATGTATTTTGGAGTTTGTTCTCAGACCAGTTTATGTCCCGCTAAAGCAACAGGAAAGGTGATGATGTACTGGGATGTTGCTGTGGCGTCACATTTGGGCAACAGCTTCCTCAACAGGCAACAACTTAGCCATGCAAGCATCTCTGTGAAGCTGAACTTTGGCACAGCAGTGCTTTGAGCTAAATGCTAACATGATGATGTTTAGCAAGTAAAATGTTTACCATGTTCACCATTTTATTTTAGCGAGTTAGCATGTTAACATATATCAATTTGCATTTTACACAAAGCACAGTTGTGGTTGGTGGGAGTGTCTTTAGTTTTGCAGGTATTGGATCATAAATCAAAGTATTGAAAGTAAATTATATTTATCCCTAAAGTTATTACAACACAACCTGCGGGGGACATGAATGTGTGTACTAAATGTCACGGAAATCCAACCAACAGTTGTTGAGACATTTCACTCAAAACCACAAATGTGAGCTTCATGGTGGCACAAGAAAAATAGTCAGGTATCACCAAAGTCATAAGGATTCTTCCTCTGGGGACCACGAACGTCAGTCAGTACAACATGTTTTAGCTGATCCAACAAGTAGTTGTTGAGATATTTCTCAGGATAAGTGACAACTTCGACCTGCTGGTGGCTCTAGAAGAAAAGTCAGGGGATGAGGAAAAGTCTGTAGGATTTATCCTCTGGGAAAAATGATTATCACTATAAATAGTATGTCAATATGTTAAATAGTTGTCACTAAAAACCAAAAATGTTTAAGTTGTGGTGGCGCTAGAGAAAAAAAATCTGAGTACCCCTAAAGTCATTACGAAACATCCTCTGGGCACCATGAATGTCAGCCAAAATACTAAGCAATCTGTCCAGAAGTTGTTGCACGGCTAAAAAAGTAGCTGAAGTCAAATTGTTGAGAGGCCAGGTTGAGGGAACTGTTGCCCTTAAAGTTGCCTATAAACTTTCCCCAGTGCATTGTCTCCGTGGGAAGTACCGTACATGTTTAGCATACACATAAGGTGCTATCCTGTGTTTGAGCTTCATGGGTGTGCCTTCTCCTCTCTTCAGTACCAACAAGAGTTATAAAAACTTTGCTACAAACTAGATTCATTGCTTCAGCAGAGTCGACTGTAACATCTGTGATGCCTGACTTCACCTGCTGCTACGTATTTTTTTCTAACAGCAAAAAGGGCAAATTCAACAATAACCATGTTTGTTATGGATATAATAACCACAGTGTCAAGATTACAGTCAGGTGTCTTTCTTAACTTTATAAAAAAGTGATTTTTATTTTCTCTTCCCCAGGATTAATATTGATTGTAAATAATCTAATAGTGATATATGGCTGATAAAATGGCTGCACATAGTAAACTATATCATTTTTCAGAATGATTTGTGCATGTGTGCTGACAGGGATAAACCAAAATACTTCAGTGTTCAGCAAGTTGCACGGCCTTTGCCGCAAGGCTGGATTCAAGCTTTGATTTATGCAACATTTAATTGGTGGTTTTTCAAGGCAAGCCTTTTGTCCGGCCGTAATTATAATAATAAACTACAAAAGCAGCCCGCTCAGCAGAAGGTCACTGAGCTCTGCCTCGTACGGAGACAAGTGCAGCCATTATCACAGCATTACACAACCTCAGATTTCAGGACGAATAATCAAAATGACTCTAATTCAGCCAAACAGTTCATTAAAGGGATTGTCCACATGTCCAGTAGATGACACACACACAAGTCTGTTACTTTTCAACACAAATTGTCTTCTCTAAGTGGTCATATCTTTTGATAAATAACATAAATTTGTGTTTCTTTACTGGACAAATGAGGGTGATGATGTTAAAAAGTGTGTGATTGTAACATTTATTATTTCTAAACCAGCCAAATACACTTTATAGATATTAAACTTAGACCTGGGGATGATTTAAAGTCCATCAAACAGCCTCGTCAAACTTTTATGGATTAATCAAAACTTACACACAGTCGCTGGGCGACACTGGGTGTTATATATCCAAATGTACATACATAAATGTGTGTGTGTGGGTGTGAGTGTGTGTGTTACCTGCATTATAACCTCATTTAACTCCAAAGTGATTATTTTTGTTCTGTTTGATCCGAGCTGGAATGTCATCACTCGCCAATATTATTTACAAAGATGCTTAAATATGTCTATGGAGAATTTTATGAATATGAAATGAACATTGTTATAACTATGATTTTAGCACAGTATGATTATTATGATTGTTATGATTATATGTCTACCATTACCATATTACTGCTATTATTATGATGAACTGAAGTGTAATATGAGCCTCTGTGTTTTTTTTTGTATGTGTGAATATTCAATAAATAGGTGTCAACAAGGTCCTATTTGTCTGTCTGATTGTATTTTACCGTCAGTGAATCAAAGTATATTTAATGTGGATTTTCAATTGAAACCCCTTCCACACACAGGTGATCCCCATTTTATCTAATTATGGGGATTTACTTTACCTGTGATGATATCTATCTATCTATCTATCTATCTATCTATCTATCTATCTATCTATCTATCTATCTATCTATCTATCTATCTATCTATCTATATCTATCTACCTAACTATCTCTATCTATCTATCTATCTATCTATCTATCTATCTATCTATCTATCTATCTACCTAACTATCTATCTATCTATCTATCTATCTATCTATCTATCTATCTATCTATCTATCTATCTCCATCTATCTATCTATCTATCTATCTATCTATCTATCTATCTATCTATCTATCTATCTATCTATCTGTTCATATTTAAAAATATGGGCAAAGAAAACATTTTTATTTTGACAATAACATTGTTTTTTTTTGTTCTAATACAACTGTTTTTGATTGAACTTGTAATAAAATATGACTCATACGTATGAAAAATAAAGATTTGTTTCTCACTTTACCTGCAGAAAACTGTCATTCCTTCTTATCAGTAGTCTCTCTGTGCACCTCTTCCTGCTGCTCAGCATGGGCAGGCCTGTGGAAACACCCTCCCCCTGCACTCACCAATGAAAAGCAGCAAAAGGAGGAGACTTCTGCATGAAAGTCTTCCACCATCTTACCTTTCAACTTCACTTTCCAGACCAGGACAACTTGACAGTGAGACACAGGACAGACCTGCTGGCCCAGAAGCATGGCAACACCACTCACCGACCAGGAGAAGCGCAAGCAGATCAGCATCAGGGGGATTGTGGGAGTGGAGAATGTTGCAGAGCTGAAGAAGGGCTTCAATCGTCACCTGCACTTCACCCTGGTGAAAGACAGAAACATTGCAACACCCAGGGATTATTACTTTGCCCTGGCTCACACAGTGAGAGATCACCTGGTGGGGAGATGGATCAGAACACAGCAGTTCTACTATGAAGCAGACCCAAAGGTAAAGATCAGATCCAGCTAAACTACATCTAATGCTGTAAATATACAGTGTGTATGATTCAAGTGCAAAACAACTACAAAGAATCTCAAAATACAAGAATACAGAAAATAAGTGCAAAGGTTTGAGAAATGTTGAAACCTACACTGCAAAAAATATATTCCACATACACTAAGCTTTGATATGTGTGTGAGACTGTCCAAAAACTGACCAAAAATGTAAATATTTCACATGTAGATGAGATTTGAACTACCTTTTTTATAACACATATATTTTCAAGTACAAATAAAATATATTCTGCTCGCCTACAGGACATTTCAAATCATCTTAACCATACATTAATTCTTAAGAGCATATTTTTAAGAACATATTTTGTATTTATTTATAGGAAGTAGTATTGCACAATGTTTTTTCTGTTCCATAAAACTTTCCATACTTTCAAGAGGTTCACTGTTTGTAAGTCATTGCATCATGTTCACACCGCAGGAAAATGTTTGCTTGTTCCAGTTTCATTCATTTGCTGCTCAGCTCTAAACTTTATTTTCTGCACCTTCAAGCCACTCAAACAAAGAATATCAAAAATTTGTAGTTCATTTTAAATGCATAAAATCTATCAAAAGATGCACCCTGTGCAGAGAAACATGTTTCTTTCTTTTCTCCACATGTCCAGAGGGTGTATTATCTGTCTCTGGAGTTCTACATGGGCAGGACGCTCCAGAACACGATGATCAACCTGGGGCTGCAGAACGCCTGCGATGAAGCCATCTACCAGGTCAGACTCAAAGTTTACAGGAAACAGAGGCCAACACAAACACACATTCAACCTCATAATGCCTGGGCTAGTTGTGATAACCTTTTGCTTATTCATAAAAATAAAAAAAGTAAACAGTGGGCTTGTGTGTTCCCCTCTGCTGCAGCTCGGCCTGGACATGGAGGAGCTGGAGGAGATGGAGGAGGATGCAGGTTTGGGGAACGGAGGCCTGGGCAGACTGGCAGGTAAAAAAAGACTGCAGATATTTATACTTGAGGGAGACGGAGAGAAAGAGGGATTATATTTTATTTGGTGTAACTCCTCTAAAACTGAACCTGACAGTAAATGAGTTAAAAACAAATACAAACACTTTTTCCCTTGTACAACAACACTCCATTATCGTTTTCTGGCTATTTTGGCAGTCGTCCATCAAATACCTCTGTGTGCCCGTTGAATGCTTGAAGCAACTTGAAGCCACAGAAACGTTGCAACACAACGTGTAAATGAGCATTACACCACAAACTCATTCCGTGTCTCAATTCAGCCCTGTAGAGTTTGCATTTAGATTTTATGTCTAATAATAAAGTGTTTTTTTGCACACAGCATGTTTCTTGGATTCGATGGCCACCTTGGGTCTTGCGGCGTACGGTTATGGCATTCGATACGAATATGGAATCTTTAACCAGAAGATAAGAGACGGCTGGCAGGTAACTGCAGCTAAAAATTTTATTTTTCTACAAATGTCAGTTCATCAAAACACTATCAGCTGTTAATCAACTGTCTTTAACCTTCAAAACACAGTCTTACTAGCTTTAATATGAACTAAAATGACAATTTATCTTTATGCAAAGGGACCAGTTTCTCTCTCTAGGGTTCATAGATCCGTTCTTATCTTCAACGTTGAAATTCAGGATTGTGTTGTCCACCCATGTTCATGCTGTTAGTTGTCAGAGTGGAGCGGGGGCCAAAGTAGACATGAATTAGGTCAGAATACATCACAAAATAATCATTAACAGTAACTTACACAAGCTCCTGACAAGAGGTGGTGCCGGTTGGTTTGAGGTGAAAAGATGTAATAAATATTGCGTATGTTGTGATAAGAGATCCAAAAACGAAAGACTTTTGCCCTTTTGAATTCTTCTGGTTATTTGCTGTTCAAAACCTCAGTGTAAACATGCACTTCTGAACACTGAACTGGATTTAAGATACGCGTTTTCGCACTAGGGTGGGTGAACCTGTTTAATCCCTGCTGCTAATGGATAGTTAATGAAGCGAAAATTGGTGCTTTTTAATCCAGCACTTTACACAAAATAAAAAATCTAGTCTTGATCCTGATTGGGCTTGGTATAAGTTTGTAACTTTGTTAATTCACTAAAGGGACATACTCTTTTTCTTACCTCAATCTGCTGCATAAGGAGGTCAGAGGTCAGACAAGGTAGACTTCACTACAGTATTACAGTCTTGCTCAATGACTCTTCTTTCTCTCTGGACGCCTGCTACTCCAACATGTTATATCATATTAAATATTTTTCTGTCTGACCTTTTCTAGGTGGAGGAGGCAGATGATTGGCTGAGGCATGGCAACCCTTGGGAGAAAGCCCGTCCAGAGTACATGTTGCCAGTTCACTTCTACGGACATGTAGAGGAGACGAAGGATGGCTCCAAATGGGTCGACACTCAGGTACTGAAGATGAGTTTAGGTGACTAAATGTCTGCAAAAATGACCACGAAGAGACACAAATATCTACACAGAGATGCAAAACGACCACAAAAGCTGTGAAGCGCCTACAAAAAAAGACAAAACCACTACAAGGAGACGTAAAACAACTACAAAGAGACTCAAAATGTCCAAAGCGAGATATGGAACGGCTACATAGAGATGCAAAACAACTACAAAGAGACGCAAAGCAACTACAAACAGAGCCAGAACGACCACAAACAGACCTTAAACAACTATAAACAGACATAAACCAACTATAAAGAGATATAAAACCACTATAAAGAGACATAAAACAACTATAAAGAGACATAAAACCACTAAGAAGAGACCCAAAATGACTACAAAGAGATGCAAAACAACTACAAAGGGACACAAAATTCTACATGTGGCCTGTTGTCTAGCTCTGTCCATGGCTTCGGGATATTTGGAGTTACAAATAGCAGCTATTTATTGATGTTATTTAATGTCCACATTTTTTAAGAAGCTTTTTTTGTTTCGTTTATTATTATCAGGGATTTACATGTGAGTGTTCACACATTTCTACTCTCATTTATTTAATTCCTTCAAAAGTCTCTAAACCCGCCTCTGGGTAAGATAACAGGCTATAATTGTTCTGCTGTGTGTTTCTGCTGACTCACTGTTGACTCACTTTTATTCATGCAGGTAGTTTTGGCGATGCCCTACGACACACCCATCCCCGGCTACATGAACAACACCGTAAACACCATGAGGCTGTGGTCCGCCCGTGCACCAAACGACTTCAACTTGAAAGACTGTGAGTGCTGATCTCTAATGTCTAAACCAACTTTTGCAAAACAGTCTCTGTGTGTTTCCTTTTAGTTTTCAACAGAAACCCTTTAAAAGGAAGAAGGAAACTGCGGCAACACTGGCACCTTGCATAAAGACGTCTGTGTTGCCAAATAGCTCAGATGTTGTGGTTTCTTCTCCTGCAGACTTTTACCTTTGACTTTAGATAATCCTATAATACATAACACATATATATATATATAAAGTATCAATGTTACTAACATGCATTTCACCTGTCTGTAGTTAATGTTGGAGATTACATCGAGGCTGTTCTGGACAGAAATCTGGCGGAGAACATCTCCCGTGTTCTTTATCCCAATGACAATGTAAGTTAAATATGTTTTTCCTGAAGCACATATTGATGTGTTTATGTGCAAAATACATTTTGGGGTTATAGCAAAAATGTCTGTTGTACTTAAGGCCTGTACTACATCTGTGGTTTTTATATGTTGTAGTTCTTTGAAGGAAAAGAACTTCGACTGAAGCAGGAGTACTTTGTTGTGGCGGCCACACTCCAGGACATCATCCGCCGCTTCAAGACCACCAAGAAGGGCTCTCCTGTCCGAACCTCCTTCGAGAGCTTCCCAGACAAAGTAAGCCTTAAAATCACTAATTTATTAATGAATCTAAAAGATAAAAGAGAAGTGAAGGTCAAGAAGTGAGTGTCTGCAATAGAAACATGGTACGTTACTTCACTTCTTCTCTTAACCTCAGTTATTGGCCAAAGATGGTCAGTTGGCAATGGTGCAAGATCTTGACATCTTTTTTGTCTTCTTCTTGTACAAATTTGTGGCACAAGCTCATCTTCCTGATTTAAGGCCTTTAATACTTACTCAAACAAGGAAATTGCCTTTTCAAACTATAAGAGCGTAAACTAGACCCAACAGAAACATCTGGCAAAGAGATAATGCATTACTATGAGAAGTAGTGTGATATTTGCACTTCTTTGTCAAATGCATTGTTGGACTGGTAAAAAAAATGGGTTACAATAACAGCAGACATTAAGTTTCATAGTGCCAAGTTAGAAAACCGTGCAGATATATTATTGTGATTTTTGTGCAAAAGTCTAGCAAATTTCATGCAATTTGTGATTTCATTTCAAAGGTATTTCAGATATTAAACACCTACTTTTTACTTATTCAACAACTATTGTAGGAGATAAAATCAATGAGAAGTTGTTGGTACAGAATGTCGTGTTTTTCCAGGTCGCCATCCAGTTGAACGACACCCATCCGGCCATGGCCATCCCCGAGCTGATGAGGATCTTTCTTGACATTGAGAAACTCGACTGGGACACGGTGGGTGAAAGTCAGATTTGGTAGATTTGAATTCAACCGTTTTGCTCAGTGAGAGTGAGACAAGTGCAGCAGGATTGAATAAGGTAGTCGTAGCACGTAACACAATGGAGGTTTAAAAGCCACAGAGCATGACGAGTGAAACACAAGTCCCTGTGTTGCGTAATGTTCATGTGAAATGAGGAAAGTCGGGCAGGTTAAGAAATAAAACCCAGGTAGTTTGTTGATGCAACATTTGTGAAGGAAAGCAGCTCAGACATGGAGGGAAGGGACGATATCAGGAAAACATTAGACTTCGATTAGGTTGCAAGTAGTTCAAAGCTCAAGTGTGATGTTTAATCAGAGAAAATTAAACTCCGCCTCCGTCTCTGCAGGCCTGGGAGCTCACCAAGCGCACCTTCGCCTACACCAACCACACCGTCCTCCCCGAGGCTCTGGAGCGCTGGCCTGTGGAGCTGCTGGAGAAGCTGCTGCCCAGACACCTGCAGATCATCTACCACATCAACCAGGTCCACCTCGATGTACGTACAGCGGCTCAGACACTGCAGAAACACAAAGACTGTGTTTTAATATGAATCTGATCTCCTGAAGGTTTGTCTGTTTTTTTTTTTGTTACTGCAGAGGATTGCAGCTCTGTATCCAAAGGACATGGACAAACTGAGGAAGATGTCTCTGATTGAAGAGGATGGATGCAAGAGGGTGAACATGGCGCACCTGTGCATCGTGGGATCTCACGCTGTCAACGGAGTTGCTGAGATACACTCCAACATCATCAAGACTGACGTGTAAGCCTCTTCACACACACACACACACACACACACACACACACACACACACACACACACACACACACACACACACACACACACACACACACACTCTAACTTGAAAAAACGTGTGTACAAAATAATGGTGGACTGCATCAACATAGAGAACCAGAGGAAGCTCAGATGGGCAGGCTGCTAAAACAATTGCTAAACACCACAGAGTGTGGCGTAATAGATAACCACGGGATTGAATCATCTCCTCTGTTGCACACTGAGCAATAACTGTTTGATGGCAGCTTGAAGGATAGTACAGTTGTTAGGAAACCAAGACGCAAAGACACAGACCAACAAACTAACAAACATCTGAAAACTTCCTGTGCTTTGAGAAATAAATATTACCTGATGAGTTGGCCATCTTTGTTATTAGAGTAAAGGGCCAACAGTGTTTTTGCATGTTTTAGTGTATTTACTACAAATCACATTTATGTCACAGTTGTCTATTTTTGTAAACAATTCTCCGGTGTTACAAAGGTTAGTAAAAATGAAAACAGCACATCCCTTTATTGATATGGAGAAGTACATGGTGCTGTGACTCTACTACCTGAGACCAGATTAAAGGTACTTCATTATAAAAAAATAAATAAAAGAAAAGTAATGTGCTATATAAACACTATATGTAAATGTGAGTTAGATCAGTTGACAGGAAGTAAATATTGACCCAAGCTGTTGCCTAGCAACGCAATTCCGTTAATACGCTCTAAAAATAAAGTGTTTCAGACCGAGGGTGAATAGAAGTATATTTAGACAGACAGTGTGAGAAAAATACAATGTTTTTGGAACATTAAAGCATGTAAATATGTTCTAGTAGAAACCCTTAACACAAGTATGAACGAGGAAATAAGCATAATATGTCTCCTTTTAAGTTCTTTCTCAGGAACATTTCCCATTTTTCTTCCTCAGATTTCGTGATTTCAGTGATCTAGAACCGGAGAAGTTTCAGAACAAAACCAATGGCATCACTCCCAGACGCTGGCTGCTGCTCTGCAACCCCGGTCTGGCTGAGCTCATCGCTGAGGTCTGTTTGAGCAGTAAATAAAAGATCAAGTGCCAGGAGACGCTGTAGCAAATCCTCAATAATATATTCCCCGGCTGTCGTGTGATCGAATCTTGGCTCAGCTTTTACAGTCAACTTTCCAGATATATATGAGGTGGAGTGGATTAAACACTGTCGGTTTGTTTTTGCCCACGTTTTATTGTGACCTTTAACGTCTCAGGTCATCGGGGAAGATTATGTGAAGGACCTCAGCCAGCTAAAGAAGCTGAATGACTTTGTTGACGATGCTGCCCTCATCCGAGATGTCTCCAGAGTGAAACAGGTAACCAGGTACCTTTTGTACTGAGGTACAATTTTGAGGCACTTGTACTTAAATATTTCCATTTAAAGCTATTGTATACCTTTTTTATTCCACTGTGTATCAATAGATTAAGGAGCTTTATCTGATATGAAAGTAGTTTAACTGTCTTTCATTGCATAGGGGTTCCTGTTTTTATGTAACTCTGATGATTACATCATATTGCCATACATACATACATAGTGGAGGCTTTGCTCTAAATGTCCTGTTACACCACGAATCCACACAATTCAACATGAATAATAAGGAACATTTCCGTGTGCAGTAAAAAAAAAAACATCTCACAGTTGTTTATCATTTCTGTTTGTCATCGCATGCAAAGTGATGACAATCTTGATTTATTTTTGCAGAGCAGCGTTGCATTTCGCAGCTTTTAGTGTCAGTACGTGTCGGTACAGGCCGCACCTGTGATTCAGCAGCTTCACCCAGATGATAAACCCCTTTGGTTGCCAAGTCACGTATTTCAGATTTTTCTTTTTTCTCACAGGACAACAAGGTGAAATTCGCCCAGTACCTGGAGAAAGAGTACAGGGTGAAAATAAACCCGTCCTCCATGTTCGACGTCCACGTGAAGAGAATCCACGAGTACAAGAGGCAGCTCCTCAACTGCCTGCACATCATCGTCATGTACAACCGTATGTGAATGACTCATTACTCAGTGCCAGAAGGTTTCACAAGCCACAGCCGTGAGCGCTGAATTACATGACACAATCTGACATGTTGCACACCTCATCCCCACTGGTGCAACGAGCAAGTTAAAACAAACACCAAGAATGACATGCATCCGCCTTTTAGATCAAGTGTGGGAATTTCCGTTGCAATCATCAGACTGTGATGAACACAAAATCTGTTTTATCGTCAGTCCTGCTTTGTGCAACATACAATATATACTGTTGGCTGACTTTCACTGCATCTGAAACCTTTTACTTCCTTGGCAAATATTTTTATAATATATTTCATAAAAGGGAAATTCAGTGTCCTTAAATTGCAAAAAAAAAACAACTATATAATAAGACAATTAATACTAAAATTATTAAATCAGATCTATCACAAAGCAAGAGTCTTTAGCCACGCTAGCAGCTCTCTGAGGCTGTACCACCTAACATTAGCATGCTCACAATGACAACACTTTTTCCAACACTCACCATTTAAATTTAGCATGTTAGCATGCTAGCATTTGCTAAAAGCAATAAACTGAAAGTAGAGATGAGGCTGATGAGAATTTCATTAGTTTATTTGGACATTTATGTTCCTGAGGGGAACATAGATGTCCGCGATATTTGTTGAGACATTTCACTCCAAAAAAACACAAATATGACAAACTGCTTGTGGTGATAATTGAAAAGTCAGGATATCACCAAAGTCAGTAGGGTTCATCCTCTGTAGACCATGAACGCCTGTACAAAATGCAACTTCCTGGTATTTTGTATCCCAAGTTTTAGTATGTTTAAAATCCAAAAACATTTGTGTAGTCATTGCAGAGACATGAGAAATGGTGCTGTGATATGTTAATATGTCTGTATTATTGTTTTTATTGCATCACTTTTAATGAGTTTGTGTCATTTTCTTTGTTCCCAAGGCATCAGAATGAACCCCACTGCACCTTTTGTCCCACGGACAGTGATCATCGGGGGAAAGGTACCGGCTCAGTCACAGCTCAGATGAAGTCCAGGAAACGGTACAACAGTGGCGTGATGTTTTAGTTTCACAGTGAGTCTGTCTCCTGTCTCCCCCTGCAGGCTGCTCCGGGGTATCACATGGCGAAGATGATCATCAGGCTCATCACCTCAGTGGCTGATGTGGTGAATAATGACTCTGTGGTGGGAAGCAAGCTGAAGGTCATCTTCCTGGAGAACTACAGGGTCTCTCTAGCAGAGAAAGGTACTGAAACCTTTCTTTACACCTGCAACATAAAGTCTTAATGAGAAGGGTAGTTCACTAAAAATGATGATGATCTGCTCTCCCTCAGTGATACCTGCCACAGATCTGTCGGAGCAGATCTCCACCGCTGGCACTGAAGCGTCAGGAACAGGAAACATGAAGTTCATGCTGAACGGCGCTCTGACCATCGGCACCATGGACGGAGCCAACGTGGAGATGGCCGAGGAGGCTGGAGAGGAGAACCTGTTCATCTTCGGCATGAGGGTGGAGGATGTGGCTGAAATGGACAAAATGGGGTAACGGAGTCTGTTTGTTTTTTTTACATTTTATGGCCCTTTTTATGTCAAAACAATATTAACGTGTGTCTTTTTTAGATATGATGCCATGTCTTACTACAAGAGGATCCCAGAGTTGAAACATGTGATGGATCAGATCACAAGTGGATATTTCAGCCCCAAAAATCCAGATCTTTTCAAAGACCTGACTGACATGCTCTTCAAACATGACCGGTGAGCAACACACAGATATATGTTCTTCATTTTCCGGTCCAGTTTCAGTTATGTCAAGTTCATTTATTCCTCCTCTTTTTTTATATGAGAAGCAAAGGTCACATAACTGCTGATACTGTCATGACAACAATATTTTTTCTTCTAATGATGGATGTCAAACCTCTGTAGACTTGTTAAGCTTCTTTGTTTTAGTTCAAGATGTCAGACTTGATGTATTTATTCTCTCTTGTCTCTCTTCAGTTTCAAAGTGTTTGCAGACTTTGAGGACTACGTTAAATCCCAAGAGAAAGTCAGCAAGCTCTATCAGGTAACATTTCCCTCTGACAGACCTGAGGCCTGTGTTTGTCAAAGTTAGATTTGTGGGTTAGACCGCTTTCTTTGGTTTTAACACATCAGGTATCACAAAGCTAAGCCAAGTAAATCACCATTGAATTTAACGTGATTGCAGGATCCTGACATGGACATAAGTAGAGTTCACAAAAGGTTACGAGTATTAAAGAGCAATATTTGGCAGTTAGGTCAGTTGAACAATTATGATCTTCTTTTTCTTCTTGTCTTTAAATGTGTCACTTTGTTTTTTTTTACATATTTACCAACAAACCAAGAAAATTTTCCTTTTCCTTTCTTTAACTTTTTTTATTTATCCTTTTTTTCTTTTTTATTAGTAACTTTTACTTAATTAGTTTTGTTTTTACTTTTTATTTTATTTATTTTTTACTTTTTTGGGTATCCTTTACTGTTATTTTGTTTGATTCTTCCTTTTCTTTTTTCTTCTAGTTTCCTTTTACTTTTTGTTTTGTTCGTTCTTTACAAAGGCAGCATTACATTATCAAAATGAAGAACAAGTAACATCTTTAAAATGTTCGAGCAGGAAAAAAAAGATTACTTAAGGAATTATCCCAAAGACAACAAACCTACAGAAGACGAAATACAACACAGTAGATATAAATCCGATAATACATTTTGCTTTTATTATTCTCTAAAAGAATCCAAAGGAGTGGACAAAGATGGTGATCAGGAACATTGCTGCCACAGGGAAGTTCTCCAGTGACAGAACCATCACAGAGTACGCCACTGAGGTTTGGGGCGTGGAGCCGACCGACCTGAAGATCCCTCCTCCGAATGAGCCCAGAGAGGCCATCGAAGAGACGGCCAGAGCTCTGAAGAAAAAGTGAGGCTGCTTCACAACCAAGAGCTGCTGTTACGTTTACAGATTATTTACTGTTTCTTTCCCCTCAAGCTTTTCACCTACAAGTCACTGAACTATTTTCAAGAACTGTTGCGGTTTCAGAAATCACATCTGCACTTGTTTTCATTTCCTGAACACTTTTTTTTATTGTCAAAGCACTTGCATTACAAAAATGTCTGTTACAGTCTTTCAGCAGCAACACAAACGGAAAACCAACAGTCAGTGTGGACAGCGAGGTCAAATCATTGCTCCATATTTGACATCGCAGGATTTCAGTAGGATGTCAGCAATAGAGCAGCTGAATAAACAGATTTCTTATTACATTCCTGCGACTTCATGCTGTAAGTTCTGAGTGACAAAGCCGGTCTATACTGCAGGCAGAATGACACAAATGTGTATTTCCGTCTGTGTTCAGCATAACTTTGCTAATGAAAGATACTAACCTACTTCATCTGTGATCTGCAGCATTTTGGTCCAGTGTTTTAATTAAAGCATATTTTGTAATGTAATAACTAAATCAGTGCTTTTGTTGTAGAACACACACATGCATTTTATGACAAAAAATAAATATGAATGTTGGAAGCTATTTTTTTTACGTCTCTGGAGGAGGAAAAGACCATCTACTGTCTCAGGTTTTGTAGAAATTTCCTGCAACCAAAACAGAATATTACATTTATTTCAGGTCGTTTTCTGAGGGATTTTGGTTTAATGGACAGTCAACATAATGAAAGACACATTCATTGGGTTTTTTGCACGTTAGCATCATATGCATTAAAAAAAATTGCAAAACGTTATGACAAAACTTACCCAACCACATTTGGCAGATTGGGATCTAAGTAGATGTTGTTGTGGGAGAATCCAAGATTTGCACTGTAGGAGATCATTTCAACCTGAACATCCGTGTTAGATTCCTTCTTGGCCTGGAGTGATATCTCGTACAGCTGGAGACAGAAAAACAAAGTAATTAAACCAGGAAGCAGCAACACATACTAGGAAATGATATAAACAGTCAAAGGACGAATACATAAAGACCTACTGTACCTTCAGACCCATGCGATAAGGTACAACATCATCATCCTCTGAATGCAGGATGAGAAGAGGGCTGGTCAGGGTCTTCACACTGTGAAAATATATATTTACAGTCAGAGATGGATTTCATTAGCTGAATAAAATCTATTAAGAACTATTTTATCATGTTCTTTTGCATGCCGCTCTCGTATTTATTAAAAGAAGGCGAAGGTTGGAAACCCTATGAAATGAATAAACCAAGTATAGTATCTCTTTTTTTAAGTAAGTAAATGTACTTACTTTTTATCGCTAGCAAACACAATGTTGTTCATTTCCACTAGGTTCCTAAGCAAGCGGTCAAATCCTGGGAAGAACGTGTATATCTGGAGTAACACCGGGTACAAAGTGTGTAGAAATATTGAGCAAATCCCTGTGTACTGTATTAACATAGAAATACTTGCACAATATAAAGAGTCATGTGGTTTAACATCAGTGAACTTTGTGGATGTATCTCAGTACGGATTTAGTTAAACTGAAAAGCAGTGGTGTGAAGTGTTAAATGAGCTCTCTTTTTATTTGAGGCCTTATTACTTTACTTATAAATTAAACTTCAAATCCAACCCTCTCTGACTTGTATTGCACTTCATCCCACCTCTCTTTCCCCAGTGTTTCTTATCACTTAGTCTCTGTACAATCTCAACTGACTAATCAAAAAATGCTTTTTACTTTCTCCAATTATTTTCCCACAAACATTTGCTATAGCTGAAAAATCTTAGTATTTGCACCTTCTTCTGAAACAAGATAAAGTGTGTTTTCATGGATTGGAAAATTGCAAAAATGTAACAACTCACCTTAGCGATCGGATAGTTGACTACTACTTCTCCAATAGTTGTGAATGGAGCTTCAAGGATTAAAGCATCAACAGCAGACCCTGATGTGTTGAGGAAAGCAACAAAAACATGATCAAATAACAAAAAATATGGATGGATAAGGTATTACATTTAAATTGCAAGGCTTGCAAATTCAATATTCATCAACTTTATGTTGTAATATATTGTATTGTAGAATAATCTACACATGAAATGCAGCGTACAGTTTGTGATTTTAAGCTAGCTTTGTCATCTCTTATGCAGATGTTTTGAGATATTCTGAGATGTCTAATCAGTCATAATGATTCAAATCACACGTGTGTGTGGGTCCACTGTGATATTTAAAGTCTTTAACCCACCTTGTTCCTGGATTTTCACTGCAGTATTGGTTGCCACTCTTTAGGGGGAAAAAAGAATATGTCTTTCACATTTCTCATCTTTCCAGAAGTCTTTGTTTGCGTCATGGATAGTGGATGTTACTTAAGAGCTACTGACCCAGAGCCTATTGAGTGTCCCCACAGCACCACAGGACCTCCTCTGCTTCGTTTCTTCACCCAGTGGTACAGGAAGAGGGCGTCACTGGTCATCCCGGCTTCAGTTGGCTCCCCAGTGGAGTCTCCAAAACCTTCAAAATCAGCATATACTGACTGACAGGACAATACACCAATAACAGGATACCTGATTTGTTTTAGACTTGAAAAATCTATTGTTGTTAATATTAATAACTATTGCATTCTTTTCTTTTGTCTTCTTTTCTTACAGGCTTGCACATTTGGTGAAGGTGTCAACATACAGAAATTACCATGAGGTATTTTTATAACATCAGGTAAGGAAATATTTCATGTTTTGTATGTTATATTGGCTATGCATCAACAAATAAATAAAGACAAATCCAGGACCGTTAAAAGAACATAAGGGGCTTCATTGAGCAGAAACATGATAACCTGAAGAGCATCTTACCTCTGTAGTCTAAAGATAAGACATGATACCCTGCCGCACTTAAAATCTGCAACACACATAAATCTGAATTGGATCCAAAGCTGAAAGTCAAAACTGATCAAAACTGAAAAAAGCCTTGAAACAGAAGTCGTACCTTCATCAGTTCCACTCTCTGATGTTTGGCCCTGCAGAAATGACAAGAGAGCAATGAATACAAACAAACAAGTGGCTTTCAGACTAATTTACTTTGCGTTGTGTTCATTGTTCCAGTGGATAAACCCAGGGGCCCGAGCAGTCACGTGATGCCAACTAAACCCCATTAGGATCAATTCAAGGGTCCCTATCCTGCCGCTCTCATCCCACCTGGTCCCTGCGTTGCCATGGAGATAGATAATAACAGGGCGACCGTCTCCCAGAGTTTCCCGGTACCACTCAGGGCTTCTCCCCATGGCCTCGTCCCATTGGCTGGCAGGGAGTGTATGCCTAAGAGACACAAAGATAGAGAGCGAGGGAGGAGAAAGAAAAAGAAAAACAAAAACGCTTGTGTTTTCAAACATACAGTCTGGTTTTCTTTTGAGTGGTCTCGTGCAGATTAATGAGTAGATCGAGGTTCTATTCACTCAGGAGCCACCTGGATCGAATATGCACATGCTCGTGGTATTTTCAAGTACTGATGCACTTCAAAGGACAAAGCAGGAGGCCGCAAACGACCTACCAGACACCCACTGAGACGCCCTCCTCTGTGTTGAGGTAGAAGTTGCATGTGTGGTTCAGCACGGCTTCAGGTCTGCCAAGGTCCACGAAATATGGAAGCCTTACTGCAGCAGGCGAGAGCACACAAGGTCAGTATGTTTATTTTGTATTAAAGTAGTATATCATCATGTCCTATTTAAGTGTACCACATCATATTCCATTGTATCATCATTGTAATGTATTGTATTGTATTGTATCGTAACCAATAATGTCTTATTGTATTGTATTGTATCGTATCCAATCATTTCATATTGCCTTGTATCATATTGTTTTGTATCAGAGTGCTTCATATGCAATCATATCGTCTTTCTTTGTATCGTATAGAATCATATATTATTGCACTTTATCCTAATATATTTTTCATCCGATAGTATCGCCATGAATCACATCGTACTGCATTGTATCAAGTTAAATATTATAAATAAATATTTTCATAAATGAAATATTTGGGAAATGTAAGGACCAATCTCAGGCCACCACTTGTTTAGCTATATTTGAAATATAAATATATTTCTGACTCCAGTGTAATATATCAAATCAAAGAGTCTTATCTATTTATTGAACCTTTACACATATAAATAAGTACAATTTTCAAAAGGAGAATAGTAAATGGTGAATGGACCCCTCAAAAAAGACAAGTCATCATTCACCCATTCACACACACATGCATACACTGATGGCAGATATAGTGTGCAATAGTGTGTGCTAATATATACAAATTACATCATCTTCACTGCAACCACAACACATAACATAAGCTATTTCCCTTTAACACACTGTGTGTTTCTGCATAGACATTAGATACATTACATCTGTATCTGTACATCTCTATGTCACCCCGTTTGGTCACCTCGGTAATATGTTGCAGCTTATTTCCTATCAATCCTGTAGTGACTGTTAAGAATGCAGCATTACTTACACAAGTGACAAAAGATGACATGGCCCATTATCCATGGGAATAGGCGGAAGATGACAGGCGCTGTGGCGTAGACTGCGATCAGAAACACCGCAGCTCTCTTCATTCCTGCGTCAGGATAAAGTAGTTCCTCTCCGCTGCGGCAGGTCCAGTGATCTCCCTTTAACTGGTCTGAGTGGAGGACTGGGAGAGACAGAGAACCCAGCAGCGTTGATGTTGTGCAATCCAGAAGAGAGAAAAAAAAAAAAAAAGAGATCAATGTTCAACTGGAACTAATAGAAAAAAAGAAAAAAAGAAAACGGACCACATCCATCTGAGAGGTCACCGCTGCACTGCAAGGCATTGTGGGTATTGGAGTTCTTTGAGCCGCTGCACTGGTTGTAGTGGTGCCACATGTGAGAATGCTCTGTTATTTCCTGAATTCAGAAGTTTACTGAAGTGAAAGCACTGCTGTATTATCAAATAATGTCAAAGATGAAAGTGCTCTTAATCAAGAGTGGTCCTTAATTGGAGTTATGTTATTATATTTTTGTATTATATATTATTGTGCATTGCTATAGAGCTAAACAAGATTTGAAATTTTATATATTTTCTCATATTTCTTTATAAGAGCAACTGCAAGGAACAAATCCCCCCCCCAGGGATCAAACAAGTATTCTGATTCTGATTTTTGCTGGTGGTGGTGGGGTTCATTTTAAGTACTGTATTTACTTCTGGGTGATCTGATATATTACAATACACTGTCATCAGTGTATGAATGGGTGTGAATGGGTGATTGATTGGTAATGTCAAAGCGCTTTGAGTGGTCGGAAGACTAGAAAAGCGCTATACAAGTACAATCAATTATTATTATTATTGTTGTTATTATTACAATGCATATTTCATTTTATTTATCATGTGTCTTGTGTTTAAAATCTTTATTTGACAAGTAGTTGAATGAAGTGAAGTATAAAGTAATCCATTTCTTTCTGAAATGTACATTAGTGGAGTAGAATTGTACAGGAGCAGATAATGGAAATACTCAGGTAGGCTTAGAATGCCACTACATCACTGGATTTATGGTTTTATTGTTTTATTGTTGCGCTCCCTAGGTCCAGAGAGTTCATTTGGAAACAGTGGGCCAGGGAGATAAAAATGACACTAAAGAGGGATTCTTGACAAAAACTTTCTCAAAGTCATGTCTGTTGTCCTACCCGAAAAGATAAAACTGTGTGCATTGTGTGATGTTTTCAGTAAATAGCCTTCAGGTTATTTGGAAGAATTGTTTAGAGTGTAAACTGTGTTCTGTCATGGGACCACATCAGTATTTCCCCTTCCTTGTGCAGGATATTGCAAAACATAGGTGTAGCTATCAGTGGTGGAATTCCTACATTTATTTGAGTACTGTACTTAACTACAAATTCAAGGTTCTTTTAATAATCGATTAGTTGATTGACAGCTCTTTTGATGGTCATTTTTCATGTAAAAACATCTCATGATTCCAGTTTCATGGGAAGATTTGCTGCTTTACCTTTTAATTATGTTAATTTAGTTTCTATAATGTTGAGGTTTGGACTGTTACATTTTAAAGGTCACACTTTGGACTTGCTCATTAGTCTTTTTTTCCCCTATTTTGAGATTTTTTTTTTGCAAACCACACAATCAGTCGATTAATAGAGAATATAAATACAGATTAAGCCACAATTTAAATCATTATTAGGGGCAGTCCTATACAAAATAGTAGGCTTTTAAAACTTTAAGTAGCCTAAATTTTCCTGAATTTACTTACATACTTTAACTTAATATACATATTCAATACATTACTTACAAAGGAGTATTTTTTACAATGTAGTTTAAGTACTTAAGTTACTTCCTTCATCACTTGACCAAGTTTGGTTGGATGCCAGTTTAAACTTCAACAAAAATACCTAAAATACCAGTCGAGTAACACAATAATAATGGGGACACGTTGTTATATTTAACATTATAGTATAATCACATTATTGTATAGTATGTGTATTTATTATTTGTGTCTGTGTAGTTGTATAGTATGTGTATTTATTGTCTGTGTAGTTGTATAGTATGTGTATTTATTGTCTGTGTAGTTGTATAGTATGTGTATTTGTTGTCTGTGTAGTTGTATAGTATGTGTATTTATTGTCTGTGTAGTTGTATAGTATGTGTATTTATTGTCTGTGTAGTTGTATAGTATGTGTATTTATTGTCTGTGTAGTTGTATAGTATGTGTATTTATTGTCTGTGTAGTATAGTATGTGTATTTATTGTCTGTGTAGTTGTATAGTATGTGTATTTATTGTCTGTGTCTGTGTAGTTGTATAGTATGTGTATTTATTGTCTGTGTAGTTGTATAGTATGTGTATTTATTGTCTGTGTAGTATAGTATGTGTATTTATTGTCTGTGTAGTTGTATAGTATGTGTATTTATTGTCTGTGGGGATCAATAAATGAATATAATTGTAATATGTGTAGTAATGTATAATATGTGTATTTATTGTCTGTGTCTGTGTAGTTGTATAGTATATATTTATTGTAATATAATATAATATAATATGGGGATAATATAATATAATATAATATAATATAATAATAATCAGTATTTAGCGGTGTGTTGTCCACAGGGGGCCGCACTGTGTCCACTCAGGCCCGCCTCAGGCTCCCGGTCACCGCCCCTTCCTCTTCCAGCCGCTTTTTCAAACCCCGCTACCAGCCGGAGGAGGAGGATGAAACAGGGCGAGCACACAAAGCCTCCACCGCACTCCCGATGCTTTGCTTTTAGGAAATAACTCGTTGGAAAACTAACTGCTCAATTAATCTCTCTAGGAAAAAAAAAGAAAAAAAAAAAAGGATATTTAGTTTTAACTGCGAGGAAACCGCGACGCTCCAGCGGCAGAAACATTGTTGCGTTTATTCCCCAGCAGCGGTCCTTAAGTTAATAACTTTAATCACCAAACAGCAGCTGCACAAGGAGCCGAGTGTCCAGGTTCAGAGACTGTGGTGAGTTTTTTTTTTTTGGTTGCTTTTATAACAATATTAAAAATGTTGCTTCCTCTTTCTGTGTTCTCTGATATTTGAACAAACATTTGGGGTGGCTTTGGAGCCAGCAGCAGCCCCGACAGAGCCGTTTCCTCCCGGCATGCCTGCTGAGACTTTAGCCCGGTTAGCGTAGCTTCACCTCCTCCTCCTCCTCCTCCTCCTGCACTCACTAGTTTAACTTGTTAAGAAAACTACTTCTCTGGTTATTTACTCGGGTGTAGTAACTGCATGAAGGCATTGCTAAGACCACCGTAGACAGGCTTTCCCATCAGTGATTCATTTACTAGGTAACTGGACATTTCACTGCACTTTTGCTGACTTGAAAATTTCTTAAAAGTTTGTGACCACTCCTGTGACTTGTCTTATAAATTAAATGTGGCCTTCAAAAGTGTTTATTTTGAACTTTCAGACATTGTTTTCACGTCCCTTTTTAAAAAGCGTTTGATATATGAATCAGTCTCA
This sequence comes from Anoplopoma fimbria, assembly GCF_027596085.1. Taxonomy (NCBI): domain Eukaryota; kingdom Metazoa; phylum Chordata; class Actinopteri; order Perciformes; family Anoplopomatidae; genus Anoplopoma; species Anoplopoma fimbria. Next base: position 6,090,181 of record NC_072463.1, on the reverse strand, counting down.
GTTAAAAAGATAAAATAGTACTATACCAGATTTTTGAGGTGTCCATTTTTGATTTGCGTCCCAGCATGCCTCTAAAAGTTGCAAATGTCTCCTCCAATTTCATCTTCTTGTACCATGAAAGTGCTGAAAGTGAATAGATGTGATACAGATGCAAAATAATAGCATCCTGTACATTAATAAGTGATGTAGATTTAATAAGTTACTTTGTACAATGTTCTTTGCAAAGAAGTTAATACATTAGTTTTAGTGGTACCTTTGCAAAGTAAAGCAAAAGATAATCATAATGCTAAATGATTACAAATATGTTGCATGCTGATATTGGATAGGTAACCGGTCAAAGACAAGGACAAGAATTTTGCACTGAAAAGTACCTAAAAAGTTGGTGAAATAAAGCAATCAAAGACCTAAAGAACCTATGTTAAAGTAGTATGGTGTTTGTGGGCCATGGACACAATACATTTTAAAATATCTGTAAAACATGTGCTAAATAAAATGTAAATATTCCCAAATTATTCCCTTGAAAACATTTTCTGATTCCATTTTGTAATCTTTAGTAAGTTCTTCTTTTACTTTCACTTTACATTGAGAAGTTAATATATAACTGCTGTAGCTAATAAGGGATATTTCGTCATGGTGTCATATTTTCCACATAGAGACAATATTTTGCTCATAAAAATGCAGGAAACTTTCTTTTATTCCGTAGTTATGATCATCTCCTGACCAAAAATGACCAATAAAACCTTAGTTCAACCATCGGAGTGCCAACTTTACTGATGTTGAAGAATAACTTCTGAGATTTTTACTTTTCCAGATTGGCATCTGTTAGTGGTAATGACCAGAATCAGTGAATGCTGGGCTGGTGTGAAGGATTAACCTCCTTGTTGTGACCTGGTCCAGAGTGATTCTTTGGCCACAGCAGCTGTCAAACCTCGGCCACGGTGCGCCACTGTGGACAGGCAGGACGGCGAGCAGGGTAATTGGCTCAGAGGCTGCTTTAACACAAGCAATGTGTGTTTAGTGAAACTTACTTAGTGAAGATATGAATTAAGGTCAGGCCAGTGCTGTTATGAATGAAAGCATTATCATTTTTTTTTCTACATTTTTTTTTTTTTTTTTTTTTTGTCTTTCCCATATTTACACGCCACCATAGTTTGAGAAAAGCTGCCATACTGCTAGGCCATGGTTTTCTTGCATTTCATAAGCCTCTCAAATGTGCAGATGCAGAATACTCATTTGTTTTTTTGGCTCTATTGTCCGTGGTGAATGGGTACCCCGAGTCTGGGGTGTGGGGGACACCTGGCCGAGTGCTTGATGATCTCACAGAGAGCAGCTGGAAAAGCAGGGGTCAGGAGGGTTCTCTTTGTATCGACATTTAGGCACAAACTGAGAGGTTTCAACTTATTAAATGTATGTTATGCACTTAGTTTCAAACTGCATTCACAAGGTCTTATACACAGCATGTATATAATGTTTGTGATGGGGAAAAAAGTTAATTTTGGATCTTTATTGTCCCAAAAGAGGAAATAAATTTTGAGAAAAACATAAAACATAACTAAAACATAACTACGACAGACATCTGAAGACATTAAAAATTGCTGTACTAGGTACAGCAATTTAGAATAAAACAAAGAGTTTATGATTAAAAAGCAACAAAAGCTGCAACACAAAGAATAAATATAAGAAAAATCAAGGGCTAAGCTGTACGGAGAACCAAGAGACAGGAGGATGTGCATAAAGTGAGGGAAGTAAGCTAAGTAAGTAAGTTATTTATTCACTGTACAGAAAGAGATTTAAGCCGCTCCAACAGCATTAAGTGCAGGATTTAACATGAAGGGAAGTTAAAAGTGCATTAATATTAGTTGAACTCAGGAACAGCAAACGAATATATAAACAATGGAAGCACTATATGATCATACGACTGGTGCCAACGGTCCTCTTTCACAGCGTACAGAGAGGTGTTGCAATGCTCAGACAACCAATTTGTGGAAAGCATTTCTAAAAATAGAAGTTGATGAATGTTTTACTCTGCTCAGCTCTCCATCGCTATTTCCATTCATGTTGACATTTACCTTCCCTAAGCCTCAGGTGGATGATCTGGGCTGTTGCGTCTATAAGTTATGTCATTACTTAAGTTGGCCACATGATTAGGTCTCCCATTCATCTCTATTTAAAATGAAAAAGCAGCTTCTTCAATAATTACCCAAGATCCAATGTTTGCATTTCTATTGTTGCTTGAGACAAACCTGGATAAATCCTTCTGAACTGGACTCCAGGCTTCTCTCTTTTTCCTTCGTCTTTATCACCAGTTTGAAGAATTTGAAGAAGTATTAAGTCTTAAAAAAAAAAAATCTAGGTGAGCTTTCCCTTTTGACTCGTACCTCAGATTGAAGATTGAGATTACACGGGTCATTTAAAAGAGAGTCATGGTCAGTGTCAGACTTGCTGCGTCCATCATTTCACCTGATTGTCTAATCATTCTAAGTGGATTAGCCAAAGCCTCCACCACAAATGACGCTGGAGCGGTGTGTTGGTAGCTCAGTCGCTCAGCGGCACCGTCAGATGAAGGAGCTGTTAGTAACACATGCTGTTGATATAGATGTTCCCAACCTGTTTGTGAGTATATGTTGATGATGATTGGACATATAATCCTGTTCATTTAGGGTGAAGAGATTTAGATTTAGAATTTTTGCTTTGTTACAGTGATTGAAGTTGAATTTGCTATTGATATCACTCTGACTAAACAAAGTATCTCAAATGTGATAGAAAGCATTATGACACAAGTATTTCCCTTTCCTTGTCTTTCAGGGCAGGGTGCTGTCCTGTGGGATGGATGACACCCAAGAGCAGGACCAGTACGAGGAGCGCCTAAAAGAAGTTTTTAACAGTTTCGATGCCAGCGGCTCCGGCTCTCTGTGCCCGGAGGAACTCTCCGACCTCTGCCTGTCGCTGCAGCTGGACGATGCCACCCCAGCTCTCCTCCACACACTGCTGCAGAACCAGGACCGCCTCACTGCCAGGGTAAGTCTTGGCCTTTTGGCTTTCCCCTGTGCAGAGCGTCCCTCTGCACCCTTTTGAATCTGGCAGACCCCTGTGTTGAGCCACTCCAGCTCTCAGGTCTTTGTGTCTCCAGGCTTTTTGGCCCTTTGTTAGCTGTCTTGTTGAGGAGAAAATGTGCCCCCCTCATCCCAGGTGTCTGTCGTCAGGGCAACTGAGCCGGCTGATCACAATTCACAAATGCATTTCTTTAAGGGCGCTCCATGTGGAAATGTATGAAATAAAAAAAAAAGACACTGGTCTGATCTGGGTAATTGGACTTCACTTTGCATAACATGGATTGTACATTCAGAGGATCTCCAGTATGAAGTTTTCCACCCTGCTTACCTCCACGTGTAAGTGTGTGGACAGACGGATGGCTATTGTCTTGCATGTGTGGGTGTGTGGGCGTGGGGGGGGGGAATGTTAGCAAAGGGCAAGTGAACTGATTGCCTATCCATGGCATCCAACAATAACGTCAAAAGAAGAAAAAAAAAAACACGTAAAGCCGGCAGCCGCCAGCCTCGACGCACAAAGAAAATCAACATATTCAGGGTTAGCAGCTGTTGATTCTTCAAGTGTGACCTCGCTGCTTCTGCTCAGCAAAACCCTCCTCCACCCAGACACCCAGGGACATCCAGCCTCCACCCGGCACACTGGGAATTACATCCAGTCTGAGGAATTTCACTTTTTTCTTTTACTGCGCTTCACATACTCAGCATTGCTGGCATATTCTCACTTTTATGTAAGATTACTTTTTCTTGTTTCAGGTCGATTTCGACCAGTTCAAGAATGCACTGATTCTGGTGTTGTCATCGACTCTGGAGCCACGGCAAGAAGAACAGGAGACGTTGCCAAAGCCAGGTAAAGTCTGGATTCTGCTGTTGTGGGACTTTAAAGAAATCTCACACAGACAATGTCTTTAACATGCACACAGTGACAGTCTGAAAACAAACTCAAGGTTTGTCTGCGGCTCAGGAGGCAGAGCGAGTCGTCCTTTTAATCACACGGTGGTTCCATCCCCGGCTTCTTCTGTCCTGTCCTTTTACATTTTTCAAGCATGAAGCCGTATTGATAACAGAATCTATAATTCATGACAGCATCGGTTTAAGAGTGAAAGGACACCTTTTCCACTCAACAAGTCAACCAAAAGTGGAGAAGGTGACTGTAAAGGCTTAATAGGTGGAACAGCCCACATGCTGACTCAGCTGTAAATCTACATACAGAGGTACAGAGCCAAAAGCCCAGGCCCAAAGCCAATTAGCTGACAGTTGAACTATTTGCACCATCATGGTTGGACCACAGGCATGGTTTGTTATATTATGGATGTAGTTAAAGGAAAGAGTGGCTTAATACTTAGGGAGTTCTTGGAAACATTTGTTTATACTCCTTAGTATGTTTTTGTGAATTCATATTTCAGACACATCTTTTCAGCTCCGTTATTCTATTTCTTTAAGGGGACATCTCCAACGAGTGATCACAAAAGAGTGAAAGACTCACCCTGTGTGGTAATAAGTATATGAACAACCAAAGCCTTACTATACCATTCCTCTGTATGATGCTTGCATTAAGAGATAAAAATGAAGTCTGATTCTTGTCAAAGCAAATACTTCACTGTCAATATTTATTATTCCTTTTAAGTTAATGAGTTTTGGTAAATTTCTTAAGTTTGCACCTAAAAAATCATCGACGTGTAGTTTCACTTCAGTTAAGTAGGAACATGTGGCTTTAAAAAATTCTGTTGTTACCACTTTTGGAGAAGTTCTACATTTTGGAGAAGTAGCTGCTGAAGGTTACGGTCCAGATTAGTCATCGATCACATTTATTTCTGTATTTAAATTCAGTTTATTTTGTATAGCGAATCATCTGATGTGCAGGCATTACTACAGGAAAAACTCCCCTAAAAAACCCCTTTAACAGGGACTTGGGAGAACGGATGGACAAATAATCATGACTCTTCTTATTTGTTTTTAAATTGCCTTTGTCATTGTATCCCCCCCCTCAGAATCTCCTGAGATCCAACCAAAGTTCGTGAAGGGCAGTAAACGTTATGGTCGCCGCTCCACCCCGGAGTTCATGGAGCCCATTTCAGACTTCTCTGACGTAACAAATGCAAACACGGTGGAGGAGGAAGATCTGGAGGACAACTATGACTCGGCCGTTCCCCGGAAGCGTGAGGTAACGGTGTTCTCTGAGTTATTCCAGCACCTCTCTGAACCTCCAGACGCTCCGACGCTGCTCTTATCACCTCCTGTCCTGGCACGTACTGTGTTCCTTAGCAGATCCAGGCCGTCAGCGAGGCGTTATTCTTAGCTAATCAGCTTAGTGGCATGCAGGGCAGATCCCGAAATGTAATATAGACACTCAAACGCAGGATTCACAAGGCCTTGTTCATTGCACAACAACGCAGCTCAGTCTGTAAATAACACTGTGAGCATAATTGTTGTTTAAACAGCCTCCTGTTGTCGAGGTGTAACTGCAATGTTTGCGTAACGTCATACAGTTTGGTCGGTCTAATGTGTCATGATGAGATTCTGTGTGAGTTGAACTTTGCCCTGACTGTATATGCTGGCGGTGATTTGGTTGTCAAGGCAACAGCACAGTGATTTTAGGAATTTTACATCTCCATGTCCAAACACATCAGAGTTTTCAGCAGATAAAAAGAGAAACCAAAGCTTATATTTGCGTTTATGGCTGTGGATATTTTCCCACATTTGCTGTCAAGTTCTTCTTCTTTATTTGAGATTGCCAGTAGGCTCCTCCCGTTGTCTCTGCACAGGACAGTAGTTCAGTCATGGCCACGCACAGCTGAACACTCTGCATGGTTCCTCTGGCTGATCTTCCAGATCCTTCTCATGGATTATCCTGCTTTCTCTGCTGGCTTAGAGAGTTGTTTGACATGTACGGAGGTCTAAACTCACACTTTGTGCGCCAGTGGCCTGCACGAAATAATGGGGAATTTACATAAACAGTCCCATTTCTGTTCTGAAAATGTATGTGGCTGTAAGTAAAGGGGCTGTGCTGTCAATTTATTAGTTTATGTAATTCATCACTTAAGCTGTTTAAACATTCACTAGTGTTAGCTTCTCAAATGTGAGAAAATGCAGGTTTTTCTTTGTTTTATATAATTTTTTAATAGCATATCTTTTTAGTTTGGTCTATTTGGTTGCACAAAACAAACAATTTATGGACACCACCTTGGGCTCATAGAAACTGTGATCATTATTCTCTGACATCTAATAGACTAAACTATTAATTGATTATTTGAAAAGATTAGCAAACCACTTTAAAATATGAAAATAATGGTTAGATGTCTTAGTTTTGGTAGCTGCCAGCTGTGGTCTTTTGACAACAGGTTGATTTTTCATTCTCATGAATGTGCAAGCATGGATGTGCTGCAGGAGGATAAATCATCACAAAGAAAAGCCCCGAACTGGACACCAAAATGCAATAATGATGGCCAGTTCAGCTTGTGCACGGATGGATGTGTTAATATTCAGTGTATTGTCTGCGCTCCCGACTCCACCCCAGATGCCTGCCAGCCTCAAGACAAACACCGCTCGAGACACTGAACTGAAGCGTGTCTCGGCATTGACTAATCTGAGTTGCAACAATGCTACAATGTCCGGCCCGGGGACCAGCAGATGGGGATGGGTCAGGGGGCTTTGCCACAGAGACGGCAGGCCTGGGAGGAGGAGGGTATAGGCCTGTGACAGAGGAACAATGAGCCCCACTACCCCCACCCTCGTGGATGCCTATACACCATGTATCAAAATGCCACTTGCAGAATCCCATCTGGTCTTCAGTCCCTCACTGTTTGCTTCCTGAACAATAGACGGTCACGCTGGGGTCGGGCTGGAGCACGGAGGGACACACCCACATAAAGCCCTCATCCTCAAATATTTCTTGACAAGCACAAAAGACGCAACCGTGTTTACGTTAAAATCTTACCTCTACTGGTAGTACAATTAGAGTTTAAGAGTAAGAAAAAGACGTTTGGATTTTAAACTGGGAAATGTCCTAATTTGTAGTTTCAAAAAGCATTTTAATAACATAATTTTTTTGAAAGTGAGCGTTTCATTTTCAGAAACAACTTCTCAATCATGTGATTTTTAACAAAAAGAGCATACTATTAACATGTTTGAAAAGATAAAGAAAATACAGAAAAGTGGGTCTCTCTGTGACACATTTCTGTATTATTACCACCATTCCCAATTTTGCAAGCTGACCATCCCTGATGCCCTCGTGCCATCACAAAAGCTCTTTTATGCTTTTTCTTTTTCCACCAGATGCTCCTCCTCCCCCCCCCATCCCCCCCGTCCCTTTGCATCCAAACTCCACCTCTCCTAATTTAAAAGCATGTTTAGACTTATAAACAGCTGATTATCACGTCAGAACATCAGGTTTTAATGTGGTGATTTTTCTCACAAATGAGTTTCTATTTCTTTTATTCTTTCCAAAAAGAAAGATATGTCAGAAAAGTAGGTCATTGAAAGCCTCTTTGTGATATTAATCTCAAACAAACTGTTTTTGTCTCTAACAGCGCTGGAATGCTCACGAAACAAGCACAGAGGAGTACGAGGCGGAAGGTACGTCAAAGTAGCAGTATTTTAAGAAGATTCACTCTATAGATGTTGTCACTCAATGATCACAGTCTCTTCTTACCTTGCGTTCAGGCCAGATGCATCTCTGGAACCCCGATGAGCCGAGCACGCCTCGGGGATCCGTCTATCCTCTGTCGACCTGCTCAGAGGAGAGGCTGCGTGACGCCTGTGAGGAGCTGCAGATACCGTGGGACGGATGTGCCGGTCACGCCGAACTGCTGGCGCTCTGTGAGCACCTCGGCCTGGAGGTGAGGTTTTAAAGTTAATGGCGGAACATTTTTATTTCAGGGCAGATTTTCAAATCACATTATCAATCACTGAAATAATATAATATCGACTTTTTTTTAAAATAACACTTTATTTGAATGCACTCTGGCGCATGTTAAATAAAGTTTTGCCAAAAAAAGGCTAATAGATCTAAACGAATGTGGTTATAATTAGATAATGATAGGAGAGTAAGGTGACTTTTCTTGTTTTGTCCAACTTGTACTTAAAACACCCAAAAACTATTTAATTCCCCAATTTTTGATGCTTGAATCTTTGCTTCGTAGCTAGAGAAAAATGCTTCATGATGATTAATTGATTACCAAAATTGTTGCTGGTTTGTTTTCTGTCGATTACTAATCATAACAGCCCTACATACAGGTAATATTTGGTTTGGTTTTTGCTCGTTAATGAGACATTCTATACAAATCAACCTGAGGGAATTGCATGATAAAATAAATCGCTTACTCGCGTACACAAACAGTGTAAATAAATCATATAGTTTTTCTAGCAACTGTTGCTACAAAAGTACATGCATTTATTTTTCAGATACGTTTTGATGTGCTCCAGAGTCTCACCGGCAACGGAGTGCTGAATGTTCAGGAGTTTGTCTCCAGGGTTGTAAACCACAACAAGCCCCCGACACCGTCCTCCTCCACGCCCTACAGACAGCTCAAACGACACCACTCCACTCAGGTATTTGTTTGTTTAGCTCTACGAGGTAACAGGATGTGGGATATTTCCCTTGTTGTCAAATCATTTTCTTTTAATATGTTATTTTTTTTTCTCTTTATCTGTCCCAGCCTTTTTTAAAGAAATTACCTATCATATCATGCATAGGACAAATTGTTGTTAAATAAAAAAAATTTAATTCATAGTTCCTCTGTAGTAGAATAATTTAAATCCATATCTCAGGTTACATTTGTTGTAATTTTGGGGATATAAATTGTTTTAGTAAAAAAGGTAATATTTCCTCCCTTACAGCCCTTTGATGAGGGAGGACGGAGGATAGCCACTCCTTCTGCTCTGACCAGCACCATCGGCATGCGTCTCTTCTCCACCCTTGACGACGGTAGCGGTTTCACTCCAGTCGAATACATCCTGGATGCCTGGATGGATGAGGGAATAGAAAACAGCACCGAGATCCTTCAGGTACTTGTTGGCTATTAGTGTTTATTGGTATCGGCACTTTGACTGTTTTAAAGTGTACGATTAATTCATTCAGACAGCTGATGACATAAAGGAAGTCAGATTAGTGAACTTTGAAGAGAAAACCAAACTTTGAAATACTTTTTTTTGTATTAACCCGTGATTTAATTTGGTATAAAATAAAATAGATATTTGAAAAAAGGACAAATAGATAATAATGACTTTTTTTGCAGGCTTTGAATTTCAACCTCGATGGTAAACTGAGTCTTGGTGATCTCACCATGGCACTTGAGAATGAGCTACTCGTTACCAAGAACGGGATTCACCAGGCGGCACTGGCGAGCTTCAGAGCCGAGATCAGATATCTTCTGTGAGTATAAGTCACAACTTTAATGCAGCTCATTCAGATCTTAATACTCTTTGTTCATTTTAAATAAAAAACATTTGGAATCAATTTGAACGTTTGTCTCCGTTTTTCTCTTTTCAGAGAGCATGTAGACAGAGAACTCCGGGAGAAAGAGAAAATACGATCTGACCTGGAAAAAGCAGAGAAACTAAAAACTCAACTCGCCACTGAGGTGGATGAACGTCACGCTGCCATTGAACATACGAACAACCTCAATCTCAGGTAACTTATCCTTCTGATAAATGTTTCCCTTTTCTCTCTTTGTCCTCGAATTTGATCAAAAACTATATCTACTGAGTTGTTCTGAATAGTTTGACTGATTTGTTTGTCAATTTTTAATTCAATGTGACTTTATTGGCATGAAAGTTTCAGAAAAACAATGTTGCAAAAGCATAAAAATATAAAGGTACATAATAATAATAATTATATGAATATTAATTCAACATTAACACAATAAAAATACTGAGGGATTGAATCTTTCACTCTTTGTCTTTATGTTGTCCATTCCTAAAGCACAATAAGCTTCATATGTTATCACCGGCTAAACTCGAATCAAAGTCTTCCGACCATTCCTGCTCAATCCAGCTTCTTCCTAGCATTTGTTACACTCAGTATTGAAGTCTTCTTTGTAAGTGTTACACCCTGTTTTCTGTGTACCTGAATGTCTTCAGGAAGCTTGAAAAGGAACACAAAGAGAAGCTGGCAACAGTGCGATCTGAGCTGATGAAGGAGATGGACCAGATGCAGCTGCAGGCCGGCCTGCAGCGCGAGGAACTGGAAGCAGAGGTCGACAAGATCAGGGAGGATGAATCTTTTCTCAGAGACCACCTCTCCATCTCTGTGAAGGTACCCTCTTTTTTTTTTTTCTCTAATGTGTTTTTATATCAATTATTAAGTCCCAAAGTACTCATGAAACTTGACATGACTTCATTTTTCTGTGTTCTTTTTTTTATTTTAGGAAAACAGACGCCTTGAAATGGAGTTGCTAGACAGCTCCGACAAACTAGTGGAGGCACAAAGCCAAAATACAAAACTCCAGACAATTTTGGACAACGTTATGAAAGAGAAGGTACAGAGACATTTCAAGGCTCTCCGTGATTTCAATACTGACTTTCTCTGTTACTTGCGCACATATTTATTGTTATTTTTCTTCGATTTTAGTGTTTTTTCTGCCTGCCTTTTTGTTTATGTTTGTTGATTTTTTTCTTATTTCCTCTAGTCTGGAGACTTGGACCCTGGCAGTGCAGACTTCTTACTCCAAGAGGACCGTATTAAGGAACTACGCAGCAGCTACGAAGCTCATTACAGGGTAACTGCATCAAAAACTGCCAACCTTTTTCTTTCATTTTCTTTTTTACGCTTGCTTGTCCGTAAATGCATAGACATGTAGGAAATCGTGACAGTAATATTGTCCTCACAGACATGTAGACTTTTAACTCGTAGTGCTCTCATTTTGGTAGGAGCTGCAGGATCGTATTGACGAGCTGCAGTCAGAGTTGCAGGAGTTCCACAGTCTTGGGCGAGTTCATCAGCACTGCAACAAGCCTCTCTCTGAAGAGCTGGAGAGTAAAAGCCCCGGCATGGAGTCTGATCCAGGTAACGCATCAACTGTACAGTCCTCGGAGAGCTAATTAGAGAGCCCTAACTACATCTACATCAATGACAACAATCCGAAAATAGATATTTTGCATAGAAAGGTGGACCCTGTGTCAAATGTCATCAGCTTCACCAACTTGTAACTTGACTTCCTGCAGGTATTGGTTCAGAGGAGGTTCAGCCCTTCAGCATGAGCCTCGAGGCAGAGATGATGTTGGAGCAGCTGAAGGAGCAACACCTTCAGGAAATGGAGGATTTGCAAAACCAGCTGGAAAGCAAGGTTCGTGTAGAATATTTCAGTGTATTAAATGTGTGTTTTTGTAATAAAACCTATAGCTGGGAAGAGCAGGGAGATGTATAGATGTAATAAAAATTTTATAGATTGAGGTTTTTAGTTGTTAAAATGTACTTTCATTGGTCTTCACCTTGTCTTGTTGGCTGCACTGCGGTTCTGAACATACTTGAGAGTTAAGTAGAGTGAAACAATTTATTCCTTGTGCCTTTTTTAAAGGATAAGTTCGACATATTTGTCAATACGCTTATTTCCTTCTTTTGCTAAGAGTTAAACTTGAAGATCGATATCACTGTTGCCTACAAATGATAGGATTAGCTTAGCTTAGCTTGGATGAAAGACTGGAAACACAGGTAAATAGCTAACTAGTAAACAGATTTAGCAGATTTTGACATCTTTTTTACGTCGCCTCAGATCAATGAATTTGATAAGATGGTAGGAAAGCAGAGGGCGACACTTGAAGACCAGAAGGCTGCCATAGCCCTCCAGTACCAGCAGGAGGTCCAGGCTTTGAGGGAGGAGATGGCCAGCGTTCAGAGCCACAGACAGGAGCTCCAGAGCCAGCTAGAGCAGGCGGAGCTGGAGCGGCCTCGTGTGGAGCAGAAGCAGGCCGAGGAGAGGGAAGAGATGGAGAACGTGCAAGAGGAGGAAGTGGGAAATCTCAGACAACAACTGCTAGAGGCCCACACCTACGCTGCAGACCTGGAGGAGCAGCTGAAGACCCTCGAAGCCCAGCAGACAGAGACGGATGAAGATCTTGTTAAAGAGATGGACGAGCTGAAGAAACAACACGCCATTGAGGTTAAGAAACTGGTGGAAGAGCAGGAAGAGCTTTTTGCAGCCAGACTGGAAGAGGAGAGAAAGAAGGCGCAGGCTGAGTCAGAGAAGAGATTGTTAGATGACTGCGAACGGGAGAAAGAGCTTTTGCGACAAAGCCATGAGGACGAGCTGAAGGCCAGACTAGAGGAGGCAAAGGTGAGGTTTGAGGGAGAGCGTGAGGAGATTGTCCAGAGGCTGACGGAGCAGTGGCAGAAGGAGAGGGCTCAGCTGGATGAGCAGAATAATGAGGCTCTGCAGATGGTGCTGGAGGAAGAGATGCTGAGACTTGTCAGGGAACAAGAAGACAAGGAGGGCAAGCTCAGGGAGCAGTGGGAGAGTGAACGGGCCCAGCTTCAGGAGCGTCAGGAGGAGGCTCTGCTCGATGGAATACTTCAGGAAAGGCTGCAGGTGCAAGAGAAGTTTGAGCAGAGGGAGAGAAAGCTGCGGGAGGAGTGGGAGAGGGAGAGACTGCAGCTGGAGGAGGACTACGAAGGGATGCTGCAGGAGAGGCTGAGTGAAGAGAGGGAGAAGCTTGAGACCGAGAAAGAGGAGGAGGAGAAGAGAGGAGAACGCTTAATGGCAGAGGAGAGGGCTCGTCTAGAGGAGAGCCATCGAGAGGCCGTGAAGGAGCTGACGGTCAAGCACTCTGGAGAGAGGGACGCTCTCAGCACCATGTTGGATAAACTACGAGATGACATCGCTCAGGAGAGGTGAGAAATTTGGCTTTTATCATAGTAACTTATTCATAAATGAAACTTGCTTTGTCCTTTACATCCCTAACATCCTTGTAAATGATCTAATATGCTTAAAAAAATGTATGTTTTTTTTAACTTGTACTATTAAGAGTTCAAAACAGTTGCTGTAACAGTCATTACATAACCGTGTACAGGAGGGAAATCGAGATCAGCTTCACCCAGAGAATCAAGGAAGTGGAGAGTCGTTTCTCAGGTGACCAAGAGTCGGTTGCGGAGCGTTTTCAGGCTGACGTTTTGAGACTTGAACAGCATTACCAAAGCGAGCTGAAGGCTCTTTCCGAAGGGCACGTCGAGCAGAAGCTCCACTGGGAGGCAGAAACACAGGAGGCGCTGGAGAACGCAGAGGAACAAAGGATAATAATGCAGGAGGCCATGGAGCAGGAAAAAGAGGAACTGGATCAAGAGGGGACAAAACGACGACATGAGATAGAAAGTCTTCATAAACAAGAAATGGAAGAACTTTTGATGAAAAACCAGCAACTGCAAAATGAGCTTGATGACTTCATCAGTTCGGCTCAGAGTAAAGAGATAGCGCTGAGTAGGCAGCTGAATGACCTCCACAACCGGCTTCAAGGGAGCCTGGAAACCAAAGACGAGCTTCTGGCTCAGTCTGAGAGGAAAGCGCTGGAGACCGAGCTCCTGCTAAATCAAACCGTGGAGGACTTTAAACAGGAGAGGGAGGAACTTCTGAGCAGCCAGTCAGAACTTCAGGAAAAATACAAGGAGATGCTTTCCATCTCTGAGAGGCAGATTGCCGAGAGGATTGAACTGTTAACTGAGCGCGACGATTTGAGGATGAAGATGGAGGAGCTGGAGACGCTGCTTAAACAGGCGGCCGTGGACTTTGAGCTCGAGAGGAGGGAGCTCCAGGAACATGCGTCCATCCTTGAGGGAAAGTTAGAAGATAATCGAGAGAATGACAGAGAAGAGCTACTTGCAGAAATAGATGCGCTTAAAATCAGAATTAAAGAGCTAGAGTTATTATTCAGTCAGGTTTTGTCTTCTGCAGAAAATGCTAAGGAAGAAGGAATTGTAGAATCAAATGAAATAAACACTTTAAAGGAGGAAGAATGTATTTCATTCTCTGGAAAAGAACCGGAAACATGTTTGGCGCCTCCTGTCATTTGTCTCAATGATGACATTCTTGCAGAGTCCTTTAATCAGGATCTAGTTTGTTTGTCACAATATCTGGTTGAACAAGACGTTGATGTGGAGAACACTGAGGCCCCTGATGCACAGATAAAAAGTGATAATGAATACGATGAAAATGTCACTTCTACCGGTGATGATCAAGGAGCTAAAATGCCAGAAGTTAATCGAGATGTTGCTGTTCATGAAGATTTCCAAATCGGAGATTTGAGTCCCAAGAAAGTTGAAGGAGACCCTGAAGTAGACTGCTGCTCTGCAGAAATTGGAAATGAAGACCCTGAATCAACGTCCTGTGACGGCCTCCGCCCAGATGTTCACAACGACAATCATTCAACTGTTGAATCCAAAAATGAGGCCGTTTCCCCAGAGATGCCGTGTGAGGCGATCTCATCCCCTGAGGCGTTTGAAGGTGTCGATGCCGGCGAAGTCAGTGAGGACAAAGAATCATGTGAGACGGAGAACAAACCTCAAGATGTACAAACTTTGCTCGATGAAATCCCTTCCCATGGAGATGAGCCATGTCACGAGACTGTGGTGGATCCCTCAGTGCTGGAGGAGACGGATGAACTGTCTCCAGAGGATGCTGAGGTTAGGTGTTTACCAAATGACTCTCACGACAGTACACAGGAGGGTGAACTTGTTTCAGACTGCGGACATTTAACCGCTAAAATACAGGATGAATGCGCACATGATAGTCAGGATGAAGATGATGACTGTGAGGACGGGGAATGCTCTCTCCTCAAACTACAGGCTTTGTACAACACTGCCACCGAGGAGAACATCCTCCTGCATGATAAGATTTCTCTGCTTCAACAGAAGACAGAGATACTAGTGAACCTTCTGGCTCATAACACTGAAAAGATCAAAACTGGCCAACAGATACTTGAGGAAAACTACGGCCTCAAAGTGAAAGTGCTGCTTTTAGTGGAGCATGTCAAAGCGCTGGAGGTGAAGGCCTTAAAGATGACAGATTTCCAGATTAGATATGAGGATTGCATGTGTGAAAATGCCAAACTGAAGGACCAAAACAGTGAACTTGAAAAGCAAGTTTGGAGCCTCGAAAGTCGGACGGATATTCCCAACGATTTCCAAGATCAGCAGATTGCACTGGTGGATGAGATCAGCCGGATGAGAGCGGAGAACAGCGAGCTCTCCAAGCTGTTCGGTGACTTGGAGAGGCAGGGTGAGGTTCTGTCTGACGCCGGGCAATCCGAGGAGTCTCTCGGGGATGAAGTTCAGACAGCGATCGATCTGGAGGACAGCTGTGACGAGTTTGAGAAGCAGAACACCAAACTTCGCAGAGCCATCACAGCGCTACAGGACAAGTCGCAGTCCCTAAATGCAACAACGCAGGCTCATAGGTAACGTGGAGAAAAACACCACTAGGATCCCGCCCCGCTGTGTCTCCTGTGGCTTCTCGTTGTCTCATCCCCGTGGTGCGTAGATCTTTAGGAGCCCTCCTCCTTTTCGTTCCTCAGCTCAACGTCGTGCTGTTTGTCCATCCCGTCATTAGGTTCCTTTTACGAGATGCAACAGATCTTTAACTCTTGTGCTGCTTTGATCCCTGTAGATCACCAGTGCAATAGCAAAAAGAATTGCAAGTTCAATGTGTGTAGATGCGAGAGCAAGATAAATACGTTGCAAGTGAAATATAAACGTGCATTCTGACATGTTTGGGTTTTATTATAGCTAGATTCTAGTTTGTTAATGTGGTTTTGTCTGTCTGCAGCTCTGAGGCCAGTCGTCTTGCTGAAGAAAACGTCGTCCTCAGACAGAAGATCTCTGCGTTGAAGGAAGGGGACTTGAAAGAGGTCCAGGAGGAGCTGATGTAAGAAACAACACATTTATTTTAAAGACATGTTTAATAATGATCTCTGTTCATTGTTCATTTGTCACCCAGACTGACAATTTATTCTAATGTTTGATTTCAGACAAACACTGGAGCACTTGAAAAAAGGGAAGATTGAGGATCAAACGGCAACAGAGAATTTCAAGAAACAGGTACTGAAGTAACTTTTTATGTCTCCATACATGCTTTCAGATCTGTGAGGCTGCACATAAGGCACAGTGGGGCTGTGAGCTAAACGCTAATGTCAGCAAAGACATGCTAACAGGCATCAATGTCTGTACCAAATTCATGACAATGAATGCAATGGTAGTCGAGACATTTCTGTATAAAACACAACAACTGTCAGCCTCCTGGTGGTGCTAGAGAGACAATCCAATTAGGATGCATCCTCTGGGAACAATTTCATGGCAACACATGCTTATTTTTCAGTCTGGACCAAAGTGAAAGACCAACTGACTGACTAACTTTGCCATCCATTGGAAAAAAACTGGCAGAAACAAATTTTGTCTCCACACAATTAATTCCTCTTTCATTCTGAAGCAGCCAGTAACATATGTTATCTTCTCTGCAGATTTCAGAGCTGCATCTGCAGAGCCAGCACCTCGAGGACTATAATGAGAAGCTGTCTGAGAAAAATACCCAACACCTTTGTGACATGGAGAGTCTACGGCAGCAGCTGGCAGAGCTGATAAAGGAGAACGAGAGGAGGGAGGCGTTCACTGCTGAAGAGAGGAACAAGGTAAACAGAGTTTTTATGACGGACTGATGGTCGTCGTGGTGTCGTGCTGGTCGTAGCTGGTAGTTAATCGGTGGCTGTTTTGTGTTAGCTGGCAGCTTGTGTGTCTGCTCTGGAGGCAGAGCTGACCAAAGCTCTGGAGGACTCTGCACAGCTAGAGCAGAGGAATACCCAGCTGTCCCAGCAGCTCTCTGGCCTCAGAGAGAAGGTGAGCAACCGGCCCTCCACTCTTTGATGGGGTTAATGTGAGATCCATTAAAGCATGACACGGACATAAAGTCATAAAGCATCAACACAACCTACTGTTGATATGAAATGACTCGGAAAATCTAAGTGAATACAAGTATGTGAATCATTTTAACATAAATGAGAAAAGTACAACAGAAAGTTCTAAATAAATACTTTCTATCCTTTAGGCAACCTGTGATCTTCAGAGGTGTTGTGCTGTTGTCTAGCTTTCGCAGTAAAGGCACACATACAGGATTGTTTATTTATGACTGTAGTTGTGTTTCTGTTCTCAGGCGGGTAAAGTAGACGTGATGGAGAATCAGCTCAGCAACCTGGTAGAGGAGCGGATGAGCGCGAACAAGGAGACTCTGGGCCTCCACAGCCAGCTAGCCAAAGCTCAAGAGAGGGTAAGAGTCTGCTGTAACCCACAGAAAGCATCTGTATTAATCAATTGATGTTGTGTTTTATTTCACAGTAATTAAACAGATTTGTAACCCAATGGGAACAAGTTAAAACCCCCCAGAACAGTGTTATTCTGGCCCTAATCCTTCCCTTTCTCTTCTCTAGGTCAAGACAGTGGATGAAACTCTTCAGACTGTGAACCATCAAAGTTCTCGTCTCAAGTCAGACCTCCGTGTTACGCAGAAGGAGAGGGATTCCCTTAAACATGAAGTTGCAATGCTACAAAAGAAGCTGCAAAATGTCAACGATAAAGTAAGATATATTTTTTTATGTTTTATCATTGGCAAGAAAAGTAGGAGTAAAACAAAACAACACTTAATTGGATTTACTCACCAGTTTGGAAAACACACAGGAGCACAAGAGCAAAGCAATGCAGGAAAAATCCCCAACTGGGATGTTAGGAAAAATGTTTTATAGCAACCTAAAAATATTGATATCAGTTTAAGTTTATACTATATTTACAATATTTTCACTGCTTTACATTGCTTTCTTTCGGGGAACTGATTTCGTTATCTATGCTCTCTTTAAAGCCACCAAAGACTCATTGACAAAAACAGTACGTTCACCTTGCTAACACATAAGTTGCTGGTCTACCGCTGCCTCGATAAGTTAGCTTGTGTTATTAAGTGACTTTGATAAATCCAGACTAACCATTAAAAACACCAAAGTCACACAATAACACAAACTGATCAAGGCAGCAAATAGACTGCTTCCGTGTCCAGTGGCGTAAAAATAAATATTTTTCTCTATGGCCTTGTGACCTAGATAAAGGCTTCATTTCCTGATCAGAAAAGGCTGTCTGATTGCAAGGCAGAGAGGTGAAAGTAGTGTAAATATAGCGTACACTTAAACTGATATTGATTTGACCGCCATCTACTGTAGGTTACACACTCACTATGGTAGTATCTAATCTAATACAACCCCACTTTAAAAGAAGAAAGACAAAGATTATTTGGCTTATTTTTCAAGTGATGTTTGAGGATTTTCAAATGCAGAGACAACGAAGCACAATTTGGAACATATTTTTCTCATCACAGAACCACGTTTTGGAGATGGCCCTTCACTCCAGTGGTCTCCAGAGTCGGAGCAAGAAGCTGTTCAGAGAGGAGATGTCTCGGCTGGTGGACCAGGAGCAGCAACTGCTGAGGCAGGAAAACGAGAAGCTTCAGTCTGAAGTCCGCAACGTCAAAGGAGACCTCGCCCAGTCCAGAGAAAAGGTTAATGAACATTTAAAATCTACAGTCATGTAAGTGTTCCGGTTTCTCACTCTGTCGCTAATCTATAAGCTCTTTATTTTATGTCTGCAGCTCCGTCAGCTTGATGCGTCCATGGTGTCCCTGAAGCAGCACAAACAGACTCAGTCCTCCCTGGTGGAGGCCTTGGAGCAGGAGAACGCCTCCGTGAAGCAGGAGCTGGAGGCACAGAAGGAGCTCACCAAGGTAAACTGAATATATATAACCAGATTTTATTTTTTTTTTTTTCTAAACATGCTGATTATGTGGCTTCAATTCTTATTTCATGTGCTTTGTGTGTCTCAGGGCCGTGAAGCAGGACAAGGACACGCGGAGCTGGAGGGCCTTCAACGGGAGAATGAGGCGCTTAGAGCCCAAATGGCTCGACTGTCCACACAGCTGCTAGAGGTACCAACGTTCCTCCTCTCATTCTAGTGCCTTCGTTTGTTTTTAAATTGAGAATTATTATTTTTATATATATATATATATATATATATATACATACATATATTTCATATTGGTTTTGATTTCAGTTTTGTTTAAGTTAGTTTCAGGTGTGCATGAGTGGTTGTGTTTTTATTTAGAGGAATTTACTGGTTTGAGTTAAGTTTTAGTTTAGTTTTTGAAGTATTATGAGAAATCGATTTACAGTTGCTAAAAAAGATAGAAACAAAGAATGCATGACATCAAAAAGTAATACAAGGTTTTATGGAAGCAGGCATCTGGAGCATCACCTCGTTGAACTAGTTACTGTGTCATGAAGAAGTCAAATTCATCAGGACAAAGTGCAAACGGAGGGACCAAAGAAAACAGATTACAATTATATTTTGTTTTAGATTGTGTAGCCTTGTTAATTCCAGTTTTGCAGTTTCTTTTTTTTTTTTTTTTTTTTTTTAAACACTTCTAGCTTTAGTCTTAGTTTTCGTACACAAA
This sequence comes from Anoplopoma fimbria, assembly GCF_027596085.1. Taxonomy (NCBI): domain Eukaryota; kingdom Metazoa; phylum Chordata; class Actinopteri; order Perciformes; family Anoplopomatidae; genus Anoplopoma; species Anoplopoma fimbria. The sequence goes on along the minus strand of NC_072463.1, from coordinate 6,070,674 downwards.
ACCTGCAAACATACTATTTTGCCAGGTTTACATTGGAAAAATTGAATAAAGTTGTGATTAAATTATTGTCAGATAAAATGACCTCATACTGTATGTGAGGGACCGTACTGTGTGTTTCTGTTCTGACCGTGTTCCTGTCTTCTCTTACTTATTTTTCTACTTTTTTCCAGACGTTTCAGGCTCAGTTGGTGGGACTTCTGCCTCCATCACCTCACCGGATGCCCAGAGGACAGCATCGCGGTGACGATCCGGACAACATGCAGGTACGCTCCAACATCAGCCTCCCCTGATGGCAGACCCGGGGAAAATACATGCATGAAAACAAAAACACAAACAGACTTTTTACATTCAACTCTAGTAGGCTTGCAAATTAAATGAACACTTACAGGATAAACAAATGAATCCTTTTCAAGCTACATTTTTCCCCGAGTCTGCTTTGAGATCTTAGAGCAAAAAAACCTGAACAAGTAGTTTAGTATCTGAACGTTTAGTGTCTCTGCATCATTGCACGGTATGGTTTTACATTCATCTCCTTTCTTTCTTTCACTGTCAGCATTTTTTTTTTGTCACATTACAGCCATCTGTTGTTGTTGGTATTATCATAAATTCATCATGAATGGCTATACAAACTATTTTGGGATTTATTGGGAGTTAAATGTTAAACACACCCTTTAATATTTATTTCACTCTCACGTTGGTGTAGAAATGTGCCCACTCAAATAAATCACTCAATTCAGGTGTTGACCAATTTAAATTATGCTTTTTTTTATTTTTATTTTTGTCTGGAAATTCAAATATAATTGATAGCTAACTAAAATGCTCAGCATTGAATATTAATAAGTAATTTCTTTTTAAAGTGTCATTTCACCTGAGCTGAGTGCTATTTGTTGTAATATTCCTCCTTTATTTTTATTTTCCATTACCTTTTTGTCTGAATGCTGAGTTTGCGTTGCTCTTTATTTTGGTGCCTGTCACGGATCCATGTCAACACCTGTCTGTCTTCACCTCCTTATGTCATGTGTGTGTGTGTAGTGTTTACTTTTTGGGTTTGGTGTTCAGTCTGTGGTGCCTGTGTGTTTCTGAACTCACTGTCTTTATTTAATGTTCTCTCTGGGGACTAGTAGCGGCAGTGGTGTGATCATCTGGGTGTGGTCCTGGTGGATGTTTTTCCATTTGTCATATTGCACAAACCTCCGTCTCACCCCAACTAGATAGATGTAGTTTGTTCTGGTTTATATGTTGATGGCGTTTTAATAATGTAGTACAATTGTGTATACTATACATTTATGATTCATGTCAGTTTATTAGTTTTATTTTAATATCTGCTATATACATAACCCCATAAGATTATTTAGATTATTGATCATTTACCTACCAGAAGTAACAACTCATACACATTTGAACAGTCTACATGATGTTCAACGCTGCCTCACAAAAATACAAATATAAACAAACAGAACCAAACATTTTTGCCAGTATATCTTGACTTTTAGTCTCTACTATGTAATGTAAGCATTTCCCATACTACATATGATTTGTTTCTTTCGGTTGCCCCCCCAGCCCCCTAAATCCCTCCTCTCTCAAAGCCCACGACTCAGTTTGTACCGTGCGCCTTGTTATAAATAAGTCTCAAATCCTGGAGCCACAGCAGACATTTAACAAACAGTAAAAGAATAGTACTCTTTTACTAAACTTTTTGTAAAATTGGTGAAGTGGCCCTTTAACAATATAGATGTAAAGTATACACAGCTGTTGTATAAAGTGGAATCTTGTGATGAAATCATCTTTTAGAACTGATGTTTATGTTCATGGTGGTTATGTGATGATCATAGTTTACTCAACTCTTTGTGGTTTACTGGCTGGGGTAACTATGGAAGACATTTGTCACTATGGAGACCGAAAAGCAGTCAGTATTAGATAAATTAAAATGATTAAATACATGTAATATTGGCTTGAAATTAGGTCTTCTCATTATTTGATAATGATTAAAAAAAATTAAATTAGATCTATTATTGTTTTGTAAAAAGAAGCAGTTTGAAATAACACTTCATGATACAGTTTTGAAATCTTAGTTGGTTATTACATAATATAATGGTTATATTTTGTGTGTTTATTCATATGACACTTATTTATTTATGTAATATTGGTCACATGTTTCAATACGTAATTTCCATAGAAACCAGTGTTAAGGCGTGTTAACTGACCAGCCCTGTGTAGGTTTTTAGGGTTAGAGGAGAGGGTGGAGCCGTGGTGAAGTGTTCCTGCCTTTTCTCTCCAGGGGCCGGTGCCGGAGCAGCGGGCGGCTCACGCAGACAGCTACCGGCGGATCGGTGGATTGTAACACCAGCGTCTTTCCCTGCTCTTCACTTCCGCATCTTTCTGCCTCTCAAAGACTGCTCCCCCTTTTTCCGTCCTGCTCCTCTTCCTCTGCTATGTTTGGAACCTAAAATCTGACTGTGGCTCCTGATGCCATCCTTTCTGCATCCTTATAGGAGATTGTGAACAAATGTGGTGCCTGATTGAAAAGGCATGAATGTGTAATTGTATTTCCCTGCTGCTAGGTGGCAGGAAAACACAGAAGAAAAAAATCTCCTGAGATTTTTTTTCCCAATGGGATTTTGATTAAAATGACATTGCAATTTTAAAGTTTGTCAGACATGCCATATGAAAATGTAACATCTACAAACACAGAGCTGTTTGTCGACCGTATTTGACTTTTATAAGGGTCCAATCCTTTTTGTGCATTTAAAACGTTTTGTGGTTTTAATACAGGGAATCTTTTTAAAGCAGGGTGTGTTTTCTGGGAATGTTCTGTTGTGCACTTGTACCATTTATCATTGTCTGAGACAGGGTGTATACATCCTCAGAGGCTAAATCTTGCCTTATGATCATCGAGGAGCGTTAAGTTGAGGTCAGGTTAGAGCCCGACAGCCTTCTGAGCCTTTTTCCAACAATCAAGCAACGTGTAATTGTCAGGTGACGTTACTGTCTGCGTCCAGTATGAGATTTCTTAATGACGGTACTGCGTTTTCACTGTTTGTCTTTTGTTGTTTATGCCTGTATTTCTTATCTGACACTACACATAGTTGAATGTTTCTTCATGCTACCTGTTTATGTTGCGTTTTTGTGTGTGTTGCTGTTTATGTTGCTGCTGCTGCTGCACAACCAAAGTGAATCACATCTTTCTGGGTTACGTTTTTTTTTGTTTTTTTCTTTTGTTTTTTTTGTTCCTAAACAAGGACCGTTCAAACACGTCACACAACCTTGAATGTTTTTCTGGTATTTATTATTACATACCAAATCATTGTTTGTCCCCAGCAGTGAACAATTAATGTCATATCTGTGTTTTGAGTTATTTAACGAGTCTTCCTTTTTTGCACCATGTATACACTCAAATGTATTTAATTTGTTTTATTGTTTTGTTATTTATTTTAATAGGAATCATGTAAGGATTTATTTTATTTATGCATTAATTTATTTTTGTAGAGGTATCTGGAATACATGGCATCATTTTATACCTATTTATATTTTATTTTATTTTTTTAGTGCATTGTCCTCTCGTTTAGAAATGTACCAGGACTCATTTAATGCTGAATTTATGATTAAATAAAGCTTCTAGCTCATTAGTATTTGGTCTGCATGTTGTTTGATTTTTCTCAGTTTACATCAGCTCAGATGAAAGAAAATTCAAAATTCCTTATTACATTCGCAGCAGTTTGTTGACATCCCTCACTGTCTTCTCACCAGGATGAAAGGGAGAGGATGATGAAGCATATGGAGGAGCGTATGAGGGAAATTGAACTGTCGCTGCGTAACGTCAAACTGCTGCTCAAAGAGAAGGTTGCTCAGCTGAAAGACCAGGTTAGTTTAAAAATGTATGATTGTTTTTAGTTTAAAAAATCATCATAAATAACTCGGTGTTAAAAAAACATCGTTGAGAAAACAAATCATATATAATTTGGGATTTTTAAAAAAAAAGATGCAGACAAATAAAAAATGGGGAACATACCAACAAGATGTCAAAGCATCTCAAGAATTACTAAGTTATCAGAGTAAAGTGTGGATCTAGTAAGTTTCCTTTCTTTTAAAAAGTACGTCATGATTATCGTGTCATATTTAAACAATTCAAATAAGCTTCAATAGTATGACTTGCATCAATGCCAAAGCTAAATTACATATTCATTAATAATTACACCAAAAAACTAAATGGTTAATCACAAGATAACAAATTCACATTGCAGCCTGTTAGAATATATATATATACACCAAAAAAAATCCTTATTTTAAACGGCTGTTTTGTGGTTTTCTGTCAGGACTTTCTCTCTCCTCTGGGAGGAAGATAACTTTTTTTTATAGCCACAAAAACAGAAAAAAACTGTTTGATAAACGTACTTTAAATGTGGTTAATAAATAATTGTGAACAAGATCCTCTAAGTACTGAGAGGAACATTTTATAGTAAAAAAAACCCAACTCTTTAATAGTGACCTTGTTTTTAAATTACTGGGGACACATCTCCTTCTGTAATGCAATTTCTTTCCTACATATCAGCTGACGTGCATTATGTGTCAATTTCCAGAATTTTTTTTCTTCTGACTCTCGTAGCCGTCATCAAACGAGATAAATTATGGAATAATTAAAAGCCTTCATCATGTTCTTTCTCTTGACTTTTCTAGCTGCACAGGAATGGCAAAGCAGACGTGCTGATCAAAGACCTGTATGAGGAGAACACCGAGCTGCTGAAAGCTCTGGAGAGAACTGAGCAGCGGCAGAAAATCACAGAGAAGAAGAACTACCTGCTGGAAGAGAAGATCTCCAGCCTGAACAAGATAGTGCGAGACCTAAACCCCTCGCCGCTTCAATCACTACCATACCACTATTAATGCACACAAAGTAGTATTTATTTGTGCATTGATGCATTCTAATGCACAAGAAAAAGTATTTCCGTTGCATTTCATCTGGCATGTTTTATCTCCTTTAAGCCTAAAATGTTACTATTTAAATATGCAATATTTTTATTTGTTTATTTTTTTTTCTAAGTTTCTGTTACATTGGAACTATGAAGAACCAAATGTGAAGGAAAACTAAAGAAAACAGGATATTTTACAGTAATTTAAAGCAGTAGCTGTTATTGGTAAATGAGTAAATATTTTACTATGACACTATTTCTCTTCTGAGAAAAAGAGAAAAGCGACGCTGAAGTGCACTTTTTATATAAGGGTTCTTTTGTCTATGTTGTCAAAGAGATGAATTATGTCAATCCGTCTCTCCTTTGCTTCTTAAGCCTTTATGTAAAGAAGAAACAAACCTGTCAGCGGTTAAAATCATGTGTACAGAACAGTCAAATAATCCGATGACATTTTCAGAGTGTTTGCTTTCGTGTAACAAGACCTGAAGTCACACGAGTGAATGTCAAGTGGCAACACTTGCTATTTAAATACATTTGATTGAAATCCTCTAAACTGTTGCAATATGTAAAGTTTCCTATAAACTGTGCCATTATGAATGTTTTATATTGAAAACAAGTGTCTTTATAATGAAGCATGAGCACTAAAGCTGAAAACAGGGTCATGTTTTGTGTTTCCGGTATAAATAAAATATATGGATCATCTGATATTAACTCTTACTGGATTGATTCTTTTGTCTTTGCTACTGTTTGGAGATAATCTTCTCAGTGTCCTGCAGGTCTTTCAGTCTATAGATGGTTATGGTAAAGTATATTTTACTAGTACTGTATTTAGGTGCAATTTTAAGGCACTTATACATTTCTAAAGTACTTTTTACTCCACTTAATTTACTTAAAAGATAATTATTTTTTTACATTAATATTTTACACATGTATAAAATATAATGCCCTGCTCCAACAAAATAATCTACAATGTTAAAGTTCTGCTTATGTGTAATTGCAGGAACAATAATGATGTAAATATATTTATTGATGGGATCCAGTCTGCAAAGTGTGCACTTTATTATTTTTGATGATTTTGTTACATTCTGTTACCATTATTTACTTCAGTGTTTTGTTATTGCCACTTTGGATACTTGCATACTTCTGTTTCTATGTTACTTTGTACTTTATACTCCCTTACATGTATTTTTCACAATAATATTTTGTATACATACACTGATCATTAGCACCATCTAGGGTTTAAGTTCTGTTTAAATGCAGATGCATTAACAAAAATGATGTAAACATATTTACACTGACACGGACCATTCTGCAAAGTGTGTTGTTTTGCTTTTGATACTTTTATTACATTTTTATTGTAATAGTTATGTGATTTTATGTGACATTTTTTTAATGTAGGCATCTTAGTTATAAATAAGTAATGTATTGCCAAATTGAATACTTTTTCAGCTTTTTTCTTTTCTTTATGTATTTATTTATTTTTAACTGTTTATTGTTATTTTACAGAACTTTTACACCCCTACAAACATAAATACACACATCTATGTTTGGACATTAAAACAAGGAATAACATTAATGTAAAACCAAAACATACAATAAATAGTTAATTAAAATAAAGTGGGAGTGGGAGATTTAAAAAAAAAAAAAAAAAAAAATCATACAATAAATAGTTAATTAAAATAAAGTGATCTCATAGGAGTGGGAGATTTAAAAAAAAAAAAAAATAAAATAAAATAAATAAATGTATTCTAAACACGTGCATGTTAAAGATATTTGCAATATAAACTTTATCTCATAGGTTTGATTTTTTTAAATTTAACATTTTTTTGGACATTAAAACATTTATGGTAAATTGTATGCTTTTTTAAAGATTTTAAACTTTCTCATGTTTATTTATTTATTTTTACACTGTGACATTTTTTAATTGTATTTATTTATTTTTAACTTTTTATTCCCCTGCACACATACATACACACATCTAATTAAAATAAAGTTTGAGTGGAAGATTTAAAAAAATAAATAAAAGATCAAATAAAAATAAATAAATATATTCTAAACACGTGCATGTTAAAGATATATGCAACATAAACTTGATCTCATAGGTTTAATTTAATTTAACATTTTTTTTGTATGTATTTATTTATTTTTAACTGTGTTTATTGTCATTTTACAGAACTTTTAAACCCCTACACACATCTATGTTTGGACATTAACACAAGGAATAACAACAACCTTAATGTAAAACCAAAACATACAATAAATAGTTAATAAAGATTAAAGTTTGAGTGGGAGATAAAAAATAAAAAAAACAGAACTTTTAAACCCCTACACACATCTATGATCAAATAAAATAAATAAATGTATTCTAAACACGTGCATGTTAAAGATTTAATTTAATTTAACAGTTTTTTTACATTTATGGTAAATTGTATGCTTTTTTAATGTAGGCGTCTTAGTTGTAAATAAATAATGTATTGCCATATGCAATATAAACTTGATCTCATAGGTTTAATTTAATTTAACTTTTTTTTTACATTTATGGTAAATTGTATGCTTTTATGTGACATTTTTTAATGTAGGTGTTTTAGTTATAAATAAGTAATGTATTGCCACATTGAATACTTTTTCAGCTTTTTTCTTTTCTTTATGTATTTATTTATTTTTAACTGTGTTTATTGTCATTTTACAGAACTTTTAAACCCCTGCACACATACATACACACATATATAAATAAATAAAAAAAAAAAAAAAAAAAAAAAAAAAAAAGATCAAATAAAAATAAATAAATATATTCTAAACATGTGCATGTTAAAGATATATGCAACATAAACTTGATCTCATAGATTTAATATAAAAAAAAAATTCCTACATTAATGCAAAGGCTTGATCCTAACATGCTGTGTGTCAGTGGTGTGTCATTGACTGGTGGGCAGGTCTGTGCAGTGAGCCTTCCCGGGGAGGAGGCCCTGCGGTGGGAGTGGAGCTCACAGCGGACCGGACCTCTGGAGGAAACACTCTCTCCCAGCAGCCCCCCCTAAGCTAGCTAGCATGCTAACCTGCTGCTAGCTTCACCTCAAGTTTTCCCACAATGTTTCCCCAGACGGATCGGGATGGTTGCAGGGTCGACATTCGTTGTTGATAACCCCCCTGCGAGCCCTGAGTTATGCTCTCGCGAAAGAAAAGTAAAAAAGAAGCGTCGAAACCAGCCGAGGTCCACGGGAAGTATGTGAAGAAGGAGACGTCGCCGCTCCTGAGAAGTAAGCGCAGCCAAGCTAGCATGCTAGCTCAGGGTTAGCATGCTAGCTGGTTAGCATTAGCATCTGTTCGCCTTGCTGGTTGTGACAACAAACTTTATTTACAACAACTAGAAAAGTATATAATATCCAACATGTATAAGTATATGTGTCACAGTATACAGTGTCACATTAATGTGTTTATTTATATATTAATACACTTTATATCAGGGTTTTTTTACACCGTAAACAAATAGCTAACTTTGAAGTTTTTTGGTGCTAGCTAGCTAGCTAAGTGGTCTTCTAGCTTCTTTAACATCAGCTGCAGTGTCAACAGAAGTGTACAGATAACACTTATTACTCATATTGATAGTGAGAACACACAACTGCTCATTAAAGGAAGTATTTGACTCTTTATTGCCTTTGTTTGTAACTGTTTCCTGGAGCTACATCCAGAGTTGTCTTCTGAAAAGTCAGATTTGTTGCTCGTTAGTTTGTTTGTGTCCTTTGGTTGTAATTTAAATGAAGTTGTCATCAGCTGTTGACTTGTTGAGTTGATCTTGATGTTAAATATTCTGTTATTATAGAAAGTGGTTCATCCATTAGTATCATTACTTAGTACATCAGTCTAAACATGTACTTCAAGTAGAGATTCTATGTAATGTAAAATACTTCATTGAGATTAAAGGCACTTTATTACATATTTTTATAAGCAACAACATTTATGAAAGTATACATGAGTCATCTTTATTATAAAGTAAAAATACTCATGCAGACAGAATGGCATCTGTCCATGTATGAATGTGTTTTATTACTGATTAATAAAAGTGTAAGTAGAGTTTTAATGTTGTTGTTAAAGGGGGAGCTAATTTGAACTACTACGGTATGTATGGTTGGGTAATTAAATAGTCATATTTAATTGTCATAGTGTCATTTACACTGTGACAATAAATTATATTCTATTACATGACCGTTGTTTTGTAATGCAGTGGAGTAAAAGTACAATATTTTACCCTGAAATATAGTGGAGTAAATACTTAAGTATATTGCAAGTATCCTCAAACTGTACGCAAGCAAAGTATTTGATTACTACGTAACATGACATTACATTCTTCACTGTCTATTGATACTACCTCTGTGTTGACTGATATTAACAGATGCACTTGCCTTGTTTACCCGCTTGCAGATCTTATGCCCTCATTCATCCGTCATGGACCCACTATTCCCAGACGCACGGAGGTCCCTCTGCCAGACATGGGGCCCTCTTCCTACCCTGTGCCGCCCACCCGGGAGCCCGTTGTGTCCCGCAACAAGAGTTTTCTCCGTGCCCCCGTGCAGAGGCCTCCTCAAGAGGTGGCCCGCAGAGAGAGCCACCGAATGTCTGCACCTCCGTACCTGCCTCGCAGTCTGGGAGACCTGCCTCACGAGTACGGAGGCTCCTCACAGTCTTTTCTCACAGACGTGATCCCCATGTCTGAGAATGGAGACGCTGCCCGGTATTACTACCCCTCTGAACCTTATTATGACAACCAGCAGCAGCAGCAGCAGCAGCAGCAGCAGCAGCAGCAGCAGCATCAGCAGCAGCAGCAGCGCCAGCCCAGGAGGGTCCCGGACCGATTTCCTGAGGACTATAGATACTATGAGCACAATGAACACAACTTCCAAAGACTTCCACCACAACACACTCCCCCAGCTCCAAGCAGACCCCCTTCAGGTAAACATGAAATGTTTGATAATGTATGAAATGTTTAGATATTTCCTCTTTTTTGGAAAGTAAACAAGAGGATGGGACAAGAAATTGGAAGCAAGGAAAAGTTAAAAATGGGACAAAGATCATGAATAGCATTCTTGAACTGTACACACGGTTTCGGAAAGTACACGGCAGGCAGTCATAGTCTCTTGATGGAGGAAAAAACAACATGGCTTTTTACTTTACTTTACTTGCAAGTTCTGAGACATGAAATTGAAGTGATCACAACAACAAGTCTACAATGTTTCAGATATGTCTGTTGGGGAAAATGTTAAGAAAACATTGACAACTTAAGGGTCCCAAGTAAATGTTAGAAGCTGTACTTATGTATGATTGTTGTTTTGAAGTATAAAAGTATTATGGACTGGTTTTGGACCATACATAGGCCACTGGGAAAAGAATGCAAGCCGTTGGTTGTTACTGAAGAACTCAAAAGAGCAATTTTATTTCAATTTTCCTGAGGGATTGAATATTTTTTAAATTGCTGCTCTACATTGTTAACATTAGTATGATGTAAGTGTGTAATTTTACAAGATTAAATGTTTATGGGGTCGCAGGAATTTTCCACCCCACTCCAAACGATAGAGAACCTTTTATTATGTGGCTGACTTGTCAGCGTCGTGGATATGGTTTAGCATTATGTCGGGCCCGCCTATCGCATATCACAGAGCCTTGTTTGGAGGGAAGTTAAACAAGCATTAGGGGGCTCTGCATTTTTCACCTCTCTGTTTGCTGAATACTTCGGCCAACAAACTAGCAATTTGCAGGCCGCCCCAAGTCAAATGTCTCAGCTTCAGACTGCTCTCTTCTATGAATCATCTTTGTACATCAGTTCTGTTTTTCTGTACAGCTGAACTGCACACGTAAGGGTGATGCATAATGCACTGAGTAGTAATCAGAGTTGTTTTGAAGGAGCCATCTATCCACAATCCGCTGACGCCTCCTTTTTTTTTAACAGGAATGGCATTATTCTGTACTGTAAAAATTCAAATTTTTCACAGAAAATGGCATTGAAGGCAGTTTGAAATGATACTTATTATATTCATTTTCACCAAGAAAATCTGGCCCTTTACTGGTGTCTATTTTGAGTTAAAATGGGTGCACACCATTTCACACTACGTAGTTTTATTATTTGTTCTTTAATTGTTGTTCACACAAGATCATCATGAGCATTATCCTTTTACTTTCCATTACCAGAAACATTTTTTTAAAATGTGCTCATCGTGTTCGCTGGTTTTGGACACAGCAGGGAAGAACTTCAAACTTGCTCTTGGATGCAGGGAAACATTAAAACAGATATATTTCTGGTCCTTTAAAAAAAAAAAAATCTGTGTTCATTTTAAGGGAAAAGGTTGGTAAGAATGTAGGATCAGATAACCATGCATATTGTATTGTGAAAATATGTGGTTGGTGATTCATACTTTAGTTGATCACTGACTCTATTTATATGAGTTTACTTCACTTCTTCAGTAAATTCTGCATCAGCAGTTGTTAAAATAATGGTCTGCGCTCGACTGACTTCAGTGGAATTCCTGTAATGCATTAAGCTGTAGGTTTGCAGTGAGTGTGGCTCTCTGCCATTTTTCTGAGGAAAAGGGCAGAGATGATGATGATGATGATGATGAAGTGGAGGAGGAGGAGTGCATTTCTGCAGAGCGCTCGCACATTCCGTCCCTTCACTCAGCAGTTGGCAAAGAGTTCCAGCTCTGTTGCTGTCACTCTCGTGCAGAATTTATCAGATTGTAGCCGCCATTTTGCTCGAGATACTTCATTTGCTGCACATTCTGGTGTCTTTTCTCAACCCTTTCTGGTTCCCTCCAGTCATTTGGTTTTGAGTCACGATATGAGTCTAACTCATCCACACAGCTGTTGGCTCAACATTCCTCGCCGGCATTATTCACCAATTTAAAACACTGGACCTGTTGAGTGAACCCACTCTGCTGTCTGCTCTCACAGAGAGTGTTTTTGGGGAGTTCAGTGGTTTGTTCTCTTCCGGTGAAAGCTCCAGTGCGTATATGTTTGGCCGTGCAGAGATCTCTGCCTTCCTGTCCAAACCTAACAACTATCCCATTTCCTACCATTCATCAAATGATGTCGCTCAGAATAAGATGCTCCGTCACAACCGAGTCAATGCAATCACACTGCAATACGTATAAGGTGTATCATGCTTTAAGTGGTGATTCATTGCATTCCTCCGTTATCCCGATCTATGTTCAGTTTCCACATTTAAATGACCTTTTTTTAAATGCTGTACATCCCTTTCCCACACATGCTGTTTTAAAGGAATTTCCCAAAAATACGTTTTTCTTTCCCAGCGGCGCTGTTGGCTAACAGCTGCTCTGCTGTGATGGTCGGTCAGAAATATCTCCCTCTTGGTTTTCTAAAAAGAAATGTTTGTTTTCCCTCAGGCATAGGTCGAATACAGGCCAAGTCCCTGGGGAACCTCTCCAATCTAACGGGAGAGGACATCCCCCTCCCGGGCGGCTGGACCGTTGACTGGACCATCCGTGGCAGGAAGTACTACATCGACCACAACACGAACACTACACACTGGAGCCACCCTCTGGAGAGGGAGGGGCTCCCTCCGGGCTGGGAGAAGGTGGAGTCGGCCGAGTTCGGGGTCTACTACGTGGATCACATCAACAAGAGGGCACAGTATCGGCACCCCTGTGCTCCGAGGTACGTCATCAGAGTGGAAAGAGAAAGATGTTGTGTGGCTCTTTATTCCCCCTCACAGCCCCTAATGCTCACTGGAACATTTACAAATTTGACCTTGGTTATGAGCACAGACTTTTAAGATGAAACCGATGAAATATGGTATAAATACTATATAACCTCTGTCTGTTCCAGTGTGCCTCGCTATGATCAGCCTCCGCCATTACCACCTCCTGTGACCTATCAGCCACGTCCTGCAGAGAGGAACCAGCCGGTGCTGGTGCCAGCCAACCCGTACCACACAGCCGAGATCCCAGACTGGCTGCAGGTTTACGCCCGCGCCCCTCTCAAGTGAGTTCTGTTATTATCTTCACCAGGAGGATTATGCGATATGTCGCGTCCGTCTGTCCGCGATTGTGTGTGTGTGTGTGTGTGCACCTCTGTGTCTGTCAACGGCTAATCTCACATTCTGCTGCAGCAGCAAACTGCGTAATATTTTGGGTGGCTAGTTTTGGCTGCATGCTCAAGGACCACTCGTGGTTTCAGAGCTGCTAGTGATAACACACTTGAGTGCATCGCCAACCCGCGGCAGCTACTTTTCGCTCGGAGACACAGTGGGGGGGGGGAAACTATTTGCTCACTTTGAGTGTTTTGGACGGTGTGTTTGGTTAACAGCTAGGTTAGGTTTATTTAGTTTTTTTGCAAGATTGTATGAAATATCTTTTAAGATAACTTTGAGCCGATTGCCTGCATACATCATCGCTTGTTTTTGAGTTTGAATGGAGTGTGTTGTACGACGCCTTAAAGGCCATACGTGTGTTGTATTCATTCAATCAAAAAATACAGCAGTGGTTGTTGCAGACACACCTGGCGGAGATCTGAACTCTACTGAGTGCTATTTTTGGTTATGGCAGAAATAAGTTATTTTTATGATTGACTTATTGTTTGTACTATAAAACAATAAGTCCCCAAACAGAAATATAAACACCTTGCAAACTACTCAAAAGCTCTTCTGTGGTCGTTCCCACTATAGTGGGCGTCTCAAGGACCAAATTTAGCCATGATCACACACACACACACACACACACACACACACACACACACACACACACACACACACACACACACACACACACACAAACACACACACACACAAACGTGAAAACGATACAAGCCACATGCTATGGTGCTGTGAGAAACAAATAGTACCCAGTAGAGTTTTTATTGTTGGCAAATACAGATTTGTTTCTCACCAAAATGCAAAGCACATTGTCTGTATTCTTAAGTCCTTAAACATGTGTTAAGGACTTACATAACACATGTGCATCACCTTTTATTTTGACTATCAGCATGTGTTCTTCTTCTTCTTCTCATCCTTTTTTTGGAATCTTTCTATCTTTAGTACCAAATATTGATATGCATTAGTGACTCCTGAAGTCAGTTGAAATGTGTATTGAGCGTATGTCAGCGTCCTTATGTAGGTTTTTGATAGTACAGCTTGACGCATCGTATATAGTAGCCGATATTAGCTTATTACATATATATTGGTATTGGTGTATCAGTCATTGGATGACTTAACAAGAAATTGCTGTATCAGCAAATATTACTCAGATATAGCTTCATCCAATTTTTTTAATTCCCACATATTAATATCAGCTTCAGTCTCAACAATGCAGCAACGGTCGGCCTCTTGTTGGTAATATTGGCCGTGGTCGTCCAAAACATCCCAAAGAACCTGTTTAAAGTAGCATGAATATCTTCCCTTCTACATCAGGTACGACCACATCCTGAAGTGGGAGTTGTTCCAGCTGGCAGACCTGGACACGTATCAGGGCATGCTGAAGCTGCTTTTCATGAAGGAGCTCGAACACATCGTCAAATCCTACGAGGCGTACCGGCAGGCGCTGCTGTCGGAGGTGGAGGCCCGCAAACAGCGGCAGCAGTGGTACGCCCAACAACCCAACAAGAACTTCATTGGGAACATGTGATGATGTGTGTGTGTGTGTGTGCGTGTGCGTACAGCCCGTACAGCCCGTACGGGGGGGGGCGTTCCCGCTGCCACTCCTCTCTGAGGTCGCCACAGTTTGGGAGCGGTCACGGTTTCCTTTTTGAAATCACGATTGACTCTTAATTGCCTCTTTACCAAACACATCTGTGCCTTCGCTTGATCCAAATATATCAGCCAGGAAGTCAAGACACACCCCCTATGTGACACTCAATTTATGAATGACCATGTGACTGAAAAACACTCCAATGAAGAAGAAGAAGAACCTATAATGTGCTACATCTGGGGAGACTCGCGGTGCCGTTTACAGCCACTGCCCTGAGAACTGAATGCTGTTTGGATTTCTGTTTTTAAGATGGAGGAGAACGGAGTCTGAGAAACTACGGATATTTGTTCAAAAACATCCTGAGATTGTGCCTTCTTTTTTTTTATATATATAAAATAAAACGCAGCAATTTTAATACACCAGCTACTCCGTCATTATTTCCTGTTGGAGAAAATGACAGGCAGCTTCATCTAATTTGTTTCTATATGAAATACTTCTCTTGACTATTTTTTTTTTCTTTGTTTGATGCCTTCATAAACTGAAACCACACTTTTACATAAAATAAAAAGTGCATTTTTTTCTCTTTTTTTATGACATATCCTTAATAAGACAATCCGACAAAACTTTCACAGATATTTAAGTTTTGATATGAAACGAGTCTTTATTTAAAGACGTTTTGTTGGATGAAGCATAACATTTGATGCAGTGGTTTAAGCATCTCGTGGCTCTTGGCATTACTGTAAGTCAGGAATATTCTTGTGTGCGTGTGTGTTTGTATGTGTGTGTGCATAATGAAACATAAATAAGCTACTGGAACTTTATAAAACACTACAGAAGACACACCAAGTTTGCCAAACGAGTGCAATTCAGCTTCTCCTTGTTCTGTTCTTTTGGGATATTTCTTGCCTTGGTAATGCCTTATTTTATGGACTGACACGTCTCTTCTGTGGAAGAAATGCAGCCTCTTGGAAACAAATTCCTTTGATCACTAATAAATCAGCTTAAGCTGTTTTAAGACACTCAGAAATGTGTTTATCCTGGAGGTTTTGTCGAGTAGAAACGGGTACTACCTTCTAATCAATTCACTCGACGGGTGAAAATAAGGGGTTAAATGGGAATCTGTTTACGACGATGACTAGCAATCCAAACATTTCTGAATGTCCTAAAGGGGTTTCTGATAAGTGAAATGTGGAATGGGTTTTGTGAGAACCGCTCTTCAATGAGTCCTTCACTATGCAAGAAGGTATCATCGCTTCTTTTCAGAACGGTGTCATCACTCTGTACATATCTGATTTTGTGAATTGCAAATACAGAACATAAGCAATAAAGTCTGCAGTGAAGAAAAAAACACTTCTGAATGTTTAGTTGTTTACTTTCACTTTGATCCTTAAACAATGTCGAGACTTCTTCTGTCGTAAAACTGAAAAATATGACGTGATATAAAAAACAAACAAGCATTTTTTTTTTAAAGAAATAACTCCTCTAGATTCATTAATTTGGTCCAACTTTATTATTTCCTTGTAACTGCAATTTTGCAAATGCGTGTGTGGAAACTTGACTTTAAAGAGG
Organism: Anoplopoma fimbria; assembly: GCF_027596085.1. NCBI lineage: Eukaryota > Metazoa > Chordata > Actinopteri > Perciformes > Anoplopomatidae > Anoplopoma > Anoplopoma fimbria. The sequence continues at coordinate 6,054,509 of NC_072463.1, read as the reverse complement.
TTGACTCATTTTGACCTTTCAGTACACTTGAGGCTCCCACGACATCCGGAGATGATTTAAGTGTTCAGGAATGAATTGTTAAATCCCCCAAAATAACATCTTGTGATACATTCGCTTTTTTTTTTTTTTTTTTCACGGATAAAATCTTCAATTTATTATTTAGAGCGTAAACGCAAACACAATAATGCTACTTTTCTGACTCATGAATGGAGAAAGCCGAGAAGGAAATGGGATTTTAAAACCTCACGAGTCTTTAACTGGATTCGACGGTTCTTTTTGCGTGAAGGCCTCACTCATGTTGATTATACATTGTGGAAGACTCAAGAAGCCACTCTGCTGCAGTGCCTTTAAATTTCCCAACCCTTGAGGTCAAACCTCAGCATAAACTTGCTAAATATGCATAACAGAGTTCCTGTACTGTCGGTGACCATAAAAAAAAAAAAAAAAAAAACATTTCAATGCTGCAGCTGTATGTGATGCAGATGTTTTACCAGTGAGCTCTGGGTTCTTCAGTGAGCTAAAAACAATAACCACAGTTATACAAATGTACGGTAACAGTCTACGAAGCCCAACATTTCAAACACCATTACAAGCCTTTTGTTTACTAATGCAAGCTGTTTTTGATAGAAAAAAAACCCCAAATCAGGGCCTGGCTTCTTTCACTATGATCCAACTAAAGTGTGTGAAGATGATGAAAGAGATGTGGAATGAGGATTCTTTTTTTTTTTTTTGTCGCCCCCGCCCTAATAACAACATGTTTGATTCCTCAGTGGCCACAGTGTAGCTACATTCCTCGGATTTGCTCGAACATTCAGTGAGAAACACAACAATGATTTTTTTTCGCCTCCCCAACCTCCACATCACAATGGAAACCAAGCGCGCCCTTTTACACACCCCCCCACCCCTCAACCTCAAAGACCAAACGCACATATAGAGAGGATCACCGCGTAAATACAACACTGCAAGCGGACTACAAAGTGAGAGATAAATGTCAGCTATGTTGTGTAAACTTTGAACTATTCTGTATTTCTCTTTCCACCCGGTGCTGTTTTTTTTTTTTTAAAGCACAAACTCCCTGATGCAGAAATCAACCTCCAAAACTAAATATACAACTAATAAATGTGCCGTTTTGTGCCTGCATGTAACCAAGCTGCAGTAGATGTGAAATCATTTTTACATGTTATTATGGCACAATACCACTTTGTCACAACTATTAAAACTTCTTTTTTTACAAAGTATACCTGGTTTTAAGAGCTTAAAGATGACAGACATTAACCACTTACCATGCTGATGATGCTCGTAACGCTTCATTAATTAACATACAGTACATATTTTGGCTTTCAAACATCGCAGAGATCATAAATATTGTTTCTTATAAACAGCACTAAACTTCAAAGAACGGAACAATCGTCACAAAATGGGGATTTCACAGATTCGGCTATACTTTTGAGAATCAACGTCGGTGACAAATGATGGAGAAAAACGAAACAAAAACAAAAAAACCCTGTCTGAAATTAAATCGGCAGCTGACTGGAGGTCGGATATGCCGAGTCTGCAGTATCTGTACAGGTGATTCTTTATCACAGACAGAAAGTGAGAGACACTGATGAATGGCGTCCATCGCTTGAAGACAGGCACCCACTGAGAGGATGCTCTGACCGATACATGAACATTAAAGAGTCCCTTATTAGGTTTAAAGTAGTGGGTGTATTGGTGGGCAGCACCAGCCAATAACAGAATAAAAGAGTGCCTGATGGGTGAGGATGTCCCTCCTCCTCCTCCTGTCCATCACCAGGAAGTCCCTGCTGTACTCCGACTCGTCTAATCAGTCTCTCTTCTTGTCCTGCTCCTCTGGCTCCTCCTCCATCTGAGGGCCGCCGGGAAAGGCGTGGTGGTACAGGTGCCTGTGATTGGCCGCTACACTGTACAGCTTGTAGAGAGCCTGTGGAGCAGAGACGAGAATATTGACAACCCTTTCCAACAGGGAACTGAAGCTGTCGTATCCATCTATGCTCTCTTCAAAGCCGCCAGACTCCTTTGACAAAAACAGTAATTTAACCTCGCAGAACACGGGAGTGACGGATGCAACTCTGCCTGGATATGTAAGTTTGTTTGTGTGATTGTGTGGATTTGGTGACTCAAAACTAACACATGAGTCACACAATAACACAAACAAACTAACTGATAGAGGCAGCAGTAGACCAGCAGTTCATCCGTTCTGCAAAGTAAAATTACTGTTTTTGTCAATGGAGTCTGGTGGCTTTGAAGAGACGATGGATAAATACGTCACACGACCTGAACTATCCCTTTAAGATAATGTCAGCGTAAATATCCATTTGAGCACATGCATGAGAGCATTATTGTTGGATAATGGTGACAAAAATAGCCAAAGGGACATCAAATACATATTTATTTGCATATGTCACTGTGAGTATTTAAATGAATGATCAACAAATATGAGAAAAATTAAGCCTGTCCATATGCTCTTGCTAGTTTGTGTAAATATTCCCATATTTATATTGCTCTACTTACCTCGTTTGTGCTCCCCTGAAGAGGCATTAAAAAGAAAACAAAAAGTAAAGTGAGCACATACATATATTAACATAAAGCACGTTCAATAACATTTATTATCTCTGTAAATAGATCTGACTTTATTGTCTCTCCCAATGATTTAAAGGGGATTGTTGCCATCTGGTGGTTTGAAGATACTGTATCAACTAAATTATTGATTTACTGATAATATGGGAACGGTATTTGTCTCTGCTGTTCATACGGCCATTTTCATACGAAAATGAATCCAATTAAATAAAAGAAACTAATTCTTTAAGATTTTCTTCAGAAAAACTTGCAAAGGTTCTTTGTTCTGAGCCTCTTGAATGTAAGATTTTCTAGTTTTTTAATCATCTATAGCTGTACCTACTGCAATATGTTTGGGTTTAATTACAATATCCTCGACTTAATCATAAACTTTAATGGCTCCGTTATTTAATTTTCAAGTTGGACTATTTACAATTTGTTAACAGTATTTGATTCCTCTTCATCCATTATGAGTAAATCTGATTTCTTCCATCAATGATAAACAGGCAGGATTTGTTCCAGACAGATTAATCAATAAATAAATAATTGTTAGTAACAGCTGATTGTCGAGAACAGATATTTTCCTTTAATGACACCTTGAAACTTAACTTAACTTTTTATTTGGTTCAAAATGCAGCTGCCAGACTCCTAAAGCAGATGTTTGAACATTCAAGATAAATGTTTTTTAAGCACCCAATTCACACCAGAGGGAATTTTAAAGATCTCAATCTGAACTACGAAACCCTTAACTAACTGATATTAAACCATATATCTTCATAAGTGCTATATATGTGACATTATGTAGTGATTTGGGCTCAATTAAGAATTTTAAATCAAGGCACATATTTTCCCTTTTACTCCAGCTCTTGTTATTTTAAATTGTTTTACAAACATACAGTATTTCTGTAAACTTATTTTTATTGTCAGTCAGTAAATCAGTGTCACTTATTCCTTAAATTCAGTTTTTATCGTCCTGTTTTGTGTGCAAAGACTCTTTCTGTTGATTTTGCATTATTAATACAGTGAACTTGAACCTGGTGACTATTGATTCAGATATTGATTAAGTTAGACAGCCAGATTTATTCTTAACTTAATTAAAAGGTTGAATTACCTGGTCCCACAATGCACCGGCCACCTGGTCGATGACGGCGCCGAGTTCTCGGTACTCCCCGGAGTAGCGGATGTAGGCCCAGGTGCAGAGGGTGATCAGCGTCAGACCCAGGATCATGTTACACAAGCTGGCAATGATGTCCACGCCCACAAAGCCTGTGATGCCCGCGGCCACGTACATGACAAAGATGACCACGAACAGGGTGGCCGGCGTCCGGGCCGCGTGGAAAATGTTCTTGGAGTCATTGTGCTTGATGTACTGGACAAACACCTCGTCGATCTCTCCCTCCAGCTGCATCAGGTAGCGGCGGCTGAACTCCTCGCCGCCCATCTTCTTCACGCCCCGAAACACCTGCAGGGCCTCCTCTCTGATGGTGCTGTGTCGGGCCTGCAGCTCGCCGGGAGCCAGGAAGGGCCGGTCGCCCCCGCAGACCTGGGATCAGAATGGAGAGAGTCAATGATGATGGATGAGACAGTTTTGGTTCTACTTGAAAACCATGTTTTCACCACCTACCCCCTCCATTTTCTTGTTGTACAGATCCTTTGCGGCCGCTACTGCTGCCAGATTATTCGCCTCTGCTGTGGCCTGAGAGGAAGCAGATGAGAATATAGTGATCATTTATTTTAATATAAAATAAGACTAGATTCATTTAATTGAACTTTAAAACCTTAAAACAAAAATATAATTCTAACTACATTATACAAATGCAGCATTAAAATTAAAACTCAATACTATATACACTGACATTAGCAGTAACTTTAAAGTATATTGACACAGAGTAGTTAAGGAAGTTGCGATAAAATATTAAAGGGACAGTGTGTAGGATTAGGAAGTCATGCTGCGGCTGGCGGTACCAAGGTTTTGCACTCTGCGACTCACGTTAACACAGTTTGATAAGAGCTTTGGAGAACTGTGATGGCATTCAGAGATATCGTAAAAACATGAAAGGCTCTCTCTAGAGCTAATATTTGATTTGTCCGTTCTGGGCTACTGTAGAAACATGGCGGACTCTGTGAAGAGGAACTACTCCATATGTGGATATGAAGGGCTCATTTTAAGTTAACAATAACAAAACCAAAAAATTGATTTAGGTCACACAAATATTTTAATCCATTTCTGCTGATAAATTCCCCGAAATGCTACACACTGGCCCTTTCAGACGTTTGGGGAAATGTACCTGCAGCATGGACTTTGGATGCGGCAGCTCCTCGCCTTGGTAAATTTTGATGTATGCCTGAAATAAATGACAAAAAGCATTAAAAGTAACAGAACTGGTTTCATTAAGTAAAATACATATGTTGGATTTAAAAACATGCTCAGTTTAAAAGTGACTTACACACATGATAAAAGTAAACATGATGTAATGCCAAGTGAATGGGGATAGCACAGACTGTTTGATTTAACCAAAAAGTTAAAAGTAGAGTTTTAGAGTTAAAAACAATATTCAGAATAAAGTTCAGGTTTGGTTGGTTTGTGTATTTCACATTAACATGTCTCTTTGTTCCGACCTTGAAGTACTCCAACAGGCCTCTGCAGGTGATTTTGCTGCCGTTGATCTCCTTCACGTCGATGTTAAGAGGACTGAGGAGCCACGGGATCAGAACCTTCAGGTTGTTTATGAACTCGCCGTCGATCTCTAGACGGGTGAGGAGAGAGAGTTTACATTAGTGCTGACATTCGACATCGTTTGCTCTGTTATATTCAGTTTCTGGCGCCATGTGTGGTAGTCCAGGAAATAAGTGGGAAAGATCCAACAATTCAGAGCAGCAAACAGCTTTTTTCTCCCAGAGCGCTGTGCACCACCTGCTCCTGCACAATATGTAAATACTCTGCACCTGTTTCACCTCTAGAATCTCTTTGCACAAATGCCTTACATATTTTGCAGTTTGTCAGGTCCTGTCTCAGAGCCAAGTTGTATTTATAAAACGTTTCACCATATACAGAAATTTGAGAAAAAGTAGTATCGTAAATATGTAAATAAAGTCACCTATTCCCTAATTTAATTAATTTATACATATCTACAGCCATTCTAACATGCTAATGTTTACCAGGTATGTATCTTAATTTCAAATGTTATCATGCTAAAATTGCTAATTAGCACTAAAGACAAAGTACAGCTGAGGCTGATGGGAATGTCTTTAGTTTTTGCAAGAATATAGTCATAAACCAAGGTAGTGGACAATATAAAATGAAGACCTGAGAGATGAAAAGTCATGGGGAAAAGTGAAGTTATTACTTTTGATCCTAAGAGGAACATTAACGCACTTGCCAACTATCTCAGCAATCCTTCCAAGAAATTTCCCCAAAAAACAAAAATGTCAACCTCATGGCAGTGATAGAGGAAAAGTCAGCAGAATGCATCCTCTGGGAAACACGAATGTCTGTAAAAAGTTTCACAGCAATCCATCCAAACGTTGTCCAGATATTTCACTATGAATCAAAGTGGTGGATTGACTGATTGAAAGACTTTGCAATCCCTACTGTGACTAAAACAGTTTAATGTTAATTATCTTTAATTATCATGCGAGTTGCTTGTGCACGCCTCCACTTCAAACATGACTTTGATGATTGCTCAAGGTCAGAAACGTTTAACAGGAACCGCGATGATTCTGAAACACTGAATGAAATATTCACATCTAATAAGACAGAAGAGACGTACCTATAATTCTTCCATCAAAGCGTGGGTTGGTTGCCACTTTGAGGCCGGGGTGAGGCATCAGGAAACAGGAGATGTTGGTGAAGCAGGAGTGGATGTGTTTACGTACGTTCTGCAGCTCTTCGTGCTGGTTCTCTGAGATCTGTACCATAAAACACGACCACATGTGTCAGGTTTTAGACGTGTATGAGTTTGGTTTAAACCACCTCACGAGGATCTGTACAATCTTAACTAACCTTCAGTCTCTTCTCGAGGAACTTCATGCCTCCTTCTTGTCCGTAGGGGAACTCGTATGGAAAGCTCCAGTCTCGGACGAGGAAAATCATGGACTAAGACCAAAAATAGAAACTCTTGTCAGTGACATCTTGCACAGTACATTATAAATATCTATTCAAATAGTATATTAAAATAAATCACTAGAGGAGCAGACAATTGGTTACTTTCAAAAGCTTTTCAGTTGTCAACTTAATCATTACATGTCTTACATAACAAACCTCAATCTAATATTTTAAGTTGCTTAAAGCAAACACCAATGATATTTTGTAAATGTCATTTCCTGACATTTGGATGCAGTCATCGTATCGTTGCAAATCCATCCAGCGAGTAAAATAGATTGACTTTCAAACTTGAAATGAATGAAATTAGACCTCTGCATTTAACCCATCCTAAGCAATAATGAGCTGCTGTAGAGTTGATGTTACCTGGAATGGTTTGAGGAAAGTCTCCTCCATAGCTAGTCTGCCGTACTCAGTGAAAAGCTGAAATAAGACGGATAAGACAAAATGAGTGAGGATTTGTGAATTGTTGTCTTCAAGTACCACAGTTACTTTTTTTTTATAAAAGATGAACATGAATGTTTGGACTATGTTTGGATGCTTAAAAATTCTATGTGAGCACATTCATTCAGAACTCGGGTTCAAAGTGCATCATGTCTGACTGGGGATGGATTTCTCTCTCTCTTTCATCTCTCATTAGTGTCGACACCAGACAGTGTTACCTGTAAGTGCTGCAGGTCGTCCTCTTGTACATTCTGTGAGATGTTGTAAACCTGCAAAAAAACATTCATTTATAGTTTCATTTCTTACACATTGAGGTAGAGAGTCCATTTATTTCATAAAATCATTTTGGTGTGTGCAACCAAACGAACGTAACAGTCAAAGAACAAACAAGACTGTGAGGCTGTTCTTGGGCAAAAGGGTGTTTTGAGCTAAATGCTAACATCAGCATGCTAACATGCACACAAAGACAACAGCATGCTGATGCTAAGCAGCAGGTAGAATGTTTACTGCCTTTGCTATGTGTGTTTGCATGCTAACATTTGCAGATTAGGGCTAAACACACAAAGTGCAGCTGGCTGACGGGAATGTTGTTATTTTTGATATATTTATATTTAATCATAAACCAAAGTATTGGACAACATCAAAATGATAACCTAAAGATGGAGCTAAATGAAAAATAAAGGGATCAACACAGTTATTACAATTCATCCTAAAGCGGGAAATAAATGTGTGTACAAAAAGGGCTGAATATCTTTGAAAAAATATCCAATTGCCATTATTTTGACTGATATGGCTGATATATATATATATATATATATATATATATATATATATATATATATATATATATATATATATATATATGAATGGCTATATAAGAGGGAATTATAATTTTTATACCATTATTTATTGCAAAACATTAGAATGACTATGGTGAGACTTTTGCAGTGATCCGTACCAAACAAAGTTGTTTTCTTAAATCTAAAATATGATATGTGGGGAGCACGAAAATATTTAATAAAAAAAATAAAGAAATAAAGAAATTTCACACATTTACTCTTTAACAAATATTGTACCTCCTGCGATTTGAGAATTGCAGTAGGCCATATTGCAATTTTGATAAAACTTTGACTAATTATGCAGCACTGGTACCTTGTTTCATGGAAATTCATCTAGTATTTATTGAGACATTTCACCCAAAGCTACAAATGTCATTTTGTGACGATCCATTCAACGGTTCAAATACTTCAGTCCAGACCAAAGTGGTGTACAGACCAATCACCACTAGAACCACGCTGCTAGATTGGCTAAATAAACAAACCTGCATTCATCCATTCACACACTTTTACACAGCGGTCAGACGGATGAGAGTACCTGCATGGAGCTTATCATGGTGCTCAGAGCAAACACAGTGGCTGAATCCCTCAGCGTCGACTGGCTGTCAAACGTGCCTTGTGTGTCCATCAACAACACCGCCACCTGTGAAATGAAACAGACGAGGACATTGACCGGTGCTGCGAGGTATTCTTAACGCTTCTCACGCCTCTACTGCGCCGAGGAAAGTGTGTGTGAGGGATTAGAGGAGCGCTGGAAGTCCTTTAGCAGCAGGAAACTCGTTGGCAAGAAAAAATGAGTGAGGAGCCAAATGGTTGGTCTGGTTTTGAGTGGAAATTTAAATGGAGAAAATATCTTGAAAAGGCCAAAACCTACTCTGATTTAAATATAAATATATAAAGAATACAATAAATAAGGATGCAATTTAAAGCTGACAACCAGTAGCACTCTGGCTTGTGCTGCCTTCTTTGCAGACTAAAAGTGGGAGACATTTGGCTGATGCAGGCGTTAAAGAAGCTATTTATGCAAAAATGGCTTCCTTCGAGTGTGGTTTAACTGGGCAGCTGTTACTCTGAATGTTTTTCTCTGTAGAGATATGGAGCAGACATGATGCCTTTTCTAAAAAGGTTGTGTAAAAAAAGGTTAATAAAGTATCTGTGTCATATTTAATTATGTCTCATAATACCTTGTTGCATTGTAATAATGTACTCTAGACTCTCTAGAGAATGGCATACAGTCACAGGACTTCACCTTTCTTCCGTCGGGCTTGTCCACCAGGAAGACCTCGCTCCAGATCTGGATCCCGGTGGTCTCCCTCTCTGAGCCGCCCCTCCAGGAGAAGCCGGTCAGAGGCTCCTCTGCATCTCCGAGCCAGCTTTCAGATGCCTGAGCACAGTGGGATCCGAAGTGAGATGTAAATGGTTTGAATGTTGTTTTTAATGAAGTGAAGGTTAGTTGGTCAGAATGGTGCCTGCTGCTTTTTCTTTACTGCATCTACCTTGATTATGTAGCATTTCTTTTTATTTCCTAACTATATAGTTTTTTTCTTCATTTAATTACTTATTCTTTTCTTATTGATGATTGAATATATATTGGCATGCACGTATGAACTGCATCCTACTGTTTTGCCACCCTTTTAAAATGAAATCACTGAAAACATGTATATTTTTTATACATCCAATAATGAGCTAAATCACAGACTTTTCCACCCTGATGAGAGTGAATTCCTTTGTGAGAAGAATTCATTTTTATTTTCATTTGCATCAGTTAAATATCACATATTTGCAGCCTCAATAGAATATTACTGGTACTGCTTTTGGTCAAAGCCCAATATGCAAAAGTCAAACCTCCTCTACTACATTTTAAGTTTACCTTTTAACTGCAGACAACACAAATTAGTTACATTTTTGAGGTAGGTGGACCAAAGTAAAACTCCAGAATCAAAAGGCTCAGCTCTTTCACCTGCACAGACCCAGACACTTACGTGTTTGTACATGTAGCGCAGCATGAAGTCCATGAGGAAGGACTTGCCCTTTCGGAAAGCTCCTGCCACAGAGATGGCCACCACCTCTCGGTCTCTGACCTCCTCCGCCAGCAGGATGCGGCTCAGCGCCGCCTCGTCCAGCTCGAAGGTGTGGTCGTCTTTGACCAGCAGCACCTGTATGGGCCGGGCTCGTCCATCCGGCTCCTCCTCCTCTGAGCTCCAGTCGTAGGCATTTTTGTCACTGAGGGACCCTGAAATACGAGACAGAGAGAGGGGAAAAGATGCAGATAATGGAGTAGTGCTCTTAAGAATGACCCTGAAAGAAGGAAACATGAACCTTAACTAAACATATCATCATCTTTGAATATGGTTTGCTGCAGAGAAATGAGAATGTTGCTGCTGCTGCTGCAGTTTTGTCTTACATCATTACTTATTATAAGCTCTGGAAAATAAATGTTATTATATGAGCGAGTGATCATCCAGAACTTATTCACTTTGATGAGAAGCAAACTTAGTGGTCCATTAAGGCGAGGAAACAGGAAAGTTGAGTCCATTACTCCTTCCTGTTAGCGCCGGATCAATAGCATCGCCTTCAAGCTTGTTATAACTAATAATGAATCATGCCATCTTATCCATCCCATCTGTTTGCGTCCAATGAGATCATGAGCGTTGAGAGCTGTTTCTGGCTTTTTCCCAGCAGTGACTCAGTGTGTTTCCAATCTCTGCTGCCTCATGTAGAGTGTGCAAGCTGCATGACCGTCCCCCGTGCACAGGTTTAGGCTTCCAAATCCCATTCATGTAATATATGCTTTATATTACAAATACAAACTTGTGTCTGACTATGTACGTTCTGCAAGAGCACAAAAGGATTTCTGATGTTAAAAATAAAAAGAAGAAATCCACACACAAGTCACTCAATGCAACCTGTGTGGCTGTGAGGTTCTTTTCGAGGATGTAATTACAAATGAAACATGCATTTAAGTCTGACAAGGGCACTGTGAAGAGATTAAGGAGTAGCAGGCAAAATTTGTGAGCATGCTAAAAGATGAATGCAGGGTGCCAAGAATGCACGGTGAATAATTTAAGGAAGAATCAGCCTAGACTGTCAGTTTGACTTCACGTCTCCTGCAAAGGCCTCACTCGGGCCCGGCACGAGCCCCTTTTTTTTTTTTTTTTCCTGGTTAACCAGATCTCCTTGCTGCTGCTCTTACAAACAACCCAAAGACGTCAGAAGCACTCTCTGCTTAAAGTGGGTCAAACCAGATAAACTCTCCAATGACAAACCTCCTTTTTCCCCTCAACCTTTAAACAGTCATGCAATCCATTTTCTCTCCCATCTCAGGCCTGTATTTAAAGTTAACCCGAGCCATAGAGGGATGTCAGTGACCATTAGGATGCTGGTTATCATCAGAATAACATGGGTGGAGGTGATAATGATTATAGCAGTAATGATTAGTCTAAAGATGATGGTGATAATGGTGACTAGCTATGCACTGATGCAATATTACATAATTTGATGCGAGATGCATCACAGAGCATCATAAGAGGCTCAGTGTGATAATCACAGTAGAAATCAGAAGGTTATTTTCAGGTCTTTTCGGGGCCTGGTCCGCCCCAACACATTATTCCCTGTATGCTGAGTAGTGACAACCTTTTTTTTTTTTCACCACAGGATTACATGATAAAAAATGACCGACATCGATGCAATGATAAATATAACAAAATGTGTATTTTTAATAAGACATAATAAATACACACTGTTCCCCTAATTGTGTCGACACAAAAACAAGCCCTTCATGGTGGAGACTGGAATAAAGATCTAATTGGCTGCATTGCTTACACCCTCGCCTCTGCAGGAATAAGAAAAAAGATGTATGTGCGTCAAGGAAAGCATTAAAATATAAAATATTGTTACATACACTCACCCCAGCTGTCTCTCTCTTTACGGTGCTTTGCCATAATACTGTCCTTATATCCCTCTGTGTGTCCGGTAATGAGCGACCCTAGTCGGTAGTCATGGGTGTAGAAGGGTGGGGAGGATGCCCTATCTCCACCGAAACGACGCTCGTATCGCAGGAGGATGATGGAGCTTTTTATTCCCAGGGAGATGCGGGACTCGAACCTGCAGCCAGGGGGCGCTGTTGTCTGTTGTTCCTACTAAATGTAATGTAGCAGCTTAATAATGTGAAAAAAAAAAAAAAAAAAAAAAAAAAAAAAAATGTCAGAAGACATTGTGTGGTTGCAACCATTGGGAATGTTAAGTATGGCTTTTGTAATTTAATTTAAGTGTCTTTCATTGAGCCTGCTGTGATAAGACAGTTGCAGGTTTCTGTCGGTAGGGGGCAGTAACTGCACAGAGAATGGAACACGTGCTGCCTTCGCGTACTCTCGTAAATATGTGTACAGAAACGACCCTACACAGTATGACTAGCAGTGGTGGAAGAAGGGTCCTTTACTCATATACAAAAGTCATGAATTCAAAATGTTAATTAAGTAAAAGTACAAAAGTACTCTTAGCTAAATGTACTCAAAGTATCAAAAACAAAAGTACTATAATATTGTTCTGTTTTTATCACTGACACATTTAAGAGCGTTTTAATGTTGTAGTTCTGCAATGTTGAGCCAATTCTAGATACTTTATATACTACTAGGTATATTAGTAGTATAGCACTGCATCATATAAAACACGTAACCACTCGCTTAACGTGGGACAAAGTCTGCAAATTAGTTATGGCTAGAAGTCAAATGTATTGGAGTTAAAGTACAGTTTACAAGTAGAAGCCCTGCATTCAAAATGTTTACTTGGATTAAACTACAGAAGAAATTCCCACTATGCAGGCAAAACAGTCCCTGTCAAACTTACATGCCACTACATTTTACAATGCCAACCTTGGTTCTGCAAATTAACTAGTAGCTGAAGTGGAGTAAAAAGGCCTATAGTACACCTTTTAAATGTAGAGGAGTCAAAGGAGCCAGCACTTAATAATTGTACTTTAGTAAATGAAGTTAATTATTGTCCACCACAAGGACTTGACTAGAAAGAAAACCCTTAACAGTAACTGGAGCAAAAAAAAAAAATTAATGCAAAATAATAATAATAATAATAATAATAACTTTATTTATATAGCACCTTTTAAAAACAAGGTTTACAAAGTGCTTTGACAGACAAGCCAGCAAAACATTAAGAACAATCGTTAGGATAAAACTGAACAAAGAAACAAAATGAAATAACAAGTGACAATCAAATAAACAAACAAAATTTAAAAAAATAACTTACATTTAATCAAATGAATGTGTCATCTTGTTATGCTCCTGCCTATCTACAAAGCAATTCTCTCGATTTATTATGATAACTGCCATTGTAATGTGCTCCATATTGTAATTATTTCACTCTTTTGCCACCAGACGTTTTTTTATATTGTGATGCTTTTACCCTGTTGAGTGTTAGATTTTCCAAGGAGCTCTTAGTCATGTACCAGCACTTAATAATTGTACTTTAGTAAATTAAGTTAATTATTGTCCACCACAAGGACTTGACTAGAAAGAAAACCCTTAACAGTAACTGGAGCAAAACAAAATGGATTTAATCAAATTAATAAAATAAAATAAGATAAATAAATAAGACATAGTAGAAAAAACAAACAAGTATTTTAAATAAGTAAGTAAGTAAGTAAGTAAGTAAACAAGTAAGTTAAATAAGTAAGTAAGTAAGTAATGTGTTATCTGTGTTATCTTGTTATGCTCCTGCCGAACTACAAAGCAATTCTCTCGATTTATTATGATAACTGCTCCATATTGTATATTATTATAATCTTAATCTGCAAAGTGGAGTAAAAAAGGCCTATAGTACACCTTTTAAATGTAGAGGAGTCAAAGTACAATGTCAAAAGAGTCATGTACCAGCACTTAATAATGGTAACTGCCATTTATTATGATAAATGCCATTGCAATGTGCTCTATATTGTAATTATTTCACTCTTTTGCCACCAGACCAAAATTTATTATGATAACTGCCATTGCAATAAGATAAGATAAGATAAGATAAGATAAGATAAGATAATCCTTTATAGTCCCGCAGCGGGGAAATTTGCAGGTTTACAGCAGCAGAGAGTAAAGAAAGACAAGATAAAAATAAAAAAAAAAAAATAAAAAATAAAAAAAAAAACCCCAAGTATTATAAATAAGCAATAAAAACAGTAGAAAATGTGCTCCATATTGTAATTATTTCACTCTTTTGCCACCAGACCTTTTTATAAAAAATATATATATATATTGTGACACTTTTACTCTGTTGAGTGTTATAATTTCCAAGGAGCCCCTGAACGCACCACCCGGATCCTGTAACTGCGTCTCCTCAGAGATTAGCATCAGACTGTTGCTTCTTTTTTTTCCTTCTTTTTATTATTACAAAGAGAATAAAAAAAAGAGTAATACTTTAATATTATTACTGTATAGTTTTGCTGTTTATGCTTTGACACATGCGTGTGAGACGTGAGCTGACAGCAGAGGGAGATGACATGCTGGAGGCTGGACGCGTCGCTGGAGAGCAGAGCTCGTCTGTCACGTCCTGAAGCGGAGACAGCGGAGTGAGCAGCAGCAGCGGACCCAACTTTACTCCTCTTCCTCCGCAACAAAGAGGACGCTTTCCCCCCTGTCCTTTCTTTCCAGCTATCATTCGACGCCATCGTACGAGTGAATGACCTCGAAAATATTTCAAATGCAACATGTATTCATCCGCTGTGTTTGCATTGTAAAAGGTGAGTTGAGGCACAGTTGAAGTTAGCGTTAGCTCGCTAGTTAGCATTAGCTGTTAGCATTAGCTGTTAGCAGGCTGGACGCTAAGCCCCGCCCCCTAACTCTCCCTGCTCAATAGCAGTGCTAGACCCTGGCTGATTATTATCATTATTTATGTTTTTATCTCTGAGTTACTTTAATTTATCTTCTAAACTGCTTAATGCTGTGTGTTTTAATATAAATAAAATAAATTATTATTATTATTATTATTGTTATTATTATTAATGGAAGTTTAAGGGAAATTAAATGCATCTGTGACAGAATATTTTCATATTTTCTGTTGATATTCAAGCACATAACTTAGTTAAAATGAATTAAACATACCCACATAATGTAACATAAAGGTTGTTTTTTTTAAAAAACACTTTCCTTCCAATACTTTCTCTGTGCAGGGCTATAATAACTCTGTCTGTATATTCAATATTTTTTTAGTTATTGTTGATTTTATTTAATTTGTTTTTACTTATTTAATAATTCTTGTGTTTAGTACTTTTATTACTTATTTATAATACAGTTTTTACAATGTCTCTATGCTGCTGTAATCCTGTAAATTTCCCCACTGCAGGACTAATAAAGGATTATCTTATTTTATCTTATCTTGTCTAATGTCTCTCTATCAGGACATGGAGCACGGAGGAGGACCGTCTGAGTAACTGTGATTGACTTGTATATTCAGGAGCTTCGCTTCATTTAAAACCTCCGCCACCAGGTTTGATCAACTAGATGTGAAGGAATCGTTTGGTTCAAAGCTACCATGGATATCTATCCCCGGCCAAGCGGTGAGATCCAGAGGAGGAACCCTCAGCATGACTTTGAGCTCATTCAGAGGGTGGGAAGCGGCACATATGGAGACGTGTACAAGGTATAGTGAAGTTACTGGTTCCCACAGCCTGTCATTAGTGCTGGAGATGTCTGGGTTTACTATCACATGACTTATTAATTGAAGTAAAGCCAGAGTGTTGTTTGTTTTGTGAGTCATTATAACATGTGGCCAACACATTTGGCGGTAGCTTTTGAATGAGGGCCAAGCTTGGCATCCCTCCCTATAGTCTTCTTCAGCTACTAAAATACACTAATCGACAGGAGTAACTGTAGCTGGTACCGCATTAGGTAATGGGCTAAGACAACAATACTGATAACAATACTGTCACATGAAACAAGCTAGATGATATATTCATTGTGAGCGGTAAGACAAGGATTAGGTGATTAATTAACTAGTAGATCAAAAGATAATTAATCTGCAAAAAAAGCCACGTTTGCTGGTTCCAGCTTCTCCAATGTGAGACTTTTCTACATTGATTTGATCAGATATAAATGCAATATATTTTGGACTGTTGGTCATACAAAACAAGCAATTTGAAGATGTCACTATGAGAAGCTGTGATAAGCATTTTTCACTGTTTTTTTTTTTTTTTTTTTTAATCTGACAGACTAAACTATAAATAAATTGATCAAGAATAAAGTCTGCAGATTAATCAGTTATAGAAATGATCGTTGCCCCAGTTTTGTTTTCCTGGTTGTGCAAGTTGCATCACAGTTAACTGAAATAATTACCTGAACCCGTTTGACTGTTGACTAAGTGAGATGAAGGGTGAATGCTTGTACCTGCTTGTCCAATTTATCCAGATCACTTTTTCATTTAATGACGGAGACCATGTCACCCATCCCTAGTCCAAAGAAGCAGTATTAAAGCAGAAGTATTTCCTCAAAATGGATATATTTGCTGCCTTTAGAAGCCTTACTGCTTTCTCCCAGTTATTTCTAGTTAACTCGCATGAAGTCATTACTATCTATCATTCATGAGTCAAACATGCAGAGTGACTGCACTGCCAAAAACGGGACTGTCCCAGAGTTAAAAACGTTTAGTTGTAAAGGAAGGACACATCTTTGTCGTAGAGCAGCTCAAAACTTTTCAAACAGTGCAAAGAAAATTAAAATCAGCAAATTATACGAAGGGTTTTACTGCATAGAATCCAAAGAAAATATTGCTTTATGGTTGTACGAGTATAAAGTGGATGCTGTTTTGGAAAGTTACTGAAGGAATGATTGTACATTCTTAAATGGCATGTACTGGAGAAATAGATGGCCCTGTGCTCTCTGCAAAGAACAAAAACAATCCAATGCGATATGAGAAAATGAATTTAGTCTCTGTTGAAACTGTCCTGCTAAACAAGGTAATCTAACCACATGTGCCCACCCTCTGTTGGCTGTGGTGAGGTGCGTTTTGCCGCAGATTTTTCTTGCTTATCTATCAGCCACAGATAGAAACAGACGACCCATCTGATCCAGAGTGTGATAGTTCAGGCAGCCTGTCCTCCATACAAAGCCTCTCTGGCCAGCCCCCACCCCCAGACAGGCCACCGGTGGAATGCTGCGCCTGGTATTCTCCCACAGCTCGCAGGCTGAGGGCTGCATGTGCTGAAATATGATCAGGCCCCTGTCTAAACACGCGCTTTCGCTGGGTGTGTTCTGGGCGGCACTGATGGCAGAAACACCTCAAATAGTGAAAAGTCCTCCCTTGGCCTGGTGTGAGCAGTTGCCCTTTATTGGACACAGCAATCCTCGCCTTGGATGGTTTATTACATCTGATTACATACATTTGAGAAACACATACTGCTCTTTTTGTTATTACTAGTGATAATGATTCATTTATCTTCATCATAATGTCACACACTTATCTCTCAGTGTAGTTTGTTGCTCTTAATATCTCTTTATATGCTGGAATATTGTCTAGAATCAGTACTTCTTAAAGGTTAACTCCACATTATGTACCCAAATCTTAACTGTATTTACTCGTACAAGGAAATACATTTTTTGTTCATGAAATGCCAGTAACAGTATCTACGAAAGGTCAATAATGTAGGTCAGTGCATTGATACTAGCTCTGCCTCTTTCGGTGCTTGTGTCAATGTTTGATGACAAAGATAGAAACCAATGAGTCCTGCACACTGCCGGTCCCTTATCCTCACTTTATAAACAATGTGTGGGTTAAGAGATTTTATTCTACATCTTCAGTATAGTGCGCATAGAATAACTTAAAGTTGTTGGATGTAAGGAACTATGTTTTTTAGGTTTATTTTTAAGTCAGTTTCAACATTTTCACTACTGTTAGCTGAACCTTAGACATATGTAGACTTCAGGCACACCTGGACAATCCCTGGACACGGGGATTGATCTGGTGTCACAGCTTGTTTCTTAAGAGGTCTGTTACGTGTCAGACTGCTCCTTTCCTCCTGTCAAAGGTTGTTTAAGGATGTTAAAGCACGTGGTGTCTGCTGCATCACATATGTGAACGGTCAGTGCAGAACTTCCCCTTTCTGGGTTTAGTTCTTGGGTTGACGTTTAGCTATTTCAGGAAATGTAAAGATAAGACACACAGATTGTTAACAAGTATTTGGTCATTACTTTAACAGGCTTTTTAAGCAGCAGAGCCCCATGTGAAAAACATTTATTTTATAGAATTGTTTTTTGTTTGTATGGATGCTCTTGAGGTATCAACTGGAGAACAAGTATAGTAGTTTAGTGTGGTATTCTGTTTATGTGTGTGAATCACCAGGACATTCCCTGTGTTGAAAGATGGCCTTGCTGGAGGGTTTTATGGTTTACGGTTGATTTAGCTGCTTGTCCCATCACTGACACTCCCACGGATTAGGGAGCATCACGTCTTGACCTGGATTTGGAAGACACTGCCACCTAGTTTAAGATATACACATTTTTACAAATGATGGACGGATATGTATTTAAAGCTGAGGCCATTTGAGATGTAGCCGCTAGCAAAATACAATATAAAACTGTGAAGATGGCACTACACAAATATTAAGAAGAAGCAAAAAGGATGTCAAGAGAAAGTATGCTACACCAAGATCCACTAATTCTTAATTCATCTACATGAGGGATATGTAAAGGTTTACACTGTCCAGAGTGACCTCTGGTGATGATGCCTGTTTAAGTAGAGTCAGGGTTTAATTGTACTCAAGAATGTATTGATGTTGAGTTTGACTGATGGAGGTGGGGGTTGTGCACAGTTGAATGTTTCCACCCCGCTGCTCTCAGCGCAGAGAGGATCATTCAAATGGCTTAGTTATGTGGGCCAAAACTGTGACTGGTGTCACATCAGAATACAGTCTCATGTAATCTAATATCCATGGTTGCAACTGACTCATTTTTGATTAATCTATTGATTTATTCCCCCCAATCACATGTTTGGCTTAGAAATAGTAGTGAAAACCCCAGAAAATGGTGCAAAACCCCAATCGCAAGTTCCAAGAGTTCATCTGCAGATTGCTTGTTTTGTCCCAAACATTCCCAGCAGATTATTTTCCTCAATCAATCGACTCATCATTTTATCTATAAAATGTCAGAAAGAACAGTCCAAAATCCCCAAATGTTCAATTTAGTATCAAATAAGTCAAACAAAAAGTGATCAAAGTAGTTGGTACTAGTGAATGTTTAGCATTCTTCATGGAAACTTGTTTTTTGTAGGTAGACAAATCAAACCAGTAGTTTTGCCATGAAAAGTTGTAACAGTAGTTCTGATTAAAGCAGTAATATTTAATGCATTGTGATATTTGTAGCCTTTCTGATCTTTGTGCTGTTCTGTCTTTCAGGCTCGAAACATACAAACTGGGGAGCTTGCTGCTGTGAAGATCATAAAGTTGGAACCAGGTAAGAAGGATGTTCTTATTATCTCAGTTTGTCAGAGCTTAAAAAAAAACAAAAAACGGGATGTTTTCATATGTTTTGCATTTTTTATGTGAAATCATGAGATTTGGTCCATTTCCAAAATAATGTTATGTAGAGTGCAGAACGGTAAATAAACCAACTTTTGGCCTAGGGATGGGACAGTAAAGCATTTTATATAAACATTTTTATTTTTTATTTATCCTTTATTTATGCAAAGGAGCTTATGTTTTATGAATACCATATTAATTATTATTTGTTTACTATTATTCTTTGTTTTTTATTATTTCTTTGTTTGATTGTTTGTTTCCCAATTGAAAAGATGTTTTCTAAAAATAGATGTGTGTCCTAACTGATGCAACAGTATTATTCGTTACTTAACAAAATGTAAGGTTTTAAGCATTTCTGATAATTATTGGGATAGAATCTAGAATCACAATTATTCTGACGAGGATAATCGTGACATGAAATTTTAATATCGTCCCGTATCTCGTCTGGTGAACAGCATTTGTTCCCAGCTCTGGTGTCTGTGCCGGTGATGACCTAGTGACAGAGTTAGTGCGATCCAGATTAGTGGGATTATGATGAGGGCTTTGTACCACCAGCGACCAGACTGAGCTCAGATGATTACCAGTCAGTAAAGGAGGAGATTCACTCCTGTTTGTTTTCGCTTTCATTCAACATGTCACTGTTCGTTTGTGTTCTTCTTTGAGTGAGAGGATGTGGGTATGTTTTTGTATGAAGTTGACAGGTGTCTTTTTTTCTTCAGGTTTCATCTTGTCCTGTATTTGAGCATTCATTTCATAATAATCGCTCTGGAATTTTTGCTATCAATTTGATAAGCCTGTAGAGGTTTTGAGCTCTTATTTAAGGCATAGATATATTCTGCTGGAATATAAGAGGAGGGGGGATGTGTGTGCGTGTCTGTGTACGTGGCAGAGGATCAGGGGGCTTAGCTGTAACTTGGGGGGAAAAAGTGGGGAAAAGGAAAGTGAAGAATTCTTTATCGCTGTCATGACTTTTGACTTTTAGGAATATAAATACATCTTGTAAATTTAAAATAATGAGCTAAATCTGCACTCTGGGGCTGCAAATTACCATCATTTTCATTCTTGATGAATCTGCCCAATTTCTTCCTTGAACAATCACTTAAAACCCAAAGTGATTTAAATACATTAAATGTAGAGTGAATGAAAAAAAAAAACTGAGAAAGGCCCAAGCTTTTCTGGTTGAAAAGTGACCCAAACTATTCATTCTTAAGCACTCACTGATCTACATTCTTAGTTAATGTAATTTGCACAAACTTAAATGGTAAAAGATAAATGAAAAGTGCAGAAATATTACAGAGATAAAGAGTGAAAACAGGCCTTTGGTACAGCTAATGCTTAAGTCATGTTAAATGGTTTGGAGCAGTGTTACAGCTCAACACAGGATTTTATGGGTTTCATAGCATCATAAGCATCTTAAAAAAACAAAACAGGATTAACCCAGCCCAGGTCGTCCTGTTTTAGCAAGACTCTCTTTTCTTCGCTCCCCTCCTTTTTTTTTTTTTTTTTTTTTTTTTGCGAGAGTCATTCCTTTCTGTGCTTCAGGTAAACAGCTTTGGGCGGACCACAGAATCAAACAGGTTTGACCAGGAGGAGTGACGCTGCTTTTAAGTAAGGGACAGACAGACAGACAGACAGACAGACAGACAGACAGACAGACAGACAGACAGACAGACGGAGAGGAGATAGGAGTGGTGAACCCCTCTGGCTGCGGGGGCTGTCGGCCACAGAGCAGGTTAATCTGATTAGTTAGACGGTAAACAACTATATGAAACCAAATTAGTTTTGGTTGCAAACACAGATTAAGGACAGATTCATTCTTTGTTTCAATTTTCTCTCTGCAGTGTACTCACACTTAGTCGTCATTTATTTTTAACACTATCATTACACCCCTCACTAAACCTCTTTCCCTCTTATGACACTTCATTTTTTCTTGTCAACTCTCCCTGAGAAGTTGTCAGCAGCCTCCTGGTTGTTTCCATTAGAAATTCAGCTGGGGTGCTCTTTTTTGAAAACCAATATTACATTTTTTATTTAAAGATAAACTTTTTTTTTAACATTGAATACCTGATACATTGAACACGCTGAATTGAAACTTGAGCAAGGATGCGTGTATTCAGAGAGCAGTGGGAAGCGCTCAGCTTGAGAGGAAGTGGCTACACACTTATATTTTTCTTGTTATATATATATATATATATATTTTATTTTTTTTATAACCAAGCTCACAGTGTTGTCACTGAAATGACCCTTGCTCAAGTTTTTGTGGCTTCTTTTAACGTTCATCATCATTAAAACTGTGTGTTGAAGCACCAGCTAGTGTGAGACGCCGGCATTCATTACTGTTTGTCTTTATCATTCTACAGAAAGACAATATACAAGGAGGAGGAAACATTCTTGGCATACTAGATGTATTCTTGTTACAGACTTTTAAAGCAAGAACAAAAAAAACATCCTGTTTTAAAAAAAGTATCTGCTGCAGTAAGAGCTCTGAACTCTTCTCCCTAACCCTGACAGATGTACTGCACTTATCACTCTTATGATGGGCTACTATCTGGGAATTTCATTTTGTGGTAATATGTCAGTAATGTCTCTAATATGATGTTGATGTCTGTATTGACTTTACCCAGGATGCTATACCGAAAGCAAATCCCACCACCTTGGTTGTGTGGTCATTAATGATTGATTGAAAAATAATATGACGTGATTAGCTTGTAGGCTGGACTGTGGCAGGGTGCTGAGCAAATGAGGAGAGGATTTAAGTAGGAAGTTGAATCAAGCTAATCAATGTCATATATTGATATAAGAATCCCAAGCTACCATGTAAAACCAGTTGGATGTACACTCCACTTACACTGTCCATATACAGCACGTTACATGTTTGTAATACATCTCCCACTGGGATCTTTCACTTCCTTTTGAACGAACAACTCAGCTATGTAAAAGCAAAATCCCTTGATTTAAGGATAAGGTTATTCAAATACATTTTGTTTTTGTTATTGTCAACAAATTTCACAAAAAGTCCAAAGTCATCAGTTAGTCCTTCTCTGAATATCTTTGGACTTTCCTACTCTGTGTGTTGCACTCGACCCTCAGCCCATTGGTTCATACTTAGGACGTTAATCTGTAAAAGTAACAGATGCATATTTACGTTTAGAAAAGGCTCAGTCATTTCCTAAAACAGCTAGACACTATCATTTTATGTTAACGTTACTCAGACAGTAGTTAACAGCGTATTTGTTCAGGGCTATTTTCAGCTGTGGATTAAAACACCTTTGGAGACTAGAGTGTATTTAGAGCAGCAAGACGATATTTGAGAGATCGACTCAACATAAACAACGTATCCAGCAATGGACAACGATTAAGGTCTATTAAACAGTTGAAAAAAAAAAAAGTAAATCAGGTTTGGTTAAAACAAAAATACTTTGTCCGATTGCTTCATTACCGATGTTGGTCTCTGCATGTGATTTGATTTTCCCCCTTTATGATTTCACAAGTTTTCTTTGTGAGATTGTAAAGAGATACCACCTGACACTCGATTAATCCGATGAGTCAGTTTCATGTGACAACACTGCAAGGGGTGCAGTTACATACCGGTACTTGTTGTTATTTTTAAGTCGTTTAGACAACTAATAGTTACATTATCTTAAATCCTTCTGATGTAACTAAATACCCAAATCAGTCGACGTTGGTAAGTTCAAAGATAATGGAAATTCACTGGTTTGTTGTTTATCAGATGGATTACTATGCACGTGTTGACATTCCAGCCTCCTTTAATTCAGACACTCACGTGAGAGAGCCCAACCCTCCCAGACAGACGGAAAACACGTTGTTTGTGTGCTCCAAAAAAAGGCCTCTGTGGTGCAGCATGTATCTCCAGAGATGTTTTTCTTCCAGAGTTCAAATGCCCACTGTATCATTTTAATTAGGCAGCTAGACCACAAGCCACCCGGTACAGTGTCTGGAGCTACGTGTTGTAGTAAAGTGCAGGTCAACAGCTTCTCTTTGTCTTCAGGCCACAGCTGGTGTTCGTCGCCAAAGCTCGACGCTATTTTGTGAGACAGCTGATTGTTATAACAGAATTTAGACATCAAAATACCTTCGTTGACATGCAACACAGGCAGAATTTAAACACTTGACCATATGCAGAAAAAAATTTGTTTGTTGACAGTAATGTCCTCTACAAGTAATGTGTGTTTTTTTTAAAAAATTTGGCAGAGATTGTATCCATTAAATGAGCTTAATCTGGATTGATGCCTTTTAATGACAGTCTGTTGATAGAGCACTGAGGCTGGCAGAGTCTGGCAGACCTTAACCTCCTGTTAATGTATTCCAGGACCATGTCTCTGCACAATTGGGAGCAGATGGGCTTACATATTTTAGTCTTCTTACTTCCTACTGGTCGGATGTGTTAAGAGTGCTTTGCCTAACTGGAAAGCCGCCCATACTACAAAAACTTTAAAAAGTACAAGGTGTTCCTTCTATTGGTATTGGCTGGTAAATAACGTGCTGTTTTCATACAGTTAAACAATATTGAAACCTATCGTGTGAGCGGAAATAGCGGAAGGTTTTGTTCTGTGGTTTTGAGTTTGGCAACCTGGTGTGGAAAGTGGTTTTTAAAACCCCAATGTTTATGCTGTGCAAAAGCTTTGTGTCACTCGAAAAATGTTACAAATTCAAGGTCCTTTCTTGCGTCAACAACATCCATTTTATTCTGACGTTTTTGTAGATGATTCATAAACCAAATTGTTGTAATGTCATTTACCACAATCATTTTGTAAAGTGTTCCAATTATTTGGAAAGGAAACAGTTCCCTTAAGCAGAAAATGAAAAACTAACTTTTTATCCATGTGTGATTTCTCCTTCTGTTTCCAGGGGATGACTTTTCCATCATTCAGCAGGAAATCTTCATGGTGAAGGAATGCATGCACCACAATATTGTGGCCTACTTTGGGAGCTACCTCTGGTAAGAGCCTTCTTAAAATACTCCTGCTTAGTCATTTTACACTCAGTATTTCCTCCTCTTTTCCAGACAGTCCACGGTAGAACGTTTGCGAAATTCATACATTACTGTCAAAAGGATTATGCGAGCCGTTGCCTGAAAGTCACATGACGTATTCAGTTACTTAGTCACACCTGTGTGTGAAAGTTTGACTCGTACCTTTTAGGTTGGTGCTGACTAGGCCCTTCAGGACGCAGCTCTTGTGTTTAAACGGAGCCTATGTTTTGTGGCTCTATTCTGAAAGGAAGTAAAGCTGGTCCGCCCACCACTGCCTCCGACATCCAGCAGGTTTAACTGGAATATGAGCCTCTGATGTGTTTTATATGGCTGTTAGTCCCGAGAGATGCACGTCTTATCACAGCAGGCATGTCTTGTACAGTCTCGCCACACAGAGCACAAACGGTTACTGTAAATTGTTAATGAGCAACCCACCATGCGTTAATTATTATAAAACTAGATTAATTGTATTAGAGGAACCACAGTTTTATTTGGGGGAATTCAAGTTTCCGCCAGACCTGTTTCCTGGCCTAAAATCATTTCCATGTCCAGTTAAAATGTACAGTATGCTCGCCTCCGGTGGCCAAGTGTCCCAGTTTGAGAACAGTCAAACTAGTTTTTCTTTGTTGCTTTGTATCAAAGGCTTGACACAATTTTTCTACTCACCCCTCTCCTAGATATCCAGTTCACCAACAGAAACACTAATAATTGTTTATGTTTCACCTTTTTGCATAAAGTTTATTAACTTGTTGTTTCAGGAACGTTTGCTAATTTGCACAGTTTAACTTGTTCAACAATACACCTTTTGTAGAATGCTTGTGCTTCTTAATTATGTTTAACCACTTGTCAAAGTGTTTGTATACTGAGCTAGACACACTTATTATATAATTTACTAGCAGAGAAGCAGTTTCTAAATTTATATTTTTCTCTGATTTCATCAGTCGAGAGAAACTTTGGATATGTATGGAGTACTGTGGTGGAGGATCTCTGCAGGACATTTATCATGGTGAGTTTTTTGTCCTATTCATAACACGTAAGATGCAGTCATACAGTGGTTTTAAATACTGTACATACATTGTGAAATCTTTACTCTGCAAACATGGAATAACATTGTGTTGTTATAGTGACTGGACCTCTCTCGGAAATTCAGATAGCGTATGTCTGCAGAGAGACTATACAGGTAATTGCACTTTTAAATATTTCTTTAAAAGAAAATTTAAATGTTTTAAATTTCAGTTGAACTCATTACATACGTTCTCTTCACAGGGTTTGGGATATCTGCACACCAAGGGCAAGATGCACCGTGACATTAAGGTATCATATCTTTTCGACTTTGTTTGCTCTCTTTTAGAGTTAGATTTTTCCGGGTCAGGCCCATTCTTATGAGGCACATACAGAAATCTTAATACACAAATCTCAAAACATGAGAGAAGAGGAAAAAAGAAAGAGAGAGTTGCGAGATTGACAAAAAGAAGCAGCAGTTTCACAGCTTGAAGAAACTTCACTATAAATGCATCTGTTGTCGCCTAAAGCAGGTCTGACTTCTCTCTGAAGCTGCACCGCAGCAAAGGTGTGAACTGAAGTCCCAGAAAAAGCATAGTCGGTGATGTGCTTACACGAAAGCATGTGACGAATGCTGAATGCTGTCACTTTGAGTGGTTTTGAGGTTGAGCTGAACTTGATCACGCCTGGTGCATGCACACAGACTGGAGCCTCAGTTTCTTGTGTTATCACAGAAGGTCAGGGTTGGACCTATTATCTTTACTCTGCGCTACGCAGCGAGCACTTCCTGTTTCCTCTACTCTCACCGCAGGATGCCACCAGCGAGACTGTCAGTCACAGCCAACAGAAACACCGTCAGTGGGACTGTCAGAAAGCTGTGATACTGGTGCAACTTTACTGGCAGTCTGATCAGTAGAAGACTCCGCAGTTAATATTTCAACTACACCACATGTTACTGAGAATGTGTAACACATAATTGGCACTTTATTATGAATTTGGCAACACATCAGCTCAGCTCAGTATTTTCAGCGTCAGTGTCATGATGCTAAAATATAATCATGGTCTCTTGAATGTATTTTCTCAAAGTAAAATAAATGTTTATGGGATTTTTTTTTTTCCACAGGGTGCCAACATACTTCTTACAGACAACGGAGATGTGAAGTTAGGTAAGTCGCTCTTTAGCGTCTTAATGCTCGAGGACTTGAACAGCTCTGTGGCTTTCAGTCCTATGGGGGTTACATAATCTGAAAAAAACCTGTCAATCCTTGTTACAGCTGACTTTGGAGTTGCAGCCAAAATAACAGCCACCATTGCCAAAAGGAAGTCCTTCATTGGAACACCTTATTGGTGAGTGTGGCACCGTTATTAAATGAACCAGTGGGGCTCTGACTATGGTTGAATAGGTTGAAGAACTGTGGGAGGTTCTTTTTTTTATATTCTAAGAAACATAGCCTGTTAACTACGTTTTATCAGATACTAGAACATTTTCTGGTCAACTGTCTGTGTCATGTTTTATCTAACAGATAAAAATTAGTACAAATTCTCACAGTTTTTGAGTAAAACGATGAATCCACAGCCGTTGTTCTGTCACTGACCCTGACTCTAAACACACCGTAAAAGGGGGGAAAGTTTTCACTTTTTTTCACTTCTTGTCCTGAATTTGTGTAGGATGGCTCCAGAAGTAGCAGCAGTGGAGAAGAACGGTGGCTACAACCAGCTGTGTGATATCTGGGCCGTCGGTATCACGTCCATAGAGCTGGCCGAGCTTCAGCCTCCAATGTTTGACCTACACCCGATGAGGCATGTCTGACTTTCCTCAAAAAAATTATCAGTCAGAGCTTCTTCACATGATTCTTCAAACTACTTTTGTCCTTTCGTTTTACTGTCATGTGTCATCAGTCTTTTCAGTACTTCAGTGGTCTAAGTCAAAATACTTTAAGGCTGTTATTAAAATAGGATGCAGGCTTAGTAAAGTATATTTCCCTCTTAAATTCTGTCTAAACCACTCTTAACTCAAGTTTTTTATTTTTCCTTAGGGCCTTGTTTTTGATGTCGAAGAGCAGCTTCCAGCCTCCGAAGCTAAAAGACAAAAACAAATGGTGACTGCCTCCAGAATATTCAGTGTGCTGTTCCATGATTGCTTCATGATACCTCACACTTTGATCTTAGAAGGATAATACTGACGAACATTGCATTAAATTAAAATAATTTTGTTCCCCAGGTCCACCGCCTTCCATAACTTTGTCAAAGTGTCTCTGACAAAGAACCCAAAGAAGAGGCCCACTGCAGAAAAACTTCTATCGGTAATGTTTCTCATCGGTCCCGTAGTTCTAATGTATGGTAGACTTTATACAGTAGGAGAATAAAGTGTTTGCAACAAAGAATGTATTGCAGTTTTTTAGCCATAAACCAATTCACAATGGAAATTGAGCATGTTAGCCAAAAGTCTGTCTGTGTTTTATTCTTTACGGCTTACAGATATATTGAGATTAGATTAATGAGCTTCTGTGTGGTTTGGCTGCATTTCTAGCTTTGTGGGTCAGAGTCAGATCATAGCCTGTAGAGATTTAGTTCCAGCACTCGCATTCTTAAATATTCTCAGCAAAGCTTCAGTCCAGAGGAAAAAAGTTTGTTTTCCAGCCTGTTTACATATTGTAAGAAGAACTATCTTTTAAGAAGCCCACAGTTCTGCTGCTTCTTAAAAGAGATCATCATTACCTGTTAGCATGGCCCTTATGTGTGAGGTTAAGGATGTCAGACCACAAGTATAAGCTATTATTCTCAGATGATGCACCAGGTCTTAATAACTTTCAATCCTGTCCTTATTTTCCTGCAGCATGTGTATGTAGCCCAGCCGGGTTTGACTAGGAGGCTTGCTGTTGATCTGCTAGATAAGATGAACAACCCAGACAACCACCAGCATTACAGCGAGGTGGATGATGATGACCTTGAGGTAATATTGGATTCCACACATCTAAAAATAGCACCAATACTGTGAGAAATTTGCAAATGATTTGAGAAACTTAAGAAGGAAATTGAAACTCTACACAGCCTACAAAGAAGTGATGAAAGATATAGACATATTGACAACTTTTTCAACACTATATGATCGGAAATATGAAAAACAAATTGTCCCCTAGTTGTTGTCTTGTTGCATGTAAGTTTAAAAAAAACAGTATGTTTGAAAAATCAACCATTCCTTGTCCAATTTCAACAGATCTTGTTGCAAAAACAGACATTCATGCAAACACTGAAAGTCTCTATCAGCAGTGGATGTAAATATTAGCACAGCATGTTTATTCAGCAACTTGGTAGAAAAGGTAGAAGTCTGCTTTCATGTTCCCTTAAAGCTTCCCTTCCCCCCCTTCTTCTTGATACTCTGTCCATCATCATTATTATTCCAACTGGAATCAACATCACATCTACGTGGCAGCCAAAGAGGTGGTACGAGTGCCTTTTAAAAGACCATTGTGCTTTTCTCCCCCTGACAGCAGTAGCACTGTCTTGACCACCATGAATGAAAAAAAAAAAAAAAAAAAACCCTGAGGGCTATTGACTGCAAGCAATGGAGCTTGTGCAAACAGCCAGCCGCTGGGATGCATAATAATGTGATGTTGCATAGACGCAGTACAGAAAGTAGCTCTCGGTTCTCCTAAAGCTCGATGTGCAAGTTTCATTTGTTTCTACAGATTATTTCACAAGATAAATGTCATAATTGTTCTAAATGACTCCAGGCTATGCAGCGTTGGTGTTGTATAACTTTATAGCACTTTACCCTACTCTCTGCACTTGTCTTGTCAAGTGTTGCTCCCTCTGTCAAACTATTTTTTTTTTTCTTCTCTTTAAATCTTTGTGTCTCCCACTCTTTGCTTCAGCCCCTCTCTGCAGTCAGACACACCATCCGCTCCACCAACAAACAAGCCAGAGCCGAGAGGACGCGCTCAGAGATAGACTGTAAGTAAACAAAAAGCCCAAACCCATCACCAAAATAAAAGGCCAACCCCCCTGCGATGAATCTATCCCGTCATTGGTCGGCATGTCAGTCAGCCTGGCTGTGTAGGTTGATGGAGGTCCGTCGGCTTGTCAGAGGGTCATCCCACTAATCCTGCAACTTTTCCAGACCACAGCATGTGGTAGTGTGTTTAAAAATAGCCTGGGGATTCACGGCAGAGAGAGTGGATGTCGTAGAGTCCATTAAGTCAACTGTCCCTCATTTTTATTTCAATGAATAATGTGAAATAGCTTGTCTGAAGGGGTCATAATGGTTTCTTCAGGAATTTGGTTCTCAGTCAACAAGTGTTGGTACTGAATTTGGCAGAGGATCAAGATGAATATTTTCAGTAAATATATTATTTTGCAACCCTTCAGGGAAGTTGTTGTGTGTCATTGTCGTCTCATCGTCAGTAGTTGTAGATAAAGTTGTTGTCTCTGTCATGTCGGAAGTGTGACTGTTTCTCATTTCATCATTTTTGGTTTGATGTGGTGAGATATGTGTGCCCTTGTTGGAGGCTTGTCGTATTTATCTGCAGCGATGCGTGCCGTGCCTCATTGTGTTTTGTGCTTGTTCGTACTGTGATTGTACCAGATGCACTTCCTGTTTAGCCGTATCTTTATTTCTCACAATTACATCTGACTTTCCCTCCTACATGAAGCAAACAATGGGAAAGACCAAGGAGGGCCATGCTCAAGTCCTAGCTTCACTGAGGGCCACAGGGGGCATGCAGGTCAGTGACAGTGTAGTGAGACAGTGTGTGTTTGCTTCATTCCCAAGACTCCCTGAGAATTAGGATAATGTCGTAGCACATAACAGAACACTCTGTTTGAGCTTTAAGTGGCACTAATGAGGTGAGTTGATCTGCATGTGGTGGCTACTTACAGTTCCTTCAAGCTTGAATAAAGTTTGGACGTTGTGATATCATGGCCCCGATGCAGACGAACTGAAATAATAATATCACATAGTAGATGATCAGATCCTAACAAGGAAGTAAACTCGTACGTCTCACCTGATTCCTCAACTTCACTTTCCCAAACGTATCGCCGTCTTTAAGTGACTCACATCCTCGCTGTTATCTGTATTTTAAATACTGCAGCACCTCCACATTATCAGCATACCTCAAGTAGAAAAACACACCAGGAAAGAAAAAAAAAATCTGTGGTCTGAATTCTTTGAATACAAAGTTTCTTTGTTAATGAGAAGCCGATTATGTGGGAGTATTTATTGGCAGGTTAGTTGATGGTAGATTTCTTTCACCTTCTTACCTACAGCAGGATCACGCCATGTTTATACTGGACACTAAACCAGTCTCTACTGGATCAACTGTTTGACAGAATGTGACCTCAAATCTAAACCAAGAGGAATCCGTTCCATGATTTATTTGTATTTCTTGCTCTCTCACCAATATGTCCCCAAAGTGAACAGATCTGGTTAGTCTCAAGTGTAATCCGTGTTTGTCTCTGGTCACCGACAAGTCTTCAGGCTCTAGACCAAATATTCACATAGTATCATAATAAATCAGTGGAGGAGCTCTGTGGTGTTTTGGCAGGTACATTGAAATGGAAGCAGTAGATCAGTTCTCCGTTCATTCCTTCTTACACGTGATTTTGAGTGTTTTTCTAAGGCTCCTTCTACTAATGCACTTGAGTACTACTCCCAAGGCTTTGTGTGTCTTGAAGTGTTGGGCACTGATGCCCTCTAGTGCCAAAGGTGTGTGCAAGAAAAAAACAAAACAAAACTGAACACATTTTTTGTCATTTACAGTTGACAAGCTCCAGTTTGAACCTCCTCTCCGGAAGGAAACCGAGGCTCATTCTGAAATGGTGATAATCATATTCAGTTTAATCAACTTCTCCAAAAAAACTACTTTCTGTTTCTGTTTGTTAACAGTTATTTTTTAAGTGCATGTAGAAAAAACAATATCTACAAATGAAAAGAAAAAAAGAAAACTTTTTAAAATTTCTATTTTTGTGCATGTGCGTTTCCACAGGATGTGAGTAAAGATAATGACTTCCCTTCCCCCTGGAGTCCCTTCGCAGAGGGAGGAATAACAACCAGGTAATCCATGGAGACTGTTGTCACGGGAACTGCTCCTGTTTATCCCTCCTCTCTCTTTCACTCTCTCTCTTGACCTGGCTTATATATTAGATGGATGCATCCCTAGATTCATCAAGAGAAAGGAAACCAATGCATTGTTGAAGTTTTGGTTTTTTTGGAATCTTTTAATGTTGAAAACAAAATGCAAGGATACACTTTAATAGTGCCAGTGTTGAGTAGCAACATATAGTTCTAGAAAGCACGACTTCTTCTGATGAAAAGACTGACTAAAGCATATTAGTTATGCTCTGTAATCTGAGTTTGAATTGATTTTCTTATTGATGCTCCTCACTGTCTGCTTGTTCACCAGAGCTAACCTCTGTCTGTGCATGAACTCACTCTCCCCGTCTCCAGTTTGAAATGTTGCTTTGGGCTGTAAGCTCCTTCTCACTTGTTCAATGTGCTTTGACTGTTTTTTCCTTCCACTTCTCTCTGTCCTGTTTTTGGCTCTCGGTCTCTCTCTCTCTCTCTCTCTCTCTCGTCTTGTCCCACGAAGAAGCCTCCTCAAAAGCGTTGAGGACGAATTGTTCCAACGGTAACACTAACACTGTGTGTGTGCTGTAGTATCCTACCTACGTCATCCACTCCACCCCTCGCTCGTTCCCTATTTTTTTGCAGTGACCCCCATCCATTCACAATGCGTGGTATAATGTGATATTAGCTGTAGATCCAAACTGTGCATAATGCTGCCTACATGAGTGTGAGACAACCAGGCAGGTAGAACAGTGTGATGTACAAAGAGACCGGGAAATATTGCAGCATTCAAACAAAAAGACTTGTTTGCTCAGATTTAACCCTGCATGGACAGGGCTGTACTATAATGTACCACCAAAGGACTTTGTAAAAGTTGCATTATTTTGTCTTGTCTCTAGTTTTATGGATAATATAGAGTCTGCATCTAAAATTCTTAATTTTTCAAACTATTGCCATAGTAAACATATTAAGGGATGACCGACCTCAGAGATTTTTGTTTGGAAGTGAAACTCTCTAGGGTTGGATCGAATACACCCAACTTAATTTCCTTAGAGTCATACTCACTTTATCTCTAAGGAGGGAGTTTACGTAAATATTTGCTCCATCAACACCTCTCCTGAGCTCCTGAGTCTTATTTTCCACACTGATCGCTGTGTTTGTTTCCTGCAGGGGACACATCGCCCATCTTCAAGATGCCTTTGAAGAGGTGGAGCTGTGAGTGATTTCATTACGTAAAGATTTACACACAGAAAATCGGTAACCCTTTCTTTAACGGCCATGTCTATAATGCATTATAGACATAATGTTAATAGCACTGTATAAATAAAGTTGGAAGCAGTCATGAATATTCATAAGGCCTTTTAACAATAATCATTACACACGATAAGGAATTTTATAATAACTTGTAAGGTATCGTATCACTTTTGGAAGTATCATAATTAATTGTAATTCCCATAGTTGTAATCAATTATAATTATATACTATATGCAGTATAATCATTTAACACATAAGTACGTTTGTAATGCATCATAGACATAGACGTTGCTACCAAAACTTTTATTGCTGTAGTTTACATCTTTCTAAAAAGAATCCCTCCATTTCAGGTCAACTCTCAAGCCAGGTGTTCCTCCTCCTCTGCCTCCGAAGGTGAGCCCCAAATAAATATATATTTATTTTTTTACTGTCTGGATTTTTCACAATAAGAATCCATGTTAGACCCGTATGTAGTGCTTTGCATTAACATCAAACTGTTTTTCCTCTCTCAGCCACGATTAGACAGCTCGTCAGAGGAGCTCGGCCTTAATGATGAGAGATCTCTGACGGTTCGGAGGTTCCCCAACTCTGAGAACGGACCGAGCCAGGTGGTCCGCATACAGAGCACACCTGAGCACCTGGGCAACAAGGTGGAGCACTCTCCTCCAGATTTCCTCTCCGTCAGCGTCAGCAGCCCCGGCCTTTTGTCTCATGCCTCTGATCCAGGTGAGTCTTAGGGTCTGAATTTACACATATTTATGCGCAATAACCTTGTTCATATGTCTTTTATTGGTGTTTTGAATCAAGCGGGTGTCTAAATGAGAACTTATTTCATTTATTACAAGCTCTCAGTAAATCTGAATGTAAAGGTAAGGGAGCCTGATGTATTTTGGGTATTTGATGGTAGGATTAAGAGTTATGCTACAAATATGATTTTCATCTATCTGCTCTCTCATGACAGATAATGATTCGGACGACAGTGCGGATGGAGGAAGTCCCAAGGGGCCACCCAACCGGCAGCACCGGAAGGAGAAAAAGGAATTCCCTGTGAGTCTGGAGATACTCCGCAATATATTACGTTGCAACATGTATTTTAATCACGACCAGCCACACTTCTAATCGTTAGTTTCATGGGGTTTTAGGAGTGAAATGTCATCCGTGGTTTCAGAGCCTATATTTTATATGTGGAGTGTCTCCAACTCGCTGGCTGGCCTCGCACTGAAACCTCAAATATGATGTTTTTCCCTTCGTCCGATCCAAACACTAACAGTTAAAGAGGCAATTTTGGCATCGGCTCATGTTGAACATTAATTCATTTTGACAGGACACGCACAAAAGAAAACACTCCATGTTGTTGTTTGTTCGGCTCATTGTTGAGGCTGAAGCTAAATTAAGCCGCTAAATTAAAAGTAATTGTTGCTGTGTCGTCTGTGTGTTTATCATCTACATTCTTTTTATTTTTGTTTTTTCATTTTGTCTCCTCTTCTCCTCGTTAGAAACCAGCCATCAACGGTCTTCCACCCACTCCTAAAGTTCTGGTGAGTGAATCCTCTTCGTGGTCCCTTGCAGCCTTCACTCTCCCCTGCTGGCCTGGTTTCATGGGCATTGTCATTAAACTCTTCTCTGAGCAGCTGCTGTACATTCTGTAGATATTTTGCGTCCACAGAGCTTTTTGCTTTGTGGTTGCTTCAGCTCAGCTCAGCTCAGCTCCAGCTCATTAAACCCTGGCTGACATTTCAGCGCTCCACTGATCCAGAGGCTGCCTGTTCTGAGCCATGTTGCTTTTTCTTTTTTCATTTCAGATGGGAGCCTGTTTCTCTAAAGTGTTTGATGGCTGTCCACTGAAAATCAACTGTGCCACATCATGGATTCATCCAGACACCAAAGGTACAGCTCCCTTTAACAAGTGTGGTACGCAAACATGTTTGAATTAGGCCAAAGCTTAATTAAAAAAACATGTTGTTTCTAATAGATCAATACCTAATCTTTGGGACGGAGGATGGAATCTATACGCTGAACCTTAATGAGCTGCATGAAGCCACAATGGAGCAGGTAACAGGATCTAGAATCAATCGTAAAACCAGGATTAGTTAAAAGAATTGCTGACTTTGTATAGGTGCTATATATTTTTCGCTAAGTAAATGTACTAGTTGTTAATAGGGCTTTTTTTAAACATGAAATGTAACCCCACAAAGTAATGTAGTTAGTAAATGATGCTCTCCTTGGCCTTTTTTAGGAAGTTGTTGCTAGCAGCAAGCCAGAAAAACTGCTCATACTAATGACCTCACTGTTCTATCCGTTCTTGACACATTAAAGCGGATGCTTGTGGTTTTAAAAGAGCTCCATATTCTTTGGATACAGAGATCTGCTCGCATCACAAAGTGCCTCCACTGTAACTACGTACAGCTGTGATTGGACAGTTGCTGTTGAGAGGAGGGGAGCGATCATTCAATTGATGTTCTTCCTCCTCGTCTCGCTCCCCTTGTTGAGAACTAATGTCCAACTATTTGGTGACTGTACCACTTTTGTTTTAATTCCTTATTTAGCTGTTCCCGAGGAAATGTACATGGCTGTACGTTATCAACAACAACCTGATGTCTTTATCTGGTAAGTGACGGACTCATTCCGGCCTCCTGCTTCACTGACCACTGTCATAACCTGCTGCCTCTTTGTTCTGTGTTACCCTGCTGCCCCTGCGGGCGAGACGGTCACTCCATATCTGCAGCCCTGAAATAACTGTTTCTTTTGTTCGACATCAGAGCCTCTATGAACTGTGTCCTTGTAGCACAGTGACTCATGAGTGACACATCTGGCTTTACAGCCTGTTCCACTCAGACATATTGGTCTCTGTAGTCTACCATGTATAAAAGCTACACTAGCAAGTATAGTTTGTTTCGTATATTCAAACAGACGTGTGATCTATCATTTGAAACCAAACCGTCTGTGTTTGGCTGTCCTAGTCGCTGAAGTCTTTTCAGCTTAACAGTTGAAGATGAGATTAGAAAGTTTTGGTTTTACCTTTGCCTCTTGGTATACTTAACCTCTGTTCTCTTCTCCTCTTCCCTTGGACACTGTCCATCCTCCTCCTCTCGCCTGGCTTGATTTGATATTCTACTAACTGACTTCATCAGAAGGTAAAATCATGCTTCACATCATCATCACACTTCAGTTTTTACCCCTGCTCACATCTAACCTTTCTACATGTGAAAGCTGCTTCATGGATCCAGAATGTGTGAAGGAAAATCAGAAATGATGTTTAAACTACGTGTAGAAAAGTTTACCCGTTTCTTGTCTGTCATTTAAAATGAGCATGTTTTAACTCCTAAATTACTGCTTCACTACTGACTGCTTTTCCTCATGAAGCTGACGATTGAATATTCTGTGTTCTGCTGCAGGAAAAACCTTCCAGCTGTACTCTCACAATCTCATCGGGCTGTTTGAGCAGCTGAAGAAGCCCGGCCTGGCTGCTCAGTTCCAGACTCATCGCTTCCCAGACAAAATCTTACCCAGGTGAGAACAACATGTCTCAGAGTTTATGGTCTGTTACCTAACATTCTCTCATAAGGTCACAACTCAGCTTTTTTAATAACTCCAAACATGTTGCCACACTCATGCCGTGCAGTCTTTTTGTTCATGATAAGCTGCTGCGGTGGTAGAACCACTGGCCGACTTCCCTGACTCTAGACGTCATCAGCTCTTTTAAATCACAACAACTTGACTGTTTTCTCTCCTCAGGAGGTTCGCCCTGACAACTAAGATCCCCGACACAAAGGGCTGTCACAAGTGCTGCATTGGTGAGTGGCCTTTGCCTCCCAACCACTCTGTTTTATTTACTCACCCTTTCATCATATTAAATTATGTCAATAAAAGAGGAACTTCTCTGTTCTGGGCATGTCGCCCTTTACACTGCTGCAGTGTTTTTCTTCTGTAAGCCCTTAGGCTTTTCATATTGTGCATTAAAGTGAGTGTGGTTTGAATATATTTAATTTTTTTAATATTATGAGTTTTTCTAGACCATTTTTTAAACCACATACTGTGATATAAACTGTTATAAACCTACGTAGCACAATCACAAGCACTTCTTGACAGTCTTCTCTATTTCACAGTGAGAAATCCATATACAGGCCACAAGTACTTGTGTGGAGCGCTGCAGTCTGGGATTGTCTTGTTGCAGTGGTATGAGCCCATGCAGAGGTTTATGCTTATCAAGGTAAGTTTGCTATTTTATTTTCTCATCTTAAACTTAAATTATCCTCCCAAAATTTCCCTAGTACAACTTTATGTTTTTACCCTAAGGTTGTTTTATGTAGCCTTCAGGAGCACATCTGTTTTGACATTGTAAAATCTAGCTGTGCATGGAAAGACTGAGCAGGATAACTTGAATGAGCTTCAAATGTCCACTGCTCCTGTTCTCTGAAACACAAATTATTCATGTTCCCAGGGATTTTTTTTAATAGACAAAATATTAAAATGCCACAAGCTTTACTCTCCAGCATAAAGCATCATTACAAATCAAAACATCATTGACATGAAACCCCCTGTGTTGGTGCTCTCTTTCTGCTGCAGCACTTCGACTTCCCTCTTCCCAGCCCACTGAAAGTGTTTGAGATGCTGGTGGTCCCGGAGCAGGAGTATCCTCTGGTGTGTGTGGCCATCAGCCAAGGCAGCGAGCCGGGACAGGTGGTCCGCTTCGAGACCATCAACCTAAACTCCTGCTCCTCCTGGTTCACAGAGATCGGAACAAGTAGGTCAACCATGTGCTCTGTTGTGGAGACAAAATCCCATGAGATCAATACAAAGACAGGTTGTCTATTGACAGGAGCCTTCACAGAATATAATGCAGCCTCACGTCTTTGTGGATTCATAAGTAGTGATGGGCTTTGTGCAGTTTGAACAACTAGTTTCATAACAAATGATGACGTGGCTTTCTGTTTACTCTCTAAAGGATGCTTCCTCTGCACATAAACAATACAAACAACCTTCTTAGTAAAGAGAAAACTAGTGAAAGACAGTGAAACGGGTTGATTAAAAGTAGTTGTACTAAACTGCAATGTGTAATTATAATACAGGTAATACAGTTATGAAGATGGTGCATCCAAGAACTCATTTTATATCAAACAGATATATATTTTTTGGATCACCTGTAAGAAATACTTTCTTTATGGTACGGTATTGATCAAGAACAGGATTATTAATCTTCCTTTCCTTCCCACAGCTCATCAGCAGGTGGATGCCATCCATGTCACCCAGCTGGAGAGAGACACAGTGTTGGTGTGTTTGGACCGTAAGTGCGATCTCTTTTCCTCAGCTTGCACCAGAATCTGTACAAGCAGCTTAAGTACGGTCCAAATCCAAGTATCTATGATCTGCAGCATTATTCATACAGTCTCTTATTTGTTTCTCCCCCAGAAAATTTGAAGATTGTTAATCTCCAGGGCAGACTGAAGTCCAACAAGAAGCTGGCATCTGAGCTCAGCTTTGATTTCTGTATCGGCTCTGTTGGTAAGCTTTCAGACAGAAGGTCTTGGATTTTACACTCTGTCTAAAGAAATAGAGCTACATATAATGTTTTTTTTATCCAGCAAAGTTGCATGTTACATTTAAAAAGGGCTTTGTGTAAACTCCAAATTAATTGCAATGTTCCTCTTAGTGAAGCTGGCTGTGTTTCAGTTGCTTCCTTGACCGTTGTGCGCTCACACATGGCCTCTTACCTTTCTCTTCTGACAGTGTGCCTTCAGGACAGCGTCCTGGCCTTCTGGAAACATGGCATGCAGGGAAAGAGCTTCAAGTCTAATGAGGTAAAAAAAAAAAAATTCACTCCATATAACAAATTAAGTCTCATTTTAATACTGTACCATTTTATTGTGTGTCTGTAGTCAAATATATTATTTTCACCTCTAAGCTTGTACAGCATTTCAGTCTTAAGGGGAGGAACCGCAGGTGAATAGGGTCAAATATTTAAACTAATAGATGGCACTGGGAAACTTCCCCCGTTGATTACTATAATTAAGACAAGTGTAATTTGTTCTACAAGTTTTAAGGAATTTTATGTTCACTTATTCAAATGAAGCATTATCTAGTTATAACTTTTGGTGAATTCAAGAACAGACAATGTAGTAAACAAAACACCTAAATGTGAATTCTGGATGTTTTGTTTCTACTAGTCTGAAAGAAGACATGTTATGGAAGCAAAATAGCCCAAAATCTCAAAATTTAACATTGCATGACAAACAAATTTCTTTACTGAAATATCCGTTTTAGTTTTCATGGGTTTCCAACGAATAAAGAGGAGAAACTGTTGTCACATCCCTGAATACAAGTGTGTTTGTTCAACACGTGAAAACACCTCTGAATCTGGTCTACAAAGACCCCGAGTGCTGGCCGTTTATATGCTGTAGGTGATCCCAGGAGATTAGAGCTCAGGCGAAGCCAGACAAAGTGTCTTTGTGTCGGGCCCAGGTAATGAATTTGTCCTCCTTTCAGGGAGGGATTTCTATGTTAACCTGATCACTGTGTGGCGCTCAGCAGCAGAATAAAAGTTCAAGAGATCGCGGGGAGGTGAAGCATTCTGTTTTTATGAAAAGTGATACGGGCTTATGAAAGCTGGCCGTGTCAGACGTGGTCCTGAGGCACTCGGGTGAAACAGAAGGGCCGTTTGCCGAGTCCGCGCCCAGCCCGGCTTAACGGTTCTCCCACAGCAAGGATTATTTTTTTTTTTTAAATGTCAGCTGCCATGCAAAATTCATGCTCAATCATAAACGAAACCCGTCACACGACAGGGAGCAGCACTAAATAATTCAGCCTTTGTCCCGTTATGATTCCTCTCAAAAGCGAAGGCATTCAGGGCGGGGAAAGGGGGGGGGGGGCCTGTGAGCCTGTTGATCCGTGCCCGCTTCGGTGGGTGCTCCTCTGAACACCCGAGACCTTGTTCTCGTTTAGACCTTAACAGATCAGATCTCTCCCGAGGCCAAGGACTTACACCTAGCAGGTGTCACACGCCGACTATCTCGCATCTGTCGACAAGTTATCATGACATGTCAACACGTGAGAGAGTGTTTTAAAGGCGCCCTTGTTCTCTACGCTGCAGAGTGTCGGGCTACATCTTGTGACTCAGACGAGTACGCTCGGGGATTGTACACAGTAAGACAGAGTCCCTAGAGACGGCACTCAGTTACCTGCAGTCTGTCTCAAAAAACATATAGACAGTTTGTTGTTGAAGACACAATAAGTGATCCCAATGTAAACAGTCACCCAACCACCAACATTCAAAACACAGGACGGGAACTCTCTGCCTCTGGAATGGATTCACAGGTCTTTCAATACACAGACTGACACAAAACAACAACTAGATAATAATAATAATAATGTTTTGGGATGCCAATAAAGGTTCATATCAGCAATGTTTGTTTGTTAGAAGCAGGACACCTTTACTAATTATAATCATCTTTTTATTTAGTTAAGATCAACTAAAATAATATATTACATTATCTTTATAGTTGAAAACACAGACTGGGTCTTAAGAATATGTTCACAGAAAATAACAACCTTAATTGCAAATGTTTATTTCACTCTTCTATATAGCCTAGTAAGTAGCGCATCGCTCTGGAACTGGGCAGACACCGTACGGATTAAGCTGAATTTTAATCCTGGATTGGTCACCCTAGACTCATTTTAGTGCAGTTTAAAGAGGACAACTTTCTGGTTGTGTGAATGATTAAACGCTGTTGGATGACAGGATATTTTTCTTGAAGGTCTGCTGTCTTGCAACTTCAGCGATTCCACAATTTAATTTCCCAAAATGCTGATGTCAAAAAACAAAAAATGATGAACTGAAGTCAGCTTTTACTATTTTACATGTTGAGGACCTCTTTGTCTGTAACTTCCCAGCTTTCTGCTGCTTTCTGCTTTCATAATACAATTGTACAAAGTAATGCAGCCTCGCTATTTTTGTAAATATGGTTGAGGGCGTGGTCATCTTGATTAAATAATCTTTATTAGAGTTGTCGGTGGGCACGTTTATAGTGTGAGGACCCACATTTGAACTTGTCTGTTGATCTGTACAGTGTGAGCATAGAAGTCATCTGTTTTGTCTCTGCAGAAAGGCCAACTAATAAGTGCAGTGTCAGTAAACATAATGTATAAGATTTAAATATTCACTCTTGTGGAGGTCTGTCTGTGGAAAACACGCTTGAGTAAAACAACACTTGTTGATTCATGCGTCTTAATCCCCCCCCTCGGCACCACCACTACGTCAGATTCTCAGAAAACCAGTTGTCAGTTCCACTCAGTTGTGTTTTTTTCATTCCCCAGGTGACCCAGGAGATTTGTGATCCAAGCAGAGTCTTCCGCCTCCTCGGATCTGACAGGTTGGTACAGAGATATTTCCATCTTGAGCTTCGTCAGTGCAGGCGAGCGATCAAACGCATCGAGTGGATGAGCACCACCAAAACCTCAAAGGACTTCTACAACACTCCACCTCATAAACAAACAGGATTACAGATAGCGTCACACTCTACCTCCTCTCTTACTCTGTTTTATCTGTCTTTTCATCAATACCACTGTTGGTATAATTTATCAGCCCCCATGAGCTCCATAATATTAGCTGCTCATGTCATGGCCGTACTCCCTCAGGTCTTATTACCTGGAAACCACCAAACAACTGGCTCACCTGCTGTGTTGTGAGCCCACAGCTCTCATCACCTGCTGCCTCCGGTGCTTCTCTCACTCTGCTGGTCTCTACCTGCCTCTCATCGCCCCATTTTCTCTTTTGAATTCTCTTCATCTGGTCTTGTTCTTAGGTTTTACTTTCAGATGTCTGTAAACCCAACTGTCCCTGAATGCACCACTGACATCATCCTTTAATGTCCTCTCTCTCTCTCTCTCTCTCTCTCTCTCTCTCTCTCTCTCTGTTTCATGTTTGCTGCTTCAGTAGCTCTGGTGGCTGAAACCTGAAGGCCAAGTTAAATGTTAGACACCTCACTAACAGTCACATCCCTGTTTATACGTTTAAGATACCCCAATCAATTGTTGCAAGTATTTTCAGACCAGGAATTCTAAAATCAATAATGTAAAAGAGAGAAAAGCAGAAAGTTATTACACTTTTAAAAGCTGGAACCAGACAGTCTTTTGAAG
The DNA here is from genome assembly GCF_027596085.1 of Anoplopoma fimbria. Classification (NCBI taxonomy): domain Eukaryota; kingdom Metazoa; phylum Chordata; class Actinopteri; order Perciformes; family Anoplopomatidae; genus Anoplopoma; species Anoplopoma fimbria. The sequence goes on along the minus strand of NC_072463.1, from coordinate 6,012,599 downwards.
TTTTGCTTGTTAAATTACTTGAGCAGTTATCAACAATAAGAACATAATAATTATAATCAATATAATGATAAATTACTAAGATTCCCTGAAGTCCAATTAGATGTCATCAAATTAGTTTCGTCTGACCAATAGTCCAAAACCCTGAGTTAAACAGTTAACCATCACACAAGATGAAGCAAAACAACCAATCTTCACACCACAGAAGCTTGAACTTTACTCTACATCCACTGATGCAGGGCTGCAACTGACGATTACCTTCTTTCTCGATTAATCAGATGGTTACACTCTTAATTAATAGATCAATGGTCAAAACAGACGAGCAGTAAATCCTCACATTTGAGAAACCAGGACCAACTTTCTGCTTTAAAAGAAATGGCTTAAATGATTTAACCACTACAGAATAGTTGCAGATAAAGTTTCTATTAACCGAGTAATTGTTCCAGCTCTTGACTGATGTCATGACGGTTGGTTTGAGCTACGGACACTGTAGGATGTGATTTAGCTGCCCAGCTCACACACACACACACACACACACACACACACACACACACACACACACACACACACACACACACACACACACACACACACACACACACACACACACACACACACACACACACACACACACACGCTCAGTGGTTGATGACTCCTGATGAAGCCAGCCTGCCTGTGGCGCCGGAGCACCCCCCCCATGTTTTATTCACCGCCGCCCGGGCACTGCCAGCCTGGTTTGAGTGTCTCTCCGTGCCTCTGTAATTTCATCTGATGGAACCGACAGTATGGACTGCAGCTTCCCTGCTCAGCTGTCACGGCAACGTGGCATCTGAAAATGCAGCCGCTGACGTCCTGATCCGACTGTGACAGTTTGATCAGGACGGTTAACGTGCCGTTTATCATGACCTGTCGGTACGCTGTCCTCTGAGTAGATCGATACCGATAACATGAGGCTTTGAGTTTTGTCATTGGTTGTTAATGCAGCTTAATTTGCAGCAATTCTTTCTCTATTCACTAAAAGTGAGCTTTACATTTCATTGACAAAAGTCAGTTTTCTAACCTCATAGTTGTTTCTCAACATCTGTCATTCCTGGAGAGACAAGTCTTGTTTTATTTGGCAATCAGTCTAATCTTTAAAGGATAAAACTCTGATAAATTGTTTTCCATTAATTAGCAAACAAAGTCACATTGACATAATATTCAGCATGTCAGGTGAAAAAAACAACTTTCTACTATCCTAAAAGTTATGGTATGGTATGAAAACGGTCCCTAGTAAAGATATAGTTTGACACTTAAGAGAATATGCTTATTCTCTGTCTCACGGACTGTAAGATTAAATGATTGATACCAAATTATACAATATTATATATCGTTATATTACTGTTTGATCTGTAGAAACACCAAAGTGTAAAAGTTTTAAGCAGTTTTAAAATACTGGTTGTTACATTTGAACAAAACAATGCTAACTGTTTCCACCTGTTTCCAGTCTTTATGCTAAGCTAACCGTCTGCTCGGTTCCATACTTTCAGCACACGTATGACTGGTATCAATCTTCTCATTGAACTCTCAGCAAGAATACAAATAATTTTATTTCCCTTGAAGCATTTCTTAATGTGATTTATAGTAAATGATGAAACACTTCACCTTACTTGTTACAATAAACTTAAGTTACAGCTTTAGTTTTACGTTCCACACGGTACCACGGACGCCATCATTAAGTGTTTTTGTGTGATGTTCTGTTCTGTTTTTTGCAGGGTGGTGGTTTTGCAGAGCCGACCCACAGACAACCCGACGGCCCTGAGCAACCTCTACATTTTAGCCGGTCATGAGAACAGTTACTGAGCCTCCCCCGCAGGAGAAAAGTGGATACGATGCCTCCGTTTTTATTTGGGAGAAAACTCCAGACCTTCACCTCAGGTTCTGTGTCGAGGGAAACGCCTGGTTTTAAAACAGCTATCGGGAGCTTTTTGTTACTGATCACGGGATCGACAGGTCAGTAAAAAAAGAGGAGCCTCTTCAGTCTGGATTCATGAGTAGCCTTACACCAGCAACACGTTCACCACAAACGACAAGGAAACCATTATGAGCAGAAAGAGGAGAGCCAATAAAAGCTGTAATGGACATTTTGTTACTTAGCAATTTTTCTCACTTTTCCGTACTGTGGACTGAGTTACAAACACGTTATCTAGAGGTATTATTGACAAAAGTGCCATTAAAATTCACAAGAATTTGTGATTGTATTAGCAAAACCAGTGGGAGATTTATTGTGTTATTGTCTGTAACATGTCACTCATTAATCACCACCAGTAGGCTAGAGAGGAGATTGTACAAGCTCTGTAGTCAAACTAAAAGCTCAGTTTAAACAGAAACCCAAGAGCATTGTGGGTTATTTAAGCAATATTTATTAACCTCATGTTAAGTAGGGTATGTTTGATTTACAGGCCGTTTTAGCAGGCAGTGACAGCGCAGTCCTGCTGTGTGACGATTAACTACCTAGTGAAGCTTTGGGTTATTTTTTACTGCTCTGTAATATAAGTCGCATCTCTCCCGCTCTGCTGCAGTTTTTAGAAGTTGGATATAATGTACATTTTTGTTTTCTTTACCTTCCTCTTTTATAGACCTTTTACTTCTCATTATTTGCACCATGTAAGCACTTTTGTACATTTTTTTATTTAAAAATAAAATGACAAAATGAGGGACAATGCTAGGTTTTGCTAACATCTTTGCATTCCCTTCGCAAAATGTTTAATGTATGCTGTTTTTTTTGTAATAAAAAAAGCTGTTGTTAACAAGATGACATGAATGGACTCTGGTTTATTTCTGTGGTTTGTTTTGTGAGATTGGATTGATGCAACAGAGCTGATGAGTGATGAGAGGAACGGAGGATTACAGGTGAGTATTTGTTTCCATTATTTCACCGTTTAGTCTGCCATTCCTCTGACATCACCATCCTTCACTAATTAGTCTCAGTGCAACAGGACAACATGATACGTTTACATTTAACTCGTCAAATGATGTCAGAATTTGGTTGTCTTGGTCATCACCAAATACATGAAATGGACTCGAGTGAAAGAAAATAAATCCTAGAATGATAAATCTGCAGCATAAACTCATCTACTACAATCTTTAATTGAGCAGGTTTTTTAAGGACAGGAGCATCACTGAGTTCCCCTCTGAGAGTAGAAAGTTGTTACCTGTGTGGGTGTTTCCCCTGATTTTAATTGACTGGAGGAGGCTGTCAATTACCGGCTTCTATTTTTAAAAACATCTCTGACACTCAGTTTTTCAGGTGTGAAAATCTACAAATCTATAATAAAAAATTAAAAAATAACAACATGCTTTCCCCATTTCGTTAGTGGAGGTGGAGTCAGTCAGCTGTTCCTATGGGAACTGAGGTGGAAAAGTGAAAAATTAGTCAATTTGAGTCAGAGGACAGTACCGGATGTTAGGTGATTTCACCTTCACAATAAGATCAAGGAACAAAACTGCCAGGTTTGCTCAAATGGAGATTATTCACAAAAAGCAGATGATCATGTGGTTACACTATTTATACTAAGTTTTCTTATTTTGTTTTTTTATTGTCTCTTATCATTTGTTTTGGTATCTGTTATATGGTGTATTTTTACATTTCATTTCAATATAACATGCTTTAACACTAAAGCCTTAACAAGCAGTTATCTACTTTGGGTATTTTAAAGCTTCTGAACTGCCCTGGTTGTGAGCTGAATTATATATATTATATTTAAAATAATAACTTGTGGGTTGAAAAGAACAACAGTGGTGGAAAGTAACAAAATACATTCACTCAACTATTGTTCGTATGTACAACTATGAGGTACTTGCACCTTACTTGAGTATACATTTTCTGCTTCATTATTTTGTACTCGTACTACTCTATTTGAGAGGCAAATATTTAACTTTTCACTCCACAACAAATATCTGATAACTGTTTCATTTTAAGATTGAGATTTATTATACAGGTTGTAATGAAATAAATAGGGTTAATAAAATACAACTTTATTGATTCCTGAGTGACAAATTCACAAGCTACCAAGCCGCATGTAGAAATTAGTTTAAAATAATCAAATAATTAAAACTAGTTCCACAGTTAACCAGCTGCACATTTATGCACCAGTGACTGTCATCCAGCCAATACTTTTCTACTTTTACTTAAATTGACTTTTTTGAAAGCAGGACTTTTACTTGCATCACAATACTTATACTTTTAAGTCAAATATCTGAGTACTGCAGAACAACAAAAAACACATTTGATAGTTGATTAGCTTGGCTCAGGTCGCATACACTACATTTAAACTCTTTAAGCAGGTTATCACCCACAAGTCAAGGAACCAAAGAAGGTGATGAAACTTCATTTTGTGTTTTATTTTGAAGGGCAAAGCCAGATATTGTAGTTAGTTATATGCGCTTGACTCTTTAAAAGCTGAAGCTCCTTGTGTCTGCAGGGACAGTTGATCTGTGGTCGTCCAGCTCTGCGTGTGTGGGAGAAGCTTCTGACTGAAGAACATCTGAGAACATTTCCACTGAAAGTAAGTAAGTAACAGGAAGTGCTTTTACTGAAATATGACTTATATAAATATTGAAATGTGACCACTTTTATGATCATCTAGTTTGATGGGGAAACTTTGCTCATGCTGCAGGATGATAGTAACTATTTTTTCATCACAAACAAACATCCAGTGTCATTTACAAACCTGCAGCCTGAGCTGTTCATTCATGCTTTTTTATTTTTTTTTATAATATTTAATGTTCACATAAGTGCAGCACTTTGATTTTATTCCCCTGGCTGTTCACTTGCTCTCTGTGTTATTTGTTTTTGCTCTTTATCCCCCTCAGGGAAATGACTCAATATACTTTGCATTGCAAATGTTTTCGTAATGCAGTCTTGGCTGTGGGCAGACAGGTGTAATGTTGCCTCTAAGCAATTAAATCTATTTACTGGAGGCGGTTTAGGAGGTTAATCTGAACATTTTGATCCCCATATCCAAGATCTTATACACTGAATGTATTTATAGTTTTGATTAAATTAGTAAATGCATCTAAACATCTTTGTGTTTTTAAGTTAAATTCAGATAATAATGCATGACATGTTTTTGTGCCATCAGCTCTGTTTTTCATCATAATGATGCAGAGATCAATCAAAATGTCTTGATATCACAACATTAAAAGCCACAAAAAAATACATAAATCTATTTAATGTTTAAGTGAAGCATTATTGTATCTTTTCCAGAAAATGCCCAACCCTCATACGACCCAGTTTGGATGCTTATTATGGATGTATTCCAGCTTTAATTGAGTGAACTATTCATAAAAGCACCAGGTGGTCTCTCTTCTTCTCTGCATCCTTGCTGATGAACCTCCCTGTGTCTCTTCTCGCCCTCTTTAAAGGCTGCACAGACAGTCCTGCCTCTTTGGATCCTCCTGGAAAAAAACTATATATTTACCTTCGGATGTCTGCTGGTGCAGCCTAAAGGATGGAGAAGTACGAGAAGATTGGAAAGATCGGAGAAGGCTCCTACGGTGTCGTCTTCAAGTGCAGAAACAAAGACACGGGGCAGATCGTCGCCATCAAGAAGTTTGTGGAGTCAGAGGACGATCCCATCATCAAGAAGATCGCTCTGAGGGAGATCAGGATGCTGAAGGTGACGGCACATTAATATCTTTAACATCCTCCTGGTATTCTCACAAAAACCTTGACTGACATTCAAACTGATGAAGCAGCAATCCAGGTTTACCGGTCTATGCAAGCGCATTTCTGCCAGGAAAGGTTTATTTAAGATAAAATGCTCAATATTTGTTACAATTATAATATAAAAAAAAGTCAAAGATTTAGATTTAGTAAGTTAAACTTTGAGAAAGTACATTCAAATTTTGGGAGAAAATAAATGCTGTGATATAGAAAGTCAAAATATTGACATACTAAGTAGAACATAATGAAATGGTGAGCAAACTTTTGGTTTATCAAGTTAAAACTATGATATAATGAATCTGAATTATGAGATTAAAAAATAAAGTAAAAGCGATGAAATACTAAGTCAAACTTTGTCTAATCGCAAAGTCGCAACTAGCTTTTTATTCATTTTTTTCCTTTTCCTGGCTTCAAAACAATTTCTTATCATACTTTAAATGAATGCAAACTAGTCCAAATATAAACTGTAACACAAATGTGTTATTATACTAAATCATATCACATCTGTATTTATCAAAGAAGCTAACCTTTAACTTTTTAAGCCTTTATTCTTTGTTGTTGTCAGAGTTCTGTCTATTATTATTTTTATTCATATACTACTTTATATTCTACCCTGGAAATACAATGAATTATAACGAACAGTGAAACTAAAACCCATTAAAGTTTATGGTGCAATACATCATTTTGACATTTTTTATATTTGACCTTTTAAAGATGCAAATCCTGTTTATAGTGTCTTCGTTCTCAGCCAACAGCCAGCAGGAGTGACAGCATGCAGTTAATTCTGCAGACAGAGGGGAAGCGTTTTTGTAGCTGCTGCACAGAGAAAAGAGCAGCGTTCAAAAGAGGTTTAGAGGGTCGTAATCAAATGAAGCAAAAGCTCTGCAGGGTCCGGACCGACTGAAGCACTTAAATTAAGATGTGAAATGTCTGTTAAATTTAACAGGAAATGAAGAATTGAAAAGATTTAATCAACAGGTTAGCACACTTGTTCTGGTTTGTCCAAGTGTGTTTTTAGCTGTTTGGCTATAAAATGCAGGTTTAGACTTTGGATGCAAGATACATTTTCATGTCAATTAATTCATCTTAAATCAGTAAATGATTAGAGATTAAATCAACTTGGAAAAAAAACAACAGAAACTCAATTTATTCATCTTAAATCATTAAGTGATAAGAGACTTAATCAGCTTGGAAATAAACAACAGAAACATCAGTGACAGTTAGTTCTTAGACTCTTTTTCTTTCTTTTTTTGGCAAGTTTTGTTTCAACCAAAGCCTAAAAGCTGTCTGTTTTAATGTTGCATAATGATTATCAAAGATGCACTGGTACAATTGTTGGTGGTTTAATTAGTCATGCGTTGGGTGGGAGTGTTAGTGGCCTGCTGGACACCAGGAGCTCATAAATAGGACAGGATGGAGACAGGTTGTCAGGGGCAACAGCATGTTTATTACCATCTGTTCAGAGTTTACTGTGTTTGATAAGAGCAAACCAGAGATGGGGCAGTTCTCTAACCAGCAGGCTTTACTGGTTTAATGGTTTTTATTTGAGTGTATTTGAGTTTCCGTTACTGTTATTCTCTGATACTTTACTGAGACGTCTTCTTCTGCGTTTCGTTTCTCTGCAGCAACTGAAACACGCCAACCTGGTGAATCTGATCGAGGTGTTTCGGCGTAAACGGAAGCTCCACCTCGTGTTCGAGTACTGCGACCACACGGTCCTCAACGAGCTGGACCGACATCCCAGAGGGTGGGTGTGTCTCTAGGAGTAAAAGTATTCAGATCTTTTACTAGTACCACATTGTAGAAACACTGTGTTACAAGTAAAAACACATTCAAAATTTGACGTAAGTAAAACAATAAAGGTCTTTGCATAAAATATATTTAAAGTACAAAAGTAAAAGCTAAACATTTTAGCTCTATTGATTCTATGTGCGGAAATTTACATTTGTAAAGCAACTAAAGCTGTGAAATATATGTAGTGTAAGTACAATATGAAGAAGAACATGCATGAGAAAACAATACTCAAGTACCTCAAAGGTGTACTTTAGTACAGTACTTATACTTAGGTACATTCTACCACCGGAGAGTAATATCCTGTCACACTTTCTATGAACACCCATATCTGTAATGCATCATAAACACACTTATGAAGCATGATATACATATTCAAAATGCTTTATAACAATAATCATAACCAGTTCAAAGCTTTTTATGATGACTTATAAGGTTGAGTATCATAATACTTCATAATTCCTGATAGGTCACTGACATTTGTTTCAAGGATCATAGTGTATTATGATTATCATAGTTGTCACACATAATTACTTTAAAATGCATTCTAATTCTCTTATAATGTGAATATTCTAAGTGGTCATCATGTGTACAAGTGAAGAAAGGAAATTTCTGAGGCACAGGCAGATTTAATACATTACAAGCTGGTTATAAGTCTATAAGTGTTCATTATTTTCTTAAAGTGAAGTGAAAAACAAATCATTAAATCTACGCATCAACAACAACAAAAACAACAACACACAAACCATATAAAAGTGCATAACCAGCAATAATTAAGTATCATGATACTTGACCTTATAAATCATTATAAAATGCTTTAAAATGTGTTATGATTACTGTTATAAAGCATTATGAATATTTATGAGTGCTTATAACTATAATTAAACAGTGCTATAAGCAGATTTTAACACATTACATGTATGTTTATAATGCATTAGTCACAGAAAGTGTCAACAAATATTCTTACTAGTGTCATGATAATGTTTTAAAGCGCTCAGCTCCATCTGTAAAGCACTAAGAGCTTTAGAAGCTCGTATTAGTAATGCAATAAAAAGAACATATTTCTCTATTGCAGGACTTTTTCTTCTATGAAATGAGCACACAGCTCCGTCACACTGAGATAATGAGAGAATAAATCTGAGTAAGGCTGCTTTTGATTAAACAACGCGCTGTGTACTTTCTATTATCTCTACACTACATATACACCACACCGTACACGCTGCTTTGTCCGGCTCAGACGGGCACAACGCTCCTCTCCCTGGGACGCTGACCTGCTGGCTGTGGAATGTTTACAGTGATGCTCTCTCCCAGAATGCATTGCTGGCAGTGGGGCTGGCGAGACTCTTTAGGCCGGGGGCACATTTTACGCGGAGTGTTTTTGCTGTCTGGTTTGCCCCCCCGCTCTGGTCCTGGCCTGCAGCCTCCTGGACACAGAGGGTTCAAAAGAAGAGACAACAAAGTAGGGGAGAAAAGGGGGCGGAGTTTGTCGTTAATTGCCGGTCACAAGGCTCGATTTAGCCATTTCCCCGGCAACACTGATGGATGACGGTCCCCGAACCAACAAAGGCTCAGTGTTGAGCAGTGGTAACAGGACGGCTCACTGTCCTCCTCAGAGACGTCTGAGGGAGGACAGATGTCTGAACAACTAGAGATGACAGCAAGAGTAGACTGAAAACGCTCTGTAACGAACCAAGAGCAAAGTTATGTTTTCATCCATGCTTCTGTTATTAGATTAATAATCTCATATATGTCAAGGTTCCTCAAACTCAAACAAACTAATTGTTAGATTTAAGGACAGTAACGTTGTTCTATTCGTCAGTCCCGACTGAAATATCTCAACGAATATTGAATCTATTGCCATGAAACTTTTGTTCAGACAATCATGTTCCCCAGAAGATAAATCCCACTGACCCTCGGTGACCCTCTGTTTTTTCCTCTTGCGTCACCATAATGTTCACATCTGTGTTTTTGTTAGTGGAACTCAACATCTATTTTATGGAATACCTTGAAGTTTGATGCAGACATTATGTTCATCCTCAGGATGGATTGTTAGAAATTTGGTGATCCTCTGACTTTTTCTTCTGCTCTATCATCAGGTCAAAATGACATTACTATTGTCCAATAGTTTGGTTTATGATCCTCAGCTGTAGGTTAATGGTGTTAAGTGCTTATTAGCAAACTGAGATGAAGACGCTAAGCATTACCTGCTAAGTATCAGCATGTTAGCATTGTCTCTGCTAGTATATTAGCACTCTGATGTTAGCATTTAGCTCAAAGTTGTTAATCATTTCAATTACTTGAAATTCTCATTAGCTCTAGTAAGTAATAATCTAGTAATTGTCTATATTTCCCACTCATTCATCCTTCCACAAGACCCACTAACTGGACATTCTGGAGCTTTCAGCCACATTTCATGGCCTTCATCAACAGGTGGTGTCTGCTCAGCTGAGGAGAATAATCAGTTGTTACTTGGTCGGTTAAGCTACCATTTCCAACGTCAATACTGAACCTTTGGACTCAAGTTTGAACCGATTGTTTTCTATTGATCAGTTAAGCGATTAATCGACTAATCAGCCGAACATGTTGACTTCCTTCTTGTCTTCCAGAGTGCCGGAGCACCTTGTAAAGAGTATAACGTGGCAGACACTTCAAGCTGTCAACTTCTGTCACAAACAAAATGTGAGTATCTTGACTCATTCCCGTCCCTGTCTCTCAATGAAGCTTAGAGTTTGTGTTCCAGTTGTCAAAGCTTTCCCCTTCAGCTTGTTTTTGAATTCCTCTGGTCTCCTCCCACCAAACCCTTCTGCTTTATGGCTCTCTTTATAACAAGAATTCCTTCCCCTTGGCTGAGCAGCAGTTAATGTATCACCTAGACACAACAAATGCTACAGGGGCCCCGTTTAACAGCACTGTCTCTCTCTCTTCTTTTTACTGTTTCTCTCACAAGGCCCCCTTTTTTTTTATTCTACACATCTCACAAGTATCCGAGCTCTCAGTTTAGTGATTGAATCTGACCGTGTCTGTTCCTGCAGTGCATTCACAGAGACGTCAAGCCGGAAAATATTCTCATCACCAAACACCAAGTCATCAAGCTCTGTGACTTTGGGTTTGCACGGATTCTCAGTAAGTTTTTAAGACTCACTCAGCTTTTGCAAACAGTGCCACCTGGTGGACACTTACATGTGGCATTCATTAGTGCTGGCTGCGTAGTATTTAAAGCCTCAGTCAGTAAATGCTGTTTGTTCTAGGTGTGCAAGTGCAAAAGTTGAACTCTACTACAGCAGCACTAAATAATCAATGTTTTAAAACTCAGAAATAGTTTCTTGTTTGGGTAGAAATGTCTCAGTCTGGACCAAACATTTTGTTCACTGTATACAGATGGAGTCTCAGAGTGACGTATTGATTTATTAAATACATTTTCTAATTTATAAAAGTGAATGATTATTATTTGTGTATCATTCATAAATAAAAAAAATAATAGAAAGGTTTCTCAAACTCAAAGTCTCGTTACAATTGGATAACTCTCTCAGATGAAAGTTAAGAACCAGATAGATTAGAGATTAGTTGTTTTTTAACCTGGAGTCAGAATATTTATCTCCCCAAGATACATCTGAGCGGTCACAAGATGATTAAAACATTGGAAGGAAGAAAAAACATTTTTTTTTTTCTGCTCTTTCTTTTTCTAGGAAATCTGTATATTGAGCCAGATAAAAATATTGAAATGTAACGATTTGCAAAGGGCAAATTACAGCTGATTAGTATCATATGCACCCTGATAGAAGGATTCATTTTGCTAAAGAGTTTGCGAGCCATTTATTTAGAATAAATTGGACATTAATATGATATTGATCATTAATAGTGGAAACAGAATATGTACAAAGGATTCACAGTGTTATTTAATAGTTGTTATCATTGTATGAGAGGCTATGCTGACATAAAAACCAGTATATTAGACTAATCTTTATTTCTTCAACACAAAAGTAAACAGAGTACTTATGTCATAGATAAATAGTTGGTCAGGTCATTACACATCTCTCCCTTATGTCATGTGTGTCTGTGTTTCCTGCCTCCAGCTGGTCCATGTGACTACTACACGGACTACGTGGCGACTCGTTGGTACCGCGCCCCGGAGCTGCTGGTGGGAGACACTCAGTACGGCCCTCCGGTGGACGTCTGGGCCATCGGCTGTGTGTTCTCCGAGCTGCTGTCCGGGATGCCACTGTGGCCCGGCAAGTCTGACATGGATCAGCTGTACCTGATCAGAAAGACTCTCGGTAAATCAAGAAAAAGAAAATGCTGCTGTTCTGAAACCTGCAAATACAAACTGTACAGTGAGAAATATTTAAGGATGAAAACAATAATACCAAGATATAAAGGATGTATAATGACAACAATGTCATTTATTGTCTTTTATTGGAACTTAAGTGTTTTTAAAGGATGAAAAATAGTTCTCAGACAGTTTACATAATTAAAAAAAACAATATTAAACATAAAAACATTGAGCATTATAATAATTTACTGTATTTACACATTGCTCTTTGCAATCAATCAAATACAAAACATAAAGCATCCAATTTATCACTAATCAAGGGTTAACAGATACATTAGAGATGTACATTTTAAAATATTTAATACAGATTATCAGGATATAAATTGTCACATATGTGAGAATTAAAGATGATAGAGCAAGAAAAACATCTTTCCACTGTCCTGAAATTCTTGAGACATTTATGGTGGAAGTTGGAAATGTTTCCCAGGACAGGAAGAAATTGTAAAATATCTACAAACTTTTGAACAAATGATAACACAGAGCTTGAATACATCCACTGGAGTAATTTGAGACCTATTATGTCTATCTTTTTTGTCCTCTGCAGGAGATCTGATCCCTCGACACCAGCAGGTCTTCAGCAACAACCAGTTCTTCTGTGGAGTTTCCATCCCAGAGCCACAGGAGATGGTGAGACACACAGATGTTCTCCATCTGCCGACATAAACTGATCTTCATTAGCTGTATTCTGATGGTTCTTTATGTAAATTTGGTATTCAGGGAGTTTTTTCAAGGACACAATGGTTAAATAATCAAATAGTCGGTTGAGGGATCACAAGAAAAATGTGAACATAAACTTATTCAAAGCAGTGCAAAACTGAATCTTTGTCCTTTTTTCTTTCTGCAGGAAGCTTTGGAGCAGAAATATCCAAATCTCTCACATCAAGCTCTGAGTCTCATGAAGGTAATGATGTCACGACTGCAGTATTATAATCTAGTTCATGTTTTTTAGCCTGCTTTAATACATTCAATTTCTATTTATTTACACATTCAAATCCAGTTTACTGTGTGAAGACATGTATGTCAAAGAAAGTCTTACTTACATTTTGAAACGCTTTCATTCATTCATGTGACAACGAATCAGAAACTATGTGTTCTTTGTTGCTCTTGTTGGTGGTTTTAATGGTTTTGATGGTTTAGGGCTGTCTGAGGATGGACCCGTCCGAGCGGCTGACCTGTGAGCAGCTCCTCCAGCATCCGTACTTCGACAGCCTGCGAGAAAAGAGCTCCAGCACCTCTCGAGAGCAGGACCGCTCCAGCAACAAGAGGACACGTTTACCTCGCAAACACCTTCCTCCCGGGGTCAGTAAGCCTTCTGTACCGAGAGTAACGATCCGACCTAGAACACCAATGAGCTGATATATTCAGGGCTGCTGTCAGTGTTTGAAATACTGCAGTCTATTGTAAAAATCTGCAAGCAAAATTGTGTTTTCTCTGAAAGAAAATTCTGGGATAAGCAATGGAGTTATATGTACATTTGTAAGTAAAAAAGGAAAGAAAATGTTATGTATGATAAGCTAAAATTTATTTACCCACAAAATTCAAATTCTAAAAAATTTAAATTATGGAATTTACTTTATTGGCAGATTATCTTGTAATGATAGAAGTTAGAAAAGTAGGATTATTTTTACCAATATGAATAATAATAATAATACATTAAGAGTCTCTAAAAACTCTAAGAAAAAGCACTACAACAGTGCAGTGCTACTTATTGTGTACTTTGAATGTAGGCCCTATTTAACCTAGCTGATGGACTAGAATTTAACATTTTCCCAACTTTAAGCTGTTTAAGTAAGATGTGTCGTTGTAAAATACATTATATGAATGAATGAAACTACTTCTGGAGCAGCATTCTCCCAATAAGTGTCTTAAAATTATCAAATTGAAGAAAGTCTCCAATACATGTCTCAATTAAGTTACATTTTACAACCAGAAGGAACATGATACATTCACTAGATCTCAAATAATTGTCCATCTTCTCTCAAAATGCTCTGAAAACCGTCCCTGACACTGTATTTATTTTCCCTCTTTGCAGTATTTGCCTCAGCTGACAGGCAGCAGCATCTTCCCAGTTTTGGACAATAAGAAATACTACAACAACCTGCGCAAATTCAACTATCATCTACCGAACATCTAGACCGGAGCTGGATCAAACCCTCCCAACACCGTCGATGAGCAGCGTTTCCTGAAAACTCCACCTTCTGGTAGCACCTTGTTTTTTAAGGAGAGGATTCAACCACTTTTTTTAACGTTTTTGTTAATCACGTCGGGTGTGTCGGGTGTCTCTTGATACTGATGTCAGTCTATGCACTATTCCCCAACATGTGGACTCGACACATGTTGGTTTATGTATGTTGCCTACGTTTCAAGCTGATTTTATAAAGACAAGGAGCGGTGTGCTCTGCTCGTAGTCTCTTAGTAGACTGAAGGTAAAACTACGACGTACTGCCTTTCCTGGTTTGCCAAATGTATTTTTTATATAACAACGGACTATTTAAAGAAGAGTGACATGTTTTTGGTAGTGAGTTTATGTCTCATGTAAGTTAGAATGTAGGACACAAGCTTTGACTCACGAGCATTTCTGAAACTATTTATTGACGTCAGGAGTGAATATTCCTTTAACCCACATTTTCTAGCATAACGCAGTAACAATACACATATTGTACTTATCGTCTCTGGAACTTTGGTGCTAAGAATGTTCACAGCCATCTGTCTGTCCTCAGATATTGTACAAATGCCAAAACAATCTAAAGAAAAAATGATTTCAAGGACTCAGAGTCCTTTGCATTTAAACAAGTTGTTTTTTCTCTTTGTACCCACATATGAAGTTACCTTTAATATCTTGAGAATATAATAAACTACAATATAGTTAAATCTATGGAGAAAAAGTGGTGTCAACTATATAAAGTGCTTTAATTTTCCTCTTTGCTGGTCTGTTTCTTCATCAAAGCTTGATTATCTCAAGCAGAAAGGTGACACGACTCCACACGACTTAATGATTAATGAAATAAACACATTCTGAACAAAATAAGCTCATCAGCCTCTGGGTCCTTTGAAAATAAAATAAAAAGGGCGTCCATACTTTTACGACTATGACTAACAGGGAGTTGTTTCTCAATCAGTCAAGGTCAAGTGATACGTCCAGACGTGGGAGTGCCGTCTTCAGTCTGTCGACTGTCGTCTGTCTGTCTTGGATCCCCGGAAGATCACTGAGAAACAGATACTCCAGATTCCTGTGTGGAATTAAAAGCATTAATTAATATTTATAAACTAAATCAACAAAATAAAAATAATAATTTCTACTTAAACATCATTGATGTTTACATTTTAACCTCTTTTTTTTATTGATAAAGACTCACTTGAGCTGGTGCAGGGCGATGAGGCCCTTGTCGGTCACATTTCCACACGACACCACCTCCATCGTGTTCATACTCTCCTGCAGATTCTCTAAGGAGCTCAGCCTCTCCAGACAGGTGTCCTCGATGTAGCTACACTTGTTGAACTTGATTTCCTCCAAATGTTTCAAACCATCTAGAAAACAAAACACAACATCAGTACTATCTTTACTGTTTACATTAACATAAGTAGAGAATAGACTTCACTTAAATAAATGTGCGTGGATTTTGGCACCAAAGTGTGTGAAGTCAGCGACGGTGTAAAACACCCCGGTCTCTTGCGTCACTTTTGGGTAATCAGTCTGGTAGAGACGCACTTTCACAAGCGCTTTCCCTTTCTTGTTAACAAAGAGGGGAATCACTTTCAGGTCAGCAGTCGAGGTCAAGCTCATGTTCACATAGTTAATGCAAAATTTACTCTTTCTGAGCCGAGCTTTTAATCTTTGATTTGAGCAGGCTCTTTAGTCTGGTAATCCAACATTGAAGGGCCTGGAAACTTGATACTGTTTTGGTTCTGACT
This sequence comes from Anoplopoma fimbria, assembly GCF_027596085.1. NCBI lineage: Eukaryota > Metazoa > Chordata > Actinopteri > Perciformes > Anoplopomatidae > Anoplopoma > Anoplopoma fimbria. The sequence continues at coordinate 5,996,862 of NC_072463.1, read as the reverse complement.
GAAATATTTACACAAAGAATCGAAAGCTGGCCTCAAATGTTTGGTCAGATTGTTGCGTTTCCTTATTCTTTGATCAAATAGTTCTAGATGCAAATAACTATTTTGCCGAATTTTAAGGCTCTGTTATTGTACAGCTGCTTGTATTTAGATATGGAGAAATTTGTTAAATGAAAAATGGATTTTATGGATAAATATTCTTATACTATATCTTAAAATAAGGTATCAGAAAACCCACTATGTCAAATCAAAACCTAGGTAAAGCCACTGTAAGGCACTAGTATTAAAAAAATGGCAAATTATTCTCCATCTTAAACCATAAAAATGAATGACTGAATTTTTTTAAAGCATAAATGCTAACGTTAGCATGTTAGACTGAGATGCTAAAGGGAAACAAGTTACTGCAAACTACCTGCATGCTAGATGTTGGTATGTTAACTTGCTAACAATAGCATGCTAATTCACTAAATATTACATGCCACCAGTCAGTCTCCTCAAATCTCTTATGTATTTGTCAAACAACAGGCTTTTCAATAGTTATTATTCTAAGGTTAGCTGTAAAATGTTGTAGTTTTTTTAATAGTAGCATGTTAAGATGCTGATTAGGCTAAATGCACAGACAAGCCTGGCTAAGTATCTGACGAAGGAAGTGGACCTGAGGTTAACAAAATAAACTCAAACTGCTTAAAGTTGATCTAAATCTGACAATGTAACTTTAAGCTGAGTCTGAAAATCTGAAATTTCAGAAAAGTTTTCTCTTAATGTTTCCATTCATTTTGTTTTCTGGTTTTAGTCGTGTTAAATCTATGACCAAATGGACTGAAATGGAAATGAGAGCGGGACGATTCACAAGGACAGGAAGATAATATTCTCGACACTGAAACACTGACCCAGGTGGTCAAACCCTCTGTACATGATGCAGGACTCAGTGGCGTCAATCGCCTGGATCTTGTATCGGCCCAGAGGCCCAGTTGGCAGTCCGTTGTAGTCGTGCTGCCAGCGATCGAAACCCTGAAACCTCACTTTGGCACCACATCTCAGCAGCCACTCTGCTGCGGCTCGGTCCGGACCAACAGCTTTGATCCTTTCGTAGTCCACCCTGAGTGAAGATCAACACTGACACTCAAGGTACGAAACAAGTTCATGATATGCAAAGTGATGGGTCACAACAAGAGAGGACAAGAGGGCTGCACTGTTAAAACCTGAGAAAACCAACCACTATTTGTTTATTTATCCAGTAAAATACCATACTGGCTGGTTGTAACTTTAAAAATGTGAAGCTTTGCTTGTGTGTTCCTACATTTTATAGACTATGGGGTTAATAAATAAAATAAAAAATGGCGTTATAGAAATAATTTCTAGTGTCAACCCTGCATTTTTTTATATCTTAGGTCACAAAAACTTGAAATTCTCTGACAATAATACATTCAGCACCACAGAGCTGGAGAAGATGTCAATATTGTGAATTGAAATTGTGTTTATAATAATCTGGTAATATAACTTGAATGTTTTCTGGTTCTAAAGGCATCAAACAGTGGTATGGTTGTACATTTGTTTCTGAGTCAAATAATTAGTGTATTGTCTACTGTATGTTTGGCTATCACACCCATATTAGTAATGGTTATTTAGCTAAAATAAATGCCTGTAAAGCATCTATCAATATTGACATAATCTTATAGTCAAAATTAAATATTGTTTTATCATTACTGACAAAACAAATACAACGTTTTATGATACAAATAGTCTGCACAACATATTAGAAACACTATTCAATATAACGCAGTTAACAGCCTCCACATGATCACACAGTTAAATCAACACATTTTTTAAACAGTCTCAACAAAAACTGAACATTGCAAACTTCATGAAGCCAGGATTTGTTGCAGGACTGTTGTATTAGACTGTATTAGTCAGCTATGTGTACCTACTGTACTGGTAACTGAGTGTAAAGAGTATAAACATACAAACATACTTACAACATACAGTACCAGTCAACAGTCTAAAGTTTGGACACACCTTCTCATTCAACTACTGTGAAGAATCTAAAATATAAAACATATTCTGGTTTGTTGAGTATTTGTTTGTTTACCACATAATTCCATATGTGTTCCTTCATAGTTTGGATGTCTTCAATATTAATCTACAATGTAGAAAAAAAAAAAAATACTTAAATAAAAATATCATTGAATGAGAAGGTGTGTCCAAACTTTTGACTGGTACTGTATGTCAAATAAAAAGGTGACCAGGTTTACATATATGTTTATGTGTTGGGTGCTTTGTCATTATATATATATATATATATATATATATATATAATATATATATATATATATATATATAACATTAATGTTATTAACATGTCTGTCCATGCATTGCTGTGCAGACATTAACTAGCACACATAGCTCCATCATTAACCATGCATACTGTTGTCTCACTTGTTGAACACTGCATTGAGCCAGCCCCAGAAGTGTCTGCGGCTCCACTCCCTCTGACCCACAGCAGACTGCACTGCTCTGGATAGAAGCTTCATATCTATAAAAAAAAACCACATAAAATATAAAAGATACATCATACTACTATTATATTTACTAGTAAACTATTGTTTGAGTCAGTTAAACAAACGAGTTAAAACTGTGACGCAGCACAAACTGATAAAACATCCTCACCTGCCCTCCAAACGAGCAGCACTGTTTACGTTTGAGACGCGTCCATCGCTGTGACCTTTGACCCGGTGACGTAAAGAAAAACGTGCCCTCTCATTGGCTGGAGCGGAGCGTAACAAATGAGGGGGGCGTGGCCACGTCAGGAGCAGCAGAGTGTGAGGTTTGTCGACACAGCAGGGAGGAGGAAACACCAGATACAACTCGAGGAAGTCTTTCTGACATTTATAAGAATGAAGAGGCGGATGTGAGGTGTTTTTAAACGCGGTGACAATGATCCGGACTCTCAGCCGGGCGAGCTTTAAGGCTGTGAGGGCAGCGCAGCCGGTAAAGGACATTACAAGCAGTCGGCTGCACAGGTGAGACTCACATTACAGAGAAACAGAAAGCAACCTAACGCTCACTCAATGTGGCTGTATTCAGACACACGAGATACATTAAACTAAATAGGCTTGCATGTTAATTGGGGGTTAATTTCACTCACTAACAGAGTTCAGAAAAGCTGCAGTCAAGCCTCTACCTGCTTGGATAATCAACATTGAGGTGATCCGAGTCATTGCCAAGGACATTCTGCACCAACAACCAGATTGCATAACGTTTCTTGTTTCTGCAGAACCTGATCCCTCCACCACATTGTTTATGCACACAAAACATGCATGTCTGCACTGTGCCTCCCTAAACACTGCTGCTCCATCCACATTTGCATGCCTTTGAACATTTTCTCAAAGCTCCTGCAGTCTGACTTTAAACTTCAGAAGTCCTGCTGTCAGTCACTAGTTTGCTGTGAAAGTTTCCTCTTGAAAGACATTCCTGAAAGCATGTGTTTCCTATTAGACTCTTTATCAACAGAGTACTCCCCCCCCATCTTATGTAACAGTTAACTGTGAATCCCAGATGTTTCATAACAATTGGGTGACTCCTCCTCTGGGTTAAGAGTCCAGCAAAATATCAGAACCCAGTTTAATCACAGAGTAGTTAACAAAAAACTTGTAAACACAGATAAGACGCTTCCAAATATTTTTTTCTTCACTTTGATTTATTGTTTCCTCCCCTTAAAACACTTTGCCAGGCTCCAGATGTTGCCTTCTCCCAGTGCGGCCATTAACAATTGAACATTGTGTTCTTCCAACCCTTTTGCAACATGTCCTTGTGTGAAACATTGTGGTGAATTGAGGAGAGAAGTTTTTTTGCACTCTGAGCTCACCCACGAGACAGTAGTTTGTGGTTTTTAGATTTGTGAAAAGATTAACTTGATGTGACAAAGGTGGATTTATTCTCTTTGTAGATCCAAATAGTCTGTTAACTGCAACACTTTGGTTATCAGTCTCAAAGGTCAATCAACTCCTAATACAGTCATTCAAAGTTGGACATTGAACCAATGGCCCAATTATTCTGTTCTGGTTAAAACATCTTACAGCCTGTACAGTCGGCTAACCATTTTAAATGTAAACTGTCAGTGACCTTCGCTGTCGTCTGTATTTCAGCACGTATGATGTGGCCGTGGTGGGGGGCGGCATCGTCGGCCTGGCAACCGTCAGAGAGCTTCTTCTGCGACACCCGTCCCTCAGCTTCATCCTGCTGGAGAAAGAAAAAGAGCTCGGTGGGTGGAGTCTTGAAAGATGTCGTTGTAGGAAGGAAGACTTCAATGTGTTTAGAAATGGAAAAATGATGATTTAACCCAGTTACACAGTGAGGTCAGTGAGTATTTGGAAAGTGGCTCTGAGCTCCGGCACTTTTGATCTGAAACTGAACAACGACAGTGAGGGTAAATAGTCAAGGAGCTTTAATTACAGATAAGGAATTGTAACCCTGGCATTGTGCTGCACTGGTCGCACCATTAAACGCCCACAAACGCCCTTAAACCTAAAACCTCAGCCACGTAACCTTGTTGCAGCGCTGGAAGAAAATTACAATGCTCTTGGTTAAAGTACTACTATAAAAATGTGAGTTATAAACTGAGATCCACTATTCAACTTTTATCCAAAATAATGTTAGTTTCTCTTGGTTTTGCACCAATGAGAACCCGAAACAATGTGTCCATTCTGAATTAGAGTAGCTTTGATGAAGCGATCAGAAAAATCCCTCCTTGAATATATGGAATATTACAGCTTGATAAAACAGAGTGGAAAAGCCTGATGACATTTCTGTCTTTCTTCTTCTTCTTCTTCTTCTTCTTCTTCTTCTTCTTCTTCTTCTTCTTTTCTTCTTCCTTTATTTGTCGGTCACTTTCTCCCTCACCAGCTGTGCACCAGAGTGGGCACAACAGTGGAGTCATTCACAGCGGCATCTACTACACGCCGGGGTCGCTGAAGGCCCGCCTGTGTGTGAAAGGAGCCACTTTAGCCTACGAGTACTGCGACAAGAAAGGACTCCCTTACAAGAGATGTGGAAAGGTCTGTCTTAGCATTTTCAAACCAGATCAAATACCATCCACATAACACCACAATATACATACGTCATACAAACCCTGCAGTTTGGATCATTGTGTTTTGTCTGTCTTGGTATTGATTGGTGTGTTTCTGCAGCTTATCGTGGCTTGCGAGCAGGAGGAGATACCCAGACTCAAAGCTCTATATGAGCGCGGCATGAAGAACAACGTGCGTGACCTCAGCATTGTCGACGCCAAGGGAATCCGAGAGCGAGAGCCATTCTGCAGGGTAAGAGTCTGAGAGACGCTGTTGTTGTTCCTGTAAAACAAAAGATGGCTTATAGTCTATCTGTATGTCGTCCTTGCAGGGTATTATGGCCTTGGACTCGCCCTACACCGGCATTGTGGACTGGAGGATGGTGGCTCTCAGGTATGGGCAGGACTTTGAGGAGGCGGGCGGCACGGTGGTTACTGAATGTGAGGTTGATGACATTTCCATGGTCAAAGAGAGCCCAGCTGGGAGTACTGAAGGTAATAAACAGCTTCTGTACATCGATGTGTCAACACAGTCTCCATTAAACGACAGCTGTGGAGTTATTTAAAGTTTATCTCAATACGAATCCCTTTTTTTTTGGTTTGTTTGCAGGAATGAAATATCCAATTGTAATCAGAGACAAAAAGGTAAGACACAAACGGATAAAAGCATCACAGCGTTTTAGATTGAGTTCTATTGTTTCCATCGTTTGCATGTTTGGTTTTTTTTGCAGGGTAAAGAGGTTCGGTGCCGTTACGTCCTGACCTGCGGAGGCCTGTACTCGGACCGCCTGTCACAGATATCTGGATGCAGTCCGGAGCCTCGGATCGTCCCCTTCAGAGGAGATTATCTGGTGTTAAAGCCGGAGAAACACTATCTGGTCAGGGGGAATATCTATCCTGTAAGTCTGCTCTGCTGAATAACCTCATGTGCAACTCTCTAAGTTATGTAATCCTCATTAATCATGTGATCTGCAGATGTGTATCATCACATTCCAGTGCTGTGTAAAAGCTCTACTCCCTCACAGATGTGCTATGTGCCTTTTAAATTGTAGCGGCACCAAGTGGCCGAAAGAAAATATTATTTGAGTTGTTACTCTTCAAAAGTTTGAAGGAATTCACAACCGAGGAGTCCAGCTTTCTCTGGAAATGGCATCCATTCTCTGCCAGTTGTAACAAGTTTTGAATTCCCATTTATGTGTGTTAAAGATTCGTAAAGTCATCCCAAACCTGTCTGCTGAAAAAAAAATGAAACCATGTCTTTAACATTTTCTGTACCACTGAATCATTTAGGCTAAAGAACTTCACAAATCCAGACCTCAGACCTCGCAGCAGGCTTCACCTACAGAGATTTATAAAACATTAGATTATACCGCTCTTATAGGAGTAGAGTTAGTCAAAAAAACCAACAACATTCAAACTTTTACTTTAAAATCATAGTCAGAAGCAGGTAGAGGCAACTAAGAACTAAAGTTGCTTACATGACGTTGAGTGTTGACATGTATCCATGGTTAATTTAACAGACAGATTCATTGATGCAACTGAGCAATCAGATGGCACATCTGGTGTTTACTATTTGTTAGTTTATTATCACCTCGATCTGCTCCTGATGAGGGTTTAAATGTAGAATAAATAGACCTTTTTTGGGAGTCAGTGGATCTCCCGCTACATCTACGACAGATAATGCATGCATGCTTCATTGTTGCTACTTCATTTTGTTTCTGTAAACTATATACCTTTAGGTCCCTGACCCTCGTTTCCCGTTCCTTGGAGTTCACTTCACCCCGAGGATGGATGGAAGTGTTTGGCTCGGCCCCAACGCAGTCCTCGCCTTCAAGAGGGAAGGTTACAAAGTGTACGACTTCAACCTTCGAGACTTTGCAGACGCTCTCTCATTCAGGTACCGCAGAGAATTTTTTATCTGATCTTATTTCGGTCTTTGTGTAGTGTACTGGAATTTAGTGTTTAATCTTAATCTTTGTCTTTTTTTTATTCTGCAGGGGCCTTCAGAGGCTGATAATGAAGAACATACCGTACGGGATGGGAGAAATGTATAGAGGGGTTTTCATTGGTGCACAGGTTAAAATCCTGCAGAAGTACATCCCTGAACTCTCAAGGAGCGACGTGCTCAGGTAGAGCAAGAATGCAAAACCTATAATAATGCATGAACACTAAACTATACGTATCAGGTGTTTGTTACTATGTGCACATGAGTTAAATGGTTCTGTGATGGTTAACCAGCACAAGAAAGAGGATGAATGATGTGATTTAAATATATTTTTCTGTAACCCTGGTTGTTTCCTCTTCAGGGGTCCTGCAGGAGTTCGAGCTCAGGCTCTCGACCGAGACGGAAACCTCGTTGACGACTTTGTGTTTGACGGCGGCGTCGGGGACATGGGCAGTCGGGTGCTCCATGTGCGTAACGCTCCCTCGCCGGCGGCCACCTCCTCCCTCGCCATCGCTGAAATGGTTGCAGACGAGGTGGAGAGTCGCTTCGCGCTGTAGAGTGATCGCAGAAGGAAAAATGAGAAACCCCAAATATTCCAGCTTGAAGGAAGTGGCAAAGTCAAGCTGTCACTACCTCAGCATCGATGTCGTCATGGAGACATTTTATATCAAGTCAAGCCTTAAATTAGGGGGAGAAAGAAACATAACTTTAACTTGATCATATTTTTAAGACAGTTTTTACTTCGGTACTGTTTTAAGATGAATCTTGAATCTTTTTTTTTTTTTTTTTCTGCACTACAATACTGTAAACATAAGTGCATCTTGAGCTACTTTTAAAGAAGATGTTATGAAAAAATATTATCAGTTTGAACATAATGTTTTGAATGTGAACATAAACTTTTTTAGAGATTGACCATTTTAAATGAGAGATTTTAAGTATACCTCAAGTTTGGAATTTTTACCTTTACTTTTGGAAGCCATAGGTCTTTTTTTCTGTGTTTTAACTGTCATTTGAATATTGTGAAGCCTGCTGGTTTCAATCCAAATGCTTTTTTTTTACCATTTTTGGATAAATAAATCCCCCATAAATGTATTTGACACCAAAAAGGATTGCTTTTTTTTTTTAAAAATTGGATATTTTAATGTTAACAAATTGATAATTGTTGATCGTTTTGTGCCAACAATCATTCTTATTAAGGTTGGTGTCAGGTTTTTTTTTTTTTAAATTGTTGAATAGCGCATAGTTTATGAAGACATGGGTTGTTTTTTGGACCTAAACATTTTAACATTAAAAACAGTTTGAATTCAAATCAACCGCAAATATTTTAGTCCTGTGTCACATTTACATTGAGGTGAACTGGAAACACTCAGATGTTTGATAAGTTGTTTTTGTGGGTACTGATTTCATATCATTCTGCTTTTATTTACACCTTCAGGGGCTTCACATGTTGCTTAAATGTGTCCAGATAATAAGCCTATAATATTGCATGCCATTTATTGACAAATAAATGTTAAAATATTTCTTTTTTTTACCATGAATACATATTTTTGAATAGCAAATGAGCTAATATTTCTTCTTTGTACCATTTGACTTTTAAATATTGCCAAAGATGGGATTGTTGGAACAGATTCTCCTTATGCCATTGGAGAAGGTGAAATATTGAATTGAAAACTGTATTGAGTTTTCTGTGGTCCCCTATACTACATTTTTTTTGGTACTGTTTGATTAAACAGTTGTTTGCAGAAGTTCCATTATTTCCTTAATGAAGCACTTATTCAGTTTGTCCACAAGGAGGCAGAATCACAGCAACTAAAATACTGTATAAGCCACAATGTACACTCAAAACATGTCTTAATAAATGGTATTGCTAAAGCTGGTTATTTTTACAATTTATACCTGAAATGATTGTGATATTATGGAAATAAAGGATATTTTTGCATCTACTTGTTTCATAAAATTATTTCTTTAGTAAACTGTTACACCATTGAAGTCGTCCCGGTTGATTAAATGATCCATCTGTATTTCTTTACATTTTTTTTTATGCCACCACATTTCAAGTAAAAACATTTTTTCTGCACTACAATACTGTAAAACATAAGTGCATCTTGAGCTACTTTTAAAGAAAATATTATAAAAAAATATTAATTTGAATATTGTGAAGCCTGCTGGTTTCAGTCCAAATACTTTTTAACCATTTTTGGGGAAATAAATCAGTAAGTCAAGCTGGTTTATTTTTGGTGTGGTATTATGGAAATAAAGGATATTTTTGCATCTACTTGTTTCATAAAATTATTAGTATTTTTTTAGTAAACTATTCCACCAGCCAAGTCATCCTGGTTGATTAAACGATCCATCTGTATTTTAAAAAAAAATTATGCCATCACATTTCTTTTCAACATTTTTTTCTGCACTACAATACTGTAAAACATAAGTGCATCTTGAGCTACTTTTAAAGAATATTAATTTTCTTTAAATTTAAATATTAATTTGAATATTGTGAAGCCTGCTGGTTTCAGTCCAAATACTTTTTAACCATTTTTTTTATGGGGGATTAGCAGTATTGCTAAAGCTGGTTTATTTTTGGTGTGGTATTATGGAAATAAAGGATATTTTTGCATCTACTTGTTTCATAAAATTAGTAGTATTTTTTTAGTAAACTATTCCACCAGCCAAGTTGTCCCGATTGATTAAATGATCCATCTGTATTTCTTTACATTTTTTTTTATGCCACCACATTTCAAGTAAAAACTGTTTTTCTGCACTACAATACTGTAAAACATAAGTGCATCTTGAGCTACTTTTAAATGAAAATTCTTTACATTATAATTTTATGAAACAAGTAGATGCAAAAATATCCTTTATTTCCATAATATCACATTCATTTCAGGTATAAATTGTAAAAATAACCAGCTTTAGCAATACTGATTTATTTCCCCAAAAATATTTTTTTATAATATTTTCTTTAAAAGTAGCTCAAGATGCACTTATGTTTTACAGTATTGTAGTGCAGAAAAACTGTTTTTACTTGAAATGTGGTGGCATAAAAAAAAGAAAAAAATACAGATGGGTCTTTTAATCAACCAGGACGACTTGGCTGGTGGAATAGTTTACTAAAGAAATACTAATAATTTTATGAAACAAGTAGATGCAAAAATATCCTTGGTTAAAAAGTATTTGGACTGAAACCAGCAGGCTTCACAATATTCAAATTAATATTTAAATTGAAAGAAAATGAATATTCTTTGAAAGTAGCTCAAGATGCACTTAAAAAATGTTTTTACTTGAAATGTGATGGCATCATTTTTTTTTTTTAAATACAGATGGATCATTTAATCAACCAGGACGACTTGGCTGGTGGAATAGTTTACTAAAAAAATACTAATAATTTTATGAAACAAGTAGATGCAAAAATATCCTTGGTTAAAAAGTATCTGGACTGAAACCAGCAGGCTTCACAATATTCAAATGAATATTTTTTATAACATTTTCTTTAAAAGTAGCTCAAGATGCACTTATGTTTTACAGTATTGTAGTGCAGAAAAAATGTTTCTACTTTTTTTTAAATACAGATGGGTCTTTTAATCAACCAGGACGACTTGGCTGGTGGAATAGTTTACTAAAAAAATACTAATAATTTTATGAAACAAGTAGATGCAAAAATATCCTTTATTTCCATAATATCACAATCATTTCAGGTATACATTTTAAAATAACCAGCTTTAGCAATACTGATTTGTTTCTCCAAAAATGGTTTAAAAGTATTTGGACTGAAACCAGTATGATTATTTCCATAATATCACATTCATTTCAGGTATAAATTGTAAAAATAATATAAAGAAAAAAATACAGATGGGTCTTTTAATCAACCAGGACGACTTGGCTGGTGGAATAGTTTACTAAAGAAATACTAATAATTTTATGAAACAAGTAGATAAGTAGCAAAGATATCCTTGGTTAAAAAGTATTTGGACTGAAACCAGCAGGCTTCACAATACTCAAATTAATATTTTTTTATAATATTTTCTTTAAAAGTAGCTCAAGATGCACTTATGTTTTACAGTATTGTAGTGCAGATAGTTTACTAAAAAAATACTAATAATTTTATGAAACAAGTAGATGCAAAAATATCCTTGGTTAAAAAGTATTTGGACTGAAACCAGCAGGCTTCACAATATTCAAATTAATATTTAAATTTAAAGAAAATTAATATTCTTTAAAAGTAGCTCAAGATGCACTTAAAAAATGTTTTTACTTGAAATGTGATGGCATCATTTTTTTTTTTTAAATACAGATGGATCATTTAATCAACCAGGACGACTTGGCTGGTGGAATAGTTTACTAAAAAAATACTAATCATTTTATGAAACAAGTAGATAAGTAGCAAAATTATCCTTGGTTAAAAAGTATTTGGACTGAAACCAGCAGGCTTCACAATATTCAAATGAATATTTTTTATAACATTTTCTTTAAAAGTAGCTCAAGATGCACTTATGTTTTACAGTATTGTAGTGCAGAAAAACTGTTTTTACTTGAAATGTGATGGCATAAAAAAAAATGTAAAGAAATATAGATGGATCATTTAATCAACCAGGACGACTTGGCTGGTGGAATAGTTTACTAAAAAAATTCTAAAAATACTAATTTTATGAAACAAGTAGATGCAAAAATATCCTTTATTTCCATAATATCACATTAATTTCAGGTATAAATTGTAAAAATAATATAAAGAAAAAAATACAGATGGGTCTTTTAATCAACCAGGACGACTTATGGTGGAATAGTTTACTAAAAAATACTAATTTTATGAAACAAGTAGATGTCTTTTAATCAACCAGGACGACTTGGCTGGTGGAATAGTTTACTAAAAAAATACTAATCATTTTATGAAACAAGTAGATAAGTAGCAAAATTATCCTTGGTTAAAAAGTATTTGGACTGAAACCAGCAGGCTTCACAATATTCAAATTAATATTTTTTATAACATTTTTCTTTAAAAGTAGCTGAAGATGCACTTATGTTTTACAGTATTGTAGTGCAGAAAAACTGTTTATACTTGAAATGTGGTGGCATAAAACAAAAACAAAAAAATACAGATGGGTCTTTTAATCAACCAGGATGACTTGGCTGGTGGAATAGTTTACTAAAAAAATACTAATAATTTTATGAAACAAGTAGATGCAAAAATATCCTTTATTTCCATAATATCACATTAATTTCAGGTATAAATTGTAAAAATAATATAAAGAAAAAAATACAGATGGGTCTTTTAATCAACCAGGACGACTTGGCTGGTGGAATAGTTTACTAAAAAATACTAATAATTTTATGAAACAAGTAGATGCAAAAAAAAAAAAGTATGTGGACTGAAACCAGCAGGCTTCACAATACTCAAATGAATATTTTTTAAACAATTTCTTTAAAAGTAGCTCAAGATGCACTTATGTTTTACAGTATTGTAGTGCAGAAAAAAACTGTTTTTACTTGCAGGCTTCACAATACTCAGTATTAAAACACTATTAATATTCAGTCCAACACAAGACTCTCATAATGTAACAACACAGAAGTCCAGCCTTGTTTTTTTTCCTGTCCAATAAAATGTGAAATTACGCAGCGTGCGCGCGTGACAGCGGGCGGGCGCGCGGCTCAGAGAGCAGACAGGCGGCGGAGTTGTGGTAGAAACATCTCCGACTCCAACCAACAAGAAAGAGAAAAAAAAAAAAAAAAAAAAAAAAAAAAAAACACCACCTCGACTGCTCTCCGGCTGCGCTGCTCCGCAGAAACATGCCCCGGACTCATCGCTGTTTTTGGGCGGATTTACGTTTGGATTCAGGGTCCGATCCCTCCGGACCAAGATGAAGTGAACCGCGCGGGAGAAAGTGTTCCGTGTTTTGGAGCCGAACGGGCCGTGTGGACGGCGTAGAACTCCGGGCGCATCAAGGCCAGCGGCAGCCTGTAGCACTGGTTAGCTCCGCGGCTAACGCTAGCCTGCTAACGCTAGCCTGCTAACGCTAGCCTGCTAACGTCACAGGTGTTTTAAGCAGCAAGATAAAAACCAAACATGTGTAGCTGTAGTTAGCTGGCGACAAGCCGAGCGCACACATTGTGAGTTAATACAGAACTAAATGTGTGTGTAAAATAACGTTTAAGCAAATGCAAAGAGGCAAGTATGACGCTTAGCAACATTGTTGTTAGCCGTTAGCTCCTCAGCTAGCCGCGGCGCCGTGTTTACAGCAGCGGCGGGCTAACGTCGCTAGCATCCGAGCTAACGAGTGAACTTCACAGCTACATGTGCTTCTGTTACAGCTGCTTTTTCCCTCCGTTGGACTGAACTCCACTGCGGGCTTGCAGTGTTATTTAGTGACACTCTTCGTATTTTGCAAGCGAGGCAGTTTGACTTTTTTTTTTGTTGTTTTGTTGTTGTGGTTCCTCCTCCTCCTCCTCCTCCTCCTCCGCCGTGCCTGCCCTGGACTGACCCACCCTCAAGGACTCTCTACCCGGGGCCGATGCTGACAGTTCAGCCCGGATCACGGCAACGCCAGGAGCCGCTACAGCGATGCAGCCCCAGCAGATATACGACTTTTCAAGTGACGAGAACAGCCACAAATGGAGAGGCCTCTTCGTGCAAGCTCTGCGGAAGGTAAGGACATGATTACTGCACTCACTGGTCCTCACAAAGTAGACCCCAATACATGCACTGGTGATGTCACTGTGCTGGTTTCCTTAAGAACCTAAACTTTTCTCACAAGTTGCCAACTTGGTCTTAAGAAATCCACAGCCCCCCCCAAAAAAAAGTATGCATTTTCATATTATTAACATTGTGATGTGCAATTTAACTCTTCAAGAAGTACCACCCTGAGCCTTCCTCTTAGCACTTATTGTATTCCTATTAGTTTGTTGCACTTATTGTATTCCTATTAGTTTGTTGCACTTATTATATTTGTATTAGTTTGTTGCACTTATTGTATTCGTATTAGTTTGTTGCACTTATTGTATTCATATTAGTTTGTTGCACTTATTGTATTCAGGTTAGTTTGTTGCACTTGTGTATTCGTATTAGTTTATTGCACTTATTGTATTTGTATTAGTTTGTTGCACTTATTGTATTCATATTAGTTTGTTGCACTTATTATATTTGTATTAGTTTGTTGCACTTATTGTATTCATATTAGTTTGTTGCACTTACTTATTGTATTTGTATTAGTTTGTTGCACTTATTGTATTCATATTAGTTTGTTGCACTTATTGTATTCGTATAAGTTTGTTGCACTTATTGTATTCATATTAGTTTGTTGCACTTATTGTATTCAGGTTAGTTTGTTGCACTTATTGTATTTGTATTAGTTAGTTGTTGCACTTATTGTATTCATATTAGTTTGTTGCACTTATTATATTTGTATTAGTTTGTTGCACTTATTGTATTCATATTAGTTTGTTGCACTTATTGTATTCATATTAGTTTGTTGCATTAGTTTGTTGCACTTATTGTATTTGTTGCATTATTGTATTCATATTAGTTTGTTGCACTTATTGTATTCATATTAGTTTGTTGCACTTATTGTTTTAGTTGCACTTGTGTATTCAGATTAGTTTGTTGCACTTATTGTATTCGTATTAGTTTGTTTCTGTACTTTTGCTCTGGTTTATGCTCTTAGATGCTTGTTTAAGAAAGGAGATGCACTTATGACTTCTGGTGACTAGTAGTTCTCTAGAATACCTATGTTGAAAACACTTGTTCTAAGTCGCTTTGGATAAAAGCGTCTGCTAAATGACTGTAATGTAATGTAACCTAATAGTTATGTAATGTCCCTGTTTAAAGGAAAGTATTTCATGTTTGTAGATCTCACAACATCACAGCAGTCATTTTTCAATGTGGCAAACTGCTTTCCTCATCTTCTGTGGCTGTTGACATGTCCTACAGTATGTTCATATAACAATTCTCTCATCCAAGTTCCCCATATTGACAATGTTTTTGAAGAAGTTGTTCAATTTTGACCCGTTCCTACAGCGTCTTGATCTGTTTATAGTGTCCCATAGTGTTGAGGGTAAATAGTCTTCGCTCATAACTTGCAGGATGCTGGTGTTACCTCTTAAGTTAAACACGACTGAATCCGCCCTCAAACTGCTGCCTTGTTACTGGAAGTCTGTCTCAGTTGCTTCCAACCTCTTTTTATTTGTTCCTCATTTGGTCTAACAGCAAAGATGTCTCATCCTCGCAGAGCAGAGACATCAAGCTGATTTGGTTTTTTTTAATGCTGCTTGCATTTCAAGTTGCCCTCCTTTTTTTCCCAAGAAATGTGACTTAATTCTCATAAACCTAATTGAAACTTTCAGCACAGGAAACATTTTAATTTTAATGTCCTTGGTCAGCAGGATCAACGCGTATCAGTTCCTTTTTGACTGTCCCTCTCTTTCTCTTTTTCTTGCATCATCTTGGCTTCTCCCTGTCATGACCAGGTTTATTTTCTGTGTGTTTTCTGACCCCCTCGACTCCCAAAGCCTGTTTTCTGCAAACTCATGAAAGTCTGATACTCCGTGCAAACTGAAAACACAAAGTTATCATAGCCTTTATTGTTTCAATCTAAAGTTTTTTGTGCTTATTGTTCTATATGTTACATGCAGAGCCACACAGTTTAGATACTGGAAAACGCACAAAGCCTTGCATATTGCTTTCGCTTTGATATAGGCCTGTTGTGGAAACCCACAAGGTCCTGTCAAGGTCCCTTCATATGTTTACGTTTCCTGAGGTGTTCCGCGCTCAGAAGAGTCACTATGTGGTTAAAAGAGGGACATAGACTGTTGCGGTAATGCTGTGTTCTTTTGCTAAGTTTCCATACCTGTGCTGTGCTTTGAGCAACTAATACAAGCTCATAATGCAATGGCTCACTATGATCGCACAGTAAAAAGAGCTGCTTGGAGACCTGAAGGAGGTTCAAGTTCACCTAAACGGCAGCAAGAACTTAAGACCTGCGCCTCGTAATCCAACCAGTTACTGTTCATGTTATATCGTTTATGATGCATCACCTCATGCGTACAACTAATCCTCTGACAAAAAATGAAACACTAGAAAATGCACATTTGTCACTGTAGATCAATATTCTTAACAAGGTTTTACCAGTGAGTAGTTGACCTTAAGGCGACATGTGGATGTCTTTGATAATACAGTACTATTGTAGGAACTTCTCAGCCTGTTTGGACAAATTTGGAAAGACGTTCGTGTAATGTATTGCAATATTTGAGTTCCTGAAATAGATAAAGAAAGACCGCAAACAAGTTCATTTTCAAAGCATGAAAGATGCATGTCTGTCCTCCAAAATAGACGTCTCAGTGTCACTAACTTCTCGTGCTGTGCTTTGCTGAAGTCGTTGAACTACCCTCTTACTTTTGACTTTTGCTCTGAGATCAGTTATGGAGACACGCAATCTGCTCCTCCTTCCTCTTTGTAGTTAATTATGACATAGACTTTTAATACTTTAATTTTAGAAACACAACGTGTCTATAGAAACCTGTCATGGCTTTAACCATGTAGCAACAGCGTGTTTATAAATAACACAACCTTTTCTTTTTTTCTGTCACTTATCCATAGCACACTAGAGATGGTGTGATGATCAGGTGAAACTGAGCGAGCAGGTGGTGGGTCGTGGTGCCGCGGTATCATTGTCTCAACTTGTTACACAACTGCCGGAGGGAAAGCTTGTCAGAGGTTGACGCAAGAGAAGTTTGTTATGGTTTTGACGGACTGTGACTCGCCGTTTTACACAGCTGTCCGATGGGGGGGGTGGTTCGTTGTCAGAAGGAGCCATGGATGACTTCATCACTGAGAATGATCTGGATTATTGTTTAGAGGAAAGATTAAAGAAAACCTGTTGATAGGTAGACTCCTCAGAGCCGGAGTAGGGAAGTAAGTTTGTGATCAAAAAGGGAGGTAGTTTAAGAAGTGTCCCCTTCAGCTGATGGTGGGGTCACTTGAAGAATCGCCTCATGTATGAGACAGACTTATCCATCTACAGTCTATATTTAATAGATTGCTGTGAAATCAGACCGATAATTGTAGGAATGAAACAATTACTCCATTGACAGAAAATTAATCGCCAACTATTTTGATGCTCACTTAGTCTCTTGTCTAGTTTAACAAGCAGAAATGTGAAATTTGAAGATTTGCTGCCCTAAAATTAAATCATAAGTGGGATATTTTTTGGATTTAGGATTGTAGGACAGTGACGGCAATAAATGCAATTTGAGGAAAATCCCCTTTGCCTTTTGGAAGTTAAAGTCTTAATGATTCATTGATAATGAAAGCAGGCATTAGTTACAGGCATGGATGATAGTACTTATGAAGCAGTGTGATTTCTTTACTTTTAAGAAAAGTAAGCTTAACTGCATATCTTGAATAATGAACAGCCTATTAAAGGTGTGAACATAAGAAAAGAGTATAACGGACATTCATATTCAAATCAACGTAGCAGAATGGTCACAGTGGCAGTGTCTACCGTTGACATCTCGACTTTTGTAGCGGGTTAACCCTTTGGAAACCGACATGCGGCTAGTCGTGTTATCGCGTGTGTGTGCGTGTGTGGTCCCTTTAACTAGTAGGTAAGAAAGAAAGTCTGACTTGGCTTTAGTAGACGTTGATTCAGCTCTGTGATGACCTCTGCACACTTTACGACCAGACTGACGTGGTTTGTGTTCATAACATCTAACAACAATTGCCATCTTCTTTTGTATTAGTCAAACATCCTATTTCATCTTTTATGGGTGTGAAGCACCCGAGACTTGAACTTGTTGTGGGCTAATACATTGACCGTTAACCGCAACATCCCAGTTTGGCTGTGGACCTTTCTCTATCTTGTTTCCTGTCATCTCTCCGGTATTGTTGCCTAAAGAAGATACTGAAAAAATAAGTTTGCATGACCACATGGAGCTGGATATTAACATGACATTTCACCATGGTGGAGTTCAGCGTTTGTCTCTGGGTGTCCCTGCTATTCCTGATCACTGCGGCTCGTGCACCGATGATATGCACGAACGGCGTTTAGCCTCCGACATGCCGGTGTTGATAATAACCGTGCGTTCCGCGGGTCGGCTCTTTCACTGGCATCGAGAGAAAGGCCAGAGCTCTGCTGGCTACAGTTTCATTCCATTGCCATGTTGAGTTAGCGCAGCGCGATGCCGCTGAGTTCACGGGGCTCCACAGGCCAACAGTTAAAGCTGAGATCGGTCGGGTTACAAGCATGCTTTGTTGTTGTTGTTGTGTGTGTGTGGGTGTGGGTGTGTGTGGCCTCTTTAATCTTCTCAGCCTGAGTAGTTGCTTAAAATTCTGACAGGGTGACTTCACAACAGGCCAAAAGTTACAGCTGAGGTCTCTTTTTATTTTAGTCCATTTGATCTTAACTGAGCTTTCTTGCAGACTAGACAGAACTGTTGTCACTTCAAAATTAGACAGGTCGACTTATTTAAAGCCTCCGCTGCGTCGCTCTACTGTATAAAGTTCAAGCTCAAGAGTTCCCACAGATCTAGAAAATCTAGAGGTGAGAAAGTATTTATGACATTTATAAAGAGCCCGGTATCAGAAACAGGTCCTGCCATGTCACAAACATTTTGTTAGTTTATCTTTATCACCTCATATCTATCTCATCTTTTGATCTGTCGTCAGGCTGGATAAAAGAAACTTTCACTCAAAGGAGTAACTGACCTGGTGACCTGAAGCGACTCTGCTGTGAGCCACTCTGGCAGTATGTTACACTAAATTAGATTACATTCTTACTGCTGCCACTATAAAAATACCAGTATTGTCTCTGCAACTCTATTAAATTGGATCCTTGTAAGAGAAAGGATAAACTTCACGGTGGCTTGCGAGGTCTTCAAACAGAAAGTAAATACATAGGTATTCTAAATAATGTGACTTTATACATGTACCCTGCAACTACTTTTAGTTCCCTTTTTCTGCAAGAATTTTTTGAGCAGCGTTGTATTTTATAAATTATTTTATTATTTGCTATTTGTTCTTATGCAGTTATTACAAGGTTGAAAGTTAAGAGGTGACAGGAAATGAGAGGATGAAGAGATAAGCTATGATATAACGCAACAAGTTACTTAACTAGTAGGGCATGGCTATTCAAATATAAACTAAAAAATTTAAATATAATACTGGTCATTTGTCATGTATGGTGATCTGCAGGGTCAAGGGTGGAGAATAAGCAAGACCAAATACTGTCTACACAGTATATTGAATTAATGGTCAGTTTGGCAAATGACCTTCACATTTTACTGGTTTATTGGTACGTTGTGAATGTTAATTTCTGCTTTTCTGAAGACATGTTGACGTGTTTCTCTGTCTTTGCTGAATACAAGTCACATCAAAGACAATAAATATTATATAATAAAGAAATTAAAGCAGCAGGAGACCGCTGGTGCTTCACTCTTAGGACTCGATGACGTCTTTAATTAAAGTTGGAGCGACATAAACTGCAGCTCATTTGTTTTATGCAGCACGTCGTCACCTCTTTCAGATGAGCGTTGTGTGTCGATGGGACAGGAGGCTGCTTGGTAACAGGTTGCACTTCCTGTGTCTACAGAGTCGGGCTCATTCGCACACACGTTCTCCACCCTTCCTAGAATATTGAATCAAGTCTGCGAACGTCAGTTTGTCCTCGAGACGGAGGCGTTAAGACGGAGGATGGGTGGATGAAGGCAGGCGGAGGTCACTGGACCGGGGTCATGGCGAGGCCGTGTGCGTGTGTGCGTGTGCGTGTGTGTGTGTGTGTGTGTGTTATTTCCTTGTTTTGTACATTTGTGCTTTTGTTATACGTCTTGCCACAAGTGTCGGTTTTTGTGTGTCCCAAGATTACCTGTGTTTATGTCTCTTTTTGTTTGTGTGTGTGCGCCTGTTGTCTCAGAGTTGATCTCTACAGTTCCCCAGACAGTCTGGTTGTAATGGCAGATGATGTCATGGCATGAATCACAAACAGTGACACATGCTCGGGTATAATAACAAGCCCCACCCCCACCTCGCCACCACACACACACACGCGCACTAGCAAGCCACATTACCTGCAACCTGAGCCTGATGCAGCCCCTTATACACAGCCAGGAGAATAATCAATTGAATTAGAAATGTTAACCCTGTATTAACACCGTCCGGCCTCTATTATTACCTCCAACTTTTCTGTTCTTTTGCCACCGGCACACACAACAACACCTGATCCCTGTGTGTGTCTGTATGGGTGTGTGTTACAGTTGAACTGTGCAGGTTTTTTGTTTTTTTTACTACAGTGCAAGCTGAGTAAAATGGTGACCTGTCTCTCTTCCATGAACGTACGACAATGAGTAACTACATAGTTCCTGAGCTACTCTTTCTATATTTTTGTATCAGCTTCTTGCTACAGTTTCCATGACTAGCCTAATACTTTTGATGATGTTGCACTTTTGGGGTAATAAAATCTTCTTTTGAGGTAAAATGTCCACGGTTCGGAGATTTGGAGAAATGCTGCGTGTGCTTTTTCCGTTTGAACGATTAGATTTTCCCCCTTAACTTAACTTTCACTTGTGAGCTGCACAGTCTGCTCCATTGTTTTCTGTCTGATCTCATTATTTCAGCGTGTTGTGGCAGAGCATGTTACAGTGTTATGTTTAAGATACTGTGCGAATGTGGGCTACAATTTGCATGATACTATACATTTGATACACTATGTTGTCGGAAGATAGATGGTGCAGTGACATGGTTCTGTTCTTTAAGCAAAGTCCTGTGTTTTATCCTTCTGACAGTTTAGAAAGTTGTTTGATCCGTTTTGGAAAATGACATTTCACCACTTCTGCACTGTGTGTGGTCCGCTTTATGCTCTCTTGCTTCAAACACTCGTATAGGGCTGCAATTAAACCTGTAGCATCAATTAACCTGTTGGTTTTTTTCCAGTTATTCAGTTTATGGTTAAAATAAAAAAAATAAAATTCCCCAAAATATATAAATAAATGGGCTAGTGACATCTTCAAAATGCTTGTGTCTGATCATCGATCAAAAACGTAAATTTATTTAATTCACTACAATATAAAAGTGGAAGAAAAACCTCAAATTAAAGCTGCAACAATTATTTGATTATTTGCTGAGTCAAGTATTGTGATAAAGAATTAACTGTTTATTATATTTCAAGCAAAAACATTTATTATTCTCTGGTTCCAGCTTCTCCAATGGAACAAATTTCTATTATTGTAAATTTAATATCTTCTCTTGATTGGTTTTAGATCGTTAGATCTGACAAAACAAGACACTTGCTACTATTTTCTGACATTCATTTGATTAAAATTAAAACGATGAAACAATTGAACAAGAAAACATTTTTATTTTATTCATTTCTTTGACAGGGATTATTCATGACATTGTTAAAAATATAATAAAATGCAACCAATGGAACTAAATAGGATTTCTAGCTGTAGCTAATTTAAAGTCCAGGCTTTTAAGGCATAAAACACTAAATATAAAACCTTTAATACATGCACAGAGACAAACAATAAAACAAACAGACAAACAACCACTACAAATACATCTGCAGATTATTGATAATTGAAATGATCAAAGTTGCAGCCCTATATTGAATTCTAACGATTATGAAGCTATTTCTAAGCATGACTTTAACAATTAAATAATATCAAAGTTGTTATTAGTAAATCAATTAATTAGGTAATTGTTTCTGAGCTTTTGGTCCATTTTTTTTTTTAGTAAAGCCCTGTGGGTAATTTAACCAACAATGGCAGTCAGTTCATTCATGGATCAGTTTCTCCTCAGTAGGTGGTCTTCTTGCTAGAAATGGATATACTTATGTTTCTGTGAGACTCTGAGGTTAAACATCAGCCAGTTGGATTTTTTCTTTTTTCTCCTGGTAGTTTTTTTTTGTCCGTTAGTGAATCCTGGTTTTCCCTCCTCTGTCTTTGGCTCTGCTCCAGTCGGTGTGTAGTACTCGTACTGCTGCTGCCTCCTCGTACGTTTACACACATCAATACCTCTCAGTCTGCTGCTATGATCTGATCTCCCCCGGGGGCTTCGCTCTGTGTGGGTAGAGAGCAAGGCAGAAGGGGGGATGGATGGATGGTGGGGGGGAGTAAGCAAGCGATGGGACTTCCTGTACGGCAGCCTTTTCCCTTCTTAATGGAGCTGACCCATGAAACTGAACACGGCACAGGAGGATGAGCATGAAAGTTTACATATGATCGAGATACTGCTCGTTTTAACGTCTTTGTATACATGCAGTGGAAGAGTGGGAAATATTAAATATATATCCACTTATTTATTGGATTTATAGAATATCACAATTTGCCAATTGTTCAAGGAGATTTCTATAAAGTGTTTGTTTTGTCTGATAAACAGCTACGACATTTACAATCAGGTGGCAGATGAAAGTTTATACCATAAGACACTTTTACATACATACAAATATAAATGTGTCGACTCTGAAAGATTTATGCCAGCAAATAATTATTTTCATTATCGAATAGTTTGCCCATTATTTTCTAGATTTGAAAAGTTAACCTTTTTTTGGTAAAATGTAAGAAAAGAGGGAAATATGCTACAGATCATTATGATATGTGAAATCAGAGAATCGGTAAATCGTCTTAATTGAGAAACTAGAACCAGCAAATATTTTGGGATTTTTAATTTTTTTTTAATCCACCTGCTGACGTGCTTCTGCATGTGACAAATCTCTTGTTGTCTCTAATGTTTTCAGTGCTTTTCACATTCAGGAGTTCCCCTGCTGTTTTTCCATTCTGTTGCTTTCACTTTGTTTGCGCTTACTTCAGTGTCCGCCGCCAACTATATTAGACCACGCTGCATCCATCACCCATTAGGGTCAAGTTTCAGTGGTACTGTAAATACTCTGAGCAGTAGTCATACCTGCACATGTTCCCGCTCTGCTTTCAGTCCTCGATTTAGACGTGGTCATTTAGACGTTTTTTTATCAGTGCACGCAAATGTTGCAGCTAATAATTATTTTATTATTGATTTGTCTGATAATTATTTGAATTGTTTGGTCTACATAAAAATGACATTCTCATTACAATTTCCAGTCCAAAGTGTTATGTTTAAATGTATTTATGTTCAAACAACACTCAAAAACACAAAGATATTCAGCTTATCATTGTATAAGGCTAAGACACCTATACATTATTTACATTTTAGAAACTTAAACAACTCAATTTTTGTCACATTTACCCCCAAAATATACTTAAATGGTTACATGAATCCAAATCCCAAACATATTCAGTTTATTATTATAAAAGACTGAGAAATTCATAAAATATTGGCATGTTAAAAGCTGGAACTAGTGATTTTTGGGACTTTTTTGCTTGAAAATTTTGCAATCAGAAACGCTCAAACTTGCTGTAGATTCATTTTCTATTAATGTATTAATTGTTTCAGCTCTACAAGCAGAAACAAAGTACATACTGTATTGTGATGTAGCACACCTACTGTTCAGCAGCTCATTTGGTTCCCTTGTAACGGTTGTATGTGTCGTATTTGAATTCACTTTCAATTGTGTTTTTCATTCAAATAACATCCATATTAGTGTATTTTCGTTGCTCCGTGTCTCATCCTGACATTGTTGCCGATGGACGACACTTGTTGGACGTGGGCCTCTCAGAAACGGGGCCAACTATTCTGTGAATGGAGCCGAGGGAAACCCGTAGTTTCAGTGTGGTGACTCACAGCTCCTGGTGTCCTGTGGAATTTGGTCAAGTGCCTATTTGCGGTTGAGAGAATATATATCTCATAACCTACTTCTGCTTTGATGTAAAACTTTTTCCGCGTGGAGTGTATACTTGTGGCTTTATTTATAACTGTTAAGTCTTGTGAGTGTGCATCAAAACAGGAATGACGTAAACGAGACCAAAGAGCCGCAGATTTTCCAGCTCCTCTTGTTTTCAGAAGGCATCTGATTGCAGTTAATGAATCCTATCAGAACTAGGGGTCTTTTTTATAAACCCCTTAAGTGAGAAATTCACCTTCAAATTCAACAAATTAACTTAAACTTGAGACAGAGGGGGACATCCTCTCCCGTCGCTGCGTCTCTGTTATGTCAGAGCACAAGAATGCGTAAAGCTCGGCCTGCGTTGACCTTTTTAACTCTCCTCTCACATTCCTAAATCCGGGGGCAACGTTTTGTCATCATAATGCCCCACTTTACTGTATGCCAGGGTAATTCCATCACTAGCATGTGAACAGGGCCGGGCTTTTGTTTGAGTGGAGAGTAAATGTGAGGCTGTCTTTCGATCCACCTCTCTCCTCTCGTTCTCTCCCAGCCTTTTCTCTCTCTCTCGCTCTCTCTCTCCCCCTCTAAGTCTGCTTTGGTGCTATAATAGTATCTCAACTGACAGCATTCCTGCAAGAGGGCACGGCCCGAATGACGACAACTTTTGGGAGGTTGGAGGCTGGTTGGGTGGGAGGAGGTGGGGGGGGGGGGGGTGTTCTTGTCTTCCACTTGTAGACCTGGTGAAGCCACACCTTCTCTGCTGTCTGCACCTTAAACGACACCTTCTGTGTCTGCCTGGTTCCACCCTCAGGGAAAAAGCCTGGATGACTTAATAAATCAGCAGAGGAGAACTTTTAAACGCACATCTTATTGCATTTATATGGAGATCATATTTGCTGACAGATTTATGGGCTGGAAATGTCTTTCAGCTTAAATTGAGGCTGAATAATTGCCGCGATGGAGAGGAGATTTATCTGTCCTGTGCAGCCAGATTTCACACGTGTTTCATATGTTTCCTATTATTTTCCTACATTCCAGGCATCCACTTTTACTCACTTTACCTACTGAAGTAAAACAAAATTGGCTGAAACATGCAAAAAAACACCACTGTATCCAAGATCAGGTGTTTTCGCTTCCTATTAGTCATTGCCTGTACTTGCTGCTTTGACGTCAATAAATGTGACCTGAGCGTCATTCGGGTGCATCATACCAGGTGTTGTGAATGGTTTCACGTATTGCACAGTCTCAGGTGAGATCATGTGAGCAGTGCAGACCAAAGTGT
Source organism: Anoplopoma fimbria (assembly GCF_027596085.1). Classification (NCBI taxonomy): domain Eukaryota; kingdom Metazoa; phylum Chordata; class Actinopteri; order Perciformes; family Anoplopomatidae; genus Anoplopoma; species Anoplopoma fimbria. The sequence continues at coordinate 5,971,837 of NC_072463.1, read as the reverse complement.
TTTTATTCATTTAAACACCAGTTTTGAAGCTACAGGATGCTCTTTCATCATTCGTGCCGTCTCTCATCTCTTCGCACATGTTTGTGTCTGACATTCAGGTACAGAAGCAGGTCCACCCGAACCTCATGGCAAAGGAGGACGCCCTGCAGCACATCGAGGAGCTGATCCTGCAGCTGCTCAACATGCTGTGTGTGGCCCAGCCTCGCTCCGTGCAGGACGTAGAGGTGAGGCACTCTAAATTTAAATTCATAATGTGTTGCAAATTGACAAAAATGCAATTTAGGAAAACACGTGCTACCACAGCAACATTCCGCATAACTAATTGAATGCTTGCAGCTTTCAATCACCTTAATGCTTCCAAACTTATCAAGTGTTAAGAGAGTCGTTTTCTTTTTTCCAGGAACGTGTCCAGAAAACTTTCCCCCACCCGATAGATAAGTGGGCGATTGCTGACGCACAGTCAGCTATTGAGAAACGCAAGAGGAGGAACCCGCTCCTTCTCCCTGTGGACAAGATACACCCACTGCTTAAGGTAAGGACTCCTGAAGACCCCACCAGTCTCTCTATCAGTCACATAAAGCTTTACACTCCCAAAATCCTGCTTTTTTAGCGCTACATTATTGTCATTAAGGTTGAAAGGCATGTTTCCGTTCACAGAATCTGGACGGTAGCAGGTTTCACGTTCTCATTAGACGTCGCCAACTCTGACGCAAGTGCCAGAAAGTCACGGCAGTTGCTGGGAAATATTTAATATATTTAATCCAATTTAGCTCGCTGTTTTGACAGCTTGGTCCTGCATGGGTCTTATTTTCTAGACCCTTCTCCTGCCCCAGCACCGCGACATGCAATACCTCACCCAACCCAAGCCACACGCACATATGACCAATTAGTTCTGCAACCCAACACGAGATCCATGGGCCGACATGAAAATCCTATAATAACCATTCGCTGTTCAAATAATTTGATCAGGCGGCACGTTTTGAAGTGATCATTTTGGCCGTCTTACATGAGAAACAAATATATATATATATATATATATATATATATATATGTATGTATTTTTTTAAAACAAAGTTAGTTCAGGGAATACTTTTGTGTTAGTAACACACCTGATTGAAGCGACTCTCATATTTCAGGTGGCGCAGAATAGAGGGCTGACACACGAGAAATCAGAGGATTAAAACATTGAATTATTGATATTTTAGTTATTTATTTTGATTTAACCTGCATGTTTAACCCAGAACTGAGCCTGTAAATATAATTAATACAAAAATATCACCCTCGAATCACCTTTTTTTGCGGTTTACCTGGCAGGTAACTGAGCCGATGCGGCACTCAGATAATTGAATTACCCTGAACAGGTCTGGTCCATCATGCAGGTTCAGACCGATGCTAGGTATAATTTTGACCCACTGTTTAACTCATGTTTAATACTTAATATGTTGTTTTTCTGGATTTTTTCCCAACAGGAGGTTTTGGGCTATAAAGTGGACTACCATGTTTCCCTTTACATCGTGGCCGTGCTTGAATACATATCAGCAGACATACTGAAACTGGCGGGAAACTACGTCGGCAACATTCGGCACTATGAAATCAGCCAGCAGGACATCAAGGTGTCCATGTGTGCAGACAAGGTGAGAATATGTGAGGAAAGGAAAAGCTCACACCCACTTTGATGGATGCAGGTTTCGAGCATGTGTGAAACATCATACATAACAATTGTCTTTGACTCTTGATTTATCGTTTCCATCGTTTGTTTTCCAGGTGTTGATGGACATGTTCGACCAGGAGGAGGACATCGGCTTGATGTCTCAGTGCACCGAGGAGCCGTCGTCCTCCGGCGAGCTCACGTACGACGATATGGTCCGGCTTGAAATCGCAGAAGAGCGGCAATACCTGCGAGAGCTCGACCTCATCATCAAAGTGTTCCGCCAGCACTTCCTGTCCAACCCCAAAATCTTCACGCCTCAGGTGAGCAATTGTTTTATAATACCTGGAATACGGACTAAACTTTAATCATTGCCATCCTAATTTCACACACTTTTTTTCCCCATGTGCTCAAGAGCAATTTCACAAACTACTCAAACCACTAGTTGGCACACTGGACAGTAGTCAACTGTGAAACACAAATGTCAGAGTATATTTACACAAGATTTATTGACGTTATTCATGATGTTGTTCCACGTCAATCCCCGTGCATCATTTTGCCTCATTAATTGTCACAGTAGGAGCCCAATTACGAAACTATTCCATAGCTGCAATAAGTTTAATTTAACTTACAAAGCTACTGTTGATAATAATGCTGCACTTTCTGTATATATTTAATAAAAAGTGTTTTTTCTTGGGAAGGGAGATGTGGGTTACTGTGAAACAGCCACAGGAAATGGCGTCAATGCATGCACAGTTAGCTGATATAAGCTTGACTTGTCACCCTGTAAAGTTTATCTGAAAATATATATTTTTCATAGGGACTATTGCTTGAAACATGTTGTGGATACAGTGGAATTGTTATCACCTCTTTGACAAAGCTTGATAAAGGAGAGCAGATCAGAAAACAACGATGAACTTTTCACTTTTTACAACGGTTCAACACTATATAAAGGACTTGTGTATCACAAGACTGGTAGTATACAACATCTGAGCCGCTATATGTTGCTTACTAAACATAAACACAAAATAATGGCTGATCCACAATGTAAGCATTGGATTATAAATAGATTTTTAAAAAAAGACCGGTTTTATTCACCTAAAGGTGCCGGATACTTGTCTCAAAGACGTCCACAAACTCTTGTTGTGCTGAATACAGTAGCTGCTGCCAGCTCACTCTAAAGGCAGCTTATAAACAACAAGTTAAGTTTCCAACTAACTGTGAACCTAATTACAAAGCAATTTCAGCCAAATTCAGCGTAAGAACATTTAGGGATTACAACTGAAACTCTGTAATCGGCTAACTGGTAATCGGCATCAGGAAGCACTTTGAAACACCCACACAGATTTGAAAGTGTTGAACTTTGTTACTGAACCTGGAGAGAAGAGACAACCTGACAAGTTACTTTCCCACTTTCCCTTTAAGTGCTTTGAATATTGCTTTGATACGACTGAAACTTCTCGGTCTGAGGTTCCTCCACACTGCAGACAGAACAAATGCAAAATTAAAACTCACATTTTCTGAGATTAAGGACATTTGTCTTTTCTAATCGAGGACCAGACAGTCAGAGAAATCATCCTGTATGCAGAAAGTTGGACCAGCCAATATGTCCATGCCTGATGGGGGAAAAAAAGGCTCGAACTACTGTGTACCATCTCGTGAGACTCCACCCATGCTCTCTGACCCCTCCAGTAAATAGACATTCATCTGTCACAGCAGGGTAACCAAAGAAACAAATTACCAATTAAATTTTGCCTAATATGGTAATTAAATGCTCCAAGTTCTCGTACGAGTAAGGAGTTGAACGGTGGGTCTATGGGTTAACAGGAAGTGAATGGAAATTTGAGTTTAATGGGTCGCTGCGGCGTTGCATATTTTGGGTTGGGTAATTTGTGGTATCATTTGGGTGAGGAGGATAAACCTTTAGTGAGGCCCGGTGGAATGCAGAACATGTAATTATGTTGAGACAGGAACAACATCTGCAGCCCTCGCCAAAATAACCTCAATTATGTCTGTTGAAACGCAGCGTGAAATGACTCGGGAGATGTCGAGAAAGTGTTACGGTCAAATGATGACAGGACTGAACTTCTATTCAGACGTGAGCAGCCGATAATCACTCAGGGTTATTTTAGGGATCTCGTCTGCCTGAAAAAAATATTTCCTAAAAGCATGTTGTTGATTAATGCTCACTCCCGGCTCAATTTCTTTTAGCATTTGTTTATCTAAGCGAGTTAGGCCATGTTTAGTGCTCACTCCCACCATTATTATTTTTTTAGCTTTTGTTTATCTAAGGGACGAAGGCCAAGAATGAGAGCTCTTTCAGCAACACTCTCCTTTGGTTAAACACCTTCAGTGTGTTTACATGCACTCAACTAACCTGGTTATTGTCAGTGTAAAGGAAAATAGCTGCACATTTTTACCCACAATGCAAAACATATTTAAATTATTTACCAACATTTTGAGACATGGCCATGGCCGCGTTTTTAGATTATTAAATATCTTAAACATTTCTGGTAGCACTTTACATTACTGCTCAATAATGACAATAATTTTCACCTTTTTTATTATCAAACTGTTTTCCAACTATTACCATGTTATTACCGAGCTGTAATGTAAAGTGTAAGTCTGACACAGTGCAGACCGCTTTTTACAAGTATGTTTATGCTTGAGTCAGGCTCGAGTAGACAAGAAGATTATTTCTGTGCAAACAGTTTGGTGGGATGAAAAGAAAATTTCTCATTCAGAGGAATTCATCCATTGATCCATATAATTATTTCCTTGTGTTCCCCGTTATTGCAACATTATGTTCATCCAATCTCTGATTTTGTGTGATACTGAGTTGTTTGCATGTGAACGCATTCTTTCTGGAAACAATAAGTCTGTAATCACAAAAAAAAGATCAGAAATGTAGTCTTTTTTTTTCTCCACATTTTCTTTATCCTGACACCTATATTTCCCACAATGCAACTCAAATCAAATTCAAGGCTTGTAAAAAGAAAGAAGTGTTAAATCAATGGAGTTCCCCCTTTTTAAGAGTAGAAAGAGGTAAGTAGGGTAATTAATCCCTCTGCCTGCAGCAGACTTTCCTAGCTGGTTTAAGGATTCATTCCTTCCTCTCCAACCTTTTTAATTAACTTTCCTCTTGTTGTGCAGGACGTGGAGGTGATCTTCAGTAACATCCTGGACATCCACGAGCTGACTGTGAAGCTGCTCGGACTCATCGAGGATGCCGTGGAGATGACAGCTGATGGCAGTCCTCATCCGCTGGTGGGCAGCTGCTTTGAAGATCTAGCAGAGGTATGAAGCTTTTCTGACCCGAAAACCTTAAAACTCACTAGTTCAAGATGTGTGTTGCCAAATATATTAACCGAATTTGAATTGTGAATTGATGAAATGCATGCAAATTACACAGATGCTCCACAGGTTGAGATTTTATTTGTGACGACTAAAAAAAAAACATAACCCATAGGTTTTAAAGTTGCATTCCTGAACTAAAACACTGTTCACAATGTGATATCTGATGTCTGACTTGCAATTTATTAATGCAGTACATTTGTTTGCTGTCAATCAAAGAAGCCTTGCTGCACCTCTTACATTCACCCGAGTGACATAAACAAACAACCTTAAGCCCTAGTTTTTCTACTAACCTAACAATAAACCACCACCTCACCCGGAACAGAAAGAGAAAATATGTCCTCTGTTAATATATAAAGCATCTAACATTTTTATATCGCGTCCTAGGACCTCTGACAAAGGTTATACAGTCAGCACTTTTACCATGTTTGCAGCATGAACTGTCTGTACGTTCTATTAAAAGCAACATGTTCATTACTGTAAATTAGCAGCTCATTAACTAATACTTCTTAAATACAGGCAGCTAATGTTTAGCATGGGATATTAGCTTGTATCTGAGCATCCTTATCTAACGAGTAGGAATACTGTCAGGAATACTGTCAGGTGTCAACACTCACTGTTGAGTTATTCTGTCCTCGTCTACAGGAGCAGGCGTTTGACCCCTACGAGACCTTGTCTCAGGATATCCTCAGTAAGGATTTCCACGAGCACTTCAACAACCTGATGGCACGGTCGACCGCCGGCTTCTACTTCCAGGTAAGATGTTCGGTCGTCTGGGCTTGTTTTCGGAAATACAATACAGAAACTCGGATAAAGAGAAAGTTTGTTATCAGTATTAGTAGTAATTATTCAAATCATGATTTTTCATATTTGGGTAAAGAGTTATCTTAAAGAACAGGGTGTATATATAACCTGAATTATTTATTTTGTCCATTGCACTTGTAGTTTTATTGTCGTTAATGAGAAGGCAGTTATGTTAGCTAATTTGGACTGAATATTTCCGTTATTCACATTCAATTAAACTCAATAACGATGTAAACTGTAGTCTAGCTTGTCAATCTCTTTAAGAGGAATAATAAAGGTCTTAAAAGTCATTAAATATAAAAAAAAATGTTGTCTAGAAACTCCATTTCTGATGTGTGATTTAAAGTAATTAAGACCTCTCTTGTTGAATAGATGGTCGATATTCAGTTATTATAAATAGTTTATCATTTTTTAGTATTAAAGTATATGTCTTGGTATCATCGTTAATTGTTATCTTTAAATCAACAACATTTAATTGCCATGCTATGACTTTAAAATGATGCACTCCACTCTTTCTCTCTATCATAAACTTTCTTAAAAAGCACAAAAAATGCCATTAACCTGAAAAGAGAAAAAAAAAAGTTTGTTTTTAAACATGAAGGTGCAAGTAGGTCACTTATGTGTTTACACCGAGCAAACAGCGCCTGAATATTTGTTCCTGTTTTGCTTTGAAGTGAACCTGGTGGAATTCCTCCCGATATCGTTTGAGGGCATGTCATGACATATCCAGCGTCCTGTGTACAGTTTATTCGCTGCTGCCGCATTGTTTTATTTGGACATTCTTCACAAGAATAGCATTGAATTATACTCAATGGGGGTTTCAGCCCGGTGGCCTTTGAAGATGAAATATTTGCTGGTGTTTTCTCAGGCCAAAGACCAGCGAGTCCAACCGTTCACATGGAGCAGAGTTTCACACAGTATTTACTGTACGAGGTGGTTTTCTTATGTTCCAAACACCAATCTGGCATTTTGTGGAACGGATATTAAGATACATTGTCAATAGACCTACCTTACGTTTTATAGTTGCATCACAAACTCTGCTGCTGTCGGACCGTCCTGCAGCCCTTACTGTACCTCAGGTTGGGGCCTCGCTGTGTTTACCCTCAAACCTCCAGTCTAACCCCAGTTAGATCAACACTGATGGCACTGTCCTCTGATTGCCCACACCCAATGTTTATTTTCACATACTCATTGTACGAGAGTGGGGGAAAGGGCACGAGAGTTAAAAACACAGCTTTATTTTTGCACTTTATGGGTAGCACAAAAACACCTTGCATTGTTTCACTTGATATTTTCCTTGCAGGCCATGAAGGTGTATAACCTGAAGGAGACATGTTGTGTCAGCTTGCTCAATATGACTGTCTTTGAGTACCAATATTTATGTTTATTTATTCTACATACAGCTGATGAATTGATTAGTTGATCGACAGAAAATAATCAAAACATCAGTGTTGAAAATAGGTCAATCCTTTCAGTCAGTTTTAAGGAAACACTTATTGGTTCCATCTTAAGTTTACAGATTTGTAGCTTTTAACTGAACGTCTTTGAGGTTTGGACGATGGTTCAGACAAAACAATTAATGCTTCTCCTCTAGAATGCAACAAAGACATTGTCATATAGTTTTAATATAAGAAACCCATCAAGAAGTCACATTTGAGAAACTCGCACCACTGATCCTCTCCCCTTTTGTTACTTAAAAGGAAACTCGGTTAACTAATCAGCTGTACAATCCACAGATTTTGATTCGTCCTGGTCAAAATAATATATTTATTGTTGTGCTTTTATATAAATCAATTTTGTGTGTGTGTGTGTGTGTGTGTGTGTGTGTGTGTGTGTGTGTGTGTGTGTGTGTGTGTGTGTGTGTGTGTGTGTGTGTGTGTGTGTGTGTGTGTGTGTGTGTGTGTGTGTGTGTGTGTGTGTGTGTGTGTGTGTGTGTGTGTGTGTGTGTCCCAGGGGCAGATGGTGTAATGGTGTCTCTCCACCAGCCTCCCCTCTAACCTCCCCACCCCCCCTCACACACCTTCCACCCTCTTCATCAAACTGACCCTGTTTCTGCACCGTTGCCTAATCTTATTTAAGCATCTCTCACTTTGTGTTTCATCTCTGACCCGACGGCTGTTCGTCTCCTCGTCTCTCCATAGTCTGTTTTTTTTTTTTACAACATGAACCATCACGTGTTCTTCTTCACCCGGTATAAACGCATACATACGGATTGAACCCCTTGGTGTTATCATCAGCAGCTCTTCTGCTCTGCCTCTTCAGCTTTTGTCTCGTTTGCACGTACTTCATCTTCCTCCCTCCATCCTTCTTGACTTCCTCCGCCCCCCCGCTCTCTGTCAGATGGATGTGTCTGTCGAGCACTCAGCCCCCTTGCACTCTGCAGCGTCTGGTATTGTGGGTAAATTACATCGCCTTTTAAAAATAGAACAGGCAGCCACACTGCGGGCCATTTTTCTCCTGGGGTGGGGGGAGCTGGTGGCCCAAGGCGCATTTAATGTAGAAAATAAGCCGTGAATTAAGACGGCAAAAGACCCTCGACTTGGGTTCAAGCCGCCCTGTGCCTGTGTGAGACGGGAACATGTTGTTCTCAGAGCCGCTCTGTACCGTTCTCTTTGCTGCACTGTGTGTTTATATTTAGGCTGCCGCCACAATGGTGCGTGCTCTCCTGTAGAGACTCGTTTTAACACGCTATCCAACACAATATCAACTTTATTTCCAGTTCACCTGCTCGGATCAGATGTAAAAAAGAAAGCCCTTCACAATAAGTCTGTGAAGTTTGGGATCTTAAAGCGGATTATTGTAGCGGAAAATAAGCTACATTGGCTCATATTGCATTTTTTACTTGAACACCATTTTTGGCAAGGACAACTCAAATTTAGCTGGTAAACAGCTATTGATATTTATATATATATATATATATATATATATATATATATATTTAAAAAATACACTTGAAAGGATGAAGTCACTTGCAAATGACAAGGTAGTACACAATGTAAACATTACTTTTACTTCTTTGCTTAAGATTTTATTGAACTTATGTTTTTTTCTTTTTACAAAGCGAGGAAGATCTTGGGTAGATAATAATGGGAATAAATATGGAACAAAATTTGAATCATACCCTCTAAACTAAAAAGAAATCTGGTTTGAATTTGGCAAGAACAACTCAAATTTAGCTGTTAAACATTATTATTACATATTTTGTCAGTTTTTACATATGAGATTGCTGGCAAACCTCCAAAACAAAACTTAACAAAAATGACTTTCATGTCACAAGCGTCACATCAATACATCGCTATATTTGTCCATCTTTAGGAACAGAATAGTTTTGATTGTTTCAAATTGAAAGAAAACAACCTTTAATTTCACAATATACTTTATTAGTCATTCAGCGTTCAATCTAAAACTATAGTTAGACATTTTTGGAAATTTGCAGATTCTCTTTTCTTGTTGAGAGTTTAGATGAGAAGATGAAAACCACCCTAAAATATGCCGTATGATCATATTAAACTGGTGCTATCAGCAGGTAAACTTAGCATAAACACTTGAAGCTAATTTTTGGAACATTGTTTTGTTGATTTCCTGTGTTTAAAAAAACGTTATCACCCTCTAAAACCGGCTCCATTTTATAAACAGTCTCAACTTAATCACGGCTTGTTTGAAACAAACGATTACTCTGCTTGTCTATCAGGAGCGCTTGATTTGTTGCATGAAAGCGCACACTTTAAAATGCATTGCACCAGTATTGCACCCTATCAAGCTAAATACATAGTGCTGCTGGTTATGATGCATCTAAACGTGTAGCTCTAACGCACGTAGACCATTCGTAAACCCGCAGGATGCTGACGTATCAATAACGTGATATCAATAACATGATCTAAACTTAGGTCATTGTTCCCCCGGCTGTCCATCAGTGTGCGTCAGGCAGCTGATGTCTTTTTTTTTTTTCCGTGCACGCGGACCCTCCTCCCCTCCCCACACAGACAGCATGGCCGCTGCTGTGGAGTCTGAGTAGTAGCATATTGATTCTGAGTCGTCTATCAGGGGAACGGGAGATTTAAATGGATACTATGACGGCCTCCTCTCCGGTTACCCAGAAGCCTTTACTCGGTCAACCGCTTCTCCCTCCTCCATCCCTCCTCCATCATTCTGCAGCCTCTTCAGTCTCATTTATGTTCTGAAACGAACCCATTTTAATTAACCTCGTCTTCACACTTCTCTTTTTATCATTTGCAGTATTTTGTAATATTGTATTGTAGTATTTTGTTCAATTCTGAATAGCTTTATTTTGTGGTTATTTTACAATCTGGGATATATTTCTGTAGTTTTTATTATTGTGCCTGACAGTTGTGTTCACATTGTACTTGCTGGCATCATGCTGGATGTTGTGAACATGTGAAGAAAACAAGAAACATCTTTATAATGGCTTCTTCAGGAGCCACAATACTCACTCATCAGACAAAAACATGTTTTTTAAAATCCCAATAAAATTAGAGAATGGGAACATTAGTAAATTTGTGTGTATCCGCTCCATGATTCGGATCAGCTCCAAAATTGACTAGTTCTTTTCTTGGCCCGTTCTACACCCTTTCACCAAGTTTCATTCAAATCCGGCCAGAAGTTTTTTCCGTAATCCCGCTGACAAACCAATAAACTGAACCGAAAACATGACCCCCCCTTGGCGGAGGTGATAAGTAAAATAAATTCCCTCTCTGTCACATGCTGGTTGTTTAAAATCTGTCCATATGTCCATCACTAACAGTTCTTCTGTCTCTGTGTCTCCAGTCAGTTGCAGAAGGCTTCAAAGAAGCAGTCCAGTATGTCCTTCCACAGCTGATGATGGTCCCAGTATACCACTGTATGCACTACTTTGAGCTGCTACAGGTATGTCCTGACGCACGGAGCGGTTCTGAGAAAAGATGAGGATGTTTTTCACTATTGTTTCCTTTTGATTGACTTTTTGTGGCATCATCATGCCACAAATGTTATGAACCAGAACTCTTAAATTGTCTCAGCTTTATATAATGCCGTAATTAATGATAATATTTGAAGCACCTGTGCAGTCCCCTGCTATGACACATCTATAAACTTCTGCATTATGAAATACAGCAACATATCTGATCTGTTTGTTTTCTGGCATTTTTTTGCAGCAACTTCAGGAGCGCAGTCAAGACCAAGATGACCGAGAATGTCTGAAACAGGCGATCACAGCGCTGCTCAATCTTCAGTGTAGCGTGGAGCGCATCTATGCCAAGCACCAGCCTCGCCGCAAACCCGGGTACGCCTCCTCTTCTAAAACTAATAATGATTCATATTCACTCAGTCATTCTGTCTACATGTTATTGACCAAATGGCAGAAAGTAGTTCTCAGTTAAAGAGTTGTATCACAGTCATGTTAGTTGTGATATTTCAGTGGTTTTTGTTTGATGTCATGCATTGAGCTCTTTGGTTTTCTCATTGAATCTTCCCTCCTCCTCACAGTGAGCCCATGTACCGCCTGTACAGCAGGCAGGTTCGTAGCAAACAACTAGCCATCAAACGCATGAACGAGATTCAGAAGAGCATCGACGGCTGGGAGGGGAAAGACATCGGCCAGTGCTGCAGCGAGTTCATCCTGGAGGGCCCTCTTTTACGAGCCGGCGCCAAGCACGAGAGACACAACTTCCTGTTTGACGGCCTGATGATAAGTTGCAAGGCCAATCAGAGCTCGCGGCTCCCGGGTTCGGGCAGCGGGGCGGAGTACCGTCTGAAGGAGAAGTTTGTGCTGAGGAAGATCCGCATCGTGGATCGCGAGGACTCGTCGGAGCTGCGGCACGCCTTTGAACTGATAGGAAAAGATGAAAACTGTGCTGTTTTCTGTGCACGGACAGCAGAGGAGAAGGCGGCGTGGATGGCGGGGCTGGTCACTCTGCAGTACCGCTCCACTCTGGATCGCATGTTGGACACAGTGCTGCAGCACGAGGAACAGGCGCATCCTCTAAGGCTGCCCTCGCCGGAGGTTTACCGCTTCGCCGTGCAGGACTCTGAGGAGAACATTGTGTTTGAGGACAAAGTGCAGAGCAAAACAGGCATCCCCATCATCAAGGCCGGCACGGTGGTCAAGCTCATAGAGAGGCTCACCTACCATATGTATGCTGGTAAGATGCTGCAATAGATCTTCTAGATATAGACGTTTAAAATATTTCTGTTTCTCTTTGCTAACTCAAATGTTTATTATGCAAAGAGACATTGTGATGATTATTGTCTGTGTCTGGTATCTAATCGGTTTCATCTCTTCGTAGATCCTAACTTTGTGCGCACGTTTCTTACAACATACCGATCATTCTGCAAACCACAGGAGCTTCTCGCCCTGCTGATAGACAGGTACAGTTAAAGAGCGCTACTTTCATCGCTGTGGCTGTTTTGATGTAGCCATAAGAACAATCTGTCTTCCTTTGGAGAATATGTATATTTCAGCGATGTGGTGTTATGGGTGCCATGACATCTTGAAATATCATATGTCTGATTTGTTATTTTCCTCAGGATTGAGATCCCTGAGCCAGAACCGACTGAGGAGGACCGACAGGCTCTCTGGAACGGCGACCAGCCGATGGCGGCTGAACTCCAGAGATTCCGGAAGGAATACGTGCAGCCAGTCCAGCTCAGGTACGACAGCCGTACGATCACAGCTGATTGTTTTCTGTAAGGCTCCTCAGCGACGAAGAGAAAACCGCAAAAGTGCAAAACCGTGGTAACGCCATGCTTCCTTATCAGGACCTTTGCCTCGCCTACTTTAGGAGCAACCTTACCACGGGTTTGCAGCTAACTTTACTGCAGTTTCACAGATGTGTTGGAGAACTACGGTGGCCTTTAGGTAACGTAAAAAACACAAAAGGCGCTCCCTAGAGCCAGTGTTTGGTTTGTCCGTTCTGGGCTACTGTAGAAACATGGCTCCTTATTCAAATATAAACGCCTTGTTCTAAGCAAAGAAAACACAATGATTCTTGGTTTTAGCTGATTATAGACTAATAATCTTTTTTTTTAATGAATTTTATATTCAATTTCTGCCAATAAATCTCCAAAATCCGACAAACTGGCCCTTTTGTTAATTATAATTAAAATAAGCATCACAGTCCAAAGTTACTTAGAACAAAAAAGGCGCCATGAGACAAAAAGTACAAAATAAGAGCATGAAATGTGCGGGTTTCTTGCTTGGCTCATCTTAAATCTGCGGTGGTCAACTTGAATTGCGTTGTCAAAAGTTACTTCTACAGGTGGAGTTATACAGCCGGTTACATAATAATGTTTTTGTTTTAAAAACTGTATTCCCTTGAGTCTCTAAATGATGTAATGTAAAAAGTTTAGCTGCTTTCTTTTTTATTTCCCAGCAAGGCCTTTTCAAAATGCCACAAAAGATCTCGTGTGTCTTTGTCTCCTGTTGTTGTTTGGCTCTTTTCACATTCTCCTGTTAAGGCCTGAACGTTCTCACTGAGCCACAGAATTACTTTTGCATTAGACTCTGTGTCCTTATAAGGAGCAACAGAGTCAGGAATAGTCCCGTAAGTACCATAAAAAAACTCCAAGCTTCTCAGTATCAGACTGCAGTTAAGAGCAGCTGCAGTAAAATCCTTTAAACTTAAGTCATAGAAACCATTAGCACACAAGTGGGCAGTTTGCACATTGTGATGTACGAGTCTTCTGGTCACGCAATGTTTTGTGAAACATCAAAAGATGGCAGCAAGTCGGTTATGAGATGTCTGCGTAAGGGAACAGACATGCATTATAAACACTGATATTAATAATCCTTCAGCTGGTGAGCACAGATTGGGACAAAAATGAAAGGACCTATTCTTGGAGTCTGGGTGGTCTATTGTTATTAACATTAACATGTGGTCCAGCAGTGTACTTTAAATCCAGGACACTCAAAGTACATGAAAATACCTCTTCAGGCACGACTTTTCCCCTTGAAATCATAAAACCTTCCCGCTGTGTCTATTTTTAAATACCCACTCTTTAAAAAAAGTTAACTGACAGGGTGAAGATAAACACTGGCCACCAGCCAAAAACTGTTCAGTTAAGGACTTTGTTTGCTAAATGTCTCTATTCTACCAACCTCCCTGTCAGTTCATCTACTATTTGGGGAAAAAAATTGGTTGGTAGAGCTCCTTGGCAGTTTAATGGTTGCAGTGCAGGCCACACAATAGGGGGTCTCTGTGGCTCAGTGTGTAGAGCGGGTCGTCCTTTTAAACACAAGGTTGGCGGTTTGATCCCCAGCTCTTACTGTCCACATGTTGACGTGTCCTCGAGCAAGATCCTGAACCTCACGTTGCTCCCAAGGCCACCTCTTTTAATGCTGGGGATGGGTTGAATGCAAAGGTCAAATTTCATGTATATATTTTACAATTATAATAAAGTTTATGTTTTTTATGTTATTTTATGTTTTTGACAACCACAACAAGTATAGTGGTATTTCTAGCCACGGACATGTTGGATGTCTTTCTATTCCCCACAAACTGTCCAATAAAGGCAAAAAGGTCAAAAATGATTTTTGCGAAAAATTCAAAACAGTAAAAAAAAGTCCTGCACCTTGACGTGGTGAACATGTTTGTTTCCTATTTTCTTGTCAGTTGTACATAAATGGAAACATATTTTCAGTGTGCTCAGTTAACTTAAGTTCCTTACAAATACTTGTAATTGAAAGTGTATTTTACGTACGTGTGGAGTACGATACATATGATGAGTTAATACTGTAAACGTGTCTTTGCCTCTCAGAGTTCTCAACGTTTTCCGTCAGTGGGTCGAACATCATTTCTACGACTTTGAGAACGATCCAGAGCTGAGGAGTCGGTTAGAGGAGTACATCACCAGCAGGATCCAGCTGAGAGGTCAGAGAGATGTTCAGACATCAGTATTCAAGTTTCATTGACATCATTCAAATATCTGTGCATAAGCGTACTTTGCTAAAAGTTACATTTTGAGCATAAAAAAAGTGTCAAAAAATATTTAAATAAAATTGGATTTAATCACGATGAACTATGAATAAAAGCCTAATTTATGCAGTCATCTGTCAGATAATTATGTTTAGTGATTAAAACACATCTTATTTTTGTGAGGCAACATTAAACAACAACACATGATGATTTTTTTTTTTTGAGCCTGTGTGTACAAATACATCCCAAATCAGAATTGAGACTAAATCCAGTGGGTTTTAAGATGCTCTGTCATCTTTACTAAGCAAAACACAGTGATTCAAGACACTTGAAATCTGTGTTTGTGTGGGGGGAAAGCTTTGACCTACAACGGATGTTTAAAACATTGTGTTTTCTTCTTTTTAGGGAAGTCCATGAGAAAGTGGGTTGAGTCCATCAATAAGATCATCAAGAGGAAGCTGCAGACTCAGTCAAATGGTGTCAGCCACAACATCACCTTCGAGAGCCCGCCTCCTCCCATCGAGTGGCACATCTGCCGAGCGGGCCAAGTGGACTCGTTTGACCTCATGACCCTTCATCCCATAGAGATCGCCCGCCAGCTGACTCTGCTCGAGTCAGAGCTGTACAGGTGAGCAGTGGATGAAGACTTAAATTAGTTTGTTTCCACAGATAAATAATATATTTGCTAGAGTGAGAGTATAAACGTATTCAGGGTTTGGATCAAATTGTTCTTTCCTTGCTTGTCGGGAAAAAAATGAAAACTGTCTTCTTCAACAGAGCCGTCCGGCCGTCAGAGCTGGTCGGCAGCGTCTGGACCAAAGAGGACAAAGAGAAGAACTCGCCCAACTTGCTCCGCATGATCCGCCACACCACCAACCTCACACTGTGGTTCGAGAAGTGAGTCTAATGATGCAAATATTTTATTCACAATAAAATGCAGAATTGGTTTTAAAGTCTTCGAAAGAGAAAAAATGTAATAATTAGATTTAACTCTGTGCGTTTGTGTGTGTCGTTCTCAGGTGCATAGTAGAGACGATGAACCTGGAGGAGAGGGTGGCTGTGCTGTCGAGGGTCATTGAGATTCTGCAGGTTTTCCAGGAGCTCAACAACTTTAACGGTGTGCTGGAGGTGGTCAGTGCCATCAACTCCGTCCCAGTCTACAGGCTGGACCACACCTTTGAGGTGAGGGAAACTATTAAAGCAATCAGATTAGTCTTCGTTAGAAAAAAATTCACTTTATGGTTTTAATTCACTTTTACTTTTAAACCCCTGAAGATGAACTAGAAAATCCCACCAATGAATCAAAGAGACTAGGAGTTAATAGACAAACTGGATCTTATGAAGCTGCAATTGTCATTACACAACAGGAAATGACAATTAACTAGAAACTAGAGATGACATTCTGCTATTTTTAGATCCTTACTACAGTACTAGTGTGGCTATAAATATTTGATCTATCTACAGCGGAAAATCCATTGTTTACAACTAACAAAAATAATAGTTTTTATCCAGCTGCTGAATGATGCCTTTATGATTGTTGCTACATTCTTTTTTTAATTTAAAACACGCACACAGTTAAGATGCTGTCATTTTTATTAAGCCAGCCGCAACAGTTATCTTATGAGAAACATGTTAATCTTTATTGTTTTAATATGCTTTTTAACCAAATACTGAACTCAGAACATCATTATGTGACTTTCCCTCCCTCCTGCACCCACACAGGCAATACCAGAGAGGAAAAAGAAAATCCTGGAAGAGGCTGTGGAGCTGAGCCAGGACCACTTTAAGAAATACTTGCTTAAACTCAAGTCAATAAACCCACCCTGTGTGCCTTTTTTTGGTAAGTCTTTTATGGTGTCACTATGAATAAAATGACCTGAGAGTTTAAATAATATGTATAGATATAACTGTCAATTTCCATTATTTGTATTAAACCCAGTAAGAGTTTTTTAGTTTCTTTATTCCTATATTTCAAACTGTGTTCTTCTCCTGACCACCATTCGACTCATCTTCATCCTCAGGTATCTATTTAACCAACATCCTGAAGACGGAGGAAGGCAACCCAGACTTCCTCAAGCGCCACGGCAAGGAGCTGATCAACTTCAGCAAGAGGAGGAAAGTGGCTGAGATCACAGGAGAGATCCAGCAGTATCAGAACCAGCCCTACTGTCTGAAGGTGGAGCACGAAATCAGGGTGAGTGTCACTCTTATCATTTTCTCTCTCAACATGTTTGGCAGATCCTGAGCTCAAAACATGTCTCTTTTTTTTTTTTTGTTGCACAGAGGTTCTTCGAGAACCTGAACCCGATGGGTAACAGGAGTGAGAAGGAGTTTTCCGACTACCTGTTCAAGATGTCTCTGGATATTGAGCCACGGACCTGCAAGCAGGCTCCTCGATTTGTAAGTGTCCGGACTGCAGTGTTTCAGTATTAGTGAAGGTCTTCAGGTTCAGTTCTAGTGTTCTGTTCTCGTCCCAAATACACTTTTTCTGCAAATGGGACTGTTAATACATTCCGTTACTGTGATATCAGTAAAATCGACTCATGTTTCTGTAGTTTAGAGTCAGTTAACCCCCCCCAAAAAAAGAAATTCTCACTTACCTTCAGTGTCATTTATCCATGCAAATTCTTTCCACCTTCATGCAGAAAAATCTGCATGACTTTTGCTTAAAGAATTCAACAACAACAACATCTCTTTGCAGAGATGATGTCCCATCACTGAAAAGAATCCACAGATCTCACACATAGGGATGTTTTTTTTAGTAATAAGTTGTTCTAGGTGACAATTTAGGAAACTGGTTATTTTTTATTGCAAGTTTCAACAAGCTTCTTGTAGACAGAGATGTGGATAAACCCTAAAGTAGGCATGAACAGTGACTCTACAGGATACTCCTTTCATCAAAGTAGATGGCCTATCAGTCTTATTTTTGTTTGGTAAAACATTACTTTGAGTGAAGGAGACATTTGAATGCAAAAAATTTAAGTGGGCAGTTTTCAAGAAGGCACTAAGTTCTGTCTCAGAGAAAGAGAGTGTGTTGTATTGGTGATGATGTTCTCACTGTTGTGTTTTTGGTTTCTTGTCCTGCAGCCCAGGAAGACCATGTACACTCTTAAATCCCCGGGGATCCGGCCCGTGCGAACGTCTACCTCTGGCACCCTGAAGGGCCACCCCGTCCCCCTGGAGAGGGAGCCCCCGCATAAGATCACCTTCCGGAGTATCGCCGAGACCGAGCCGGAGACGATGGCGTCGGCCTCGGTGCCCACCTCCCCGAACACGCCGACCCCTCCACAGTCGGCCTCCTCCGACCTCAGCTCAGTCTTCATGGATCACGACTTCAGCAGCTCGTATGGCGGTGAGTTCAGCTGATGCTCCAATTCAGCGGAAATCTTTTGTTTCCCTTCTTGAGAAGAGGAAGTCTTTTTAGGTTTGGTCATGAGAGGAAATGTTTTTATTTTCAATTGCCAAGAATAACTTTAACTGTGGCTAAGTGAACAGTCGTATTGCCGAGTAAGAGCATGAACCTTTCTCGTGAAATCAATCATCTTCTCCGTCTTTAAATTTTACAGGAAGCAACTCCATATTTGCTCCTGTCCTTCTTCCGCCTTCAAGTGAGTGTTGGCTTTTCTGTTGTCAATGAAGTCGTTTTTACCTGATTGCTTTCTGCCTGACTATCCCATGAATCATTCTTACAACCACTTTGTGATCCGTGTTTTGTGACAGTGAGCAGGGCCTTCCGGTTCTTGATCTCTTATCCATCCCGTTTTGTTTTTTTTACTCCACGAGTGTCTTTTTTTCTTTTTCTCAGAGTTCCAGTCTGTGTCTTGCGGCAGCCTCCACCAGCTCGGGGAGGAGCTGCTGAGGCCTCCTCCTCTGCCGCCACGAAGGAAAGACGCAATGTCTGAAGCCAAAGTAAGAGCGGAGCATCATTTCCCACCAATTATACACATAATTACAACACCTTAAAGCTGGAGTGAGAGACTTTTACATATAAATGAACGTCCGTTACATTTAAGCCCTTGCCAAACGAGTTGACACAATGCTGATTAACCTGTCGCCACCAAGGAAAGCTCTCTGTATTTAGAAGTATTTACTTCCTGTAAGTAAAGGTGGCTGTGGCACATGAGGTAGAGCGCTTGTCCCGTAACCACAAGGTTGGTGGTTCAAACCCCTCTACCGGCAACATGCCGAGGTGTCCTTGAGCAAGACACCTAACCCCAAGTTGCTCCCCGGGCGCTTCATTGCAGCCCACTGCTCCTCCGGGATGGGTTAAATGCAGAGAAATAATTTCCCCATTGTGGGACTAATAAAGGCTTAATTACTATTATTATTATTAGAAATTACAAAAAGAGGAAAAATTTAGAAGGAAGTCTAAAACAAATAGGTTTTTATGTTTGTCTATTTTTTTTTTTTTCTTTCCTTTCCTCTTAATAATCTGTCATGGGGGGTCACAACCCTCAGGAGTGGAACCACTACCGTACATGATTTTCTAACCTTCATCACTTCACGGAGACGTGTTTAGTAATGCTTAATTGTTTTTCATAATATAATCATCTTTTGACACTATTCTGATCTGCATGTGTCTCTCTGTCTCAGCTGAGCTCCAGGTCCGACAGCCCCCAGCCATCCCCCCGGCTGCCCCCTCCTCTGCCCAGGATCCAACCTCGGCCGCTGGTCTACAACGGCCCCCCCATGGACGGCCCCCTGCCCAGCCCTCCACCGCCGCCGCCCCGCGACCCTCTGCCCGACACGCCTCCCCCGGTGCCCCAGCGGCCCCCAGAGATCTTCATCAACTACCCGGTCAACATGCAGCCTTCCCCCGTGGGCCGATACCACTGGGACTTCAGCAGCTCCCCCAGCTCCCCCAACACCCCGCCCAGCACGCCGTCACCCCGCATCCCAAGGCGGAGCTGCCCGCTCAGCGCCAGCCAGAACAGCCTCTACCCTCTCCCTGTTCCCATCACTGCTCCGCCTGTCCCCCCACGCCACAACTCCAGCCCACAACTCCCCAAACTCCCACCAAAGACATACAAAAGGGAGCTGCTGCTGCAGCCGCCGCTACAAGGCCTCTCATTGGTGGAGAACACCGACAGCAGCCAGTGAGTTTGCGTTGTTTTGTTTTTTTTGTTGTTGTTTTTTTAAACACCAAGATGTGATCTTGAAATGCAAACTTCAAACTGTCTCCTGCAAACTACGACACAGTGGACTCAAAGCTACTGATCAGAAAGAATAAACACTGCTCCACACACTCTTAACTCCACCCACCCGCCCTCTGCATCGACCAATCACAACCCCCCGCTGTGCCTCTCAGGGGATCAGTAGCTCCGCCTTCATCATAAACCCTCTGTGCCAATGAGAAACCCTCACCGGTGTGCCAGCTAATAACAACAAGGAGTTGAGTGTTTGTGTCTTTTTGTTCTTTATGGAGCGGGACTGTTGCTCCTGATGAAAGTTCTCACCCCTCACACTCTTTACTTACACTTACCCCACGTCCCACTCTTCTGTCAGGGTGGGGTGAATGTGGGGGGGCCTTGGACTTTGTAGCCTCAAATGTCATGCTTTGTTTCTTTGGGCATTGACATCATCTGGAGTCGTGCTGCAGCTCACAGATTTTTAAGACCTCTCTCCTCCTCAATGATCCACTCGGACGTAGCTCTTTCACAGTGGCTGTGAGCAGCAAACATTTCCATTGATTTGTTTTTTCCTACGAACTGATAAACAAACAGTTGCCAAAGTCTTATTTTATGCAGGGGGAAAAGGGATTTTCTTTTTTTCTTTTTTTTTTCTTTTTTTTAAACAAATGTGACATTGAAAGAAATGCATAGCGGAGGTGACACTGAATCCCCCACCTTGTATCTCAAACTGTACACTGTGACTGTATAGACGTGAGTCAAACTGTCTTGACTGTTTTTTTTATCTGAAGACAGGCCTCTCCGCAGCCACAAATTGTTGCCTTTAAAAATCCAACAGCGGTGACCTCTGACCCCAGGCTCCAGTCCTCCCTCGGCCCGGATGGGACAGCGAGAGCCGAGAACACTCCATTTGCACATCGAGTTCGGGCTAAGTCAGCAGGTTTTCGATCAGACTATTGAAAATATCCCTCAGCGGTGTGCGACATGCGGGAGGTCTGCCACGATATCAAACAGCACCGATCCAGGACGAAGACGGGGAGAGTCACACGTTTGTCTCTCTCCAACTCTTCCACAGCTGATGTCTTAACCGATCCCCTTATAGACGTGCGCTGCTGTCTTGACACTGTGCTCTTCTCCAAAAGTCCCCCCCCCCATGACCAACTCTTCTTCATTGGTATTAAAACTCAGCCCTGGAAGCACGCAACCTCCTACCAGAGCTGGGTGAGCTCCCCCCAGTGGCTGCTCGTAATACCTATAAACCCATGAAAAAGAGGAACCTTATAACCCAACTTCTTCTTTCTTTCTTTCTTTCTTTCTGTCTCTTTTTCTTTTTTCTTCTGCTTGAAAACATTTTGTTTCACTTTGGAAAGACTGAAATAATCCATGCATCATGCTCAGATGTGCCTTTTATTTTATTTTCTACTTTACAGAAATAAGCAAATGGTGTCTAAAATGCTAAAAAATAAAGTTGCCTATGTAATGTTTAGAACAAAGCTATACACTATGAAATTGTACATGTTTGTGGATACTGTGTATATATAACATGTATACACTAACTAAATAATTTGTATAAAGTGGCAAGTTTTTTCCCGTTGTATTGTACCCTCATCCGCATCTGTTCAGTCGAATATTGCCTAATAATCCAATGCTGCTACAGTCGGATAAAAAAAACTAAAAAAAACAAAAACAAAACAAGAAAAAAACAGGTCACTGTCACTAACTTACTTACAGACAATCTCCAGTTGAAACACTGGGAGTATTAACTGAGGAAAGCCATTTTTTCTTCCCTGCCCCTTAGCTGTTTTAAAGCAATGAAAAAAAATATACAGTTCAGTATGCCAAGCACTTACTTAGACGTGTGCTTCACTTTGTACATCCTACTAATTGCCTTTTTCTCCTTTTCAAAGATTTTTTAATGCTAACATTCATTAAACAGAGGTTGGGATTGTATTAAAGTTGCAGTTGAATATACAAAGACCTATATTCATTTGCAAGTATTTTGAGCATAGTGAGGAATTGGACTTTTTTTTTTCTGAGAAACACACTTTGTGCACTTTAGGCTGTACTGTTGAAGAGCCACAGTTGTTAATAGGTCATGTTTGTAAATGCAATGGTCCTATGCAACTGTTCAAACTCACTTTCTACATGGATAAGGATAGAAAAAACAAGTCTACCACCTGTCTTTTATCCACATGATGTGTATAAAAAAAAAAACACAAACTCCTGAGGATGTCTGACAAGCAGGATTTCAGCGGAATATTAAAAACAAAAAAATCTCGTGCCCTTTTTTCCTCCTCGTCTCGCTGTATCTTGAGCACGATGGTGGATGATTAAACTTCTGAACAAACTAGAGTTAAAAGGGGAGTTTTGGAGGATTTTTAATCGACAGCTGAAGTCAAATCACTTCACTGTCTTCACTCATGTTCTGTCCATTTTCCAAGTTTCCCAAGCCAGTATTGGTGGGGTTAATTTTTGCCAAATTTGTCTTTTTGTTTTCTATGTTTGTTTGTTTTTGTTTTTTTTAACCCCAGCCCAGACAGAATAACAGATTGGTTTTCCTCCAGTGGCACTGTAACAGCTTGATCCAGCAGTCGGTTTATTTGATGGTATGTGGCCTTTTAACTGCTTTGTATTAATGGTCTTCATGAGATTAATAAATCACCCAGTCTTATTTTGTACTGAACTACTCATTTCTCTCCTCGTTTTTTTCTTTTACTGAAAATTCAGCTTTTTTGCAGAAACATTTGTTGTTAAATTAAAAGGATTGAATTTATAAAGGAGTAGTTTCAGACTTTTGGGAAATATAATATTTGCTTTCAGTTGGAGAGTTAGATTACATTCTTTTTTAAATAAGATATATATCCTTTTTGTTTATTCTCGAGGAAAAAACCAAGTGTAAACAACAATTTGCAGTTTTACGGGCGGTACAAACGTATTGGCGTTATATTTCCTAGCTCTGAGTCGTTGAGGCTGGTTGCCTGGCAACTACTCGGAAAAATAGCCTTTTAATGTGACTTTACTGCTTTTATTGGATTTTATAATATATTAATTTTCAAGTAAAATTCTGTAATATTTATTAGTAACAGTAGCTTACGTTAGACATTGTGTCATCATATATCACCACCTACAGTTTAAAAAAAAAAAACAATATAGTCGGAATTTATTTATTTTTCTAATGCAGCGTTTCTGCGAGGAAATTCTTCAGACTAACCTTTGTTTCAAAATTGAAATAATTTTCTAAGATTGATCTCTCTTATCCCACATTTAAAAAAATGGCGCTAAACAAAAACCTATTTCAGTCACTTATTCATCATTCATGCAGCTCGCTGTCATGACAATATGGGGAAATGTCTCAATCCAGGAAATCTCATTTTGGGCTTACGTTTGTGACCTCAAAGTTTTGTGTGGAACAGTTTATTTTATTTTATTGATAGTCCTCTCTGCGGGGGTCAAACGGGGGTCAAACGGTGCTGCAGGGACCCTCGCTGTCCTCACTGTCCTCCCACAATCCTCCACCGCTCAGGCCTGCTGCGTGGTTTCCTCTCTGCACAG
The DNA here is from genome assembly GCF_027596085.1 of Anoplopoma fimbria. NCBI lineage: Eukaryota > Metazoa > Chordata > Actinopteri > Perciformes > Anoplopomatidae > Anoplopoma > Anoplopoma fimbria. The sequence continues at coordinate 5,948,441 of NC_072463.1, read as the reverse complement.
ACAGGCCTGGTCTGAAGAGATGAGAGGTAAAAGTACATTTATCTAATGACAGCAGTTTTAATATTTATATTGTATCATTAATAGCCCCGATGCAAGTGTGAATTTGGTTGTTTCCATGTTTTAGTGCAAGCAGAGTGTTAAGTCATATTTCTCTTACCTCAGATTTTCTCTGCTCGGGTTGAAATTCTGATAGTTTTGCCTCGCTGGAGCTTGAATCGGTATGAAGCCTTGTCTGCTGTCTTTCTCTGGAGCTGCATCAGCCTGGTACATGAAGAGATGTTGATATACAAAGAACAGGTTTCAGTGAGTTGTATTAATAAGGACTGCACAGAGCTCTCAGGAAAATATGGGATCAATTGATTGAAGAAATGCTCCTCCAATTATTATTTTTACATTTAAATCATTTCACTAGTCATTGGAGATACTACTTTGTCCTCTGGAAGAGCTTTGTCAAGACTGTGAAAATAACCCTGATGTTTTAATTTGCATAACAATCTGGAGATGTTTAGTTTGAATACATTTTAATAGATTTAATAGATCCACTTTATGCATATTTTATTATGCACGTATAGTATGTTTTAAATGCTCTGATGGCACATGTTTTGCTGTACAAGTCAACTTCGAGGAAGTGCAATAGCAACATTTTCAAATTCTGCTTTCAAAGGACGCTGTTCCTGTAATATACCAACAGTAGGCACATTTACAGAGCTTGGTGCTTATGTAACAAAAAGCTAAATACCTGTTTGGATGGATCGTCCCAGATGGGCCTGAAGGCACTTTTTAGGTGTAAAGGAGGCGACCCCTTCCTGACATTGACCAGCCTCTTCCCGTAGGAGCTGACGAGGCACGGCGTCGGCCCGTCCCCACACGGCCCTGCACTGCTTCTCAGAGGAGGGTGAGGGGTCAACCTGGGAATCTGCCACCTCAGACACACAGTCCTCTCCCTGTGTGCCTCCCGTGACTGCTGCTGCTGCTGGCTGTATGAGGGCTTCAACAGCACCGGCACCTGGCTGTCCTCCTCCTCCTCCTCCTCCTCCTCCTCCTCCTCCTCATCCTCATCCTCCTCCTCACCACTGTTGCTGCCCGTCGTCTCCCTGCGCAGGGTGGGGTCGGGGCTGCAGGAGGAGACGGAGGAGTAGTCGAAGGCCGAGGTGTCGTCCTGGTCCGTCTCGCAGTCCACAAGGCCGCGGTGGCCGTGAGGTGGTGCCTCCAGCCCGTTGGTGCCTTTCCCGGTGAGCTGGCTGTAGGTGCCCTGGCCCGAGTCGCTGTGCTCTCCCCATGCTGCGGCGTCGGGGGTGAGGAGGGAGCAGCGGGCGTGTCCACAGTCTCGGGCCGGCTGGTTCAGGAGGGTCAGGTCTCTGCCACAGCCCTTCCTCCTCACCGGGCTGCAGGACCAGCACTCCAGACGCATCGAGTGACATCCGTCGACTCCGTTACTGAGCGCCTGCTGGTCGTCTCTGTGGGGAGGAGGGTGGAGGTTATTATACCAGGAGCCCCACATCAACTGAGACTGTGAGGGGCAGTGTCATGAAGGATGTAGAAATCTTTATTTTCTAACCTCCTCTTCCTCTTCCCATCCTTTTCCTGTCCTTCTACTGTCATTTTTTTCTTTTCCTACTTTCTTTTGCTCCTACTTTCATTCTTTACTTTCTTCTTTCAATTCAAACCAGATTAATTTTTTAGTTTACAGGGTATGATTTAAATTTTGTTTTATATTTATTCTCATTATTATCTACCCTAGAGATTCCCTGTTGCCAGTGTTTTGGTACATTTTGCAAAAAGAAAAACAAATAAGTTTAATGAACTCTTAAGTAAAGAGGGAAATATGGTATGGTTTACATTTTGCACTACCTTGTCATACCTTCATCATTTCAAGTGTTGATTTTAAAAATAAATGTTATGTGCAAATATGATGTTATTTTTATATAAATGTGGATACTTGAATCCCTCTTCCTGCCAACACTTATGTATGTGTTCTTGCCCTACAGTGTTTTCTTGATTGTAGGGCTCCTTCCACATGTTTGCGCTGCAGGTGTTCCCTCTCTTGCCGTTCTGACTTCAGCCAGCAGAGGGCGACACTCACCTCTGAGCTGCAGTGTTGGCCTGACGCTGAGCCTCTCTGGTCTGTTGGCTCTTTGTGCAGCACTTTGCAGAGGATCCACCTGCCACTGCATCAGAGCAGCTGCTGTCATGGAAATAGAATGAATATAAAAAATAACATGCAGGCAATAAAAAATCTACATAAACATTGAATCTGATTTAAAAGGCATTAACCTGAGTGTTAACTATTACAGATCATCTGTGTATAAACTAATCATTACATTACATTACATTACAGTCATTTAGCAGATCTGACTTACAATCAGTAGTATATTACATATCATTCACCCATTCACACACTGATGACAGGCTACCATGCAAGGTGCCACCATCAGACTCTAACTACATTCATCATCCAGTCCACACCGATGGCAAGCCTTCAGGAGCAACTTGGGGTTAAGTGTCTTGCCCAAGGACACATCGACTGATTGGGTATCAAACCACCGACCCTCTGAATGGAGAACTACCTTGCTCCCACTACGCCACAGCCGCCCAATCATTCTCTGGATACCCTGACCTTTGCTCAGCTTCTTCTCCTTCCTCCCACCGGACGTCTTCCTCCAGCATCACATGACAACGGGACAAAAGGCTCCTCAGAGCTCGCTCGGTTCCCAGCAGGAGGCTGCAGTCAGGATGCTCTTTACCCGTCCACTGCAGCAGGCTCTAGAGCAGGAACATGGAGAAATATTAAACAACAAAATAAGAGCTAGAGTCAGTTAACTCTAACTTTTTGAAATAATCTGTTAACTATATGTATTTTGATCTATAACAGTGTTTCTTAATCTACATATGCTTTCATAAGGCCTTTAATATTTCTGAAGATTTGTGTATTCTGTCATCTATAAATCTCTGTCCTTCTACTGTCCTTCAAGAAAACATCCTCATTGGTTTATTTCCTGCTCTGAATCATTGTTTTTGTGTTTTTTTTTTTTTAGATGTTCTAATTTTAGACTCCCTCTACACAACCCCCCCTCTATCTCTATAGGTTGAGTGTTGACCTGCAGTGTCACATCTTATGTAGCTGCAGCTCTACAAACTGGACTCCCTGTGGCTGCTGACTCACCTGAATGTGGCTCAGGTAGCCGTGGATACGTGACACAGGTGCCAACAGCAGGGAGAGCAGCTTCATTTCCTCTCTCTCCATCTGGCCGCTCTGTTAAATGCAGACAGGAAAAAAAAAATCCATCAGCGTGTGTGGTTCCTCAGGTACATGGTGACTGAATGATGTTGACGCTTATCACTTAACGTACCTGCGTTTTCTGCATTTTCTCAGAATTATTTATTCTGTTGAACTCCAGCGAGAGGAATGATGCCAGGGTGGTTGTGTATCCAAGGTACATGTCTGAAAAGGCTGTCTGGACGACCAAAGTCAAAGCAGTCATGAGTACTGTCAGAATTCAGTGTACTGGACTGAAATCATTTTTAAAAAGAGCATTTACTTACATCGTTTTGTCCGATAAGCTGCACCAGGATGTCTCCAACCAGAGACTTCCAGTGTTCAGCGGTTAATCTCTCCTGCAGAGTGTTTCTGAACAGCAGGTGTCGCTGTAACAGCTGCTCCACAAACTTCAGATATGTCTGACTGGATCAAATGGAAAATTAAAGCAAAGATGGTCCAATTAGAAAGTTTGCATCTGTGTTGTAGAATATAAAACAACTATTCATCACTTACTACGGCTCCACAGTCATCTGGTGAGCTGGCGGTGTTTTGTATTTATCATACAGCTGGTTTAAATATGACACGTACTCCCACTCAGAATGTAGAAGCTGCATCGCCACCTGATGTCGTGCATCTGTACAAAAAAAAAAGAAGACTTGCTTTTAACTCGTAATGTTCATATTTCAACAAATAATGTGACAGTTTCTGAATGGGCATCAAGTTTAATCCCCAATGTGATAATCTAATCGAGCTAACAGAAATAAAGTGCTTTAAAGTGGCAATTTCAAAGATTGTTATTTAAATATATATTATATATAATCTCATTACTTTTTACGGCCAAAAGAGGTAACAAGTATTGTAATTAATATTAATATATTTGCAGCATTACAATCCATGTACACAATTCTGAAAACCTGAAGCTTGTGTATCAGCAAAAGACTCCAGACTGCTAAACTCACTGTTTTTTCTCTAAAAGAAGTTCTACATCAACCAGGATTGAAATTTAAAAGCATTGCCAAAGAAATCCCACAAATTTATATCACTCAAGTTGCTAAGTTTTAAAATGTTTTACTGTTTAAAAAAGCCAAGTGAGAAAATTGGGAACAGTTAAAAACTTCTTCCTGACAGCATGATGTCATCTTTGAATGTAATGTAATGTAATGTAATGTAATGTAATGTAACTAAACTGCTCACCTGTGCCTTCGCTCAGTCCTGCTTTGAGGCCCTGCAGGAAACAGTGGAGGAGCAGCTTCCCTCTGGACAGACAGGCGGGTGGAGCAGAAGAACAGTCACACTGCCTCCACCCACAGGCCGGTTCTGCTGGATCGCTGCTGCACGACAGCGGACAGATTGCAGGTTTTACATGTTTGTTATAAAAATGTCATATCGCCTGGTGCCTCAGTGTAAACAACTCTTTATGAGTAATTGTTTGCTTTGTGCCAATGAGAAATGTGACAACATTAATATGAACACATATACAAACAAACAAGACTTTCATGTTCTATTCTGTTGCACTGGTGTCTAAGAACAAAGGACATACAAAATGAAAATTGATTAATTCTGTTTCTGTACTATACTTAACATTTGAGCTGTCACTCTTGCACAATACGTTTTGGTATTTACAGTATTTTTTTTATTTAATTTGAGAAATTCCCTTCATGTGTGCACTTCATTTCTTGTAGAGATAGAATTAGAGCTGAAAGCTTTCAGTTTCAAGTATATTCAGATGAAGGAATGAGTTAAGTCTGATGATAAATCCAGGTGAAAATATTCTTCTATAAAGGGGAAAAAGTTTGATGAATGAGAAATCTGGTCTTCATTTTGAGAAAGAGGTTTGTCACCAGTCCTCTGAACTATGATCTGATTTGTTTCAATATTTCTAATGCTTTAATTTATTTTCTGTAGTTTTTTAATGTTTTTTATTTTTTTACCTCTCTCTGTGTTTGGATGAGGAGCTCTTTCCATCCTGCTGAGGTCTCTGTCTGTTACTGTACAGCTGCAAGACCTGACACCTCATCACTCCAAGCTCTTCCTACAGGAAGACAAGACGCCGGGTTAAAGCTACGGAAGTATAATTTCACTGTAACGCACACTTATCACATTTGTTATTCCTCAATAGTTAAAATAATCTGAGTCTCACCCTCAGAGACTCCACCAGCGCCTCCAGACGGAGAGCTTTCTTCTGGCAGCTCCTCCTGTTGTCCTCCAGCTCCTCCCTCAGGTACGTGTCTCCATGTTGGATCTGACTGAGCTCCAGCAGAGCGCTGGTGAACCCCGTCTTCAGCTCCGAGACCATGCATTGCAACTGAGGAGACAGCAGGAGTCATATATAATAGTCCAAAAATACAATTAGATTCAATAGCAAGACCACAACAGCATTGACTTTTACCCTTCTGGAGTTTTGATCATTGTGAGCAGATCTAGATCATATTAATGTTTAGACTACTTTGATCCTGGATTCCACTCTGAGGTTAGAGGTGGTTTTAAATGATAAGAGCTTCAAATATAATGTGAACTGTCTCTTTAACAAAGCCAGGCTGGCTGATGAGGAAAGGTGCAGAATACCTTGGAGATTTCAGTGACGAGCTCAGTCTCTTGAGGCTTCATGACCTGAGCAGAGAGAGAGACACAAACAAGGCTGTTTGCAAACACCCAGTTAATAACCTGCTCAAACCATCACACACTGTTTGCTATTTCTAGCTGATGAACTGTAAAGAGTACAGAGTGAGTTTGGTATTTGTGTGTAATGTACTCTTGTGTAATTCCCTCCAAACAAAGATCAGCATTCACACAACAGGGACAAAGAAGTCAGTTTCTTGTTCCATAAAGTGAATCTGTAACCTCTTCCTGACCAAATGCACGTCATTTATTACTTCTTACCTATATACTAAAGCATATGCATTTACTACAAGAGTTAAAATAACATGCATAACCAGATTTAATGACTTTCGTGACCATATTCTTGTTTGTTTTGTGGTACCTGCTCAGATGTTGCCCCTGCCAGCAGCCCCTCTGCTAAGGAAGTGGCCAGCCAGCCAAAGAGCTCAGCCCTGCAGGGGAAATGGCTGCAGGAGCCAAGATCCCTCCTTATAAGTCTGCTGACAGAAGGGCAGGCACGGATCAGCATAAAGAAAATGGAAAATGGAATATGTGATAGCCTCATGTTCTAAACTACAAATACATCATATAAAATCAGTTTTAAACCAATTAAAAACATAATTTGTATCATTTTTAAACACTTTTAAAATATGCAGAAATCATCTTTTTTTTAAATTGTAGATTGCAATAATATGACAGTCTTAGCAACTTATAATCATGATTTAATATCTCTAAACAAAATCATAACATCAGTGATTTCCAAATATCAAAGAATTCAACAAAATCATGAGAGAAGCAATGACTGCTGAAGCAAAAGGTGTAAAATAAATCCAAAGGACACTCACCTCAGTTACAGCTCTCTAATAGTGTTTCTCCAGACATCTAAAAAAGATGCAGTGAATCCACAAAAGGCTTTAAATATCCAGTGTTTCCTGTTCTGTGGAGGAACTTGGTGTCAGTAGTATGCGGTGTCTGAAGGCGGGTGTCTCTGTTGAGCTGTGAGCTGCTCTGTGCGGACAGCAGATGTCCCACATGACGCTCAGTGAGGAGGAAGTCAGTTCAGTGTGAGCCATGGAGATGCCCCAATGGAACTATTGCTTTATGATAGTTACTATATATGACTATTTTATTTTACATTAAAATCATATTATACTCTACTGGTATTTTATAACACATTTTTTAAATTTTATTTAATTTATTCACCTAACACTTGAAATGGTGCTCATAAAGTTATTCAAATTTCCAATATGGAAATATGACTTTTTTGGGGGAATTTCCTACAAAACATTACTTTATGTGATTTCTTATGAAGTGAAATATTAATAATATTAAAAAAATTATAATAATAGATAAGAGATGGCATTATACAAAGTGCAATGCCTTCGATTATGTGAATTATTAGGATAAATAATTTTGGGAAATAAATCAATAAATCAAGTAATTCAACTCCATGATGTGTGTAATATATCCTACATAATGTAAATATATTTATAGGTATGAATAACATATATAATATACATACACATATATTTAAACTTTAAATATATAGTAACATATGTATGTGCAGTATAATTTACACACACATATTTTTATAATATAAAATTATAAATAAATATAAATATAAAAAATATAATATAATTTTAAATATAAAATCAAATATATATACAAAAGAATATGAATATAAATATATGCATAATATATTTATATTCATATTTTTGTATATATATATTTGATTTTATATTTAAAATTATATTATTTTTATATAATCAAATATATATATACAAAAAATATGAATATAAATATATGCATAATATATTTATATTCATATTTTTGTATATATATATTTGATTTTATATTTAAAATTATATTATTTTTATATAATCAAATATATATACAAAAAATATGAATATAAATATATGCATAATATATTTATATTCATATTTTTGTATATATATATTTGATTTTATATCTAAAATTATATTATTTTTATATAATCAAATATATATACAAAAAAATATGAATATAAATATATGCATAATATATTTATATTTATTTTTATATATATATATATTTTGATTTTATATTTAAAACAAGTTTCGGCTGCTTAATTTTTTTAAAAAAATCTAAACACCTTGAATATCAAACTGATCATAAAAAAAAAAAACTAATAAAACAAATGTTTCTCATAATAAAAAATTCGATTATTGACTTCACTCCGCCCCTGTGTATAAGTCCGCAGAACAAATCGAGCGCACACTAGCCTCACTTGTTTCGCAGAGGGGGCGTGGTTAAGGGACGGTGCTTGAATCTGATTGGCTGCTGAGCTCAATGAGTTTTCAAAATCGGAGCAGCAGCTGACGGAGCTGTCAAAACAGCCGACAGGAGGAGAACGAGACCGGTGAGAAACGAGACAAAGACTGCTGTGAATGTAGCCAAACATGTGCATATCTGTGATAATATACAGCTCTATCTTATTTCAATACCAGTTATATGAATGTTTGAGGTAATTGTTCTCTGTGGAGCGATTCGTTCTGACAGATAAGTTGCACAGCTAACGTTAGCTACAATTAGCAAACACATGTCTCTCCAAGCAACATTCAGATACATGTATCAGTCTGGATTATGTGCTGCCTCAGAGGGAGTCATAAAACCTTTGGTAGTGGAGATAAAGCTGGCTCCTAGTCAGGGTTTAGCATGTTTAATTCATAGTTTAAGGCTGGTGTGTAGCCTAGCTCCTTGCTTCCATGGTCGCTTATTTAAAGGGACATACCAGCATGTGTAAGCATGTGTAAGCATGTGTAAGCATGTGTAAGCATGTGTAAGCATGTGTAAGCATGTTTGAGTTCAGGGGACAGCACACAGTGAGATACAGACCTGCACAATATAACAAAAGTTCTAAAACAAATACTTTTTTGTGTGAAGTAATCAAAACAAAAAAATCATCACCTCAAGAGTAAAAACTGAACATTATAAGCTTTATTATGGTAGTATTTATTGTTCTTATGCATTGTATTGTGACATACAGTACCAGTCAAAAGTTTGGACACACCTTCTCATTCAACTACTGTGAAGAATGTAAAATATAAAACATATTCTGGTTTGTTGAGCATTTGTTTGTTTACCACATAATTCCATATGTGTTCCTTCATAGTTTGGATGTCTTCAATATTAATCTACAATGTAGAAAAAAATAAAAATAAAGAAAAACCATTGAATGAGAAGGTGTGTCCAAACTTTTGACTGGTAGTATACATTTTACTTTTTTTTTTTTTTTTTTTCATGTCCTGCACTTCACAAATGCCCATAATTGCATATTATGCCATACAGTAGTTTGGGCCGAAAATCAGCTTGCACAACCTCGAAATTTGCTTGAAAGTAATCCATCCCATCAAACATTTTGTACCTTCCTGCTGTCTCCACAGTCTGCTGGGCTGGAGCCATGAGGACTAGTGAGTTTGACTCTTCATCTGAAGAGGAGGATGTTGGAGAGGAGCAGCTGACGCCCTTCCACGTCTCCTGGTAAGTTTGAAGCAGTTTTCCTTTTTGCCTTGGGCCGCCCAAAAAGTTTGTGCATTATTGAAAGTCAGTTTGCATGTAAATGACGACATGTAAACGTTATATTCTGATTGTCTTTAAGGTTACCTCTGTCCATAGTGGAGTGCTCACAGTTTCTTGGGATATGCGCACTACCAGGTAAAATTCTAGCTTATCATCTTTTTTTGTATCTCTGCATGTTGCTTAATTTACTTTATTGTAAGTTTTTTGTGCAACTGACAATAAAATAATGTTTTCCTCATTTGACTTCAGGTTGCAAATACAAAGACATCCGCAGGAGTCTGGAAAGAGATGTTGGTAAGACAACCTTGTTCCTTACTGGTGCTGGAAATAAATACTCTGGAAACAACTATATTAACATTCACATGTAGATCTTTTATTTTACTTTGTTTTAAATACTTTGTTACATTCAATTTGGGAAATGTTTGTGGGAAAAATATAAAAAATGGCATACTGTAACTGCAGGCTGCAACCAAGAATTGTTTTCATTGATAGTTAATTTCATTCTTTTCTTTTATTTATGAAATAATTTGGTCTATAAATTGTTTCTCGTAGGAAATGGAGAAAAAGTACAAATGTACACATTGTCATTTAAACCAGCCTTGTCAGAGAAAAAGGCTGTAACTTTAAGAACCTGATGGCAGCAGTGTGTAAGTTGTTTTGCTTCATTCTCGTGAACAGAGGAGCTCCAGAACCAGGGGGTGCAGGAGGTGTTTGTGTTCTGCACCAGAGGAGAGCTTAACAAGTACAGGGTTCCCTCCCTGCTGGAGGTCTACCGGCAGCGAGGCTTCACAGTTCACCACACGCCCTTCCAGGACGGAGACGCTCCGGAGCTGGAACAGTGCTGCCAGATCCTCCAGGAGCTGCGGGTCAGCCTCGAGAACAACAGGAGGACTGTGATCCAGTAAGTGACCCGCTGAGATTCTGAATTTGGAGACATGTCTCAAAAAGTTGCATCTTAAACAAACCAAAAAAAATTACACAAAATGAAACTTTTAATCACGTAGCATATTTTACATTTCCCTATTTGTCTTCCTCTTTCTTCTGTATAAAAATGGAACAGAAAATAGCTTCTAACAACGAAGTACTCAAAGTGTGTTTAATTTATTTTAACTGGCAGTCTCAAGTTGCTGTGAAAAGAGGTCATACTGGTTGTCGTATTTATGCTGTATGATACAGATGCTTATTTTCCTCCCAGTTGGCTTAATGTTTACCCGAAACTATACATGTTAATATTTCTAAAATCCGTTGACTGTAGATGATCAACCTTATTTTCTTGGTCGCATTTTTTATTTGTTGTATTTTTTATATATAAGAGCACATTCAAACTTACGATGCGGAAGGAAAGCCTTCTTTTCTTTTTAAACAAAATATAAAACATTTGTTCAAAAGATGGGTTTTCCTTGGCAAGATGTAAAACTGGTTGAGAGAGAGCATTCATAAATCATAAACGTCTTCAGTCATGCTGATCTACATGAACAAGAGGATTCATGAAGTAGAAAGTAATGAAAAAGAGTGATTATGTGACAAATTGTGATCCTTCTTGTTTTACTGGATATGGCAGCATGTCACTATAACTAGTAATGTGTCTTGTTATATGATGTTTTGAGGAATTACAAGTCGGTGCTGTGATATGACAACATACAATTTTATTTTAACCAGAAGAGTTTGTCGCAGAAATTTAATAATCTGTTATCTAGAAGTGATGGGAAAATGTGTCATTATTATATGAAAGATATCTTGTTAAAATTTGAAAAGGTTTTTGTTCAACAACATCTTTTAAAAGATTTAATAAGAAAATGTGCAAATATGTTTTGCGTCATGGTGGCAGCAACACTCTGTAATAAGAAATACTGACAGCAGCCTCAACAGAGGAGAGCAGTGAAAGGAAAAATTGCAGGTTCAGGTGTCACTTTGTAAAATCTGCTGAAAGGCCCCTGACAGGATCTTTAATCCTGAATGATGATGATGATGAAGCTGCTCATCAGGAACAAACTGGTTGTACTGGTCTAGCCTAATGTATGAGAGAGTTTAACTATGTAAATGTGAAGCAGGGTATCCCTACCCGAGCATGCAAATGTAGTAACCGGGTCAGTGAAGGTTAAACATGGACATTGAGACAGCCATCCTGTCTGCAACTGTTCTACCTTTTATGTTCTGTAATATTTGAAGGATTTTTAAACCTTTTATGAAGCGCCAAACAGCCCTGGAGAACCAGAGATCTATTTTCTGTAACACAGTCGCCCTCGGGACACCTTCTCATTACACAACTGAGAGATTTGCTTCCAGCTTTTTGCATTTGATGGGATTTTGCGCTTTTTTTTTCTCCCTCCCCTTCAGCTGCTACGGAGGACTGGGACGCTCCGGATTGAGTAAGAATATTTAACTTTTACTTTGAAAATCATTCTTTATGTCATTAATCATGATAACCAAGATCAATGTGTTCTTTTTCTTTATACGTCAGTTAATGTTGAAAAGTTTGACCTTTTAGTTAAATTACTTCATTTCACTGATCACATGGATGTCCCATGTTTCAGTCGCTGCCTGTCTGCTGCTTCAGCTCTCTCTAACAATGACGGCAAACAAAGCCATCGAAATCCTCAGAGAGCACCGAGGAGGAGGAGCCATACAAACCGTGAAGGTGAGAGCGCTCTTCTCTCCCTCTGAAATCTGTTGTATTCAAGGAACCGTAGACTGCTGTAGCTTTTGCATGTTTGCCTCATTAAACATTTAGATATTTTGCATCCATGCTGACCATATTCTTCTGCATATCATAAGTATTGAAGTTGATTTCCTACCCTTTTTTAAAGTTGCCATTTTTAAACCCAGCCCTTATTCACTTACTCAAAAAGTGCCCAAGATATTTTTTTAATAATTATTGTTGAGTTTAATGTAAATTGTAAGCAGGGACTATTTTTGAATGTTCCTCCCTAAAATTCTTTCTTCTATTTTAGTTCCTCCTCAGTATATTCTTGTTCATAATAGTAATAAATATGGTCCATTATCAAAATTAAGTGACTCTCAATTGGCCTCTAAATGGTTTATTGGATAACCAGCCAGTCCAGTTAGTTTTCTTGAATTTGCAACTAATTCTCATTAATATATTATATATGTAAAAAAAAATAAATAATTTGAAAGTCAACAGTAAGCAAGACCCAAGATCACAGATATATCTGTAATGCTTTACATGTCTGCTGATAAATAATTAGAAATGGTGAATACAGAAGATGTTTGTTTGCTGTAATTTAGAAATGGTGACCCTGTTACATAGTTGGTCCAGTAGAGTGTTAAAATGTTAGAATTGTAAATGGTTCTATGGTCCTACTTAACTTAGTCAGAGTTCTTTTAATAACCTTATTTAAAGGACCAGTGTGTAGCATTTAAGGGGATTTATTAGCAGAAATGGAATATATTATTCATGACTATATTTTTATTTGTGTATTATCACCTAAAACTAAGAATCTTGAATCATATCCTTAGAGATCTTTTAAAAATCTCAAACATTGATACTGGCGTTTGCTTACAAAATACAGTACTGGTCAGACTCTGATGTGAATGTTGTAGCTTCTTCCATTAAAAACGACCCATACTATTACTGTGCACTGATAGCGTAACGTTTTATGAAATTGTAAAAATATAAATGACAATATTACACTCAGTTTAGAAGTCTTATTATAACTCCAAACAGAAAAGTCTGCCTGTGAGGTGGGAATGTAAAATATAACTGAAATGTTTTGGAAAATGGTCAGCAGTAGTGTGAAATGTGTTTATTTGACTGAAACTTTCAAAACCACCAATATGCTCCTTTTTTAATGTTTTGTAATCAGTTTTGAAAGCTGCACATTCTGTGAAATATTGCTTTTTGCTGTACCATTTTTTTTTTTTAAATTAACAAACATGTCTTCTAACAATTTTTCTGTAGCAATACAACTTCCTCCATGAGTTTCGGGAAAAGTACACAGCCTTCCAAGAAAGCAGGGAGGTTTCCACAGAGCGCTCAGTGTCCCGGTGATCACTTCTCTACAAATCTGTGAGCTGTGAAAATATTCATCTCATTTGTTCAGCGATCCTCTCCTGATTGTGTGTGATATGTAATTGTATTCTCGATTGATTGCACTTTAACAGAATACTCTAATATATTGCTTTTTTTCTCCTCCTCATTATAATCAAATGAAAGACTTGAGGATAACCTGGTGGGGTGTTTATTAGCAGGTTTACAACATGTATGCATTGATATTACATTTAAAACATAATGGAGGTGTTTGTCATGATTGTTGAGGATGTCAACTGAGAAAAGGTCTTCTTTTGTGTCTGTACTCTATTTTTATGTCCAATGAACTGCATTTTCTGAAATACCGTCTTCTCTCAATCTGTACTACAAATCAGTACTTTCCTACTCAACATTATTCATCCTAACATTTTTTTATTAGCCACATCGCTAGCATGGCTAATAAAATATGTATTTTTGCCACTCATGAACTCATGTCCGTTAAAAGGTTTTGATTTAAAACAACATTCCAGTCCTTTATAACAGAGTGGGATAGTTTTATTTAGATTCAAATAAACTCAAGTTGTCGTTTCCTAGATGTGACATGATGGGATCTAATACATAAGACTTTTGATGTTATCTGTGACAAATGACCATAGCTTCCCCTGATAAATGTACACATTTGAAAAATGGCAATAAATACTCTAGTATTTATGAAAATCTCAGTCTAATGTCTTTTGATTCTATTGAGAAAACAAACATTTCCAGATTCCATTACTGGAAATGAGTCACTGCGTGGAGTGCTTTGATATCTTGGACATAAAAAATAAAATTAAAAAAACGTTGAATAAATAAACACTGGAGTTTGCTAATGTGGAATAGTTTGTGGTGAAATGAACAAAACGCACAAATGACAGTCTTAAGAAATCTCAAAAGGTACATTCAACAGTATGGCATACTCGCAGTTTCCAAAGTAATGAGGAGAATAACAAGTACTGTTGCTTCATAATTGCTTGGATATATTATTGTACTGTTGAGTCTACCTTCTATTTATCGATAGCTGCGAGGGGCGATTCTACAGAAATACAGGTCACACATTGCTGGCTACTCTGGATTCACACACAACAAATATTGCCATTGATTTCAACAGGGATTACATAATGGAAATGCGATGATGGATGAGTCTGAAGTATGGAAAGAATACATCAGATAGTTTCTAAAAACTGATGTGACAACCAGATAGTGATTGTCCCTGTGCAACATGTTCCACTAAGTGATAACAACCCATGCACTTCAGCCCTCACTGTACAAAACGGCTCCTTCAAATCCCAAAACGTCCATTTTAAAAGAGCTTATGCATCTGTGAGCAATAACATTAGTGTAGTTTGCATTTAACCATTTGTTTTAGTGATGATAATGACTCACGCTGCAGAGTAATAAATTAGCTGTTAAAGCCCAGAATGTAATTCACAGGAAAAAACTAATGCAGTTCACTAAACAGCTCAGATTCTCACAGATAACGCACACCTGAAAATGTCTACCTAAATCTGTAAACACTCAAAAGTTGGGAGCCAAGATTGAAAAAAAAAAAAAAAAAAAAAAAAAATAACTTTATTCAAATCACAAGCATCAAAATCACAGCATTAAAAAAAAAAGGGAAAAAACAACATGTCCATTAGGGTTTGTCCTCATTTTCCATAAAATTTAAACTATAGTGCTGTGAGAGGAACGCTGCGACCGAGATTTTCTTAAAGCGGGCTAAATGTTTCCAAAATGACACTCTGCGCTGCGTAGTGGAGGGGGTTGAAAGTTTGTCCGCTTGAAATGGCGTTTTGAGTTGCTGAACGGTGTTTTTTTCCCAGCAGGCCCAGTGTTCCAGCACTAAGATCATAGTGTCTGGTCGTCTTCTGTACATGCAGGTCCTTTTCCTTCATCGTCCAGTTTAAGAGCTCACCAGAACATAAATCATCCTGTTAGAAATCAGAGGAGAAAGTGGGACGAGTTAAATACTACAAATGTAACGCAGTAATATCACGCATCTCCATGTTGGATTTTTATGTCTTCTCTGGTTGTTAAAAAGGTCATTATGACCTCCTGTAAAATACAGCTGAAGTTATATTGCGAAACGCCACAAGTGTGGTAATTATGAAGTAACATTAATGAGACGGTTAGCTTGGCATAGTGTAGCTTAGCTTAGCGACTGGGGGTGAAACAGCTAGCTAGGCTCTATCCAAATGTAACAAAATATAACTTCCAGCACCTGAAAAGCTCATTATTTAACACATCTTGAATTACTGAAATAGAATATGTTAATAACTGAGCTTTAGAGTTTCTAACAGATGGATTTTGCTACTTTTGGGCAGAACGAGGCTAGCTTCCAGTTTTTTTAATGCTAAACTAGCTAAACTGATTTCCCAAAATGTCTAAATATTCATTTAATGATAAAAGGGTTGGCACACGATTAGTCTTATCAGGAGACTTACCATATTTATTGTAAATTTTAAATGCTTAATTTGCTCTAGACTTATGCTTTACAAACGTGGCAGATGATAGCAAAGGATTAAGTTAACCATCTACCCATTTGTCACAAAGTGGTTTTTCCCCCAGACTATACATACAATCCCTGTGCAAATAACATAAAAATTAAAAACAAGCAGAAAAAAAAGAATCCGTACCCGTAGAGATAGTAGAAGAATGACAGCAGGTAGAAAGCCAGTTTGCACCAGCCTTCTTTTTGACAGAACGCCAGGATGTCGGCGTTCATGATGGTCGTTGGGTCGTAGAGTCCTGGACAGCTCATCACAGGTCTGCTCATATACCTGAGTCACAGTAACAAAGCGGTGCGTTAAATCAAATTGTACCGTAAGACTAAGCACTATAATGAGTAGTTTATTCTATGTGAGACACTCACCTCCAGACATGATAAGCCAGCAGTGGTAGGTTGAGACAGAGGGTGAGCCACTCGGCCGCACAGAAGAACATCACGCAGAAGAAGAAATGGATGAGATATTCTGGGAGAACCAGCTGGAAAGAACAAAATGTAAAGAAAATGTCAGAATCCAAACTCAGTAAACAGACAGTCATGTTGTTGTGAGCCTGTTTGCTGATTTACTATCAGTGATAAACAGACAAATACTTTAACTGTCCCCACTAAATTCTTAATTACTAGTAAGTAAGGAGCCACATGGATTAAATGTAAAAGTTAAAGTCGGTCAGGAGACAAAACCTTATCAAGTTACAGAGCCCCAAAAGCCTTTTTATAAAAAGGAAAGCTGAGCTATTTAAAGAGCCAGATATCTAAAAATTGCAATCAGCTCCACAGAGTCAAAGACAGGAGCGAAATACTAATTAGCTGCAGTGAAATGCTTCTTTTAACAATGCATTTAATAGATATATAAAGCCTATTGAGTCACTATCTGGCCCTGTTAATGTCTAATTACTACATGTGAAGTAAAATGTCACATGTTAGCCGTCGTGCTTCATCATGCACTTATGACACAATGTGTAACGATAAACAGGGTGAAGAATTAAGCAAAATTACAGTGATTTGAAAAATTACATGTTATACCCCGAAAGACCCAACGTGGCCGACTTAAATCTCCCCAATGAGGCTCACGCAATACCTTCAGATCTCCTCTATATAATTTGGTAAAACAATATGCAACTGTTTTTAGCGATGCAGCCAAGTCATGTATCACATTTAGCCTCTACTAATGACTTATAAATGCTGTAAATCATGCAAGATGCTGTTGAAATTTTGAAAATCTACTAAACATTGGATACGTGGATAGAAAAGGTTAATTTCCCACCCTGGTTATGTGTCATGCATCATCAAATCGGACCACAAGTAAAAAAGGGGAAACCCTTCCACAACTTGCTCTGGAGAATATTTGTGCGTTTAAACATCAATAATCTTTTTGCAGTGAGGACAAACCTACAGATCATAACACTTTCCTGACAAACAGAGACACACTGGAGTAGGACCATGCTGTGAGCACTAGCAGTGTTGATGCAGCAGACTGCATCGGGTCGACATAGTTCGATGTGGTGCGTGGTAGAGTGGGGGGGGGCAGATGGATGCACCACATGGAAGCCATGCATTAAAAAAGAGCAGAGAGCGGAAGGGTGGTGGGGCAACCCACAAACAGCCCACAGATGGAAAGGTGAAGGGCGTGTAGGAGGAGGAAGGTGAGGGGGGAGGGGCTATAATGTGTTGAAATCCTGCACTGTGCTGCCAAATACAAAAAACAACTGATCACGGCACAAAAACCTGCCAAACTGAGCCGACAATCCACATGCAAAGACTGTCCATGGTCAAAAAACTGCAGATTGTACTGTGTGGAAGGCATCATGAGGAATCTCTCTCTCTTCTTTTTTTCCCCCCACAAAAATAACTCCTCCTACCGCTGAAATCACTAACCAATCAGTGGCCCCAAATAATTGCTGAGCTGGCTTTGTGTTGGGATTCTGCAGCCATCTGTTGTAAACCACAGGTGATGTCGGTCAGAGCCAACACTGAGCTCATATATACGGTAGCTCTGCTCTGCTAATGCCTGAAACTGAAACTGCAGCCTGCGCCTCATAGGAAAGTGAAATTGCGTAATAATAAAAGTTTAATTTGAAGCTGGAACATTTAATCAGTTTCCTCCAAAACCAGCCAAGAATCAACCAATACAAAGTTCTCACTACTCAAAAAGCTTTGATACAAAATCCAGCTACCTGATCTGACTTTACATGAATACTGTTGTGTAGAAGCTGTCAGGACGGTGTATGTGCCTGGTGTCATGTTACTGCTGTATAATACTCAAGACAAGTTTCATGACTCTCTGAGTCAACTGGGAATTTACTGTACCAGTAACTTAGACACTATTTGCAAACAAAGGGTAGGTTGTAATAAAGATCATGCATGTTTTGAGCATTTGCAAGTCTTTTCAGTTAACAGCTACACTTTATCAATATTCATCCCAGCTAATATTTTCCACTACTAGACGCAACGTGGCTCCTTTACCTGAATGAGCAGCTTAACGTAGTCAATTTAATTGGTTAGATGAGGTATTACAAGCATAATAGAAAGCAAAACTATTATTCCAGTTAATGCTCTGCACTCTAAAGGTCAGGAAGAATAGAAATAATAATAATCCACAACAGTCAAAAAATGCTCACAAAAGTATAAAAAAAGAAAAATGTATAAAAACGATATACTACATGACAGTAAAAACCCCGAGGCACAGGTGGCATGTTGTCTAATCCCAAACTAAACTCTGGTTCAACTCTTGAGATTAGTTAACTGAAAAGACGTTTGCAAACACTTCTCCGTGCAAAATGACAAGACTGCAGACTGAGTTGAACTGAGCGGGCATTTTAAAGATTGGTACAAACCTTTATTGCAATTTTGACCCTTCTAATCTTTTTGACCTTTTCAACTGTCTTTTTGCCGTTAACAAAAGTGTAAAAAAACAAAAAAAGCAGATTAGGAAAAACAAAACAACAAAAGGCGTTAGAGTTTGACAGCTGACAAGATCTCTGAATTCATAACAGGCAGGTTATTTAGCATAACAGTGCAGAGAAATGATTGAAAAAGACAGATAGGCGGATAAAGTTATCCTAAAATAAATGAAAGACCTTTCAACAGAGCATTTCTGCATGCAGCAAAAGGATGGTGCGTCAGGTACGGTGGTGTCACTTACCGGATTTAAAGTGTTACACTGATCTATAGGATTCTTGTAATCAGTCTTCAGCTCATCAAATGCTATTATCTGGGGGAAAAAGATGACAAAAATGTCACAATGTAGAAAGAGCAGCTCAATAGTAATGTCCATTTAATAAACATGCATCAACTGATTTTTTTCCCCCCCAATTGTAATTTATTCTACAAAATATGACAAACAACGCACAATATACGTTCCAAGAGCCAAAAAGGGATTCAAAACTGTTCAAAACTTGGCTATTTGCAAAAACATAAACCAGCTCAAGCAGCAAATCCTCACATTTCAAAGAATGCTTGGAAAAGATAATCAAAATTGACTGAATTGACTTATCAAATCAACTATTAATCAACTTAATGTTTAAGTATCACTGCCATAATAATGCACTCTCTGTAGTCTTGTTGTTTACCCATGATTTGTTTTGTTACATATATTTAAATTGTTTACAGTTTTATTCCATGTAATGTATTTTATTCTAAAGAGACAATAGCACATTATAATCGCAACTATACAGTACCAGTCAAAAGTTTGGACACACCTTCTCATTCAACTACTTTGAAGAATCTAAAATATAAAACATATTCTGGTTTGTTGAGCATTTGTTTGTTTACCACATAATTCCATATGTGTTCCTTCATAGTTTGGATGTCTTCAATATTAATCTACAATGTAGAATAAAAATAAAAATAAAGAAAAACCATTGAATGAGAAGGTGTGTCCAAACTTTTGACTGGTACTGTATTTCCAATCGGTATTTAGTTATTTGCATTATTTTCTATTGTTTACAACTTACAGAAAACTTTGTACAAAAAGTTTTACAGAGATGCTGTATTTCTTTTTTTAAAGTTGGTCATTGGTGCCTTTTAATTATATCATATTTATGTAAACACCTATTTTTTCAATACTTATGTACATGCCAGTCCTGTCTATTTGTCCAGGTTTGTTATTAATGTTACTAGCTGTTAGTTTATTTGCATCTATTTTGATGTGCTTACACAGACAATGAAATGACAGCTAGTAACATTAATCAAATTAATTTGACATAAGTCAAAGTCATTGTTTAGGCACACCCTTCTTAGCAAATATGTTATTTTGATTCTGATTATCTAAGCAGTTTTATGATAAATTAAATCACAAAATGTTAAAAAAAAAAAGAAAAGAAAAACCATTGAATGAGAAGGTGTGTCCAAACTTTTGACTGGTACTGTACATATTGGGTAAACATAAGTAACATAAACAATATAAGTCTTTGGGCTCATGGATACGTTACCTAAATGTTTACATTCTGCACCTCTGATGTTTACATATTTATTTGCAATATATTTTTTTAAATATATATTATATATATATATTTTTTTATATTTATATACAGTACCAGTCAAGTGTGGACACACCTTCTCATTTAATGTTTTATTTTTTTCTACATTGTAGATTAATATTGAAGACATCCAAACTATGAAGGAACACATATGGAATTATGTGGTAAACAAACAAATGCTCAACAAACCAGAATATGTTTTATATTTTAGATTCTTCAAAGTAGTTGAATGAGAAGGTGTGTCCAAACTTTTGACTGGTACTGTAAGTAACATAAACAATATAAGTCTTTGGGCTCATGGATACGTTACCTAAATGTTTACATTCTGAAACTTGCAAATAAATATATTTATTTGCAATATATTTATTTTTATTATATATATTTTTTATATATATATATATATATATATATATATTTTTTTATATATATATTTTTTTTATATATTACATATATTCTTTTTATATTTATATATATATTATATTTATATATATTACATATATTATTTTCATATATATTATATATTTATATATATTACATATATTATTTTTATATTATATATATTTTATATATATATATATATTTATATATATTACATATACCTTTTATATTTATATATATTATATATATTTTATATTTATATATATTACATATATATTATATATATATATATATATATATATATTAAAAAATATATATATATTTATTAAAATTAAACTGAAACATGTGTCAGCAGCATCACTGAGCGGTTTGTAGTTCCGGGATTGGACGGTGATGCTAGCTAAACCTGCTAACAAGCTGGAGGGCTAATAGCGGGACTCCAAGTCACGTGACAAGCCTGCTATATACATTTGACTTATTTGCTATCATCAGACAACAGTCAATACAGGTGACCAACAAAGTATAATTAAGATAAAACGAGAAAAACAGTATTTGTTTTGGTGATACGTTAGCTAGCTTTAGCTCCTAGCCAGCGGCTGCGTGTGTGCGTGTGTGTGTCATTCATTCTAGAACGTATGTAGCGCTCGGCTGTAACTATGGCGTTGGCATGGAGACGTTCTGCTCAGCCGTTAAAAGCCCGAACACGGCCCGGCTATGGCGCCACAACGCTGGCCTTAGAGTCAGCCCGGTCCACGTCCAGCCCTCACCGCTCTTTCGCCTACTTTATTATTATTTTATTTTTTATTAAATCAGCGCAGAAATAGTCCACATTTGTACTTACATGCCAGATAGCGAAGAAGATAAGCGCCGCCGTGAGCAGCAGCGCCAGCATGTAACAAAAGGCCGCGAATGTGAACGCCATTTTTTTTTCTTTCTCGGGGTTCTGCTCGTCGGCTCCTGGCTCTGCTGCAGATGATGCAGGCAGCTTCGCAACCGATGTGTCAGCTCTTCTTCTTCGGTGGTGTTTGGCCACCTGGTGTCCTTTTTTTGACGCATTACTGCCACCTTCTGGCGGAATGTATGTACTGCAGTGGGTTTTATAAATCCTGTTAAAATAAGATAAAATAAGATAATCCTTTATTAGTCCCGCAGCGGGGAAATGTGCAGGATTACAGCAGCAGAGAGTAAAGTGCACACAAGAGACATAGTAGAAGAAGACAAGATAAAAAAAACCCAAAAAAAAACAACCAAGTATTATAAATAAGCAATAAAAAAAAAAAAAAAACAGTAGAAAAAACAACAATAACTGAAATATTATATTTACAGACAGAAAAAAAAAAAAACTATTTTAACTTTTTTAACTATTATTGCACAGTGTAATGTGTAATGTATTGCAAGATAGATATAAGATAAAATAATCCTTTATTAGTCCTTTATTAGGGAAATTTACAGGATTAAAGCAGCAAAGAGGATAGTGCAAACACGAGACATAGTAAATAAACAAGATCAAAAATAAGTATTATAAATGAGCAATAAAAAACAGTAAAGAATCCACAGTAACATGACAATAAAAATATGACAATAAAAACCTGTGTAATACATTACACTGTGCAATAATAGTTAAAATAGTTTTTTCTGTCTGTAAATATAATATTTCAGTTATTGTTGATTTTCTACTGTTTTTTATTGCTAATAATAGGATGGGGAAAATTTACAGGATTAAAGCAGCAAAGAGGATAGTGCAAACACGAGACATAGTAAATTAAAAAAAATAAGATCAAGTAAGTATTATAAATAAGCAAATGAGCAATAAAAAACAGTAAAGAACAGTAGAGAATCCACAGTAACTGAAATATTATATATACAGACAGAAACTAGTATAACTATTGTATTGCACAGTGTATTAGTGTATTAGTGTCATGTGGTCTACTGGGAGCAGAGTTCTACCAGTAATCTCTTTTAAATCACTTCTTAAAACACATTTTTACAGAATGGCTTTTGTGTGATGTCGTCGTTTTAATGTTTCGTTTTATTTGGTTTTACTATTTTATCTTATATTCGTTTACTATTTTATGTTTATCTATTTCACTTGATTTTATTTATTTTGTTCGTTTATTTGATTGTCACTTGTTATTTCATTTTATTTCTTAGTTTAGTTTTATCCTAACGATTGTTTTTAATGTTTCATCTATTGCACTGTTTTGCTGCCTTGTCTGTCGAAGCACTTTGTAAACCTTGTTTTTAAAAGGTGCTATATAAATAAAGTTATTATTATTATTTATTATTACCAATTCCAAGTGAGGTAAAACTCCGAATGAGTGTTTCAATAATTAATATTTCTGCTTGTGTCAATGTTTTTTTCAAGTCCACGCTTTGCTTTGAAAATGCTGTTATTTAACTTAAAAGCTTGAACGTTTTGTGATCTAATTTATCTTAAAACTGCTTAGATAATCAGAATCAAAATAACATATTTGCTAAGAAGGGTGTGCCTAAACAATGACTTTCACTCATGTCAAATTAATTTGATTAATGTTACTAGCTGTTATTTCACTGTCTGTGTAAGCACATCAAAAGAGATGCAAATAAACTAACAGCTAGTAACATTAATAACAAACCTGGACAAATAGACAGGACTGGCATGTACACAAGTATTGTAAAAATAGGTGCTTACATAAATATGATATAATTAAAAGGCACCAATGACCAACATTAAAAAAAGAAATGAAACATTTCTGTACAACTTAGGTTTTCTGTAAGTTGTAAACAATAAAAATAATGCAAATACATAGTCTACTTGTTAAAGAAAATGTGTTAAGACTAATAATGTAATCTGTAGCGACAGCAGTGAATATTTTGGGAGAGTCTTATTGCAGCCACAGCGAGGCGTTCCTGTAGAGCTTTATGTATTTATTTTTGTGTGAATTTTATTTGTAAAATTGTTAACAATGGCCGTAATCAAGTACAGCTATTTTAACATATTTTTATTTATTTGTATATTCTTTTATTTAGTCCTCTTAATATTTCCACATTTATTTTATTTTCCTTTTACAGATTAATTATGGCACTCCTATGACTCCATAAACTACTACCACTACTACAAAAATTCCAACAGCATATTGTATTTTGTCCCTCTTATCCCAAAATATCTACTATACTTACAAATTATAGTTAAATATAATGATTAAAAGCAGGCTGTAAATATAGTCTGTACTGATCCTTGACGTGCATGCATTAGCTTATTTATTTATTCTGAAAAACGGTGTTGCTTTTGCCACATTTGGTCAATTCATACAAACACACACATGCACATCGTACATGTCAGTTTGAAAACAGCAGTCTCCTGAAACCAGAGGGTTAAACATCACTGTCATTTTATTTGAACAATAGGACAATAGACACTTTATAAAGTATGGGAAAATACAAATATCTCAAGTTTCACTGATGCCATGAGGCAGCTGGTAATGATGCATGTCTCAGGTGTGTTTTCATTAAAAAGGAAATAAAATAGAATAGTAAGCATTTGATTAGAGAGGACGCCAAGGACGACACATTTGCAAGTTTAAAGTAAAAGAGTCAAGAAGCCAAATATACAACAACTTCACCACAGAGGAGGGAAAGCTGGACCAGATAAATGGCTCAAAACCAAAGGGAACACTTAGTTAAGTAGACCATATACTGAGGTTGATTTTATTTATTGTTACATGATCAATGGACAGTCCATTACAACCCATTTCTATGAAAAATAGCAGTACAGTTTTTTATTTAAAGAAAGTATGGTCAGTAATATTTCAGATAAAGAGCACAGCTGAGACCGGAAGTTTGAAATGCAAGTGTTTGTGTGCAAATAAATTCAGTCTATTCAAATTAATTGATTAATTCAAAATGCATGCAACAAAGCAGCAGATTCTTGAATATATGGCGTTAGAAAAACCATTCAGACATACGTTGAAGCATGCATTTGTTTTACAGTAGCTCGCCACATTTCAGAGATTTTAAGAATTTAGATTCAGAATATAAGTACATTGCATGTTTCAAAATAAATATAGAGACAGACATCATTGAGTGCAGACTGACTGTGCAATTTAGAGAATTTACAGCGAGATTTGAAAGGGTTTTTGCAGGTCATAGGGTCATAAAACTTCAAAAGAATCATTTACGTTGGAGTCATGTTTTTTTGCCTTATCAGCATAATGACTAATGTCGAGCTGACATTGTAAATCTTAACTTTGATGGTGTCAATGATTACAGTTGAGTCAGATCTGACTTTACAGATCAGAAAATTAGAAGAAAAAATAATCCCCCGACAAAGCTTCTCCAATCACCTTCTATTTTTTCCGCAAAACAAATTTGTGACATGTTTACATTTTGGTCTCAACATTTTTTTTGTTGTTTTTTAAAGAGACGTTTATATGACAAAATAAAAACTTAAGACACGCCATTGGTATGGTAGACTTAGCAGTATGACATCATACATTACTGAAGGTAGGGGGCTTTAAATCAGCCACAACACTCCCTCATCTGTTTTACACACAGTTTCTAATAAGAGCTGATAAGGGAACATTTGGATATCATTTGTGCCTATTATTCTTTATTAAAGTCAGATCAATATACAGAGCTGATATTAAGCTTTTATTATGGATCAGAAATCTGCATAATGGAAGTTTCTCTCTCACCTCTCCCACAAAACCAGCCTGTAGCATCAGTAATACAAGTATTTCTTTACAGATTTTAAGTGCATTTCTTGTAGCTTTAACTATCAGAGGCTGGTCTCCCTGCTGTTAAGAGCCACTAATCCTTAAAGTACTAGCAACTGGTTTAACATTTGAGTGTGTTGGATTGTTTAAATGTTGTTTTTCGAGGATCAACAGCAGAAAACATGGAAGAGCTGTTACTTTTGGGCATGAAAAATAGCCAAATACACACAGAGTGTTTGGAAAGTGACACATTTTATGTTATACTCCAACACATTGGATTTGAAATGTGAAAATCAAAAAATATTTCATGTTAACCTTCAGTATGTGTTTCATTTCATAGTAATGTAATTGTATAAATAGATATTAGATATCAGCTGCTGGCACATTCAATAAGCAAATATCAATATCAGCCTTCATAAAGCTATACTGGTCAAACCTTGTTGTGTATGGAAGATTGGAAATCACCTACAAAGTCTTAATGTGAAGCACAACTGGCATTTGGAAAAGTCACAGCTGTCATTGTCAAGCTGCGACCACCAATAAGCAATCAGAATGAAGCACAACATTCATCAACACTAATAACAGCAATAGCTATGATGCACAATATTAGCTAACAATCTTCCTAAAGACACAGTGACCCACTTAAACAGAGCAGCCCAGTAGATTAAAAAGAGGGCAGGTAATGCCCACCCCCCACCTCCACCCCATGTGTGCAGTGTTTTTATGACTGTCATGGTCTCCGGAGACGGAGGTTTGTTGTTAGTAATAGATTGCTCAGTCTGGAATGTTTCAGTGGAAGAATTGTTTACAGGAGTGTGATATCGTTGTAGCAGATATGCAGGTCAAAGGCAGAATACAGCTTTACAGATTGAGTCACACTGTTTTCTCTCCAAACAGATGAAAAGGTGTGATCTGAGGATGGAGTAACGGACAAATCTGCAGTGTGATAAGCACCACCCGAAAGCGTCTGCCAGCTCGTTCTTGTGCACAGGAGAAGGTACAACACATCACATGTAAGTCTTATGATTGGTCTTCGTGTTATTGTCCTTTCTAGACTTGAGTGATTACAGTTTTTTTAAATCATAATGTAATAAATGAATACTGAAGGAAAAAGACTGAAACTACGTAACTATGGTTGGTCAGATGTTCTGGCAGGAAGTTTGCACCACAAAGGAAATTACTGCTATAAAGTATATGCTTACATTACTCTACAAACACCAGAAACAAAAAACAAAAACTAAGACTCCTTCAAATAATGAATGTTTTTTTAAAAACATAAAAAGTTGAATCAAAAGAGAGAAAAAACGCTAAGTGTAAACTACTGAATGTTTCAGAAACTATTGTCACAATGCCTTTAAAATTCTCCTGGATGAAGATGCTGAGGAAGGGAGGATGAGAACTAATTTAATGAATGTCCTCTTTAAGAGCTACGGGGGTGTTAATTCAATACAGACACATAACTGGCACATTGATGATTTTATGGGAGACTAGAGCAGACCGGAGTCAAATAGTGTTTTTAGTTTTCAGCTGCCAGATGGGTGAGGTTTAGTTAGTGCCACACTGAATTGTAATTTACTATAAACTCTACCAAAGAGGCTTGAAACTGAGTACAGAAGGTATTTTCTAACACTATTTAAATCAGGTCTGGTACAGGGAGGAGGGAAACGTTAACTGTAGTGTGTTCTCCCCAAGAGATATGCAATCTGGATCCTCCTCACATCCCAGACCACCGGATGAGATTAGTTTAGCCGAAGATCACGAGTTTCTCTTTGAGCCATTCCTCCGTTAGGTCCTCTGTGTTTCTGATCTCAAACACCTGGAAAAACAGAAAAAAGGGGTAAAGCTTAAGCTTAATAAACAAGACGAACAGGCTTGTGAGCCTTGCTAGCAGCTCTATGAGGCTGTGCGTAGTTGCAGTGGTGCTTTGAGCTAAATGCTAACCACAGTGTAGGGGCCATTTGTCTAAAAAAAATTGAAATCATACTTAAATCAAAAAGGGCCACTGACGAACCATGGGTGGTTAACGTAGGCAAAAGAGTTCATGTCCATGCAAAATTTCTGTGTATCTTATGTTTTATTTAGCGTTTAGCATGGTAATATTTGCTAATCAGCACTAAACATAATATACGGCGGGGGCTGATGGGAAATTCAAAAATGTTGAGCACTTATCTGGCAGATTGTACAACACTTGATTCCAGTGTTGCATTAATTTCCCCTCAGCACTGCTAAGCTAAGACGTAGCATCAATGCTAGCAGCAGCTCACTAACCTTGGACATTCCAACCGTTTGCACCAGTTGGTTTTTGCTTCCTGCGTACATCATCTGCTGCTCTGGTCTGCAACCTGCAGAACACAAATCAGCCCAAACATTAACGTTAATGTCTGTGATGACAGAACAGTGCAGTGAACAACGCATACCGTTCATTAAGGACAAAACTCTTGAGGGTGTTCTTACCCACTGGACTGGAGAAGATGAAGCAGAGAGGGTAGGAAATGCGTCCATCATCATGGAGGTATTTATAGCTGTAGACGATAAACGTTCCTGGTGCTAAGGACAGTCGACATATTTACATATCGGCCTGCTCAAGTCAGAAAGAACACAAATCAGGACTTGACTTTTTAATTTATTTAACAAGCCAAAACAGAATGATTTAAGATCCAGCATGAATACACAGACAATGTTGCAGGAAGAATATATATTACCAGTTAATCGTAACCTTGAGTAGCTGCTTAAGTGCATTCATTTTAACTTGTGATATACAACATAAAAAAGGCCAAGAAGCGATGAAAATTTATTTAAATACTATTAAAATTAGACAGGTCACTTATTCAAAGGATATCTGGGCTGTCTCTCCGGCAGTTCATCCCTCAGATCATCAGGAGAAATGTCCTGAAAAAAAGACACATTTGTAATCAGCAGTTCATTGAGCAATGTCTTAAATTACACTTAATGTAGAAAAGCAATTATTCATCTATATTTATTAGCTGTACGTCAAAAACTAATTTAACTGCCCAAGGTTCAACAAACTGATGATCACATCATTAAGTTTGGTACATGAACATTTTAAAAGTGAAAGTTAATGAACTTGTTCTGCAAATACAAGAATTAAGAATAACTCATTTACCACATATTCCTCTTCAAGAATAACCAGCTGCTTATCTTTATCAATCTTCACTGAGGGGCAAAAAAGAAAAGAAAAGATTATCAATCACATGCGTTTAGTAGTAAAGGTTACATTCAAAAGTAACACATTTTCATGTTTTTGTCTGGAAAAACAATTAAATACTAAAAAAAGAAGTTGTATAATATTTCTGCTCATATTTCCTAACACGAATATAAAACTGAGTATACCTTAGAGTCAGAGTTCATGCCATGCAAACACACTCTTAATCCAATTTAACTGTGATGACATTTTGATCGACAGATAGCAGAGGATAAAGGTTAAGCTTAATTTGATACTCGACACCGATGCAACACTAAACTCTCTCACCACCTGCTGAATTAAGAGCAGCTCTCCCCTCTGCAGCTGCCCAATCTAGTATCCTTTTACTTTTTCTGTCACTCTGCATTCTGCCAAGGGCTTTGATTCCACAGATACAAATAATCACGTTGGAACACAAAGACTAACAACAATGTCAATAATGCTTAATTAATATTTCCCTATATAGTCCACTTCCACCTGGAAATCCTAAGATTATAAATAGCTGCAGAAACATTTTTTTATTTGTAGGCCACTAGTTCCCTCGACAAATGGCCTACTGGGATTTTTTTCCATTGCATTTTGGATTTTTGCAGAAAATAAGCTCTGTGGCAAATGTTCATGATACTCAGCAAGATAGTCTTTCCAAATGAACACTCCTTTATTGATTTTTGCAGCCTGAATACAATCACCAGCAGTAAAAAGCTAACACTGGGCTGTAAATAAACTACACCGCGATAAAAAATACAGAACGAGGCTGCAAAGGCGGCGTGATGACGTTTTGTAGTCTCATTTAACTTGTTCATTGGAGATGACGGAACCGGAAGAGTTTTAGGACTCATTCCTGCAGCAACTATATTGCTCTTTGACCTTAACACATTATCAAAAGAGATAATGTGTGAGTGGAAGAGAAGAAATTGAAATACTCACTAACGATGGCAGCATTATTAGTCTCCTTCCGCATACGGAACTGCTTCACCTTTTTCACCAGCTCTTCGTCCACATCACACACCACCAGTGATTCACTCTGGTAAAAAACAAACAAACAGGAGAAACATCCACTTACATTTCAAATTCATGAACAAAAACCAGCGGCACAGAACACAGATTAAGCTCCTCTGCATCTGTTGTCTTCTGTCTTTGTACAAAGTTAACAAACTAAAGTCTAGATCTTTGGATTTAAACGTAATTAATTACATTTTTGTCCCCGTCATCACCCACTGAAAAGTATTCATCTCTACATAGAACGTATCTAAAGGCCATGTAGACTAATGTCATTGATATGATGTTAAATGTGCAGATTCCATCGTCTCCATCCATATGTAAACTTGAGAATGTAAAGCATCTGTATTTGTTTCTGTATTTCTGGCAGTATCGTAATGAACTGGGAAAAAAACCCTGAAAAATAACCGTTACAGTATGGATAACTGGCTTAAAGAATATATGGACTTGTTAGCAATGGAGCAAGCCGCTTACGCCCTCCAACAGAATGAATTGTAGGTACAAATAAAGAAATTTACAACAATTAAGTGCTTCAGTGATGTATTTCAACTGTTGTTTTTTATTGCTTATAATCAGAAAAATATGAATAAATATTGAAGCATCTTGAATTTAAATTTTCCCTGTTTTTGAGGATGTTTGCAGAGAGTCTATATGTACGGCAGGCAGCTGCAGAGTCACAGACTGAAGCTTCAAGTGACTTTCATGCATTTTATTGCTAAAATGTAAAATAAATATGTTAGTATCCTGCATTAGCACAAGTAAACACTCATTTAAAAACTATTGTTCTTCTGAGGTCCAATCTGACCCAGAGGCTTAATTCAGACTGACAACATAAACCGGTATCATGAGGATTGTATTGGTCTGAACCTCTGTCCCATCCACACACACAGCATTACATAACTCCAGTACAAAGACACAAACTCCTCAAGAGTCTCTGAATTCTATAATTGCACCTTCCTGAACAGATGGCTGGTGGGAGTTAGGATTTCAATGAGCCCAGAGAGAGATCTCTACAGATTAAGAGGAGACTGGAGAGTGTGTGGTAGGGACTGAGAGAGAGTTTGGGGGGAAAAACAGGATGCAAAGGAAGATCATGCGGAAACAGGCACGACAATAAAAAGCTGTGGGAGGCCACATGTTGACTTCTGGTCACTGACAGCTGGCTCACTGGTTTATTATGATAGTTCATGCAGGGGATAAGAGTCATGACTCTAACTGTACAGGTAATCTAATGCATCTTATTAGAATGTTGTTCGACACTGAAGACAGTCGAGCTGTCAGACCAATCAAACAAAACCTGGAGGTAATCATTGTTCATCAGGATAATCCATCGAGCCAGACTAGTAAAAACACATCACTGCTGAGATGTTAAGCTGACCACACTGAGCCAGCTCGCTCTTCAAAATAAAAGCATACACTACTGGACGTCTGGGGGGAAAAAAGATAAGTGGAGCAAGAATCATATTTGAATATTAGAGCTAAAATGATGAGTCTACTGGGAGAATAATAATGTTCAGACACGAGTATTAAAGGTTGATTTCTGGTCTAAATCCCTCCTACCACTGCAAGCAAGCTTAAATGTGCAATTGTGTTAAATTGTGCAATAATAGTGATAATAGTTATTCTGTCTGTATATATAATATTTCAGTTACTGTGGATTC
Source organism: Anoplopoma fimbria (assembly GCF_027596085.1). Classification (NCBI taxonomy): domain Eukaryota; kingdom Metazoa; phylum Chordata; class Actinopteri; order Perciformes; family Anoplopomatidae; genus Anoplopoma; species Anoplopoma fimbria. Next base: position 5,917,084 of record NC_072463.1, on the reverse strand, counting down.
TTTACTGTTTTTTATTGCTCATTTATGATACTTATTTTTGATCTTGTTTTTTTACTATGTCTCTTGTTTTGCACTATCCTCTATGCTGCTGTAATCCTGTAAATTTCCCGGCTGCGGGACTAATAAAGGATTATCTTATCTCTAAATAACGTGTGTGAGATATAACCTGAAATATTATAGATGCTTTCATTTTATCATATTTGTGTCCAATATTATAATGTCATAACATCATTTTGTACTGGAACTCGTGAGTCACAGCACATTAAAAAAAAATATATTATGGTGTGTGATTTTCACCTCAATGGTTTTTTGTCCCGCCGTTGTTTAACATTTTATTTATTGTCCCACAGCCTGAGTTCTTGATTAAATCATATTTAGTCTTATTAAGATATCCAGTTTAACATTTTATTTATTGTCCCACAGCCTCTATTTATTATTATTAAATCACATGTAGTCTTATTAAAATGTCCAGTTTAACATTTTATTTATTGTCCCACAGCCTCTATTTATTATTAAATCACATTTAATCTTATTAAAATGTCCAGTTTAACATTTTATTTATTGTCCCACAGCCTGAGTTCTTGATTAAATCACATTTAATCTTATTAAAATGTCCAGTTTAACATTTTATTTATTGTCCCACAGCCTCTGTTTATTATTAAATCACATTTAGTCTTATTAAAATATCCTTTTATTTATTGTCACACAGCCTCTATTTATTATTACTAAATGACTGTAATGTAATGTAGTCTTATTAAAATGTCCAGTTTAGTATTTTATTTATTGTGTTTTATTCTGAAATCCTTAACCGGAAGCGCGTCATGTCCTGCTGTGTCCAGCTTGACTCCCACACAATGGACTGAGGGTGGCACTGATGCTAGGCTAGCAGGCTAACGCTGGACAGTCTGTCTGCGGTCTCTCTTTCCCTCACTAGAACCCGGAAGTTCACATTTGTGTAGAGCACACGGTTAAAAAGCAGAACTGTGAATAAAGACATCTAACGACCGACAAACTCACCATTGTCGTAGAGTTAAAACCCTGAAGCTGCAGCTGCTGATCTGAATGGAAGAGACGCCAACAATGTGTTTTTTCCTCTCACTTCACATCATCTTGTGACTGGTTTGACCAATCCCAAACCAGCGCCCCCTGCTGCAGAAGGTGGTCATGAATCTCTCCTCACTATTGTCCCACAGCCTCTATTTATTATTATTAAATCACATTTAGTCTTATTAAAATATCCTTTTATTTATTGTCATTCTATTTATTATTATTAAATCACATTTAGTCTTATTAAAATATCCTTTTATTTATTGTCACACAGCCTCTATTTATTATTATTAAATCACATTTAGTCTTATTAAAATATCCTTTTATTTATTGTCACACAGCCTCTATTTATTATTATTAAATCACATTTAGTCTTATTAAAATTTATTTATTAAATCACATTTAGTCTTATTAAAATGTCCACAGCCTCTATTTATTATTATTAAATCACATTTAGTCTTATTAAAATATCCTTTTATTTATTGTCACACAGCCTCTATTTATTATTATTAAATCACATTTAGTCTTATTAAAATGTCCAGTTTAGTTTTTATTTATTGTCCCACAGCCTCTTTATTATTAAATCACATTTAGTCTTATAAAATATCCAGTTTAATTAAATCATTTTATTTATTGTCCCACAGCCTCTTTATTATTAAATCACATTTAGTCTTATTAAAATGTCCAGTTTAACATTTTATTTATTGTCCCACAGCCTCTATTTATTATTAAATCACATTTAGTCTTATTAAAATGTCCAGTTTAACATTTTATTTATTGTCCCACAGCCTCTATTTATTATTATTAAATCACATTTAATCTTATTAAAATGTCCAGTTTAGTATTTTATTTATTGTCCCACAGCCTCTTTATTATTAAATCACATTTAGTCTTATTAAAATGTCCAGTTTAGTTTTTTATTTATTGTCCCACAGCCTCTTTATTATTAAATCACATTTAGTCTTATTAAAATATCCAGTTTAACATTTTATTTATTGTCCCACAGCCTCTATTATTTATTATTAAATCACATGTAATCTTTACAGGATTTACAGCAGCATAGGGTATAGTGCAAACAAGAGACATAGTAAAAAAAGAAGATGTTACACAGAGACTGGAGGTTTTTTTTGTCTGAGTCTTAAATAAACAGAGATGTCACTTTATAGAATAAAAGGTTGATCTACTAAATGTACGTCTAATCCATTAAAATCTCATTAATCGTCAATTTACAAATTTAGCTGGATGTAAAGGGGAGACTTGAGATATTTGTATTTTCCCATACTTTATAAAGTGTCTATTGTCCTATTGTTCAAATAAAATGACAGTGATGTTTAACCCTCTGGTTTGAGGAGACTGCTGTTTTCAAACTGACATGTATGCATGTGTGTGTTTATATGAATTGACCAAATGTGGCAAAAGCAACACCGTTTTTCAGAATAAATAAACAAGCTAATGGATGCATGTCAAGGATCAGTACAGACTATATTTACAGCCTTCTTTTAATTACTATATTTAATTATAATTTGTAAGTATAATAGATATTTTGGGATAAGAGGGACAAAATACAATATGCTGGTAGCATTTTTGTAGTAGTGGTAGTTTATGGAGTCATAGGAGTGACTTAATAAATCTGTAAAAGAATAAGAAAATAAATGTGGAAATATGAAAAGGGGACTAAATAGAAGAATGTATAAATAAATCCAAAGATTTGTAAATTGACAACTTTTATTTTTATTTTTTTAAATGTGTTACTTTTAAAACATTTCTGTCACAGCTTGTCACGCTATTATTTCCTTTTTACTTTTATATACAGTACCAGTTAAAAGTTTGGACACACCTTCTCATTCAACTACTTTGAAGAATCTAAAATATAAAACATATTCTGGTTTGTTGAGCATTTGTTTGTTTACCACAAAATTCCAAATGTGTTCCTTCATAGTTTGGATGTCTTCAATATTAATCTACAATGTAGAAAAAAATAAAAAAATAAATAAAGAAAAACCATTGAATGAGAAGGTGTGTCCAAACTTTTGACTGGTACTGTATTTCCAATCAGTATTTAGTTATTTGCATTATTTTTATTGTTTACAACTTACAGAAAACTTTGTACAAAAAGTTTTACAGAGATGCTGTATTTCTTTTTTTAAGGTTGGTCATTGGTGCCTTTTAATTATATCATATTTATGTAAACACCTATTTTTTCAATACTTATGTACATGCCAGTCCTGTCTATTTGTCCAGATTTGTTATTAATGTTACTAGCTGTTAGTTTATTTGCATCTCTTTTGATGTGCTTACACAGAAAATGAAATCTACAATGTAGAAAAAAATAAAAATAAAAATAAAGAAAAACTATTGAATGAGAAGGTGTGTCCAAACTTTTGACTGGTACTGTAAATGTACGTCTAATCAATTAAAATCTCATTAATCATAAGAGAGAGATAATCCTTTATTAGTCCCGCAGCGGGGAAATTTGCAGGCTTACAGCAGCATAGAGTAAAGTGCACACAAGAGACATAGTAGAAGAAGACAAGATAAAAAATAAAAAATGAAAATGAAAATGAAAATGAAAATAAAATAAATAAATAAATAAATAAATAAATAAATAAATAAATAAATAAATAAATAAATAAATAAATAAATAAATAAATAAATAAATAAATAAATTAAGCTGAATGTAAAGGGAATTTACTTTTATTTAATTTAATTTTTTTAATGTGTTACTTTTAAACCATTTCTCTCACAGCTTGTCTTATTTCCTTTTCACTTTTATATAACTTGTTTTCAGTGTGTTCGTGTGCGTGTGTTCGTGTTTGCGCACGTCCGCTCCGGAACGCGCCCGCCCTTCAGATACGTCATCAGCGAAGCGCGTGTCCGCTCCTTCCTTCCTCGCCTCAGAGTTGTAGTTGTGAGAGGAGCCGTAGGACGCTAGCTTGTAGTTTCACACCTCGGCAGGCTAAAGTAGCTTTGCTAACTGGCTCCAACAGCTGGAGACACCATCTCTGTTAACACACATACCGTTTGAGAGGAGCTCATCTTCTGCTGAGGTAGAATACAACATAATGTTCACTGTTTATTCTCTTATTACTAGAATAAACAAACGAGCTAAGTGGACTGTTAGCCGCTGTTAGCTAGCTCGGTAGCCAACTATGTGACATCAGTTAACTACTATGTATCTGTAAATAATGCAGCTAAACTCTGGGTATCATCTGTGCAGAATGTAGTAATGATATTTAAGTTATATCTAGATATCTGGACTCTGACCTAATGGGTTTAGTCACCAGTCAGGGATGGAAACATTTACTGTGTTATTACTCAGCCTGTGTGTGACCAGCCCTCTGTGTGTGACAGCTTGTTATAACAACTTCCTTATGAAACTAATCAAAGTTGTGTCTTTTATTATTTTTTTTTAGATCATGGCAGATTTCTCGGTGAGTTTAAATGAAACACCATTGTTATGTGGTTGAACAGATCTTCATTTGTGTTCACAGAGAGTCACGTTTCCTTTCTCTTCTTCCTCTAGCTGTCAGATGCTTTAGGAGACGACTCTCCGAGCCAGGCAAAGAAGATTGGAAACACTAACCCGACCGCTCCGGCCAGTCACCCTCAACCTCCTGCCAATCCAGGATGGCCGGGTTCAGCCCCAGGAGCTCCCACCCAGCCCTCCGCTCCGGGGGACTTTTCTGGTGGATCCTCTGGTCCGGGGGCGCCAGGGCAGTTCCCATATCAATCTGGTCCTGGGGCACCAGGGCAGTACCCGGGACCTCCTTCAGCACCTGGTGGGTTCCCCCCTGGTCCTGGGATACCTGGACAATACCCACCTGCACCAGGAGCTCCAGGCCAGTTTCCCTCCAGCCCCGGAGCCCCTGGGCAGTTCCCAGGCCAGCACCCAGGGCAGCATCCTGGGCAGTACCCCGGGCAGTTCCCTGGGCAGCACCCTGGGCAGTTCCCCGGGCAGTACCCACCTGAAGGAGCTCCAGGACAGCTACCTGGAGGCCCTGTTTCTTACCCAACTGGACCATTTCCTTCTGGCCCCGGAGCTCCCCCTGGGCCTTATCCAAATGTGCCTTACCCAGGAGGTCAGCCAGGAGGAGGCAATGGGATGTACGGACCCGGTGGTCCAGGTGCATTCCCTCCTCCAGCTGGCCCTGGTTCCTTCCCTGCATTCCCTGGTGGAGGCTTCCCCCCAATGCCCACTGGGTCATGGGGACCCCCTGCAGGTGGAGGCTTCCCTCAAGCCCCTGGCCCCTTTGGTCCTGGCCCTGGGCCTATGGGTCCATACGGTGGGCCTGCCGCTCCAGGAGGCATGCTGGTGAGTACTAACAGTGTTTACTAAAACCTTTATGTTGCTTGCTTGCTGCATTTCTTTGCTGATGTGTTTTTCCTTTGGTGCGCAGTGGAGCATCTCTCTTAAGGTGGCAGGTTTTGTTATTTAGGTTGGGATATTACTACCAACTACACTGCTGCCACTTCAGCAGGTCTCCTGCTGACCTCATATGGATATTTAATTCTACTCTAGCACAGGGTTTCTTCTAGAATATTCAATGTGACTGATGTGGTGTCTTCCTATTACTGCTGACGGAGGTAAAGATAGCTAGTTTCCTGCCTTGTTGGGATTTTACTGCATGGTGGTACATTTTCAGTGAAGGCTGCGTTTGGATTATTTCTGTCTTGGGCTCTGCTGGGGTGCAAAGCAAAACATAAAACAGAATCCACAAATATTCAATAGTAGTTATCAAAAATGTATTCTTGTCTTTCAGCCCAGATATAATCCACCATATAATTGAAACCAATGAACTCAACTTTTCAGTCGGACAAGGACATCACTTCCAGAATCAACACATGGTTTGATTAGGCAACATGAACATGTGGAAGGATTATTTACACAGTATAAAGTTAGGATATATGTTCGATCTGCCTGGGCAATGTATTAATTTAATTAAGTGCAATTTACACAGAACTCATGTTTAATTCATGTATGAAGACACGTTTATATTCTCTGATAAAATCACAGTTTGATTAAATCTTGTATGGTCACTTTTGTACATGTTTATTACTCAAAAATATCTTTTTTATCTTCTGTCATTTAAGTCAGAAGTCATTTTGTGCTGTTGATGCCTTGCTTCGGTGAAAACCGATTTAACATTTATTTTTTGTTTTACTTTTTCTGTTCTTGTCTTGACTAGTCATTGTGAATGGCGTAAGAGTGTTGAACTAAATGGAGGGGGTGACTCATGGGGTGTTTCATTAGGAATGTGGGCTGGGTTAAAGTTTTGAATAATGTTGAACTAAAAATTCCCTCACTAGTTTGTGATATTTCGTACTGTGCTGTATATCACCAAGTTCAGAGTATTAGTGATCAAATGTGAACAATTCTACTTTCTGTTCCTTGGGATATTATGAACACAATACAATCTGTTTCCTATTGTGTATTTTTGCCTAATAAACACAGTTAATCATAATTTCTTGTTATGCATTCTTGTTAACTTCATTTTTAAACAGAGCATTGTAAATGTATCGTCACAATATAATCATTTGTGAATATTTCTCACAGATGGTGCCGTATGATCTCCCACTTCATGCTGGAATTATGCCACGACTTGTAATCACGATAGAGGGGGAGGCTTTTCCTGGTGCAGACAAGTACGTTCATCCTCAAATTCTGACGCTGTATCCATCCTTATCCTCCAGATCATGTTTGCAAAATACTTAAACAGGCCCTATTATGCTATTTTCAGGGTGCATATTTTTATCTCAAGTTACAGTTACAACATGTTGACATGCGTTAATGCTCATAATCCTCCTTGTTTTTCTCATCCTGGCTGTCCTGCAGCACCTCTTCTCACCCTCTCTCTGAAATGCTCCGTTGTAGCTTTGCTCCTCCCTCCAGAAAGTAAAGTCTGTTCTGATTGGTCAGCTAGTCCGCTCTATTGTGATTGGTCAACTTTTCACATTTCAAAAAACTCTTCCTCCAGAGCTTCAGCTCCGTCTCTCTTTTGTTGTTTGAGGGCCAAACTAGCTGGAAGGAGTTTTACGTCACTTCTGTAACATTATGACCTCATAAAGTTACAGAAGTGAAGGAGAGAATTCAATGGAGCCGTTTCAGGAGCTTAGGAGCTTCTGAGGGGGAGGGTAACTCCTTTTAGGCGTGGACTTCAGGTTTTACACTCTACAGACCTTTTACATGTACAGAAATATATATAACACACTAAAGAAGAGGGAAAAAGTGGAAAAGCATAATAGGGCCTCTTTAATTAATTATCACTACTATAACTTCTTTTGTTAAAGCCACATATATCTTGTATTTATTGGACAATGGAAAAAATGATTAGTTGTCCGCAGCACTCAGTCCTGATCTTTTTCTTGCAGGTTCCAAATCGACTTCATCAAAGGCTCAGATGTCGTCTTTCACTTAAATCCTCGATTTCATGAGCAAACAGTCGTCAGAAACTCCAACCTCGGCGGCTGTTGGGGTCCAGAGGAGCGGGAAGGGTTTTTCCCATTTGTTCCCGGACGCCGTTTTGAGGTAAAGTGTTTTAGTGATGGAACTGTACTTTAGGCAAATCAGTTGTTATACCTGCAGTCTGAACCTGTATTCGGGTCAACACTTTGCATGTTTTTACATAAACTTCCTATTGCTCCCCCCTGCAGCTGAAGATCCTTATCGAGGAGGACTCGTTTAAAGTGGCGGTGGACAGCAACCACCTGCTGGAGTACGAGCACAGAGTCGGCGGGCTGGAGGAAGTGAACCTGCTGCGAGTGACTGGAGACATCGACCTATACAGCGTAGCCCCCAACATGATCTGAATCACAGCTACTAAACCAGATGCTGTACGGGAGACCCGGCGTTACACCGTATTTGAAACAGTTCAAATACCTTGATGGAGTTTTTGAGGCACAATAGTCAGTAAAAATGCAATCTTTGCCCTCTTGGCACTTTGTCATTTATTACAGAGCAGATGGCAGATTAACAAAGGTCAGCACATTATAATCCTTTTCTCTTATTTGCTGGATGATATCTCTTTTTGTTTTTTGCCTCTCACAATCCAATATATTTAACAACATAACAATATCAAAATAGTGAATGAGCTGAAGTGCAACTAAAACAGGCGTTTTGAGGAAACACTAATTTAAACCTAATGACAAGATTGTGGGCCAAGTGGAACATATTTTCCACTAGTATGCTGTATTTTGTTTACAGTACGTGTATGTTTATTAACCTGTCCTTTATAGCAACATCTTGATGAGCCTTTGTGATGCATGAGAGTGTGATGCTGAAAAATCAACTAGGTCTCCTTTTCCCCTTCCTACATCAGTGCTGGCTGATCCTGCTAAGACTCACTGGCCTGTTAGCATCCATATGCTCATGATGAAGTTTCTTAAAATGTATTTATATACAGACTTTGAGCTCCTCCTTTCTTCAGTATTAATCCTCCTGACCTCTTAGACTGGAGGGTCGTGTTTTACGAATTATGATTTCATGTTGAAGTCAAATGGAATGCTAAAAAAGTGAGGCTCAATTTAAAGTAAGTCGTTGAGGAGAGGGATGAGATCTCTGATTAGTTGCCAAAGATAACAGTGGTAAAATATTTTGAGATTATATGCTTATAAAATAAAGGGCAACAAACAAATAATGACTGATGATGCTGTTTGATTCAGAATGTTGTATACTTTTCTGCCTGTGCACATAATAAATACTAGTTTCCCTGTTCCCATTGTTTATTTTACCCCAAAGTGGAGAAAGCTTTTCCTCTGCTAGCAGTCAAATATCTGAGTTTAATAGGATTTATTTCTGTGCATTTGATGCATCACAGTGGTAAAATGTATATCATCATCATAATTTGATTTATATAAAATAATTCCTTCTCTGACTATAAATAGCTTGAAACAAAAACAAGACTTAAGATTTTGGAAAGTTGAAGTAGATTTATATAACAATTAATTATTTGATTATAGCTCAAAATGCTTGTAACAAAAATAAGACTAAGATTTATGAAACATAAAGTAGATTAATATAACAATTAATTATTTGACTAGCTCAAACTTCTTGAAACTAAAATAAGACGAAGATTTATGAAACATAAAGTAGATAAATATAACAATTCATTATTTGACTATAGCTCAAAATGCTTGAAACAAAAATAAAACATGAATAAAGAGTTATTTCGAGAGAAAAAAGCTAAATAATAAAATATTTAGCTTTTAAAAGAAGACACAGTTGTAGCAGAGCTAAATTCATGTGGTAGAGAATTCCAGAGATAAGGACCATAATGACTGAGATAAGACATCTTGGAAATAAAATAATGTGCTATATTTAATTAAAAACTGAGCAGATTATGTGCAATAAATATTCCAGTGTCCAATCTAGAATCATGTACACTATGTAGAGCTGAGGATTTAACATTAACCCTTTCATGCATGAATTATGACAACCTCAGTCAGGATTTTTTTACCAAGTGTTTTTATTGCTCTTTAAGAGAGATAAGATAAAATAAGATAATCCTTTATTAGTCCCGCAGCGGGGAAATTTGCAGGCTTACAGCAGCATAGAGTAAAGTGCACACAAGAGACATAGTAAAAGAAAGACAAGATAAAAATAAAAAAACAAGTATTATAAATAAGCAATAAGAAACAGTAGAAAAAACAAGGCATGAAAAACAAGATTTGAACTTTTTCAAAGAGATTTTTACATGTCCACTCAGGTGGACAGCATGCATTTTTGTTTTCAACTGAAAAAAATATGTATTTAACAAACAAATTAATAAAATGATATATAAAGATGTGAAAACTATAAAATAATATATGTATATACAAAGAAAATGTGCAGACTATCTTTTATGATAAAAAAATAATAATAAGCACCCAGGGCACAAAGCCACAAGACACTGCATGCAGATGTACTTAGTTCTTCGTGTGCATGCAGCATCATGGCATCTGTTTGCATTGTTTGCTCCAGTGGTTTCCAGAGCCAAACCTGATCTCAGGGGGAGCCTTGGATGTGCAACTATGCCATCAAAACCCATGCATATACAAGAAAACATTTGAATAGCTGTCCACTGTAGTGACCTCTATGCATGAAAGGGTTTTTAAAAGCACAAACATCTTATCTGTAGTACTCTCAGTGGTTCTCAACCTTTTTTCAGTGATGTACCCCCTGTGAAATACTTTTTCAGCCAAGTACCCCCTAACCAGCGCAAAGCATTTTTGGTTGAAAAAAAGATGTAATACACAGCACTGTGCCATCAGTGTCTGATTTATTAAACTGTCAGCCTGTGGAATAAGCTCCCGGAGAAGATCAGGGCCTTAGACTCCCTCACCGCTTTTAAATCAAATCTTAAAACTCACCTGTTCCTCTCTGCCTTCCCCTAAGGTCTTGGTAATTTAGATTGCTTGTGTTTGGGTGGTTGTTCAGTTTTAATAGATATTCTTAGATTTCATTATGATTAAATTAATTCATTTATTTAAATTCTTATTTTATTTTTTTGTTTGTTTTTAGCGCTTTATTATTACATTTGATTATTGTGATTGTTCTACCCTGTGCAGCACCTTGAGATTTCTTTGTATTTTAAAGTGTGCTATATAAATAAAATAAGATAAGATAAGATAAGATAAGATAATCCTTTATTAGTCCCGCAGCGGGGAAATTTGCAGGCTTACAGCAGCATAGAGTAAAGTGCACAGAAGAGACATAGTAAGAAAGACAAGATAAAAAAAAAAAAAGAAAAAAAAAAAAAAAAAAAAAAGTATTATAAATAAGCAATAAAAACAGTAGAAAAACACAGTAACTGAAATATAATATTTACAGACAGAAAAAAACTATTTTAACTATTATTGCACAGTGTTTTTATTGTCATGTGTCATGTGGTCTGCTGGGAGCAGAGCTGGTTGTGCAGCCTGACAGCAGCAGGAAGGAAGGACCTGCGGTAGGGGGTGAAGCCTGCGGTTATTATTAACACTGAAGATTGCATTGTTGCATTGAATTCAGTTTATGAACTTCACACACTCATGGGGTATGTGAAGCAGCCGGTCCATTATTATATTATTATTATTAACACTGAAGATTGCATTGTTGCATTGAATTCAGTTTATGAACTTACAATTATATTTTATTGAATATTTATTAAATAACTATTTTTAAAGGATTTTTGAATGGATGCTAATTTTAATAAAAAGAAATCTCATGTGTATGTGAGAACCACTGCTGTGAGTGTCCTCCCTATTATTACATTTGATTATTGTGATTGTTCTACCCTGTGCAGCACCTTGAGATTTCTTTGTATTTTAAAGTGTGCTATATAAATAAAATCCATTATTAAATTATTATTATTAACACTGAAGATTGCATTGTTGCATTGAATTCAGTTTATGAACTTACAATTATATTTTATTGAATATTTATTAAATAACTATTTTTAAAGGATTTTTGAATGGATGCTAATTTTAAATATATTTTAAAAAAAAATCTCATGTACCCACTGCTCTGACTATCCTCCCTGCTGTGAGTCAAAGGTCAACCTGCAGTTCCGCCTCTGTCCTCCAGGGGGCAGCACAACCACGGAGCACCGCACTGCACCGGAGGAAGCAAATCGAAACTCCTCAATGAGTTCACCTTCACATGCATAGTTTGTCCGCTCTTCACCGAGGAACCCGCTCCAGTCGTCCGCAGTCTCGACACAATGAATGGTTCGCTGCACTCTCCACCCAACGTGGTGGACGTCAAACTGAAGCGAGGCTCCGCAGGTGAGCGCAGACACTTTTGACGCACAGTTAGCATGTGGCTAACGATGCTAGCCAGGTTAGCTACGCAGCAGCAGCAGCAGGAATCAACGCTGTCAAGCTAATGTGTAGCCTGAAGCTAAATGCTAATGCTACATAAGAGAAAAACTTAATTTTTCTGTGTGTCATCGTGTTGGACAAGCAGAGTACTGAGCCCACTGAGCTTTTAAATGTCACTTTAATTGTTTTGTTTTTTTAATTTAATATTAATGCTCTTTAAATCCTTAAAAGTGACGTCACGTCTCGGCCTGTCAGTCTCCATTGAAGCCAATTAAAGTTTATTTAGCTTCATGATTAACATTCACAGTATTTATAGTAACCAGTCTAAAGTCACCATATATAAATATATATACAGTAACCAGTCTAAAGTCACCATATATAAATATATTTACAGTAACCAGTCTAAAGTCACCATATATATATATATATATATATATATATATATATATATATATATATATATATACCAGTCTAAAGTTTGGACACACCTTGTCATTCAACTACTGTGAAGAATGTAAAATATAAAACATATTCTGGTTTGTTGAGCATTTGTTTGTTTATCACATAATTCCATATTATGTGTTCCTTCATAGTTTGGATGTCTTCAGTATTAATCTACAATGTAGAAAAAAATTAAAATAAAGAAAAAACATTGAATGAGAAGGTGTGTCCAAACTTTTGACTGGTGCTGTATATATATATATATATATATATATATATATATATATATATATATATATAAAAAATATAAAAGTAAAAAAAAATAAAGAAAAACCATTGAATGAGAAGGTGTGTCCAAACTTTGGACTGGTACTGTAGGTTATAGTGCAAACAAGAGACATAGTAAAATAAAAACAAGATAAAAAAAAAGTAATAAAAACAGTAAATAATCCACAATAACTGAAATTTTATATATACAGACAGAAAACTATTAGAACTACAATTGTAGGCTATGATTGAAAATGTGTGGTGTTTATTTTGCATTTAGCCATTTATGATGTAATGGATATACAGTACCAGTCAAAAGTTTGGACACACCTTCTCATTCAACTACTTTGAAGAATCTAAAATATAAAACATATTCTGGTTTGTTGAGCATTTGTTTGTTTACCACATAATTCCATATGTGTTCCTTCATAGTTTGGATGTCTTCAATATTAATCTACAATGTAGAAAAAAATAAGAATAAAGAAAAACCATTGAATGAGAAGGTGTGTCCAAACTTTTGACTGGTACTGTATGTAACATTGTGAGAACTATCTAAATACAACCTCTGAGTAGCAGTATAGTGTTGGAAGGAATCCTCTTGACCTTTGACCCTTTGAGATAAATGGAATCAGCAGCTTCTGCTCAGGTAAACAATTGGATTTGTGTCTATTGAATATTAATCAAATACCTCTGTGTCATGTTGTTTTTTTTTAGGCTTGGGGTTTAATATAGTTGGGGGCTTGGACCAGCAGTATGTGGTGGATGACAACGGCATATATGTTTCCAAGATTAAAGAAGATGGAGCTGCAGCTTTGGACGGAAGACTCCAGGAGGGGGACAAGATACTGGCGGTATAAACTGTTGACTTTTTATAAGGGTGAAGGATGTAGAGGAGGGTGCCTTTTTTTTTTTTTTTTTTTTTGTGCTTTAATAATAATGGTGGTTATACAGATTAATTTAATAGCACTTTGCATAGAGGGATGTAGTGACTTTGTGCATTACAGTAAAGTGAAGAAACAAGAGAATAACTAAAAGCATGCAGATTTAAACATGTGCAAATACTGTGTGATAAACGCAACCAATCAAAACAAATAGCAAAAAGAGGCAGCAAATCGCAAGAACTGGTAAGGTAAGAACAACAGAATGTGTAAACGATGGGAATATAAAAGGTAAACAAAAATACAACTAAACATGTTAAAGATAAGAATAAAACAAAACATGAGTGACCATTGGTTAAAGGCAATGCTCAATAAATACGTTTTAGATCGTCGTTTTAAAATGCCGATATTTGTGTGATAGTTTATGTTTTTTTTAAAAAGGAAAGCAGCAGAGAATGTAAGAGGACGCAAAGGATTTCAAAACGACAAATAATAATTCGTAATGCAGACTGGTCCCAGACCATTAATAGCCTTGTAAACAAGTAAAGGAACTTTAAAAATATTTCTTAAAGACATAGGGTTGGTGTAGCCTTCGGTAAGATTATTGTGCAGAAGCATTTGCATTTGATTTACACAGGTGTGAAATATCTTTAATGTTGCAGCTAGCAAGGGTGGTGCTAAGTTTAATGGCTTTAAATACTGCTGGGTAGTTTATTCTATCGTAAAAAATCAACTATTAGTTGACTGTATTTTGTATTAATAATCAAAATTTGCAAAGTAACTAAAGCTAAATTAGCTAGTATCTAAAGTACAAAATGTAGTGGAGTAGAAGTACAAAGTAGAATAAAATAGGAATACCAGAGTAAAGTAAAAGTACCTCAACATTGCAATTAAGTACAGTACTTGAGTAAAGTTACTGACACTAGCAACTATTTAATCCCAACCATTCTCTTGTTTAAGTTTCTCAGTTGTGAAATTCTGCAACCTTTGTTGTTTGTTTGGAGTTCTGGTCGGACAAAACCAACACTTAAATGTCATCACCTCGGGCCATTTTGCCTATAAAAAGTCAAAGTCAATAAAGTCATTTGATTTTGGGTGAAAGTGAAAGAAAAAAAGCACTTCCACATTTATTTATTTTTCTCTTTTGGGTTGTGTAGATCAACGGAGTCAAGCTTGAGGACCTAACACACCGATCTGCAGTGGATCTGTTCAGGATTGCAGGAGAGGACGTGGAGCTCCGTGTTCTGAAAAAGGTGGGAGGCATGATGTTTTAAAATAAACTCTTCCTTGTATTCAAATGTTTGAGTGGTTTGTTGATTTTTCTGCTTTGTCTTTGTTTTATTGTCCCACCACATTGGACAATTATCTTTAGGTCACCAAAACATAAAAGCAGCATGAGAACAACAATATATTAAAAAGTCAGTAATGAAACACAATCAAATTAATCTCAGCACAATAGTAAAGAAATAACATAGAAAGTTTTTTAGCCTCAAACTGAGAAAAACAAAGGATGTGAACTGTCTGTCAGGTTTGCTCATAGCTTTATCTCAACGCCCCGAAGGTACACAAGTCACAACGAGTAAAGCTGTAGGATAAATTCAGCATAAAAACATTAATAAACAAATGTTTACTTCAACAAAACAGTGGCCTAAGCAATAGCTGCACTTAATAACAGGGCTGCTGTTGACTCAAATAGGGCTTCTGTTCTTTTTCCCTGAATGTTAATGTTTTATTAGTGTTCATTTTTTAAATTACTTTATTGGAGATGATCTTTGTTTCAGGCAAGTTGGCCCACTTCTGCTATAAAACCAAATGAGAAGCATTGAGATGAATGAAGCAGTGTTATATTAGTGAACTATGTCCTGTTGAGGATTAGAGGTCATGTCCAGTCATCATTCAGCTCTACTTTCTTTACCACTTTAGTTCCTCCTCTACATCCTACATCCGTTAGTTCCTCTGACCAACATGTCCACTGAGTAAAACCTGATATTTGTTTACAGCTGCCACACTGTGAGCAAATACTTATTCTACCAGTTAGACTATAATGTCACGAAGGCAATATTGAGAAAGATAAAAGTATGTAGTTATCCAGTTTTGTAGACAGTGGTTCAGCTTTCTAAGGAGACAGTTGGTAAAGGGGCCAGAATGCCAACAGCCGACATTTTTTCCTAAACCGACACTTTGAACCTCTCTCTCGTGCTCTCATTTTTAGTCTTTACACATTTGCTTCTATGACCCTTTGCTAGTGAAACCTCGTACAAAACCAAGGCAGAAAAGCCTTTGAGGAAAGTCTTTCAAAAAGTATGCGTTGTTATCCACAGTTTTCCTTTTCAGTCATAACATGTATGAGTTTTAACAAAAACTCAATCCAACTAAATGAGAAGTGTTTCATGCAACACTGAGATGAAATCAAATCAGTCTTAAAACATGCTTTAGATCAAACCATAACATCAAGGACGTTTTTAATTTGATTCATCACTTTTTAGAAGATTTCTTGACACTTAAATGTGTCCAACACCAGAATGTAATAAAATAAAACAGGCTGGGTGACACCATATATGTGATTTAAACTGATAAAAGGTGCGTTTTCATATAAATATCACCTCCAGTGCAGCTGTTAAGTTTATTCTTGTTTTCATATCTGTGTCTTTCAGTTCCCTAATCACGTGAACGGACCTACAGGCCCCCAACCCCAACCCGAGGCCAAATCTCCTGTGTCTACTCTGGAAGTACTGGCTATTGTAGCCGGAGCTGCAGCTATCTGTGCGTTTATTTACGTGCGGCTCCAGAGGAAGCACTTTTAACGAAGCCAACGTTGTCTGTTTTAAGATCAAAAACTTTACCAAAGGCCAAAGAAAAGAAAGTGGGATCAAACTCTAAACGGTAGACGCTATTATTTTTTTATTTTTTATTATTAGCTGTTGATGTCACTGATGAGTTTCTCCATGTTCATGTGTATTATGTGATTATTGGTAGCTTCTTGACACCTTTCCTATGCAAAATGATGCTCTCTTACCACAGAGATTACTTTTAATGGAAGAAGAAGGATGTATATTCCTGTTGTCGGGCTGAGCCCAGGCAGAAACAAACGGCAGTCGTATGCAGAATATTATTAAAGCCTTGGGTCAGACTGGCTTAAGCTTCAGGGTTCAATTACAAACTGAAAGGCAGTGTTGTGTTCAGTCACTCGCAGGCCTCTGTGCACCTCCATCCCTGAATGGCAGATCTGTCTGAGGCCAGACTCTAGAGGAACCCACTGTACTTTCAGTCCATCAGAGTTTTTTAAAATTGAATGCAATCGGGTTTGATTTTCATTTTGCACCATTGCACAGAATCATGGGAGGAGTGGCAACCTGCTGTGCTGAAACAGCCGGTAGTTAAGATGATAAATTGTGTCTTGTAATTGACTTCGGAGTGCCTTTTCCTGTCTATTCCAAGTAATGGCGGTGTTTTGTTTCTTGTTGCTCCTTATCATGATCAAAGTGAAAATCAACCCTATGCGTCCATTAACACATTCAAATGAAAGGATGTTGCTGGCGATAATCTCTTTTTTCTCATTGTCAACAAATCCCATTTGTTGAAAAGCCCCAAACCAACAGTTAGCTACTCCGTTTCTCAATCATTTACGAGTTTCACTTTGAAAAATGGCTCTGTTGGTTTCTAAAACAGAGTCAAGACTGAGTCAAAAATAAACTTTAGTGCCACATGTCATACAGTGCAACAGTTTGGCTCAGTGATGGAGCTCTGTTGCATATCAGATGATATATATGACTTGGTTTGGGTCTTTTAATGGGATTTTCTGACCGTTAGAAAAACATTATCATCAGATTTATCCTTTAAAATCAAAAGTTTCCCTTTGAAGGGTTTATTATAAGAGTCACACCGTCACTTAGTGTAAACCATTAAATCTATATCTTAGAAACAAATCATTCCTTAGATGAATATAATGTGAGCAGCTCATTGTTTTTGTTGCAGTCATTTCAAACATTATCCTAATTTTTCAATGAGGCCAGTGTTTATAGTCACAACGCACCTTCTGTTAAGGGGTTAATGAGAATTGGAGGACATGAGTTGTTAATTTTGAGTGAAGGATCAACAGCTTTAAACTGAGAATCAGTTTGAGCCTGTTCAATGTATAAGAAAGTTTTCTTTAAAGAAATGAGTTTCTGTCAACAATGTTTTGTTTTTTTTGCACTAGCCACAATCATGGAACTGAATTGTGTGTGCCAGATGTATTTGTCCACATTTGTCGGTCTGCAGCGCATCTATAATACAATCGTCTCTGACTGCATGTGGCTCTTGTTGTCTGTAAATACATTCCATGTCGCTCTGCTGATTGGGATTGTGAATATGTGCAGGATGCCAGAAATCACAGATCAAAGACATTAATAAATGATGTAAAGTATTGTGTTTTACATCAAAGCACCTACTGTATTAAAACTCATTTCAATTAACTTGCTGTAGGCTTTTTTATTTGTATTTAGGTGCAGTGAATACAGAATATTTCACGTCAATCTATAAATCCAACTGTTTATGATCAAATGCATGACCATTAAGGAATGATTTGTAATACAAATACTCAGAGATATGAAGTGAAAATGGTCAAAATGATTAGAAAGTAAAAATTCTAAGAAAATGAATTGTAACTTATTGTTCTTATTCATACTTATTGTTTGGTCATACATCTCATAGATCAGATTAATACAACATTGACTGATGGTAGATCCAAAATCTGTAAAGTTAACTAACGTCAGCATTAAACCGGAAGTTGCCAGTTTACCTTCAAATTAAATGTAGACATAATTGCGACAAAAAAAACCCACTAAAATGAATCATGTTTTTTGCTAATTTGATATCACAAATTAACCAAAAAACCTTGAATTGAATTATATATACTTTTTATGTACTTATTTACCATTTTAACTAACACATTTCAGTGGTAGCCAGTCACAAAAACACACGTTGACCAACGAAACCAACGGTTTTTCAAAAATGACGGTGTCCAACGTTTCTAACGGTCGCTTTTCAACGGCTTATTCAGAGATATGAAGTGAAAATGGTCAAAATGATTAGAAAGTAAAAATTCTAAAAAAAATGAATTGTAACTTATTGTTCTTATTCATACTTATTGTTTGGTCATACATCTCATAGATCAGATTAATACAACATTTAATTAAAAAAATGTACTGATGGTAGAGCCAAAATCTGTAAAGTTAACTAACGTCAGCATTAAACCGGAAGTTGCCGATTTACCTTCAAATTAAATGTAGACATAATTGCGACAAAAAAACCCGACTAAAATAAATCATGTTTTTTGCTAATTTGATATCACAAATTAACCTAGAAACCTGTAGTCACATTATATGTAGTTTTTATTTATTTATTTACCATTTTAACTAACACATTTGAGTGGTAGCCAGTCACAAAAACACACGTTGACCAACGAAACCAACGGTTTTTCAAAAATGACGGTGTCCAACGTGTCCTAACGTTTCTAACGGTCGCTTTTCAACGGCTAAAGCGTCTGTCAGCGGGGTCCCTGGTTGACACAAACAGCAGAGAAGTGCTGGTCATTTGTAACAAAATGTGCTCCTGAACACCCACCAGCGGCTCCGTCTCCCATCAGCCGGTTGGAGGATGTTGCCTCGGAGGCAGATATGATGTAATCTAAAGCACCAGTCCCCCCCATCAGGAGGGGAGAGGGAGGCAGAGCCGGCGCACAAACCGCACGACACGGATGCACCACCACCACCACTACCACCAACAAGCCGCTTTGGCACTTTCTCACATACATCTTTTTTTGAATAAAAAAGCAGTTTGAGGTGTAACGGGGTTTCCATGCCGCCGCTGAGGTCTGTCCCCTCCCGACGGAGCGGAGGAGGACGCTGGATGCGGGGCTCGCTCAGTCATGGCCCGCTCTCCGCCTCCATCGTCGACGTTGGTCCGCCCTAACTGTCGCCTTTTCGCCCAGCGATGACAGCAGGGCGGCTGCGTTAGGCCCCTTTACACCATGTCATCACCTCTCACGCGTTTAACGTGACATTTTGACCTTTATTTATCTCACAAATCACCTTCTTACCTGCATCTCTCCCCCTCTTGCAGCAGATGTTTTTTCTCGCTTTTGACTCCAACAAACCCTAAAATGACATAGTGTCTCTGTGACTTTACGCTTCAGCCTGTTTCTTTTCATTGGGGGACATTTTCCTGTCTTTTCTTCTTCTTCTTTTTTTTTTTTTTTTTTTTTTTTTTTTTTCCTCCATCCTCCATGCAGTAGTTTGGGGGGAATGAGCAGCCTCCACCCCGCCAGCAGACGCCTCTCCGCCGCTGCCGCTGTGACTTCAGAGGGGTGTGGAGGGTCGTGACAACCATACAACGTGGAGGGTGGGGGACGTTTGCCTTTACCAGCTCAGGTTTAAACCATGGCCAATGAACCTGTCATCCTTAACGTGTATGATATGGTAAGCATACATCTGAATCAACCACTTGCACTTGCTTACTTTTGTATAATTTAATTGTATATTATTGTATATTTAATGTTTATTTCTGTGTGTTTGTTGCAAGTTTGTAATCTGACACCAGCAGGGGAAGTGAATGCACCACCAGAAATAGCAGGCCCACTACACACCTGTTTCCCAAGTGCACTTCACAGCTATTTTAATCCAGTTGGACTCAAACAGGACATGAAAAACAGGCAGTGTGTTGCATGCAGCATGAGGCTGTTTGTACAAATCCACATCTTCCATTGCTCACAGATGCTACTTCAATTTTTACTCCCATGGGTGTCTAAAGAGTGTTAAATTACAAATAATTTCAATGAAATTTGGTGAGTACAGTCACAAAGATTCTTCAAAGAAGAAAAGTCTGGGCGGTGTGTAAAGCTGCCCAGAGTTAATGTCCTTCTCCGAATAAGTGATGTGAATTATAGCCATAATAGTTTTTCTGTCTGTACATATAATATTTCAGTTATTGTGGATTTATAATACTTCATTTTTATCTTGTTTTTCTTTTACTATGTCTCTTGTTTGCACTATACCCTATGCTGCTGTAATCCTGTAAATGTCCCCACTGCGGGACTAATAAAGGATTATCTTATTTTATCTTATCTTATCTTAAAGTGACATTTAAAACATAAAAAGATAAGAAAGTAGATTCTGTTAAATGCTGCAATTCCTTCGTAACAAGAGCTTGCCTCAACCCTTTGACCTCTTGTCACTGTGCCCATAGCTCACATGCATTTTGTATGCACACACACACATGAACCCACACACACCAGTGAAGGACAAGGGTCTTCATTCAGACATGTGGCTGGTCTTTTCAGTCAGTACTGCTGAACAGCCTCCTGTGTGAATATTACGCAACACGTCGCTGTAAATCCACAGAATTACTCCATTTACACCAAAACAGTTGTGATATTGTGGAGTGTATCTGATAACACTTTACTTTAACTCCCCATATTCAGAATCTTTAAGCAGTACCTATAAACTCAATACATTAACAGACAATAATGTGGTTGTAAGCAGATATGCAGAAGTTATGAGTGTTTATTAATGTTTTTTTCAACAATTATAACCTCAGTTTGCCTGTAATACATAGTTAATTGATGATATACCATAGCTGTAATCCTATTTAATGATATATGATGACGCACATCTCTACTATAAAACGCTTTTTAATCTGTTAATACATATGTACAAATGATAGTAAGAACATTATGTACAAATGTAGAAGGACTCTGTGTGATCAGGATTTGAATCGTGTGTGGGAATGGCGGACCCTGCCACTGACAATGAAACTACTATTTGGAGAGAAAAGTAATGAGTTTAAATACATTTAATGGCAGTAAAAAAAACAACTAGAGAGCCAAAGTGGAACTGGAACTTCTTGGCTATGTTCCAGTAAGCAATAAAACCTAAAAATAAATCCCATTAACTTTTGTAATAACTGAAAACACAGCCTTGGAACGAGCCTTTCTCAAGAATAAGTTGTTTGGCTTGTTACATATGTTTAGATAAGGATTGTAGTTTTCTGAAAATCCTGTCTTATATAGTTGTGTATTCAGTATTTATGTTTTTAGCAGCCTTAACAAACACAATCTTCCCCAGTTTATGTAATCATAACTGTGTTATATTGCCAAACATTATCTGTTTACATACCGGCTACACAGATGCTCTAAGAGAGGAGGTATAGTTGTTGACAAATAAACATTGAAAATGTCCATATGTATGCTTACAACTACACTGTAGGGTGATATAAATCATTTCTTAGTAATATACTGCATATAAATGCTGATATGATGGGTGAATGGGGGTTAAGTGAAAGTGTTAAATAAACAATGAATATAATTAAAGAAAGTCTGCAGTGGATAATCCAATAAAAACTCTTTAGCGATTTATAGATTATCAATTTAGAGCCGTTCTTTTTATTCACTAGAGTGCTTGAAAGCTGAATTTTGAGCACACTTTTCTTTGGCTCACTTAAAAAGAAGTATTCCAACAAATGCCCTCATCTGTCAGCTTCCCAGCCGTGAGTCAGCTCGCTACAAATGTTAAACGACAACATGATGTAATGATGCATGCTGCCAAAAAATATGATTTGTGAGAATACTCATACACATAAATGTTTAATCGAACACTCAGACGCAAAGCCAGAGGCCGTTCTTTAGTATCTTGAAGTCGTCTCACGGATCAGGACCATGAGTGACAGCTGCTCAAACAGTTGATTTAACTGCAGTGTGTCTCTGCTGTGCCCGGGACTTAGCGGGGTCACGCAGGGTCTGTCCAAGAGGGAGAAAGTGATCATGAGGGCGGTGACAGCCAGAGCCAGCCTTAAATACTTTCTCCGAGAATTAAACATGGAGAAGGCGGCGAGATCCGCCTGAGAGTGAATCACACGATCGGGGAGGATGATGAATTGATCGTGTTGAGTGTGAAGTCAATGTGACGGATGTTTGTAGTGGTGGATGCAGCATCTGCATAGGCAGGATGATGTAGGGGGGAGACTGCATGGGTAGTTGCAGCAATTTGTTGGCATGCAACAAAGAGAGATGAGGCACATCATCAGAGAGGTGTGATTTATATCTGCAAGATTTGTGATTGCTCCACTAATGTTTCCAGGACTTTCTTGTTCGTGTACTCAGGGGAAAGTGATGTAATTTGATAGTAAGCTTGTCACAATTGTATTCTATTCTCTGCAAGAATTTGTCCTTGTGCATTGTTTCCCTCCAGGAAGCTGAGATTTATTTTAGTGTTCCATGGTGTGAAAAAGAAAAAGCTAGAGAGCTAAATGGGTAGAAGTCACTGCAGAAATATGATTCTGTTGAGACAAAGTAAAGACGTAGATATGCTTTTATAGTTCCGTTCTGAGCCCGGAAAAGTGCTCTATTATTGATATGGGACAGCTGAGGCAGTGAGGATGGCTTTTAGTGTGTTTCCTCAGGGATGTCTAAGGGAGCGGGAGTGTCGGTGGGCGTTTGGGGGTTTGAAGAACTGTGGTCCTGCCATAAATCATGTCTTGATTGTCCGCAGTGAAGGGCGACATGGTGGCTCATAGATCACCAGAAGCGTTTCTCTCTTTTTTTTCTTTTTTTTTTCTTCCAGCAATCTAAGGACTTGCAGGTCAAACAGATGAGGGACTCATTGCGTGATTGATTGTTTATCTGCCCTTGTGATGGATCAGTCCACGGTGTTTGCATTGTTTTCTGCCCAGTGCATTGTGGGAAGTCACCGCTGTTAGAAGCCTGATAGGAATAAGTTGTTTAAGGCAACAAATGAATGAATAGCTGCTTGAAAATGCAGGATATCAAACATTTTTATTTATTTGACATTTATTTAACCAGGAAATCCTCTTAATTCTGGGGAAATTAATAACAATTAGTTACAAACAACACAAAGGATTGTAAGATACATTAAGTTACATCCTTGTCGGTCATCTGCACAAACATTGAGATCCATTGAGGGTCAGTGTCTTCTTAAAGAACTTATCAGTATGTTGCAGGAGGAGCTCACAATAAATAGTCAACCTGCTCCATCAAGTGAGCTATAGCCACCCCACGAAATCGGAATTAAACAAAAGGCTAATTTGAGTTAAATAAACAATCCCAAAAAAAGCTAATATAGCACCTTAAAAGAGCTGTGTGTTGCCGTATGATACATAAAACCAATCGAATGACACCAAACTCAAGAGTGTCTAACATTTCTGCCTGTACAGATCCAAAATAAGCATATTTCCCAAACATGTCAAACTATCCCTTTTAAGGGATAGTTTTAAGCCAAGTTCTTTCAATCAAATTGAACTGAAAATCAAAGTGCAGTAAAATCATTGTAATCCCCAAATAGCACAGAATAATATGTTCAAGTATTAATCACGACCATAAGTAACTGGGAACTTGTTTTTTTTCAGTCATGCACGAAAAGTCAAAGTTTTTAGCATCTCTCCTGTAATATATAATTCAAATAGCAATCAAGACTGAATATGCTGATGTACAAATTAAGGATAGAGTTTTCTGGAGAGCAGCTGATGCAGCACAAATAACTCTTAATATTGATCCTAAATGAAGCCCTCCTCTTAACTCTCTCTTCCTCTCTCTTCCTCTTCCTATGCAGTACTGGATAAACGAATACACTTCCAATCTGGGTATTGGAGTCTTCCACTCAGGCATTGAGATATATGGCAGAGGTAAGACTTTTCCTTCCTTTCTTTTATGTCTATAAAATCCCCATTACAGCTTGTCATATCAGCACAGCAGACCGGACCCGGACCCGGACCTCAATGTCTGAATGTGAGGTTTGTACGAGGCTGCATTCACTGAGGCAGATAAAGTCTGGTTTTAAAAATGGAAAATGGAATTGTGTTCCTAATAAGATGACCTCATTTATCTGGGTTGAGTCACCACTGACTCACGTTGTGTTTTATGTGTGTGTGTGTGTGTGTGTGTGTGTGTGTGTGTGTGTGTGTGTGTGTGTGTGTGTGTGTGTGTGTGTGTGTGTGTGTGTGTGTGTGTGTGTGTGTGTGTGTGTGTGTGTGGATTGAAAAAAAGAGAGGCAGAAACCAGCATGCCATAGCAACCAGAAATATAGTCTTTGTGAACTATGTGAAATATGATGATAGTCAAAATACATTCTTACTGGGGCAGGAAAGGATTTATTTTTGTGGAATTTCAGCATATCATTTTTGTTTTCGCAGCATATTTTTACATAATGACTGCATGGATTTAATAATCTTGAATTTAATAAAGGATCACTGTTAGGGAAAAACTCTGAATGTTTTGAAAGAACAAAAGATCTCACAGGTATTTAGAGAGTTATATTTATATCATTTTTAGTATCAGTACCAAGCTTTGTTTGTGTTTCAAAATTTTAAGGTACCATTACATTTCTTGAGTACTACATGTTCTGCTATTTTATCATTTTAAGCAATACATTCCAATGGCAAATATTGTACTTTTTTACTCCACAACATTTATTTGACAGCTTTATTTACTTGTAGGCTTTTAAATACAAAACCAGATCAAAGTTTTGGAGTAAAAAGTACTTCCCTCTGAATTCTAGTGGAGAAGACGTATAAAGATAATGGAAATAAGTAGTAAAATAGATGTACTACAACACTTACACGGTAGCATCTTAATCCATCTAAGTAGAATATATGCTTTAACATATTATAGGTAAATGTGTTTATGTCATCCTTGTTTATTTGTTAATTTCCCATATTGCTGAAGCAGCACCGTGTGTTTGTTGTCAAAATGTAAAATTAAAATTGTAATCAGAAGATATGTACCTAACAATGTAAGGTGATATATTTATTCTGCTGTGGCCTCAGTGTTCACCACTGTTTTCTGTTCTACGGCTGTAAATACAGAGCAGAGGGGTCTGTAATTAGCCCGGCCTAATGATTCAAGCACAGTGTGTCAGTGATTAATTGTTCACTTCTGTGTAATTACAGTTGTTTGGTTCTGCCAGTCAAGGAGGTAATGTGTGTTTTTGCATCTTTGTCCACACAGAATTTGCATACGGGGGTCATCCGTACCCTTTCAGTGGCATCTTTGAGATCACTCCCGGGAATGCCACTGAACTGGGAGAGACATTCAAATTCAAGTGAGTGTGCTTTATTTTTAGCATATAGTGCTCAGAGAAGGTTATTCATGTTAATGTGTGCTGATAGGTCTTTGTCTGCTTTCAATCAGGGAGGCCATTGTTTTGGGCACCACAGACTTCACAGAGGAGGACATTGATAAAATCATGGAGGAGCTGGGTAAAGAGTTCAAAGGCAACGCCTATCATCTAATGCACAAAAACTGCAACCACTTCTCCTCCTCGCTGTCTGAGGTCAGTCTGATACTGTTTATGCTTAAGTGGTTTTATTTTTGTTCCTACATGTACATTGTCGTGGAAACAATTAATACTATACTAATACGGACTGAGATGAGTCCGAAGTGAGCGTTGAAATACGATCAGATGACAAAAAGTGTGTGATTTTTTTAATTTCTTATAAGAAAGAGGCAAGAGTTTACAGGATCACACAGAACACAAACAGTTGTGCACTGCCAAGCCCGCAAAGTAATGCACTGGTGAGAAAAGCTTCACACTCTGAATATAAGGGACAAAACAAGTGGGGTGATCAAGGCTACTGGCGCCTGGGAAAAGGAGAGTAAACACCTCCCTACACCTGGCCTGTGAATATAATATCTTCACACATACACTGTGAGAATTCCCACAGTATAACTAAAACACAATAGAATTCCCACAGAATAACTAAAACCATAGAATTCCCACAGTATAACTAAAACCTAAATTTGCCATTACAACATATAGTACAGAAACCATAAGATACAGCACTGTGCTGATATAGCTTTACATATAATAGACATAAATATCCTATTATATGAAAGTTTGTTCAGAGACGTAAACAGACGTCCCATCAATTTTACATATGAAGGTGTGGAACCAGTTGTATGTCTTTTATGAGTCTGAAAGAGCTTTCTTAGGTATGGAAAAATAACTGTTGATGTCTTCAGCGTTATATGAGCTTTAAGTTTTATCCTGCTCCATAATCAGCTTATTTGTCTAATGCTTTTCATTATAACCAAATACCTGCAAAGTTTATTTTACATTCCTATCATCCTCAGCTGCACTTAAATGTTAGCTTGCTAACATCCTAAAATAAGGTGATGAACACTGTAAACATGTGGCCTGAAACGAAAGAATGACCCTTCAGAGTTATGGGAAATGTAGGACCCAGTCTCAACTTCATTGAAGTGCTATACCAAATTGCAGGAATGGCCCTTTATTATGTACTTGAAATATGTATACATACATTGAAAGATAAAAATATCCATGAAATCATCACATCTTCTGGTTTATTTTGATGTTTACTTCTATTCCAATTAAATATTTTTTAAATGTCTCGCACATTTATTGAAATAAAATAAAGACTATATGTTTCACATCAGCGTATTCTGACTTTTTACAGTTGCTGTGTGGACGTGAAATCCCTCGCTGGGTCAACAGACTGGCGTACTTCAGCTCCTGCATCCCCTTCCTGCAGAGCTGCCTACCCAAGGAGTGGCTAACCCCGGCCGCCCTGCAGAGCCACATCAGCCTGGGCCTCCACAAAGAGGAGCATAACGATTCCAGCGACGAGGACCATCCGTCACCGTCCGGAGCTGCCGCCACCGGCTCCTCTCACAGCTGTCGGCACACGAGGGTGTGAACTGATGAACATACACTGACCTCTGAAACCCCCCCCCCCCCCTCCCCCCATGCCACCTCTGCTCGTGACTGTGGCATTAGCAGGCTAGAACAACCAGCTGACCTCATCCTGTTTGTCCTCTGAGTAAAGAGGCAGGAAAAAGAAGAGTCACCTCTTCAGGAACAAGGAGCTGCTGCCAGAGACTTCAGCCCTGCATGTCCTGCAGACGACAGGATGACAAAATTTGACTCAGACTCCACCACAACCACTTGTAGATCTGAAGTTTGTAGTACGTTATTATTGGTCTTTTCCATGAACTTTTAAACCTTTGTCAGCCTTGTTCCCTGCCCTGCCTTCAGAGCTGCTTTTGTAGAATAACAACATAGACACCTGAGGCTTCTTATAGAGACATTACCAGGAAACTGCTTGTTAGCTCAGTTTAAACCGGTTCTCGTTCAATAACCTCTATGTGGCCTTCATAGTTGATATCGTTGACTCTGCTTTCATTGTGTGGAGGTTAAGTAGTTAACTTTGGCCATTTTAGAGGGTTTAAAAGGGATTTCATTGTTCCTCGAGTTCAGTCTGAACTCGTAAAAAATGTTGCATGTTGACAGACTGGGACAAAACGTCCGACTAAACTGAGACGCCACATTTCTGATCATTTCATCAAGTATTTCTTCTCCTTTTCCTTTTGTAAAACAAATGATTCAACCTGGGGCTTGTTTAAATCAATAAACCGGCAGTGAGCTGCTAGAGTAACCAGATGATAGACAGCTTAAAACAATCAAGGGCAAATACTGTTCAGTTTAAATAGTCGCTGTTTAAACAGCCTCGAGACACAAACACAAAGAACGTGAAGCTGCTACACTGACAATTATTGACTTAACATTTTTGTCTATGCTTTTATATCAAAATTGTCTTTTTATTATAACAGTACGATACTTTCAGGCAAGGAAATGTACATTTACGCCCAGAGAATGTTCCTCTGTGATACTGGTCTTATCGCCTTTTTCACCATTAAACCAATGAAGATTAAGCAGTCATTGAAAAGAAAAACAGAAAATCAGTATTATCCTTTAAGTTACAGAAGTCTTCAAAGTAATGGGTTTTACATTTCTTGAAATTTACTCTTTTGTTTTTCTTGCTGAGAGTCTTACTACCAATTTCATGTCGGGTTTGTAAGTATGAATCTGCAGCCAGAAGCTGGTTAGCTTAGCTTAGCATAAAGACTTGCAGCAGGGGGAAACAGCTAGCCTGGCCCTGTCCAAAGATAGCAAAATCCATCCACCAGCAGACTGAAAAACTCCCTATTGTACACATGATATCTGTTTTGTTTAAACCGAACAAAAAAAAAAAAAAAAAAAAAAAAAAGTTTTAAAATGACAATTTAACAGATGTTTATGTTTTTCCCCCTGTTTCCAGTCTTTATGCTAGGCTAAGCTAACTGAATGCTACATGAAGCCTCATATTTATCCTACAGGCATGATAGTTGTATCAGATTTCTTATCTAACTCAGCGAGAAAGTAAGTGTATTTCCCAAAATATCAAACTATGACCATTTCATTTTTTATTTATTTCATCTCTGAACTGAACTGTGACATGTTTACAGGTACAAAGCATTTTAATCGTAGTAAACAAACCTTTTAAGAAGTTGCTCATACTTCTGAGGTTTGTTGCAGGGAGAAGATACTCATGAAGGGAAAATATGATGTCATGAAGTTATTTGTAATTAGCATTCATGCAAGTAAACAACCCCATTAATGACTCCCCCCTCCCCCCTCTGTTATTGATGATGGTGGTGATTATAATGATGATAATAATGATGACAAACATCGGCTCCTGGTAGTTTTGCTCATTTCAATTCATGTTGCTTGCTTTTTTTAAATGCAAAAGCTCAGTGAACCAAGCCACATGTGATTTTAAACTTGTCCCATCCCTCCTCCTGTAGTGTTTTCATGGACAGCTACTCTTTCTCAGGAAGGAAATCACATGACTCGTAACAGTGGCAGTCATCTCATTTCTGCTGACCTTGTTAAATGGGGTTAAAAGTGCAGTCTGGACTTTTTCTTCATGTTCTTAAATAAGCTATATTTCTATTTATTTTGTATGCGGTCTTACATTTCACCAAATGTATTGTGTTCAGAAGTTTTGGTACATTTTGAGTTACTACGAGCTGTGCAGTGATCAGTTTTCCATGCTCAAAAGTCTTTGGCACTTTATTAAAAGCAGACCAGACAGATATTTATTTCATTATGTATCAACCGTAACCCTGTATTTTCCTTTTTTCTAACCCAGGACAATTTCAAGAGCGATGATGTAGTACTAGAATAAAGAGACAGAATAACAAAGAAATGTTTTGGTTCATCTGTTGAAGCCGAGAATATGATACCTTGATTTTCCAGGTATTTCACTTGATATGCCAAAAGAACAGACATTATAGTTGATATATAAAAAAAATTCCAGATCTCCAAATAGAACTAGACATACCAGTCAAAAGTTTGGACACACCTTCTCATTCAACTACTTTGAAGAATCTAAAATATAAAACATATTCTGGTTTGTTGAGCATTTGTTTGTTTACCACATAATTCCATATGTGTTCCTTCATAGTGTGGATGTCTTCAATATTAATCTACAATGTAGAAAAAAATAAATATAAAAATAAAGAAAAACCAATGAATGAGAAGGTGTGTCCAAACTTTTGACTGGTACTGTATAAACTTGGCCAATATCAGCTAATGACAGATATACCTTGTCATTGTATACGGTGGCCAATCATTTTAAATAATAAAATGTAAAAGATGGGTTTAAAGTAGATCCCTAACAAGCTTATTCTTAAGCTGTAAAATGTCTTGCTTGGTACATATTTAAGTCACTAGTCTTTGAAAATAAAATGTATTGGAGACGTGATTTTGTAAATTAAGAAAAGTAAAAGTTTTTTGATAAAAACAGAATTATGTAGAAAATATTATAATCCTGTGATCAAAGAGAAAATTGTGTTGTTGAAGCAAAACGCATCACTAGATGACAACACATTAGAATAACAACACATACAGTACCAGTCAAAAGTTTGGACACACCTTCTCATTCAATGTTTTTTCTTTATTTTTATTTTTATTTTTTTCTACATTGTAGATTAATATTAAAGACATCCAAACTATGAAGGAACACATATGGAATTAATGTTAAACAAACAAATGCTCAACAAACCAGAATATGTTTTATATTTTAGATTCTTCAAAGTAGTTGAATGAGAAGGTGTGAACAAACTTTTGACTGGTACTGTATGTTAAGATGAATATATCATATAACACACTAATAAACAACAAGTAATAATATGTAAGTGGGAGAACACAGGAGTAGGCTCTTTTTAGCCTGTCGGTTGCCAAATCCGTTAAATGCCCCTTTAAGGATTCCAAAAACAGGGAGTAATTTATTTATTTTTTCATCATAAAAAATATTCTAGGGTATTTAAAATAGAAATGCAACTGTTTATTTAACCGTGATAAGTTAACACACGCAATTCAATACTTTTTTTGAACATCAAAAGGGGGCAAAATCAACTTTAACCAAGTGAATGATTAACCGGGAAAGTTAAAGCCCAACCCCCAAACCTGGCAACATGAACGCCGCAGCAGCATTTCCGGTTCCCTCCTCTCTGGCTCTGGACCCGGTCGCCATTTTGATACAGTTGAGCAGCGCTGAGACGAGACGGCACAACGTTGCAGCTTCCCATCGACACACACATCCAAACCGGAGACGCTTTTAGTAATAAAAGGTAAGACTGGGAAAGAGAAACAAGTGATTGTATTAAACGTACGTTGTTTTTTTTAAAAATGGCTGCCTGTGGGGTTTGTATTTCCTGCACAGAGGAGCACGTCTTTGTGGCTAACTGAGCGGTGGCTAGCTCGCTAAGCTAACACAAGTCGACCTCGAGGCAGCTAGCTAGCATTATGCACGCTGCTAGCAAGAGATAGCATCATTAGAAACTATCTAAAGATGTACTTTTGCCAAATGTAATAACATAAATGATTATGTTATTTAGCTTTTTCACTTTTTTACATTTCTTATTTTTCAACCACACGTGTGTAATTAAAGTTAGCCGTTAGCTTAGCGTCAGTGTCACAGTGTGTGCTCGTGGTAGAGGCCTCCTGTTAGCTGGGCCCAATGTGTTGTTCCACCTGGTTGTTGAAAATAGCATTTCATTTTATGGTTAAATGGTGTTTGTGGAGGTTTAGTCAGCAGTGCCTTGAGATGCATTGTGTTAAAGTGAAATGTGTTTTTAATGTTTAATCAGTTTATATTAACCAGGCTGAACTAAATACATGTACAAATGTATTGTAGGACAAATCACAGTACAACTTAGAATAAATCACATTGAATATAAAATAGTCTAACTTTCTATTGTAACATTTTGTGTAAGAAAAGTTTTTGTTTGTGTTAAAAGTTTTTTGCAGGATAAACTTCTTTTTAGATCTGAAAGAGTTAAATATCACATATTTTGTGTATTAAATGCACCGTATTATTTACTTTTGGGAGTTTTATTTTTCAAACAAAAGTCAAGAAGACATATTTTTGTAATATTTCCAACACTGTTCCATTGGATCTGGGGTTCCACTAGCTATTTGTTTGCTATATTTTATATGCATAGTTTAACATTAACCAGGGTGAACTAAATACATAGTGAGTGTATTGTAGGACATTTCACCTCAAATCACAGTACAACTTAGAATAAATCACATTGAATATAAATATAAAATAGTCTTACTTTTTATTGTGACCTTTTGTGTAAGAAAAGTTTTTGTTTGTGTTAAAAGTTTTTTGCAGGATAAACTTCTTTTCAGATCTGAAAGAGTTAAATATCACATATTTTGTGTATGAAATGCACCGTATTATTTACGACATTTCACCTCAAATTGCAGTACAACTTAAAATAAATCACATTGAATTAATGCCTCTATAAAATAGTCTAACTTTGTATTGTAAAGTTTTTGTGTAAGAAAAGTTGTGTTAAAGTTTTTTGTAGGATAAATTTCAGGTTTTTTTTAAAGATCTTGGGGGCATTATTTGTAAATCTACCCCGATTGAAAGTAAACTACTATTTGCTGTAGAACTGGTTTGACCAGAGCTGCTTATCACGTGTGTTTGATCTGGATCGGGTTCACTCAGTTTCACTTGAGTCGGTTTCAGTCTGGACCTGGGTTAATGGGTCACTACTATGGTTTGTTTAAAAAAAAAAAAAAAAAAAGTGTTTATTACTATACCATTCTAGATGCATATTTCAACTTCAAAAGTCTTGACCGCAGCCATCTTCTCTGTAATACTGATTAACCTTTGGCCAGTAAAGTTTTTACTCCACCTTTCCTCCTGGTCTGGTTGAATATTTACCAGGTCTTGTGCTTTCTTTTCTCAGCAGATAACAATGAGTGGTTGTCGTGTCTTCATCGGCCGCTTGAGCCCACACGCCAGGGAGAGAGACGTGGAGAAGTTTTTCAAGGGATATGGACGGATTCGTGAAATCAACTTAAAGAATGGATTTGGCTTTGTGGTGAGTGTGACTCACCAGTGACCATTGTGTGAATTAAGCATTTCCCAACCCTGTTTTTTTTAAAAATGTGTTTAGAGAATCATCTTTGATTTTATACCCTTTTCAGGAATTTGATGACCACAGAGATGCAGATGACGCTGTTTACGAGTTGAATGGCAAAGAGCTGTGCAGTGAAAGGTAAGAATAAGATCTGAAAGAAAGTCAAATATCACATATTTTGTGTATTAAATGCACCGTATTATTTAGTTTTATTTTCCAAACAAGAAAAGTCAAAAAGACATAGATTTTTAATATTTCCAACAAATTTCAGATGTGTCCATTTATATTAAATTAGAGGTGGATCTGGGGTTCCACTAGCTAACTTTAATGCAGGGATTCCAACTGCCAACATTATTAATGATTTGTCTATGGATGACATCACAACGCACTTTGTTCCCTGTAAGACAGGAGTGTTTCGATGCATTTAATAGTGCATAGTCCACCTGAAACCACCAAGTTAATTCAAATCAATAATTTATTTTAAGTCAATCCACAAAACATGGTAAATTACATAGCTGCATATTTCTCATGGACTTCCTTTATAGACATATAGGAAACATGTATTTTGTCATTCATCCAACTGTATTTTCCTAAGAATTTCTGGCTTTTCTTTTCAGGGTCACTATTGAGCACGCTCGCTCCAGAAGAGGAAGAGGTGGCGGCCCTGGAGGAATGGGAGGACGTTTTAGTGGTGAAGGCCGGGGGTGGTGGTGGTGGTGGTGGCGGCGGAAGCAGTGGCGGCGGTGGCTATCGTCCATCTCGCAGCAGTGGATCCAGGTACATTTGCCCTAAAAATAACATCCTGAAACCTGTATTAGTTAGTCGAAGCTTTTACTTATGTTTATCAGTCAAACAGGAAATAGGTATCACATGTACACAACTTTAAAAGAAGAACAACTAAAAATCGACGAGTTAAAAAAGTATGAAAGGCTTATTCTTTGATGTGGATGGAAACACAAAAAGATGTGTGACATGAGTCCTTTGAGCGGCTTTAACAAATATTTAGGTGTTGTGATGAGAACCTGTTACGCCACCTCTAAATCAAATTCAAATATTGACACAGCTCCTTGGACAAAGCAAAAATACAACGGGTGATCATGAAGCAAAAGAGGTTGTTCTGCGAGTATAAATTTGTATAAAATGTTGGTATTAAAAGCTTTTTTTTTGGTTTGCGTTGACTGGACAGGTATGGCCCCCCTGTGAGGACGGATCACAGACTCATTGTGGAGAACCTCTCTTCACGAATCAGCTGGCAGGTAAGAGAAAACTATACTTTCTTAATTATCTTATAACACAAGATAAAATGTCGATTTCACCTTACATGTTTTTTAAACGGAGCAGCATTCTTTTGATCAGGCCATGTCAATTTTTCTCTAGTCAGATTTATAAAAACACAATAGGTAATTGGCCAATTACAATAGAAAGCCCCCAGTATTTTAGTTTGTTTACTTTCCCTCAGAACACATTTTTGTTTTTCAGACAAAAGCACCTAACTGCTGCTGAAACGCAATTCTAACCAAAAACCTTTAACTGTTTTTAGACAGCTGCTCTGATATGGTTTCCTTTTTATATCAGAGGTAATGCACACCCTCCATGGAGGTGTCACAAGTGTGTAGCGCCCTCTCCTGGTTGTTTTTCTGAATAGTTTCCATCTGGTGCCTCTCCTTACACGCAGTTGCCGCCGGTCTAAAGTCTTGGCTGGGCCCAGTTGCGGGTGAAAGTGGTCTAGCGCAGGATACGGTAGCCTTAGGAGGTCCGTAGCCACAGTCTGGAGGTTCTGTGGGCTGGCACCCCCGACTGCTGTAACCCCCCTCAAATCCACGGTCCCTACACTCTCCCGTTTGGGTCTTTTTCTGTTGCTGATGGAGCTGGGGGCGGTGTTGAATCGGGCGCACACCCCTCCCCCTACTTGCTCTCTGGTGGTTCCTTACTTGTGGAGGCCGGATGCTGGTCAAGGCCGAGGTCGTTTCTCAAGGGCTTAACACTGCATTGGTTCCCATTTGCTATTTGGACAAGTGGCTCTATGATAATATCTTCCTGGGTATGGAGCGGTAAGTAGCATAAAACTCATGTGATTGGGTTTGTTCAGGGTCGGGTGGTAAAGGGGTGTAGAGTTTCAGTCTCAAATGGGAAGGAGGCAGTTTTACCATGTAAACACTTAAAGACTTTTCAGGAAAAGTATTTATAGCTCACATGAACAAAATTCTTGTCCACTTACCCAGAGTACTATTGTCATCCGACCACCAAGTAATACATAGGTTCATGTCACATACTCAGACACAAAACCCAGTATTGACTTGTATGCAAAAATGCAGCAAGTATCAAACTGAATTCATAAAATTCCATGGAGTGGATTTTGTTTGCTGATGCAACTTCATGGAGAAAATATGTGGGATATAAAACAGTTTGAGTAAAGGCAACACTTGTCCATACAAAACACTTCCAGTGGATCTTTAGTTTAGATGCC
The DNA here is from genome assembly GCF_027596085.1 of Anoplopoma fimbria. Lineage (NCBI taxonomy): Eukaryota > Metazoa > Chordata > Actinopteri > Perciformes > Anoplopomatidae > Anoplopoma > Anoplopoma fimbria. The sequence goes on along the minus strand of NC_072463.1, from coordinate 5,881,938 downwards.
CTCCACTGAAATTGGAGCTTATAACAGAGTGACAAAGGTCAGCATTAGAAAAACCCAAGTTTCAGTGTGTGCTGGTATTTTGCTGCCTGCTCATTTTTCTCCCTCCAGGTCTGAAAAGGCTTTCACCGGCATCTCGCGTTTTGTTCTCTGTCACTAATCCAACAATATACTTTGAAACAGGACCTGAAAGACCTGATGAGAAAAGCAGGTGAAGTTACCTTTGTGGACGCACACAGGCCCAACAAAAATGAAGGGTAAGCTGCTTTTTTTTTTTCTTCCCTTTTTTCCATTAGTCAGACTTCTCAAATGGTTGTTGTCCTCAGGGTTTGGACCTAATGACTGTTTCTGTTTCCATACAGAGTGGTTGAGTTTGCATCCCGCAGTGACCTGAAGAACGCCATCTCCAAGCTGGATGGATCAGAGCTGAATGGACGCAAGCTTAAGATCTTTGAGGACAGCAGAAGGTCAGTTGGTTTTAAGATATTTTCTAGAAGACTCTTATCAAAAATGCGGCATATATTTTTTTGCACTAGTGTGGCCGGCATTAGGGTGCCAGAATGTAGAAACTTAAAATTGTAAACTTCACAATTCCTCACATATTGAGGGGCTTGTACAGTAGTAGATAAATATTTAGGGAATGTTTTAAATTGTTTTTGCCCAGTATTGACCAAATTTGGTTGGCCCTTCATCTTAAATTCTTAAATCACTCGCTGATTGTATTTTCCACCAGTGATCGAACTAAACAGAACCTGATATACTTTAGGACAGTTGTAAGGATCAGTCAATTCCAGGCAATTATTTTTACATAAAATCCTGCTCAGTGCAGTTTGAAGATGATCATGTTCTTGTTTAAGTGTTGTAATGCCACACACATGCAACATACATTTAAAAATGACTTTTTCCCCCCAACAGCCACAGCAAGAGCCGCTCCCGTTCCCGCTCCCGCAGCTACTCCCGCTCAAAGAGCCGTTCCAGGAGCCGCCACCGTTCCAGGAGCCGCTCCAGGTCCATGAGTCGCACCCCGGAGAAGAAGACATCAGGAGGGGGCAGGGCGTCAGGCAGATCCCTCTCAAGGTCAAAGTCTCGCTCCAAGTCCCGCTCCAAATCCCGTTCCAAGTCTCACTCCAAATCCCGCTCTAAATCCCGCTCCAAGTCTCGCTCCAAATCCCGTTCCAAATCCCGCTCAAAGTCTCGCTCCAAGTCCAGGTCTAAGTCCCGCTCACCTGTTCCTCCTGCTCAGAAGAAGCCGTCCCGCTCCCGTTCTCGTTCACGCTCTCGCTCCCGTTCTCGCTCCCGCTCCGCATCTGCAGACAGCAAACACTGAGATCAGTGCACCTGTCGGCCGTAAAATAGACTGATAGTTGCTCGCCGCGGGCGTGTATGGTGGCATGTGATTTATTGTTTCTTTTTAATGAAGGGGAGGGAATCACCATTTACATGGTTTCTTTTTGAAATAACATCTTCAGTCATAAATGTGCCCTCATTGGCTTTGATTTCTTTTGTTTTTCTTTTTCTGTTAGTTTGGATGAGCTTCCACAGGAAAATGTTTGTTCCTATTCATTTTTTTTTTTGCCCCCCTCATAAAATCCCCATTTATTTTTTGCTGGAATGCTGAGTGACCGAAAACCTTTTTAATCAGTGGTGATGCTCGTCACAATCCTGCAGCCTGTCCTAGCTGTCTGCCATGTTATGATTCCATCCACTCCCCTGTGCTTTGCGAGTGTTCACAGCAGTTCAAGGTTAGGAGGGAATGGTATTCATTCCCCAAAGTGTTGATAGGTATGTTTTTGTCCGCAACGTCTGGCATCGCTGTGAAACTGTGATTCTGCTTCTGATGCTTCTGCACGTGTTGCATTCACTGCCCTGATATGTGAACAGAAAAAAAATGCAAGCATCTCAGTCGGTGGTTTATTTCAGCTTTCATTGTGTAATGATGTTTGAATCCGGCATTCATTTAGTTCATTTCTGCTGCATCAGGACCTCGTCTCGTGTTGTGATTCATCTTCTTTGCTTTTAATTAACTTTAACCGCAGCCTCGGAATGAAGCGTGTTGTGGGTCTGAACTCAAGTGTCTGTTTCAGCAGGAAGAAATGTCTCTAAATAAGTTTATTAATTTGATACTAATAAAACTCTCACTGCATATTGTCATTTAATTTTTTTAGTAATGTTCAGAAAGAACAGTGAATTTTTTTTAATATTTTGTGAATATGGGTCATGAGACTCTCATATTAAAGTCTCTGCAGTTCAACTGAATAAAGCTTTCACAAACTGTTAAAATGTGTCGCCAATGTTTGTTCTTTCTTTCAATAGTTACAGCACAAATGTTAAACACCAAATACAATCAAATACGACTTCACACTGCTCAAATAATACGTATAAGTAGGTGTGAAAAAATGTTACATATATCTATAAAGATTGAATTTTACTTTAGTTTTCAGACTAATTAACTTTATTCTTTTCAAAAGATAAAATAATGAATCGGTTGATATTGACAGATGAAGTTGCAAACTGATTAAAAGAGCAACTACAAATGCATCCCAGTGCACAGATTTCAAACTTATTTACAAAATTGTTTGATATATCTGTCAACTATGGATCAAAGCTGAACTAAACTAGTGGTTCAGAATAAAACGATCAATGCAGGATAAGAAAAACACTGAATTAATACCCATAATGTGTTCATTTTAATACTCTGCACTGGTGGATTCATAGAGTAAGTGACAGGTGAGAGCTTGGTGCTGTTGTACCTCATGGAGCACTTTATCATTTGTACAAATTACGGGTACTTGAGTCTTCTCATTCTACTCTATACTATATTCTCCACTATGCTTCTACTCCACACTACTACTAGAGTTTATGAAAAATGTTGCTTTGTTATAAATTAAACTTAATAATTACAAGTAGAGCTGAAATAAGTAGTCGATTGATAAGCGGACTGACAGTAAATGTATTATACTATACTATTATGTTCCTTAAAGTCACATTCTGCATTTATTACCTTTTACTTTTAATACTTTAAGTACGTTTTCTTGGTTGTAGTTCTCTTTATTCTTGTATTTGGACGGTATAGTGAACATGAATTAATCCAAGTTAACCTGAGACGTCACGGTTTTAAGTCTTTTTATGTGACCTTAAGAAATACACGAGTTTCCAAGGAGACTTCTACAAGTTGTATGATAGAGGAGTTGCTATGGGTACAACAAGCTACTTATAGACAAGCTATCTATGGATTAATATGATCACAGCTTATCCATCAGCTCATATTAATCCTTAAAGTGACCAAGTCCATGCCATGCAGCGCCTGAATACCTTGATGGTGAATGGGTCCCCCTCCTTAAAGTCAGAGTTAAACATGTTGCAAAACACAACAGGTATAGTTATGTGAAAAAGGCTCATTTAGTGCCTTAAACTTCAACTACACTGATCTCCACATGGTGGCAGTACCTGCTTGTCCTCCAACCAGAGAATACATGGCTGTGTATGCATAATAAATGAGTATCCATTATTGTTATAAATATGAATTTACTCATTCATAATCTGATAATTGTTACAGTATAGTCTGTAAAAGTATGTTATTAGAAATGTACACCAAATTGCACAATAAGTAAAGGATTTAATCTTCTTCATGCAGCACTGAGACAGATAAAGGAGGGGGATATTTTGCAGAGTAATGTGCCGTGAAAAATGTTGGGGATCGATCTGGCGACACAGCTTGAGTCCATGGATCCGCCCAGACCTGCACCTGCAAAATGGGCAAAATGCAGTTTGGAGAGACCGTCAATGACGTTTTTCCTTCAGGGGAATATATGAGGGGTGGTTAGTGCCCGAGCAAGAAGAGCCAGCTGAAGAAGACTGAGAGGAAATGAGTGCCGCCTTAAGAAAGAAATCCTCCCAGTTTCTTATTATAATGAGAAAATATCATTAATACAGGATGTTATTATGACACATTCGCACCAGTGTTGCCTGATTTTTTTTCACTCAAGTTGAATATTTAATATGTAAATTTAATATATTCTTAATACTTCCACTCCAATACATTTTTTTTAGGATAATATGGGTAGTTTTTAATCCATTACATCTATTTTGACAGCTTTAGTTGCGTTACAGAGTCATATCATTAATAACAAATATGACCAATTTATTATTAAGTATTTCAAATTAGCCCCACCTTTACCAGCAGCATATATAATACGGGCCATTCTGCATAATTTACTTTCAGCTTTGGTACTTTGAGTACCTTTTAATGCTTATACTTGTGTGCTTTTACTTTTTTGTAAAAGTACATTGTTATTCTTTTATCCTTTCTGTCTTCGACATGTAAAGTGCCTTTGAGTAACTTTTAAAGCGCTGTACAGATAAAATATATTATTATCATTATTATCACTATTATCAAAGTTCTGAATGCAGGGCGGAGTATTTACACACCGTGGTATTACTACTCTTGCTTAAGTAAAATATCTGAGTAGGCTCCTACTTCTACCATAGTGTTAAAGTAGCAAACAAATAACAGGAGGCTATTACTAATTATGAATCAAGAAGTACTACCCTGAGCCTTCCTCTTAGCACTTATTGTATTTGTTGCACTTATTGTATTCGTATTAATTTGTATTCTGTATTACTTTTGTTGCACTTATTGTATTGGTATTAGTTTGTTGCACTTATTGTATTCGTATTAGTTTGTTTCTGTACTTTTGCTCTGGTTTATGCTCTAAGATGCTTGTTTAAGAAAGGAGATGCACTTATGACTTCTGGTGACTAGTAGTTCTCTTGAATACTTACAGTACCAGTCAAAAGTTTGGACACACCTTCTCATTCAACTACTTTGAAGAATCTAAAATATAAAACATATTCTGGTTTGTTGAGCATTTGTTTGTTTACCACATAATTACATATGTGTTCCTTCATAGTTTGGATGTCTTCAATATTAATCTACAATGTAGAAAAAAAACGTACCTATGGTCTGGGAAAAAAACTGGCAGTGCTGCAATAAGTATTTAGATCCTTAATTAAAAGTACTAATAACATGGTTACAGTACAGTAAAATACACACTATCCTATACCTATTATAAGTAAAAGTACTGCATTGAAAAAGTAACTATCAGGAAAATGAAGTAAAAGTATTGAAAGTATTCAGAAAATGTCCTCTGGTATAGGCTACTGTTTTTTTGTATCATATCATAATATTATTACTCATGCATTCATGTAAAAGCATGTTTTTTCTGTTTTAAAACTTTGTATAGGGCTGCAACTAATTATTATTTTCATTATGGATGCATCTGCTGCAGGATCTCTCTCTCTCCCCCTGTCTGTCACTCATCACCAGCCAGGACTCCAATGGATTTCATTTGTGCAAACACATGCATATGCTTTCATTGGACTCATACTATGTAGTTACACCATCATGCAAATGTCTAGGTTCAAAAAATAAAAAACTATGGTCTGGAAGAAGTATTTAGATCCTTAATTAAAAGTACTAATAACATGGTTACAGTACAGTAAAATACACACTATCCTATACCTATTATAAGTAAAAGTACTGCATTGAAATCAGGAAAATGAAGTAAAAGTATTGAAAGTATTCAGAAAATGTCCTCTAGTATAGGCTACTGTTAAAAAAACCATTGAATGAGAAGGTGTGTCCAAACATTTGGTACTGGTACTGTGTGTGTTATTGTAAGTGGCTTTGGATAAAAGCGTCTGCTAAATGACTGTAATGTAATAATGTAATGTAATAATTAAGAATGACGTTATTAGTCACATGAAGATTGGAAACCACTGAGAAACACCAGATCACAGTATGTTAGTGGCTCTCCCCTGCCTCCCCTCCTCTCCTCTCCTGTGTGGCACTAATCGCGCCTCATACACTCGGAGCAGCGTGGTTGGCACAACAAGCTCAGCGGTCGCTCCGGTCGCTCCTCTGCAGTTCCTCCGCGGTGCACAAGGACCACACCGACCAAGCGAGGACGGAGAAAACAATGAGCTTCACATTGCACTAACGTGAGCATGTCACGGCTCTAGTGAACGGATACACGCGCACACACCCAGAGACGCATCCTTGCGCGCACAGAAGACCCGCACCGGTCTGCGGTTTAACCCCCCCAAAAAAACACCCAACAACCACCACCCCAGCTCGGTGTCGGACAGTCCCAGCCGCAGCCCCGGACCATGGCGGAGAGAAGCGGCCGGTTGAGCTTCCCCGGGAGCGGGGCTCTCAACAGACCGGTGCCCATGAACCTGTTCGCTACATGGGAGATAGACGGATCCTCCCCGAACTGCATCCCAAGGTGAGGCGCCGCATTACGCACGGAACCTGCACTGTCCTCTTCAACTTTATGTGTCTCCAATGCGCCATGCAGGCTGTCACTTATCAGATTGCTCAGGCTACAGCTGCACCACCAGCTTGCTGGATGATATCATCATGCCAGGAGGGAGTCCATGCAGGGAGAGGCCCTGCAGCGGGCTCACCCAACACATCTGCATTGGCTTTTTTTAATATATATATATAAATGTGTTTAAAGTGTAAAACAACTCCAGCAGTGCAGCTTTAGATCACACTATAATGGTGTTTACTCTGCAGATACATGTGTGTGTGTGTGTGTGTGTGTGTGTGTGTGTGTGTGTGTGTGTGTGTGTGTGTGTGTGTGTGTTTGATTGTAAGCTCTGCATGCTCATAATCATCCAGTCTGCTATCAGATAGAGAACCAGCTTTATGCCGGATGGTTGTGCCAGCAGGCTGCACCATGGAGACCATTTGTCTCCTGTGACCCAGAGACTCAGAGGCCGTGTTCACACTGGCAGACTCTGATCTACTGCTCAGGCCTGATTTGTGTTATTAGATGAATGTGGCATCAGTTTGACAAAACAATCCCAAACTTAGTAGCCTTTGACTTTGGAATGACCTCAAATGATTTCAAAAAATGAGTTTTGATCGGTTCACGAATTCCTTAAAAGACATATGAGAAGTTAAAATCTTGCAGGTTAGACAACTATGATTAAAACAAGGTGGCAGCCTGAACCACCTTCACTGCAAGACTTGAAATCAAGAAGCATATCTTTGGAGACATGGGCCGTTAATATTTCAGTGCCATTAAACTTGGCAATCTTATCTATAATTTTTTTTGTGAAGCTCTATATTCCGGTCTGTTCCCAACATCTCCTTACCTGTCTTTCGTTTTTTCTTTTTTCTTTTCTTTGCCTGTTTATTTATTTACCTAATTTTAGATTTTCTATTTATTTTTATGTTTTTATTTTGCTGGGTACTTTTTCTGCGCTCTTATAGTTTGTGCTCATATATTTGCAAAAGTAGAGTATTGATGAAGAAGGTCTACTGTGGACAGGAAAACTTTTTTTTATGTAAATAAGAAATACCTGATCTTGGACTTGGACTCTCATGGAGAAGTGAAAACATAACTCCGGGTCTGGTATCCATTTAAAAACATTTTTATCTGACATGAATTCCACCATGAAAAACTTTGACTCCAAACCACAAATGAATATAAATGGACAGTGTGCAGATGTTACTCTTTTGATTTAAGCTAAATTTCCACTAGCCTTGCAGCTTCATATGATGTTCATATAACTACACCTACTTCTTCTTAAACCGAAACCTCACTTGGAATATAGACAAGTTTTACTGGCAGTGTTTCTGGAGTTGTGATCAAAGTTTTTAGACATCACGGATATAATTTCATCCTCAGGACAAACTAAGAGCACATTTTATACTTTGATCCAATGACAGAAATACATTTTTATAAAGCTTGTGGTTTAAACTCCATTTGACTAATACCTGCCATCAGACTTTGGCCAGCAGCTGTCATCCTGTGGAGGAAAGATGACAAAATAGCTGTAATTAATATGAGCGTCGGGGGAGTTTATGTGCTTTTTATTTATTTATTTTAAAGTGGTGACTATCTCTCCTTACCCTCTCTCTATCCTCTTAAGTTAATACCTTCAGTGGGTTTTTACATTGCATGGCTTTTATCTGAAATAAGACTAATTCATTTCCAGGAATAGCAAAAGCTGTGATGATATTCAGGAGAGTAGATGAGAAGATTTCTGCGACTAAAACAGTGGTGGGTTCAAGATCCACTTTATTTAATGTGTTAGTTTTTTTTATCAAAGCAGAGTCACCTCACTGTCAGTCCAGATCACTGCAGCTCTCTATTGACCGCCGTCTGTCACAGTTCAGACAGGAGGAACTCTGCTTGTTAACCAGATGTCAAATCAGCCATCTCAAGATGGATAAACAAACTGATCCCTGTCACTCTCTTTTTTTTTTATTTGTGCTGCTCACTTCTTTGAAAGGTTCCCTGTGGAGTTTCTCACCTCCAGTAGCGCGACGGAGCTCTGTTTACATGAGTGGGTGCTCATTTTTGGCAGAAGAAGACTGCAAGCTAGTAAACATTGGTGTTAAAGAAACAGGATTTACATTTAAAAATTGGCTGTCTTAATGTTTTTTTGAGAAATCAGAATTAGGTTTATTGCCAAGCTTTCACACTCAAGGAGTTTGCCTTGTTATTTTGGTGCACAACATTAAATCTAATAAGAATCAAATAAAAAAATGTGCTATATATATTTTTTTATTATCAAAAGAGCTGTACAGTGTTTGAACAAAGATGATGGCTTTGGCAAAAGTTCACAGTATAAAGTACAAAGACTTTTTTCAATATGCAGAGATAATACAGAAGGTAATTGGATTCAACTTGTTTGTCAGACCTCAGGGAAACACACAATGTGTTTTGGTGAATAACACTGAATGTAATGTATTTCTTTGTTTACAAGAAATACTCCACAGGGCACCCTTTAATATTTTATCTTTCATCAAAACAGAAATAAAGCTTAGAGGGAGGAGACACATGGGAGAATGTGTTTTTTTGCAGATTATGGCAAAACCTTAGAAGTTGGTCGTGAAAATTGTGCACAATCAGTGTTTTCGCACATTTAATTTACTCTTAAATCGGGTTGTAAATCACACGGTCCTACATGGCCAAATGCATAATCAGCAAAAGCATTTTTTCAGCAATATACTGATTCCCTAGTTTGTGATGAGACATAAAAAATAAATGTGTTTTGAGTAATGTGTAATTAAGTCAGACAACCTCGTGCCAATAGCAGCCTTCATAAGTGCTGCGCTGCTGTGTTCAAAGAAAAATTCAACATTTTTGGAAATACGCTTTCTTTCTAAGAGTTCGATGAGAAGTTTGATAGCAACCACATAGAAATACTCGTACGTGACCCCTCGTTTTTACACTTCTGCACGAATGGAACAAACAAGATAAACATTTACGAGCTTTAGAGGCGCTTGGATTTTACCTTCAGACAGAGCCACGCTAGCAGTTTCCAGCTGTTTCCAGTCTTTATGCTAAGCTAAGCTAACCATCTCCTGTCTCCAGCCTCATATTAAACTTGACAGACATGAGAGTGCTTTCGATTTTTCTCTCTGCAAGAAAGCAAAAATAAGCTTATTGTGTGAGCTGTCAGGTCGGGGAGCAGTAGCTGAGTATGTGATCAAACATAGGAATGAAAAGAGTATATTCAGGCTGCATTCAAAGCAAGACTCAGATGTGATAAGATGTGAAGACATGAGACGATATATTCAAGGGGGAAAGTGTAGTTTTTCGTAACAAGCCTCCATCTTTGTGGTGATCCACATCAAGACCTGGTTTTGTTGCCAAAATGAGATTTTAGATGTGAACCGCGTTGTATACATGAGGATAAACCTTCTGTGTCTTAATGGCTTTCTGGTTTGCATTACCTCGCTTGGGTTAAACATTTAAGCAAACTACCTCACGTCATGAAGGAGCAAGTAGCATTTTTCTTTTCTTTGGAACCGCTAAACTGTGTTCCTCTGGTGATTTTAATAAATGTATCCTGTAATTTCCTCGCTCCTCCATCAATCCTGCTCGCTGTGGCTCGGAGGTCTCTGAAGCCCGAGGCTATTAGGCCGGGAGGCTTATAGAAAGTGCTGCCTCGGCACTGATCTCACGTTTCCCAGAGTCACTTCAGGACACGTGCTGCTCCACGCCGAGATGCCTAATAATCACCTATCACAAGTAAGGGAGGGGCTTTAAAATCACCTCTCTCAGAGGGTGGTTGAAGGATAATTACCTGCGGTCTGGAAATCCAGATGTCGGATTTGAGAACTGGCCGCTAGGATGCAAATGTTGTCATGTGCACTTTTTATTGGAGAGTTTATGAGGATGTGGCTCATAATGTAGAGTCAGGATATGAAGTACATGGAGGCGACACGGAGGGTTGTCCTTATTAAACTCCTCAGCAGCAGGACTGAGTGTGTGTCTGACCTCCAGAGTGTGTGAATGTGAAATGTGCTCTTACGTTCCATCACGCCGTCGTGAGAGGCATTTAAATGAGCAACCAAGTGTGGCTTTTCATTGCTCAGGGCTCCTGAATGCATTTCAATAATTGCACACTTATTTCTAAAGATGGTCTTGTCATCTAAGAGCCACTTCAGCCCTCTAACCTGTGTTCAGAATCAATCATGTGAACACCTAATCCTTTCTCTCTGCTCTGAAAAGCCAAGGGCAAGGAGCTGTGTTTCGTCTTGGTATTTCTGAAGTGGGCATCGGTCGCATTTCTGCACATCAGCCCACAGGTGTATGAGGCTAAGTGGAGAGCGCGAGAGATGAGGGGCCAATCTGCGAGACAGAGGCGGGATTGAACCGGAGGCCCTCGAGTGGCAGCTGGACCCAGTAGGCCGTCATATTTGGGCCTGTTGGTGGCGAGAGTGCTGAGATGTCGCTTTGAGCTGCAGTGAGAGACACTCACTCTTTTGTCCTCCCGGCTGCCTGGGATGCTCACACTGTGGGAATTTAGAGTAGGATGAATGAGAGGCAGTTAAAGCCTCTCATTGTTGTATGTTCTCCTTGTTGTTCTTGTTGTCCTGCACTCAGTGGCTGTTCTGTAACAATGTTTGGGAGTTTAAACAAGACCAAGAGCTCTGTGAGCCTGTGCTTAGTAGCTCAACGTTTTACCATATTGTCGTAGATAAGCGTCAGGCGGAAACCACCAGGTCTGAAAAGTGCAGCCAATGCTGAAGAGCTTTAAACTTACATTCTTTCTAATGGCAATCAGATGGCGACTCCTTTAGTTGCATAAAATAAGTTTGATTGTACGGAAGTCTATGAGAAAATGACGCTTCTTCTCACTTGATTTATTCCCTCAGTAAACATTGTAGACATGACTTTATGGTCTCAATCTCTAGTTTCAAGTCCTCTTCAATACAGCAGGATGTTCATTTAGTAAATTATTGTCCAATTTAGAGTTAAAATAGACAACATAGTAGAGTATGCTTTAAGTTGTGGGTATGTTGTGATTGATATGTTGCTGCCACGGTGTTGACCGGACTAAGAATTGTCCATGTTTCTGTCTTCTCCGTTCATCTTATCATCAATGGCAGTAGTTGAGATATTTCTATTCAATTTTATCTGTTTTGTCACAAATTTGCCTCCGAGGGCTTTACAAAGTGTTGGACCACTGCATCAACAACGTTCACACTTGTTTTCCGTCTTTGTCGAGTGAATCTCTGCCGTGTTCTCTGAATGTTAAGTCACAGGGCCTTATGTAAGATATCCAGATATCCTCCATCTTGCTGATGCAGCGCGTCCTGGAGGACAGACGGGGCAGGACGAGAAAGGGCAGTAGCAATCACACACACACACACACACACACACACACACACACACACACACACACACACACACACACACACACACACACACACACATTTGAGATGCTTTTTGACTCTGTATGGCCGATCAATTTTGCCTCCAGCTGACTTTCCTCATGCCTCTGCGCTTTGTGTGTCACGCCTGGCTGCCTGCTTTTTTTTTATCCTGCTATTATTTCCCCAAAGACAATATTTGATTTTAAAGAACCAGCTTCGATTTTATCTGTTCAGCTCCTGGTTTTAATACGCTGCCTCTCTGCAAAATGAGTTTAGGAATATAAAAAAAGCTGCTGTGTGAGAGTCTATTTGTGTTCAGAAAAACCTAAAATACTGTCCAAACCTAACAGGGATTGTTTACACTGAGATTAGCTGGATTACTTGAGCTGTGATTTTTGGCCGGAGGCAGTCAAAAGTCAAGGCCTGCAGCAGTCTAACGAATATTATGCAGCTGATAAAATATAGCCATAAACACCAGATTACTGTAAATAGCCAAGTTTAACCCGAAGCTGTTGAAGAATGTATTTACTTGCATAGAAGCAGCTACAAAGAAGAAAAAACATCTTCTTTTGTGTGAATAAAGATTGTGGTAATTGCTGAAAAATTTTAGGTTGTTTTTGCGTTGGAGGCGTTTAATACCTCCGGGCTCAGGAGCTAAAACTGTATTACTGTGAAATATTCTACATGGATCTACAGTGCTGACGTTTTTATGAGCATACGCTTCCCAAATTAAATTCATGCTAATTGGAAAATGGGACAAGCGCATGTGCCTCTGGAGATATGGAGTAGAGAATGTATTATTTCAACTCAGCAGCTACGTTCCCTTCTTGGAGGAAAATGTCAGCTCTGATGCAGCAGAGCTAAACCAACCTTGGCCAGTTTATAAGTCGCTGTAAATGTTCAGTCCGGGGGAATAACGTCCTCTTCAGAGGGTCTTTTAGTTTAAATAGACCTCAGAGTGACGGAGAGCAGACTACAAGGCATCCAGAACACTGAGGCTTCATTCATCAGTAGAAACGGCTCGGTAAAGTGTAATGCTTTGTAATGTTCTTGAAATGTGTCTGTCATCGGGATGAAGTCTCAGAGAATCATCAGCTCCACGTAGTATTTTAGCTTTTTTTTTAGCTGTGTTTGGTTTTATGCATCTTTACAATATTTCCAGTTACAAATTGTGCTCTACCGGCTCCACTACAGCCGACAGACACAGTTAGTGACCATCTAGTGAACATATTCAAGCATTTAGCATCCTAAGAGACAGATATTTTACCAAAAGACCAAAAACAGAGCTGAAAGGAGAGTGAATGTTCGACTTACTGTTTGCTCATACTTTCATGTATAAACTGTGATTATATGTCAGTGTTGTGTTTACAGTTTGTTCCGCTGCTCCCTGGTAGTCAAACAACAGTTTAAAGTAATTTATCGAGCAAAAATGTCAAATATTCACTGGTTCCAGCTTCTCAATTGTGAGGATTTGTTAATTTCTCTGATTTAAGTTATTGTGATTTAATAATTTGGGTCTTTTTGGTCAACAGGCAATTTGAAGATGTCACTATGGCAATTTTTTGTTTGTTTTAAAGAGTAAAACATTTATTGATTCAGTCTTGAATTAATGATGAAAATAATGCTTAATTGTGGACCTAAAACAACTTCAGCTTGTTTAATAAAAGTTGAAAAAACAAACTTTTCTTACAAGCTTTTTTCCCGAGCTATCAAACATATCTCACTGTTTTCATCATCTGGGCGGGGATCATGTGTTCTTGTGTATCTATCTGTCTGTCCACAGTTAACCTCACATACTACTGGACCCATCAGTTTAATATTTTTGGTTCACATTTATGACTGCATGCTCAACGACTTCTCGTGGTAGTGGTGGGTTACATTTTTTGACAGACATCACATTTGACTGTTTTACACCGTCGTTCATGCTGACTCCTCACTCCTTTTAACCAGCTGGTAGAGGCAGCAGGGGATTTCAGTAGCAAAAGGGCATTTCTGGCATACTGTGTCTATTGCAAGCCACATCTATAGAAAACTTTGGTGTAATTTTGTACCGGTGCATCTGCAGATTAATTCCATACCTGATATGATATGATATGATATGATATGATTCACTACAGTAAGGCACGATACAAGATTAATAGATAACTAATTTTGTTATCTGAGGAACATTTGGGGGAGATTAAACTCTTATCTCTTCCGGAGGGGAGAAGGAGACACAACTGGAGGAGATCTACTCTCTCCTGGTTGCACTTTTCAAGTTTTGTGAATGGGTTTGTTCTGTTTGTCATGCCTCAACAGAAAAAAAAGCTTGAATTACTGTTCAAAAGGTCAAGAATTAACTTTAACGTCCTATTTGCGTTCAATTTAAAACAGCTGTACTGCTCATTTCTTTCATTACAATATGACCGCTCACATAATTGCCAAAAAATGTGTAATGTAACAGAAAATGTCCACCACCCTGTTTGAGCCCCATCTCTTCTATTGTTAGATAGAGTCCATTTCTGATGAACGTCCTTGTGTGAAGCTGTGGCTCTTCTTGAGAGTAAAGCATCTAGATGAGGTTAACAGGCAGAAAAAAAAGAAGAAAGAGAGAGAGAGAGATTTGTCAAAAACTTTGTGCCAGATGCAGATGAGATTATATTTGGAGGCAGCTGAGGGTTTAGTGTTGTGAAAAGGAAATGTGACATTTCTAGAGCGGTGTGTGCTGGCTGCCTCGTCCCTCTTTGAATCACCCGTCTCTGAATAAAATGTTCCGAGATGTGCTTGTAGTCCAGCAACTCACTTTTCCATTTAAACTTCTCTACATAACACATGAAAATACTGTTCTTTTACTGCACTTCATTTATCTGACAACTTTTGAGATTAATACTTTACACAGAAAACCTATAATGAGTTTATAAGATGTGTAAATAAAAGATTGGACTACCAAATAGTGACATATATATAACGTATTGTAATTAATATTAGCCATCCACAACATCAATAGCACTGTCATAGTAATAATAATCTGATAATATTAAAATGAAAGTGAATCCTCTGTTACCTATATTAGTACTTAAGGTTTTCTTTTTCCTAATACTTTACTTAAGTTAAATATGAATGCAGAACTTTTGCTTGTTACAGAGTATTATTGAAGTGTGATAATGCTACTTTTACTTGAGTAAAAGATCTAAATACTTATGGATGGAGTGAACGTGCTCTGCAGTCTTTCATTTCCTCTTCACTGTCACACCAACGTGCAGGAAGTTAATAACATGAGCTCTTCCTGGCTGATTGTCTCCGGCTGAAATTAAATTTTCTGCCTCACTTGTGATGCAACTGCTAAATTATCAGCCTCAATTGGTCGTAGTAATTCTGACAACTTTCTTACATTTACATTTTGCCCTCGAGGCATTCTCTCGCCTCATTATTCATCGTGACTTAGATTGCCTTGTTTTTTTTATTTATATATTTCCTGACATCTTGATTTGTTCCCTCATTCTCATATTGATTATTCCGGCCGGTGGAAATGTGAATTCCTGAGCTGAGTAATTGTGGCTGGACGCAGTCATATTGCCAGTGTGGTGTTGATTTGTGTGTGCAAACATTGACTTCCAGGGAAATCCTTGCAAAACATTAGTCACTGGTTTCCGTAGCAACGGTGTTTGTGTTGCTTTGCACTTTGGCAGAGGTGTTTGGCAAAATAACATCCGGTGAATCTGACATTGGTAGTTGATTCACCGATTTGATATCTCATTCATGCCTTGATCTGTTTCATAATGATTCATCTACCTAATGCCTTCCTCTTGTCACTCTCGGTTCATTTTGTTTAATCTCCTGTGAAAACACCTTTTCACTCTCACAGTTTTGGGTTAATTGCAGGAAGGCCCTGTCGGCTGGAGTTTGCAGGCTTTCCTCTTGCAGGAGTCGGTGTGAAAAGAGGGACTCGTTTTTTCACTTCTTCGCCCTCACTGAGGCTTGAAGAACTGTTTCTGAATTCAGAGCATGGAGCAGAAATGTAGGTCAGGTTCCTTTTTGGAAAACTTGCGGCCAGGAGGAGAGCTTAGATGGTTTAGCATATTGTAGTAATTAGGAGAGCTGCTGTGCCACGTCTGGCATCTTTTCTCCTGGGTGGCTGAGACATATGACCTCCTCCGTGTTTCCACCAGACTCCTCCCCGATTTATTGGCTGGACACATGGACACAGAGAAAATCTTGAGGTTAGCATCGACAGCTGCAACCTTTCATCTCTGCCCCTGGATGTTGAAATGAGCATTCATTATCGCTGCCAGTGAGAAATCAGCATCTCTTTACAAGCCGGTAAACATAACCTCTGTGGCCTCCCAGATGCTGAGCAAGCTGCAGCAGCTTCGTCCAGCTAATCCGCTGCAACACAGACGTCGACTCGACATTTTGATAGTTAGAAGTGACTCGTCAGGACAGAAGACAGACCTCACATTCAGTCAGGTCTGGTTTTTAAACCCCTAGTAGTGCTGTTTATACAAATCTAATCCAGACAGAATGGATGTTTTGTACCTGACTTGTCTGTCAAATTCAGCTTCACTGGCTCTTTAATCCATTTTTGTTTTAGCAGACAGCAGATATTAAAAGCTTTGCATACAGCTTAGACAGGAGCAATGGGTTACCTTGTAACATGTGACTCTGTGGAAGAGCTCCAACAGCTGTGGACGATGTTGAAATACTGTCTTTAAAAAAAAGGCTTCTGCAGATTCTGCTATTAAAGCTGTAAAGCGTCACTTCACTATTTGGATCCAAGCGGACGACAGATGGCCGCTTGACCAAAAACGTCTTGTTTCTCTTAAGTGTTATCACAGAAGATCTTTAACAGAAGTCCATGATCATTTGTATAGCATTTCATGTGTTTTAAGACTAGAGCGAATGATTATTTGATTTTTGATTAATCTGCCAATTTCTTTTTTGAATACATCAATTGTTTGGTCCTGAAAATGTCACAAAATATGGAAACATGTCCATCCAACTTTCTCATTGTCCAAATGTCTTTAAATATCTTGCCAGTCATAAACCCAAACAGAGAAAAGCAGCAAATCTCCATATTTGAAAAGGCTGAAAACAGCATTTCCCGCTATTTTTACATGAAAGATTACTTTGATTAATAGATTATCAAAATAGAATCTAGTTTGTCCTTATAATTAGACTAAAACAGAGCTTTGAATGGTTGTAGACTAATTAAATATCAAATTGGCCTACTGATCTTAATAAAGTGATTGTTTTCCAAAGTCTTTAGGAAAGAATACTACTACTATTAAGATAAGATAAGATAAGATAAGATAATCCTTTATTAGTCCCGCAGCGGGGAAATTTGACTTCTATTATACTGTTTGTTTACACTGAATGTAATGAAATGGAGGCCACACCCCCAAATGTTACCCATTCTCATCTGGTCACCCTATTGCAGCTCTAATAAAGACATTAAAAGCGTGTTAATACCTAATGCTAATTTCCAGAATGCTTGTGTTTCTAAAGGTGTTCTAACATAACAAATGAACGTGTAAACATGCTGATATCAGTCAGATCTCATGTAGAAATCTTTCTTAAGAACATGAATGTTTCTTGGCTTGAAGCTGCCATCCTTCTTAAAGGAGCTACAAATGTTTCAGAGCCACTTTTGAGCCTACAGGTAGTGAGTATTTAATATAGAAGTCCTTTAAAATGAACTTTACTGACTTAATCCACTCGAGCCACACAATTCCGACTCATATTTAGTTCATAAAGATCTTAAACAGACCTTCATATTAAAACAGTCGTAGGAAGCTGAAATGTGACCCTTTCAGTGACTTCAGTCAATAAACACTGTTATAAATGGACAGAGTGCTCTGCTGTCCATTTTAGCAGAAACCTGTCAGAGCTCTTAAACCTAACGACACAGAGAGTCGTGCAGATGTGGTTTCACTGTTGTGACTGCACCGTTCATTTGCAGACTGCTCTATAATTACTCCGACAAAAGAGCTGCAACAACTTTTTTTTGGTTATGCAATTATACTTTCTTTTGACAAAGTCCCGACTGGTATGAAAAGCATTATGTAGGACACTTCAGAGTGTCCTACATTGTCTGATGTTTGTTTTAGTCCAACTTCAGTATATATTTATGGCGGTCTGGCTTTTTAGAAATGCATTGTTTGGCCTGATGGAGGAGGTAGATTTAAGGCTGCAACTAATTCTAATTGTTTGGTTCAGAAAATGTCAAAAAACAATTCCAATCACAACTTCACAGAGCTCAACGTGACATCTTCAAATGTCTTGTTTTGTTTGATCAAAAGTGCGACCTTTAAAGTAATTCAGTTTCCTGTTATATTTGACAAAGTTAAGCAGCAAATCCTGCCTTTTTCAAAGTATCTTTTTCTTGAAATACGACAGAAATGGTTCTTGAATGGTTTCAAGGTTTTAAGTTTTTATGAATCTTGAAAGTCAGAACACTATTGACTTTATACCTTCCAGCAACAAGATGTCCACAAATATTTGTCTACTTTTGGTCTGTTTTTACTGGATGTTTTTCAAAGTCAGGACTTGCCCATGCTTCAGATAAAGGGAAATCTAATTGCTTTAGCACACGATCATATTTTAGTTTTTAAGTCTTGTTGTGGGAGAAGTTGACCTGCACAGAGCTCTGACCTCCATCACATGTGGGATGAGCAGTCAGTCAAGGCCTCACTGATGCTCTTGCTGCTGAACTGGCGAAAATTCCTGCATCCAGGTTAAAAAGAGGAAGCTGTTGTACTGCAGCAGCATATGAACGCCACATACTGTTGGACAATGTAATGAAGATTAATTCATGTCATTCACTTTCTCTACTTTAGTCCGACGCCCCTGTATGCCTGAATGAACCAGCCGGTATTTCAGGAACAATATGCAAATATTTATCAGTGTTTCAATCTGACAGTTTGAATATGTCATGTTGAACAAAGTGACCACAGGTGAACTCCTTGCTTCATAATAATTTCACAGGTCCTGGATATGAACCCAGATCCCAAAACCCAAAATGTTTTGTTGGTTTTTTTTGCCTAGAGTTGATTAAAGTGTGTGTAAGCAGCGTGGCATCATGGGTGGAGCTGCCCGCTGCAGATCGCCGCATACAAAGCTCTCATTTGTATTCCAGTTTCTGCTGCGGCCCCCCCGCGGCTCTCGGAGGGCACGGATCATTTTGAGTTCTTTAGTGCTCGAGACTCTCCGAAACATAAAAACGACTTGGCTCACGGCTGGCTGCTTGATGTCTCTTTGTTCTGCGTCAGCTGGTTTAACCGCAGACCTCTCTGCCGACTCATAATACGCACCTCGTCTTTCTTGCATGACGTTCAACTCTCTTCTTCTTCTCTCTACTAAACACACATATATCTGTAACCACAGACACATACAGGTCTCCCTGAAGAATAATCAATTTCAGGATCCATTGTGGTTTTTTAATTGTTTCTAGGTCACTGGTACTGTGAGCTGATGAAGGAAACGTAATTCATGTCTCCCTGCCTTGCATTCTTAATGGGTTGCATTCATTATACATAATAAAAGAGGATTTCTTCTTCTGGTTTAGTGAATGTAGCTCTACGTCAGTGTTTCCTCCCTTCACCTCTCCTCCCTATTCCAATAGCTCGGTCAAGGATATCTGGCACTGAAGAAGAAGTGCAGAGTTTTCACCATCAGACTCTCTCTTTGTGGATGGCTCTTCAACATTCAACATCTTGTTATTTGTGTGAGAAGAGAACACTTTGCTGTCTTCAGTACGCTTCGGGAATAGCTCAGCTGTGTGTGAAATTAAGGAATGAATGTGGAAACAGATAAAAAGCCAACGACGACAAAAAAAGAAAACAAGGCTTTATAGCGACATTCTTATTTAGTTGCAGACTAAACATATTTAAGATTATTTTTTTTACGAAAAACTAATCAGGAACCATTCAATCATACTTTGCAATTCACAAAAATGAAAAAGCTGTTGAGTGCCTATCTGCACTTTACTGAACCAGAAGGTTTCAAGATAATCCCCTTTTATTAAAAATGTTTTAGAGTTACAAATGTGTTGTTTTGACGAGTAGCCAGAGCCCCTAAAAGCTTTGTTGGGCTCCATATTTGATTTCTGCTTCAGATATTTGAGTGCATGAATTGAGTAAGACTGTGTCTTTTGTTAAACCAGACAAATTATACAGACAGAGGAAGAAGTAGTAATGGTACAGTAACAAGGTCGTGTCAGTCTGAGGTGAAAAGTGAAAGTGAAAGTGCTAAAATGTATGTTTTTCTGGAGAGCTGATGCACTTCGACCCTGGAAAAAAGGACAATACCAATGAGTTTCTGGAGTCGTATTTAATGTTGATGGGTGTTACGGTTGTGCGTTGCTGTGTCCATCAGAAGAGTATAGAAACGTTGCCTTTCTGGAGACTTGAAGCACCCGAAAATGACGCCACTGTTCAGTCTTTCTGGTCATGCAATGAATTTCACACATATTGAAAAAAGCATTTTTCATTGTTTTTCTGAGGCTTTTGGGAAGCGTTGGAAAACAAATACTTGGAGCATCAAGCTCCTTATCTTTTGCCAACAAGAATGAAAAAATGGCTGTTTTGTTTGGAATGGTGATTGCAAAAAACATTTATCTCTCCATGTGGAAGATGGACTCTCTAAATATGATTTGTGTTTGTGAGAAATGGCAAACACATAACATCTGGAGAGACTTTATATGAAGACAGAGGAGATGCGTGAGGTAAGATCTAGGACCCTGTACTGAAAAGGTTTCAGGGCGATGTCTTGTGCATGTATATATATATATATTTTTTTTTTCTTTACATATACATTTTTGATTGTGGGTTTTGGTGTTATTATTATGGTTATTGATGTGCTGTGCCAACCAGGAAGTTAGCATAGACCAAAAGCCAATGGGGGTTTTCCATTGGATTTGGTTTAGTAGTCTTGTTTAGCCAGTTGTTAGCCTCTTTTAGACCTTTTAGCTTCATATATTTTCATGGTACAACAGGGTGGTGCAACAAAATGTAGTGAAAGACAGTAAAGGAGTAAAACACAAGAAGGTTTTAATGTGTTTTGATTGCACTACAAAGGTAAGTGCAAAAAGCATGCTATGTACAAGTAAGGTTTTCTGTTTATATTTATTTTTTAAATGTACAGCACTTTGAGTTACATAGTCTGTATGAAATGTGCTATATAAGTAAAGGTTATTATTTGTATTATTATTATTATAAAAATTTGTGAGTGGGATATTTGTTGACGTATTCCATATTGTACAAAAAATAATTTCGATTTTTAAAGCTTGTGTTACCCACAGACTTTATTTCAGTCGTCTAACAAAAAAACATACTGACTTCCAGACAAGGGGAACCAGAAGTGAAAAAATGCTGACTCATTTCCTGGTTTAAGGACTCATTCCTGCAGCACAAAACACCAAGTACAGGCTGGTGGAATGTCATGAGTTTTGCAGATGTCGAAAAAAATGAAAGTTTTTGACAAATTAGGTTTGACCTGATGTTGATGCACAACGAGAAGTTACTCAACATCATCCGGATTCATCTGTTAAACATTTGTACCAAATTTCATGGCAGTCCATCCAATAGTTAACTTATTTCACTTTGGACCAAAGTGTTTGGCCGAATGTCTGCTATCAACAGAGCCAACAAGTCTAGATGATATGTTTTAAAACAACAGTCAACAGTGAATATTACATAGCGGTTGTTTTATCAGACTCCGTATATTAAATTTAAGATTAAAGCCTTTATTTGAAGCCCGCTGAATCCTCCGTCTGCAGAAAGCTTTCGCGTTCATCTGATCAGTCTGAGGAAATCTCTGCAGGACAAAACGTCTGGAAACACAAAGCTGAAGGTCTGTGTTTGCTCGAGTTCACCTTCAATAACTCTTATCACCTTCCACTGCTTTAGATTTAATTTAGCAGCTCTGGTGTCTGCAGCCACTAAAGCCCATAAAACCACCGCCAGCAGCCTCCACTCCAGTTTACACGGACTGAGAGATAGTGAGAGACACTGGTATTGGTCTTTGTGTTTTTCACTCCAGAGAAAATACTCATTACTGTTATTTAAACTAGTTAATGTGGGTCTAATATCATGCTTTATTGAATCACACTAGGCTGCCGTATATCTTTTATCTCTAATCTATTTAGTGTCTCATAATGTCTCATTATTGAGATAAATTTGTTGTTTTAGAGGCACAGTGTGTAGCATTAAGGAGGATCTATTGGCAGAGCTGGAATATAATATTCAGAACTATGTTATCATTAGTTTATAATCACCTGAAAGTTGATGTAGTCATCGTGACGTCAACCATTGGTTTGTGGACGGCCATTTTAAAGCCTCAAATATGGCTATTTGTCCATGCCATCTTGGATTATGGCTGTCGGCAGCATGACTTTTTGCAACCGGTGAACGGAATTTACCATATTTTGACTGCGAAGGAGTGACACAGAGACGCCTTTTACTTCTCTGGTAGCAACAGCGACCTGTCAATCACAGTAAGCCCGCCCTAAAGCATACACTTCTTTGTCTAGTTAACTCAAAATGGACCATAATTTACTAAATGAACATCATGCTGTATTGAAGAAGACTTGAAAGTAGAGATTGAGACCATAAACTCATGTTTACAATGTTTACTGAGGGAATAAATCAAGTGAGAAGTAGAGTCATTTTCTCATAGACTTCTATACAATCTGACTTCTTTTTGAAACCAGAGGAGTCGCCCCCTGCTGGTAAGTAGAGAGAACGCACGTTTTAAGATACTTCCGCATTGACTTCACTCGGCAGAACTAGAGATTGATGCCTGGTTGCATCGCTATGTTTCTACAGAAGCCCAGAACGGTCAAACCAAACACTGGATCTAGAGATAGGCCTTTTATGTTGTTATGTTCCCTGAAGGCCCCAATAGTTCTACAACACCCAACAGCCGTAGTTAGGACAGTGGTGTGGCTCTGGGGATGGAAATACTCTGTCGGTCCAGACTGAAATATTTCATCAAATATTTAATGGATTGGCACAAAATTTAGTTCAGACATTCATAACCCCCAGATTATAAATCGTAACAATTCTGATAATCCTGTGACTTTTCATCCAGCGCCACCACATTTTTGAAATATCTAATAATATAACACTTGTTGGATGGATTGACATGAAGCCCACATTGATGTTCTCCTCAGTATAATTTGTTTAACTTCAGTGATCTTCCAACTACTCAACTAGCAGCAACATGAGGTCAAGAAATGATATTTTCCCATCAGCCTCATCTGTAGTTTGTGTTTAGTGCTAATTAGCATGTTCACATGCTAACACCCTAAACTAAGATGAAAGAGCTCAAAATCAGCATGTTGATGTTAGATTTTAGCTCAAAGCAGCTTTGTTTTGTTGTTTGTTTTTCAGTCTTGTTTTCAAGTAAATAAGAGGAAAACATGTTGTTTTGTCTTCATTATGAAGTATATGTTGTTTAAAGAAAGAGATTAATAAGAGAATGTTTTGTTCCATCATCCAAAAACAATAATTTTATGATCTTCATCATCTTCTGTCAGCAGCACTGAGAGTCTTGTCTTTCAGTCTGTATCAGAGGTTGATTAAAGTCAAATTTGATCTTCTGATCAATCACTGTCTTTGTAGGATCTGTCGGACTAAAACTGATGCAACATCAGTGAGGCAATCAGGTTTGCATCTCTGAATGTGACCTCTCGATGTGATATTTTTGAAAACTCTTTGATGTGGTTTGATATCTGGATTCTCTTTGAAGACTAAAATGGCATTTTCCATCATTGGCAAAAATTAAGATTAAAGTACCTTTTCCCCCCAACAATGGCGGCAATTTCGTTCATTTTCCCCCCACATTTAACCAGGAAATTGTAACAACTCATATTAGTGATAAAGAAAATGTACATTAACACTGAATTAGTATTCTTGTGTTTATTGTTATATGTGTGTTGTTAGTCTTTTGGAGAACCGAACCTATGTTGGTGGTGATGGTATGTAACTGTTGTGCTTAATATGTGTGGTACTCCAAAAAATCTCATGTGGTATTGAAATGGTCCAGAACCGCCACCGCCCCCCAAAAAGTATCCATTTTAGAAAGACGTTTTGAAAAGAACCCACTCATTTTCTGCTCGGCGATGACAGCATTTCTTTCTGGGTAACCTGGCAACACAACACAGGACACCTCTGTTGTGTACGAGGCCAATCAAGAAGCCATAATGTGTGAGACAAAAGGAAAGAGGAGGTGTCTGGTGTGAGGGCCGGTAGCGCTTTTGTCTCTCGGAGCGAAACGCAGACCAAACCCCAGACGCGTCTCCGTGGCCCTAATGGCTCCCTCTATTAATAAAAGATAAGCAGTCAATTATTGAGCCGTCAAAGTGACGTTAGGGACGACTCGGGGCCCGGGACGGGAGGGCGGAGGGGAGTTGAGGAGGGTGTGTGTGTGAGAGGAATGTTATGGTTGAGTTTCAGTAGAGGAGGGATGGTTTGTATCCTCGGGGTCTTTATGTTCCCAGTTTCTCCAAGGAGAACCTGACCTCCCCCATCCCATTCACCTTTATTATCTTTATCTCTCCCTCTCTAACTCACCTTGTCACCCTCTCTTCCCCGGTTATATATTTTATTGTCTTTTTCTGTCCCTCCCTTTATTTGTTTTTATTTATTTATTGCTGCAAAAACACCAAACTGACTACCAGGTATTTGCTGTCAAAACATTGTCCTTAAATCAACCTGCAAACTCTCTGTTTTCATGTAAACAATTAGGAGAAACTTGTATGTTTACCTTTTCTTTTTAACACACGTTTAACTTTTTTTTCCCTCTGGTTGAGTTTTGCTGTCATTTAGTTTCCGTCCAATCCAATTTAGTTTTGACTTTTGTCATTTTACTTGAATTGTTTTCTTCTCTCCTCTTGCAGTTTCATTTTCAGACGCCTTTAATGCCGTACACCCCTTGGGGCTTTATCCTTTTTGAAGCTTGCACAGTTTCTTCTTGTGCTCATTATTATCCTGCTGAGCAAATTAAAAATTTAAATTCTCTGACTGTCTCATACACAGACAGACAAACACACACAACTGCAGGTTGTTTACAACAAACCAATTTAAATGAATACAATGTTAAAAATGCAGATGACGTTTTCTTCTTCCTCTGCGGTTAATTGTGCATGCACGTCATAAAAATGCCAACCGTCTGACATATTTTTAGACATTTAGTATTTTAATTTGCCTCTTGGATAAGTCGATTTTCTTTCTTCTTCTCATGAATTAATACATGCAACTGAATAAACAGGTGTTACACTGTTTATCTCAGCATGCATGACTCATGATGTTAAATGTTTTTCTCCTTCTTCTGTCATGTGCACATTCATCCACATTGGCTTCCTTTCATGCAGTTTTCCTCCCTTAAAGCCAATTAGGAAATACCATGTTAGAATCCCAGCCTTCATTTCTTCCCTCTGTGCTTCAAAGACAAAACATTGAAGCATCTTTTTCTGTCTGTATTTCTCCCACCTATCAAGTAATGGCATTCCTGTGTTTGGTACCGTGGAGGGAAAGCCTCCGCCTGTGTTTCTCCGTCACCTCCTCTCATGATAAAAGCCTGTTGTTGTGAATGCAAAGATAGAGGCATGAAAAGGACAAAGCAGAGCTCAATCTACCTCCTGTCGCTCCGTTGGCCTTCGGAGTTTAATGATCTACTGACACAGATTATATGAGCGTGATTTATAGGAAGCGAGGGCAGCGCTCAGGACGGAGTTTAGACTTTGCCTCCAGTTGTTTATTATTCATAAGCAACAGAGGGTGACAGTTTATGTATGAATGTGTATGAGTGTGAGTAAATGCATGTGTGCTTTTATTTTGTAATGTATGTGTGGGTCCAGATAGAGCGGTATTTGCTGTTGCGTTGTGTCCTATTATGACCTTCGTAATTTTTTGAGAAGCCGACAATATGAAGATAGAAGGTTTGTCCTGTCGCAGCAGCAGCATGTTAAAGGAATGATTCAGCATTTTGTAAAGAACTGTTTGATTTGCACAATAAAAAGCATGCTGAATCCGCTGTTAGTAGTATCTGTTTGCAGTGTACCAATGAATGTACAGACAGCCATCACCGGATTACTTTGATGCTGAAGTAAACTTAAAAATGTGACGATTCTCAGTCAAGTTCTGCAGTTGTAAGGAGCGTCGTTTTAGCAGGCGAGCCTCACAGTTTGGAAACATTTGGATCAATAGGAACAAGATCAAACATGTTAACTAGTGAGCTTTAGAGGTGCTGATGGGATTATGTTACCTTTTGGCAGAGTCATGCTAGCTGTTTCCCCCTGTTTCAAGTCATTATGCTAAGCTAAGCTAACCAGCTGCAGGAGAGATGAGAGTGGAATCAGTCTTCTCATCTAAATCTCAGCATGTATGGGAATAAGTGTATTTCTCAAAATGTAACTTTGCTTTTTAGTGAGGATTTGTTTGTTTGTTTGTTTGTTTGTTTCTGTGTGTTTGTTTCTGTGTGTGTGTGTGTGTGTGTGTGTGTGTGTGTGTGTGTGTGTGTGTGTGTGTGTGTGTGTGTGTGTGTGTGTGAGAACAGTGTACTTCAGCACATATTCATTCACAGACTCACTCTCAGCTCTTCCTGTCAAAGCCGCCCTCTCTTGACAAGTTGAACTCAAATCTATTTTAGGACTCAGTGTGTGCTGAGCTTCGTGACCAATACACACACTCACATTCACAACCACACACACACACACACACACACCCCCCCCTACCAAGCTCTGCTCTGTCACTTCACTACACTGTCTCCCCAGCCAGCCGGTAAATCCCAAAACTGAATATTGCATGAGCAGCTGAGCGCTGGAGAGCCCCCGGCACACGTCTGAATAATGGGAAGGAACCACGGCAGACTGATTATATAGTGTGTGTGTGTGTGTGTGTGTGTGTGTGTGTGTGTGTGTGTGTGTGTGTGTGTGTGTGTGTGTGTGTGTGTGTGTGTGTGTGTGTGTGTGTGGTACAGTTCTACTGCTTGGTTTTTCTGCAGCAGCATTGGATCTTTTTCACCTGCTACAATTGCATGTCTTTTCTGACACATTGTTATCAGGGTGTTAGCAGCCTGTCATGTGAGGCTCACTGAGTGGATCAGGGTACCAATGCTGCAGGGGATGAGGGTCAACTCCAACTGGTACTCCACAGATACTCAACTTCATGCTAATGTGCTCATAAGACTGAACTGTGCAGCAACCATTCGGCTGCTGCGTCTTAAAGAGAAAGTTCAAAAATCAATCAGTCAGACAGAAAAAGCCCCCAAATTGATCAAACAGTTACTTGATACATCTGAACATTGTGACCCTTCTGAAGGTTGGATTTATTGCAGCACTCTTATTATTATTATTATTATTATTATTATTATTATATGCACTAGTTTTATCTATAGGTGATAATAGCTAATAAACTGGTAACTAAATGCAGATAGGAGCGGTCAAAAGGAAGACATTGTCCAACAGGGATTAATAAGGTCTAACCTGAAGTATGCTGACACAGCATGTTTCCAGGCTGTTTTTCAGGACTGTTGGCAAGGTTGTTGTCATGACAATGTGATGAAGCAGCAGTCGAGGAAAAGTCCAGCATAAAAGCATCAGCAAATGTACTTTCAGTGTTACACAATTACATTTGATTATCATTTACATTTTTTTCCACACACACACACACACACACACACACACACACACACACACACACACACACACACACACACACACACACACACACACACACACACACACACACACACACACACAACTAACTATATCCATCTCTCTCTCTCTCTCTCTCTCTCTCTCTCTCTCTCTCTCTCTCTGTATGTATGTATGTATGTATGTATGTATGTATGTATGTATGTATGTATGTATGTATGTATGTATGTATGTATGTATGTACAATGCCTATAAAAAGTAATCACCCCCCCTTGGATGTTTTCCCCTTTTGTTGCTTTTTTAAATATAGTTTGGTACTTGCCATTACTGGAGCAACACATGAGATCATCACATGACACAGAAAATAATAACTTGCTTAGTCTATTGTCTCACCTATCGCAGGTAAAAAGTTTCTCCTCTGAGTCTCTTTGTTGATGTTGCCTCTGGTTGGTTATTTTAGGTTCACATTTGCACTCTGGAGAAAGTCCAAATCTGTCCCAGATTCAGACAAGAGACTAATGTAAATGTGAAGTTTTAGAAAGAGCCATCTCAGCCTCCTGCTGTTAGTCTGCTGTGTGATTGTACAGTATGAGCCGTCTCACTTCAGGGGGGATTCCTCACTCACCCCTGATCCTCTCTGACAGGAGTCATTAGAGTCTCTTATCCCTCCCACCGTGGCTGTCGAACCTTCATGTGTGGTTATGATGGACCTCTTATTCTCTCACTGTATGAAAAATGAGAGTCTGTGACACTCTTAAATCACTTTATTGCACTTGTCAAGGATGAATAAGCGCCACCCGGTTACGAGCCAGGAGAGGGTCGCCCTCTGCTCTGATTCAGACTTCCCAGATAAACCATCACATGTCCTCTAATTAACAGATACAGCTGTACTTTTTGTTTTTACAGTTGTCTGAATTAGTGATGTTGAGAGCTGAGTCACTGTCAGGCCATTCATGAGGGAAGATTGTGACGTTAATGGAAGATTTAATACAAATGTTTGTAGCAGAACATTATTGTTCTTCTTTTCTCTTCCATTAATTAATTATTTCACAACCCCTCAGATTAGTCTTGTAGAATAGAGCTTGACAGCCTGAACTAAAATACGTAACTGTACATAAAGTAGCTTCAACAGTAAAGTGCTGTTTATACTCTGTTTTCTGAAGTATTTACAGTCTAATAATGTAATACTTAATATATCACTCATATATCAGAGACATTTTACTTCAGAAAACATTTACTTTTGATACTTTAAAGCTACTACAAGGACATTTTCATTTTGAGTTGAGTTTGGCGGCCCCTGTGGTCAAAGGTGGTAGTGTTTCCAGGCACCAGAATCCCTTTAGAAAACCACTCATTTTACAGCAGCAGGGTCTGACATTCTGCTCTGCTAAGTCCTGGTTCTGGTTCTCCCGCCCCTCCTTTCCCTCCAGCAGGCCCAGCAATACGGCCTGGGTCTCCAGCAGCGTGGTGTCACTGTCGGCTCCCAGCAGAGCTGATAATACTTATGTACTTATCTTTAGTATGAC
The DNA here is from genome assembly GCF_027596085.1 of Anoplopoma fimbria. NCBI lineage: Eukaryota > Metazoa > Chordata > Actinopteri > Perciformes > Anoplopomatidae > Anoplopoma > Anoplopoma fimbria. The sequence continues at coordinate 5,853,095 of NC_072463.1, read as the reverse complement.
AAATATTGGTACTTATAAGTGTTTATTATTATTTTTTTTATTCTTACACTTTGCTTTTGTTGTCCTCCTCTGCCTTTCTTCTCGTTTTCTTTTCATAGCTTTACTTATTTTTATAACACACACTAACTTCACCATGCATTATCGCCGGCTTCACAAATACCTGCATTGATTGATTCAATAAGACCAGTAATTGCAGAGTAGGCTTTCAGATTTGATGGTTGTTTAATGCTAAGTTCCAACAACTACAATCAGAAGAGTAATCCAGAATATAATAAAGTCCATCAGTGAATAAAAACAACCTTTCCTGCCAGAGTATTATTCCTGCTGTGAGTTTGCTTCTCCAGGACGGGCCAGTAATTGGGAGTAGGAAGCTGGCAGATGTCAGCGCTTGAAACCGAAATCCCGGCAAAGAATGTTTGGCTGTCGAATCTGTTTTTGCGCCCGTCTCAAATAAGTTGTTGCATTGGGCTGAGACTATGCAAACGCTGCTCTCTTTCTTTCTCTTTCTGTGCTCTCACACTCTTTCATTATGTAGCTTTCACTCTCTTCTTCTTACCCTCTCTTTCATCACCGTCTGCTTCGTTTTCTCTTTTTGTTTCTTACCTCCCTGTGTGGCTCTGATCTCTCACCCACAAATTTGCAACCTCATGGATGTTAGCTCAGCTTGGGGCTGTAGGACCAGTGGATTTGATGGGGTGGGGGGCAGTCTGGGAACTGATCCAGCCCAAGACGCTCCATCCCCAAGGCTTCCTGGCATCTCCCCTCGTGCCTCAATCCACCAGGATAATACCGACCCACAGGAGGGAAGAAAAACAAGACAAGAGTGCCTCATCATCACTCTGAGCCGTTCTCTACTTGAATCAATTCATGGCTTTTACAAATTCAGCACTTGGCCTCGTCCCTCTGATGGGTGCTTCTTTTAGGAATAACAATTACATTTGGGTTGTTTAACTTGAGGAAAAGTAATGTAGGCTCACAGTAATAACATTACATTACATTACATTACATTACATTACAGTCAATGAGCAGACGCTTTTATCCAAAGCGACTTACAATAAGTGTATTCAACATAGGTATTCAAGAGAACTACTAGTCACCAGAAGTCATAAGTGCATCTCCTTTCTTAAACAAGCATCTTAAAGCATAAGCCAGAGCAAAAGTACAGTGCAGAGGCAGATTACTACGAAAACAATAATTGCAACAGACTAATACGAATATAATAAGTGCTACAAACTACTACGAATAGGATAAGTGCAGTAAACGAATACGAATTCATAACAAAGCAATGGTGAAATGCATCTGTTTTTATCTTGTATCATGCAAATCATAATGCATATTTTAAATCTTGCACAGTATTGCATTGTGTGTTTATATTTACACGGCAAGGTCATTGTGTTGTATCCTATCGTACTGCCGTTATTAAAACCAGGAATGTCTCACAATGCTGAGGTTTGATTTCAACAGAGGTCAAGTTTGAGTCAAGCTGTCATGACCTCAGTGTTGAAGCCAGTGTTGGAGAAGAGCCAGTTAAACGCTAATGGCTGATAAAAAATGTATGTTGAGGTCAAGAGGAAATGTTCACCTCCAAAATCTGTGTAATCACTGAAGTACATTTTTCCAGTAGATTTAGGCTCTTAAAAGCAAATTTCAGGTATTCTGTTTATTTGGAAATAAATGTTTAAATCAAGAAAATAAGAAAAAGAAGATTTAAATTGGGTTATGTTTGTAGGATATGCAATAATGAGTATTTTTTTAATCAACAATGGATCAAATAACTATGTGTTATGTGAAAGCTCTTCCTCGTAGCAAGAAACCCAGAAAATACAGAAAATTACAGTTGACTGGAGGTCACTGGATATAAAAGTCTGTGCTGCGACCTCACGACTGACGCGGCTGTCACCATAGCGACTAACCATAGCTTAAAAGGTGAAAATATGTCAGTGTAGTTTTCAGGGCTTCTTTCTGTTTCACCCATGTGGCCCAAAAAAAGTGAGTTGATGAGAGAGTTATTGCAAGTTTAAGTAGGATCTTTAAAGCAGGACTTTTTCTACATTTTTTAAATGTATTTTTTACATTGCAGTATTGCTTTTTTTACAAGTACTTCTTCTACCAATGCAGTCAAGTACTATAGAGTAATTTCTTGTTCGCCAAAACAGTGTCACTGTTAACATCAGTATACGGTCTATTCTATACTTTACTATGGTACAGTATGCTTTTGATACTCAGATCTCTCCTCACTCACCTTTCCGGTCTCTCCCTCTCTTCCCTCTGAAATGCTCAACAAAGCAGAAATGTCTCAAAAGAAAGAATTCACTCATGCGTCTTGTTTACAACTTCATCCTCAGCCTGCAGAGGCTGAGCCATGCGGCGGAGAGGCCGCTGACTGTGCTGTTACGGGAGGTGTTGGTATGGCATGTAGCTCATTCCAGCCTGGGTGTGTGTGTGTGAAGCGTTTTTTTAAGAGTAGGATGCCACCAGCTCTGACGTTTCAGGATGTGTGTGTGTGTGTGTGTCTGTCTGTCTGTGTGCACAGTCGGGTATTTAAATAGCAGGAATGCAGTATTCCTCTTTAATGTCTGTGTCTCAGGTTTCAGTGTGGGCCATGTGGGATCTGCTCCTTCTTCGTCGACCCTCTTTGATCTCAAAGCATGCAAAAAAGATCTCCTTTCAGTATTTACATGCACGCTGTATGTGCACAGCTAGCTGCAGCATGTGGGACACCGGTTGCCATAGTGACAGTAACCCTGTGTGGACGAAACTGTGCGACAGGTGCAAGATGTTTCCTCACCAAAAATCTCACTATTAAGTTTGAAAAAAAAAAAGGGTGTAATGAAGAGAGGGCCATGTTGGCTCATCAGGGAGGGAGACACAGATGTGTGAACAGACCGCACACCTGGACGGAGAGATAAACATGCAGCAAGCTCTTACGAGGGCTGCAGAACAGTTATGAAGCATATCATTTGTTTGCAGATGCGAGGGGACAAAGGATTGATTTTCTATTTGAAAGTTAATGGCAGTCACGTATATTATATTCAGTCTATATATATAAATTTACTGTAGGCATTTAACTTAGTCATTCAGAGCAATTTAGTGAGCATGTGGGTTCGCTTTGATTCAAAACACGACAGTTAATGGACCTATAAGCTGCTGCAGGGATTGAAGCTGTGACTTTAACAGTAGAGTGATTAAAAGCTTAATTAAGTGCACTAAAGGTTTAAGGTTTTGATGAAGCCTGTCAGAACATGAACAGGTTTCCTCCACATCCATTAAAACATTCGGTCCACAAAAACTGAAGTAGACTAATTGTTTAGCTTACATTTGATTTATATATGTGTCTTTTGCTCTTTACTTTCCTCTTTCATTAAAGAACTCCTAAGCTCAGTTCTGAGATATTTGTCTAAATACCCTAAATTATTTGCAGGAAAGTTGTCTCAACAGAAAGTATATATGCAATAGAGAAAGTAAGAGTCTATTTTTTTGTTCCCCGAGGCTACAATGGGTCCTGTGTGACATATTTATTTCACTGACAGGTGAAGGATTCATAGTCTGAGAGGAAAGTAATCTGTCTTCTTCCAAGTTTCCCTCTTAGTCTATCAGAAAATGGCATCTCTTAAAATACACTTAACTTTCTGCAGCTGAGGAGTTGTTTTCAAAGTGTCTCTGAAGGTTTGTTTTCACGTTTTTCTTTAGTGAGTCACAAAGTGAGAGATGGTTTGGATCAGATTGACAGAGAGTGAGAGAGGGAGGGAAGGATTGCCAGACTGAAAGAAAGATGGACAGAGACAGAGGGGATGTTGGATTTCCAGATCCCCAGGAGACGTGAGAATTTAGGTCACTTCAGCTCATCCAACATTAATGCAACTGGGAAAACTATGAGCTGCATGAGAGGCGGGTCCAGGCAGGGCCGAAGAGATGATGAAGAATGCTAAACATGATTATTTTCAGATGTCAGATTAGGGAATGGATAAACACACTTAACAGATGTTGCATGTAAACACATATATACAAGAAATGCATCCAACTTTCTCCTAGATACACAATTGTGTTCAATCATTAACATGCAAAAACAGATTTTTTAAACCCAAACTGAAACAGAAAGCAGATTACTCCATGAAATGCATTACAAGCATGTTTTACTTGCATACATAGTTTATTTCCAAGATGCCATAACTACTGAAAGTACTCATCTTGGCTGGAAACCTCAAACAAAGTTTAAATTAGGAGACATGTTATGCTCATTTCCAGGTTCCTACAGTCAAACATTCATACTTGTATTTTTGGTTTCTCCCAGAACATCCATCCATCCATCTTCCGTTACTGCTTATCCAGTTAAGGGTCGCGGGGGTGCTGGAGCCGATCCCAGCTGTCAGTGGGCGAAGGCAGGGTTCACCCTGGACAGGTCGCCAGCCTGTCACAGGGTTCTCCCAGAACATGTTTATTTGATTTAATGGTAAAAAAAACGTATATGTTTATCTCACACTGTCTGTCGGAATATATACCTGTATTCACCCTCCGTCTCTGCCGGTTGCTAGGCAACAGCTTGTGTCCATGTCTACTTCCTCTCAGCTGATGTCATTCACATAAACTGTGACACATTTAGGATGTTTAGATATAAAACTGTTACATTTTCTGTAAGTTGTGGCATCAAAACTGTTTCTGAATATGTACTGTGTGTTTTTCTCCATGGATTGAGTGTTTGATACTTTCACAGTATTTATAAAGCACCTTGACCTGCCTTACAATAAAAAAAGACATGAAAAGCTCACCTTTTTTTTAACAATATATACGACCTTTAACGAATGGCATCAGTATTGTTGTACTGTTACTATGGTTACCAACATTCTGATATTCCATGCCCACTGATTTAGAACGATGGTAAATGTTACAATGCAGGTAACCATAGCAACAATACAACAATTCTGCTGAGTCCATCAGATTGTAATTTAAATGAAGTCTAACTTCCTCCTAAAACGTAAAACATTAATGAAATACGGAACATTTATTTTTTTTGTTTCTGTTTTCTGTTGTTGTTTTGTGTTCTTTTTGTAGTTGATATGCATCTCAATGTGTTTTTGTGTCTCTTTGTAGTTGGTTTTTGGTTCTCTGTGGTCATTTTGAGTCTCTCCCTGATTGGTACATGTCTATATCAGTGACATTTTGTCGGTGAAGTGTCAGAGAGGCCCCTGGACCTCTGCCCTGTAGGCATCCATAATCCCATAAATCCTTCCATGTTTGTTTATCATAATCATGGCTGGACTACCAACCGAGCAAAGCGAGAAACGCCCAAAAGCCCCAAAATGTCAGGGGTCCCCGAATTTAAGGTTTACAAAATTGTAATACCTTTAATGATTCAGTTATGGTGCATATTCTCAAATACATTTCTCAAATCAATTCATTATCAAACAAAGTTGGGTAACATGTGATGCTTAACAAGGAGCCACATCTCTCTAGCTGGTTAATTTGACCCTGATCAGAATACTTCTGTGTTTTATATCACTATGTAAATGAGCGTAACATGTTGGGTCGTCAATGGCCAGAAAACAATAACAAACATGTCAGTCTATGGTATGACGGGTGATTTCATAATGCAAGGTCAGACCTTAGGGGGTAATAACTGTCCTGGTTAATAACCACCAACAGAGTCTTCACTGGAAACATTAACAGAAACATTACAACAGGACTGTTGAGATTAGACTCAGAGTTTCGTACAAATAACATCACATGATGGAACCAGAATTGTACAAGTTTTTTTGTTGTACACAGTTATAAATGTACAAGCTGGAAGGAGCGGTGTAATAGTTAATGAAGCATCCATTTCTGGCATTAATTTCTTCTGTAGTGGATGCTTACTTTCTGCACTATTTTGCCTTGTCATAGTGCAAAAGTAATCCAGGCAGAGTTTGAGGAACATTGAAGGTAAATGTCATTAATTACATCCCAGACACTGTAGCAGTTTCTTTGAACAGCTTTGGTAAATGAAGCATTCATCCATCAACCTTTGGCAGTTTTGTTGAGTCACTGTCTCAGTGTGTGGCAGCTGTTATCAAAGGCCACAGTCAGTCCAAAGCTATACTGAACTGGGGTTTCCATATTTCTGTCACTGAGCTGTATAGTTTGTTTGCAATCAGAGAGCTTTTGGAAGGCAGCCTATTTTTGTAAACGCATACAGAATAAAATTACAGTTTCCAAAATAGGGTTTATTTCTAAATTACTTTGGAGATTGTTGCAGTCGGACAGCAAAAGAGAAACTGTAAAAGGATAAGTGACTGCATTAAACGGATTAATGTGGTAGTGAAACACGTTGATGCTTCAGCTCTCCTGACTTATTGTGTAAATGTCAGCAAGGAAATGTCCGAACAGACGAAGTGCATGATGTGCATCGAATCGACTCTTAATGCATTCCAGCCTATAAAGAGATCCAGGCACTCACACACACACACACACACACACACACACACACACACACACACACACACACACACACACACACACACACACACACACACTGATTACGCTCTACTTTATCCATAACTGATGGTTAACCTACATCAGTGAAGGCGTAAAACGCAGTATGGGAGCAGAAAACCAATAATCTGAGTTTATAATATTATGGATGTGAGGATTCCCACACTGTCAGAAGTCAGTTTGGACTCATTCATTTGTTTGCTTCACATTAACAAATCCCAAAGCGCCCACAAGCTTTTCCCGACAGTGCTGTGTTCATGTATGAGTACTGACTGCTGTGTGTGTATGTGTGACTGCTGTATGTGCAGCATCTGTCGATTTACTGCTAGTCTTGTGTTTCAAATATTAGAGGTAATCAGATCCTTCTGCTCGTCTTGGTTTGATCCGGACTCGGCCGGCCTGTGTGGTGTGGTTACATCAAAGTGACACAAAGGTCGCTGGTGTGAATCCACGAACAGATTAGCCAAGAGTAAAAGTTTAGAGCCATTAAACAACAGAGAACAGAAGTTTGCTTTGCCTAAAGGAATACACATTTTAGGAAATACACTTATAAAGTTGGATAAGAAGTTTGATATCAATCTCATGTCTCTGCATTAGGTATGGAGTTATGAGACAGTAGCTTAGCTTAGCATAAAGACTAGCTAGCTAGCCAGCACCTTTTAAAGCTCACTAATTAACAAGTATCTTAGTTTGACCTTTTAGGGAGAACTTTCAGTCCAAACTGCATTTTGTGAGCCGCAGCTGAATGCCAATGTTTACTGTTTAAACTTGAAGCATATTATCATATTATATTTAACAAGCTGGCATGTTAACGTGTGTCTAATCTCTAAAAGCAGATATCTGCATGTGAGCCTAGAATCTGTAGTCAACGGGACAAGTTTTTGGTATTGAAATGGTTTCTGTTTGTAGTCCAAGTAGTCTTGACCAATCATGTTTGAGCAGGCTTTGGTTGCATGCAGGTTAACCCATCAGCTATCGCCTTACGACAATTTAGCTCTTTATTAGCTTTTTAAAAATATATCTTCATTCATATGCAGAAACCTTTTTAGAGATTGTGTATAGATTAGCCGTTGACTTCGTCTCTTAACTCCAACTCCATTCTCAGGTCTTAAATTGCTAAGTGGACTGTAAACAATTGATCCACGCACAGTGAGGAAGTCTTGGCTGATAGCTGATGGGTTTCCAAATTGAAACATGTATAGTTAGATTGGTAACATGTTTGCATTAAGCAGCATTATTGTGTCGTTTGTTAGTTAGCATGGACGAATCGCAACAAATAACAACCAAATCTGACCATTTAACACTGGAAGAAGTCTTTTTAATCTGTGATTGATTGATGATGAAAGTTGATGCATCAGTTTGTAAAAACTTACATCAAACTCGGCTGTGGAACAATTCAGATACGGGGATATATGTCCTATTTCTTTGACAGAATCAAACTGAATATATTCTGCAGAGGCAAATCCTCCTCTCTCGCTTACAGCTGAAGGGAAAAGTATGCAATTTTTTTTAGCATGAATAGTTTCCTAAATGTGGATTGAAAGCCATGCCAGTTCACTGTGGTCAATCTAGGAAAGAGCAGTGAGTGCTGACATGTGTGGCTTTTTCTCCACAGTCACCAAACCACAGAAGATACTGGGGAATAATTGAAAAAGCAAAATACAAAACCTACTGTAATTCCACACAAGACTGCCTGCTTTGGAAAAAAGAGGAATAATGTTGATTCCAAAATTTGCCAAAACCTAAATAATTGATGCCAGACACTAAAAACAGTGGACATTAATCAGAAATGATGACTCTAACAAGTCCAGATCAGATGTCAGACTCAGCACAGAATAACAACAGTGAAGTTGCAGGAAAGAAAAGGTGGCACAGTATAATAATGTAGTGCTCTTTGCCAGCTCAGCCAGAGGAGTGCTGGAGGTCAGGAGAGTCATGACTGCTGCGCTCTCAAATGTTTTTTCTTCTTCTGCTGCTCAGCCTTAGAGTGTTGGAAAACATTGCGGTGACGGCCTGAATCCAATTTCAATTCAGCAGATTCAGAGAATTGGATTTTCTTTCAGAGACGTATCCAATCTCTTTGGATGATATTGAGTGGTTTTTTTTTATCCCTGAACTGCAGTTTCACTATGAAACAGAAACAGCACTGGCTGTCCGTCAATTCTACTACATAACACAACAGTTGAGGGATGTGACTTTAAATTACCCCTTTGAACTCCGTCCCAGCTCGGCTGAGACATGTAATCAAAAAGAATGCAGAGATATGGAAACATAAATCCTCTAGTTTATCCTTTGCCCTCTGCTCTAAGCCTCAATCTAAAACATACAGTTTACATACAGTATTGGTGCTGTTGGATAAATGCTTGTACAGTTACACCACTTTAGAATTCAGAGATGCAGAGTTATTTTTCTAAATGATCATGCTTTTTAGTGTTTTTTTAAATCACTTATTAGCTCAAAGGTCTTAAAAATCTCTCCATCTTAAGGTGGAATACCCATCGTCCAGTCGAGTATCAAAGAGAAGCCCTCCGATTGCTCCTCTCGTGATATCCGATACGCTATTAGCTCGATTCTTACATCGTGTCCAAGCATCTATTTTAAGGGCCTCTGTGTGTGTGGGTGAGCTCCGGGGCAGAAGAGCAGGAAGTGGCAGTGGGAAGTATGGAAATCTCATTATGGATGCAGCTCGCTGCTCACAGTGTTCGGTTGCCCCAACCCTCCAATCAACAGAAGGAACGAATCCAGAAGTTGAAACTGAACCTCGGATATTCATGTTATCTGACCTCCACAATGTCGACATCTCGCTGACTTCACTCTCTTGCGACATGATGAAAAAATATTAAATTTAGATATGTAAATGCTAAATATTCAAACACATTGTAAACAATATTTTATTTTTTACAGTAGCAATGTCAAGAAATCAATAATGTTAGCTGTTTGTGTTCATGAAAACAGATTCAAACTTTTGTCCTTTTCTTGCACCCAGGAATAGAAAAGCTTTCTTACCATTTAGTCCAGTAGTTTAACGATCTTCTCTCTCTTGAAATATACTGTTATGATCTGTGTTCCTCGAGTGTCAGCATGTCAAGAGACAAGCAAATCGATGAGTGGAAATGCTCATGGGTTAGAGTCAGGTATAGGGTGTCATCTCTTGTAACCCAAAGCTTGCACCTCCTCCTCTCTGCTGATTGTGGCTTTTTTTTCCAGATAGATCTTGAAATTTTCTTGTTGCAGCTGTTTGCCATCCAACCGTAACCCTGTTTCGAAATCTTTAATCCGGTTTCCTGTTAGTTTTCATATTGATTTTAAAAGTTATTTTTATTTCTTCATTAGGCACTACATGGCCTTGCAACAAACTCCCTTTTAGAAATGCTTTTAGTTCTTGAACGTCCTCTGGTTCTTCACTTTTGACTTTTCCACAGAGCAAAACATTCTGTGACGCTGCTTTTTGACTTTGTGCTCAAAGCCGACAGCCTTCAAGAGGATCTGAGAGCAGCTGAAAATATTGATATTTTCAAACAGAAACTCAAAACCCAGCTATTCAGTCTAGCTTTTATGTAGTGTTTTATAATTTGATGTTCTTTATTGTTATTGCTTATTATATAGTCCGATTTAATAGTTTGTTATGTTTTTTATGCTATGTTTTATAGTATTTATACATCATTTTTGTTCATAATTTATTTCGCTACAATTTTACTTTAGTTATGTTTTACTGTTTTACCATGATCGATTTATCCAATGTTGTATTTTATTTTTGTTATTTTCTTAACTTTATTTTGTGTGTATTACTCCATTTCATCTTGTTTTTGTCTTGTCAATCTTTTGTAATCATTACATTGCATTTGATTTATATAACTAAAACTTGACTGATTGATTGAACCCTAACCCAACTATTGGATGGATTGTCATGATGTTTGGCGCAGGCATTCATGTCCCTCCGGATGAATTACAATCACTTTGATGGTTCTTTAACTTTTTATCCAGCGCCATCATCAGTTCAAAATTAAAATGTGACCAATGCTTTTGTTATTGACAAAATACCTGCAAAAACTAATGACATCCTCTCATCAGCTTCTGCACTACTTTGTGTAAAGTGCTAAATTGCATGTCAGCTAAAGTTAGCATGCTAATCCGCTCAACAAAGAACATTACATAAGCATTTTGATAACGTCATCATGCGCATCTTCATTAATATTTCATTAGCAGTCCGACAGTTTGATCGGAGTCCTCGAGCTTCAGGAGCAGTGATTGACAGCTGCTCCTCGGCTCTGATGCGTTGGCATTTTGCTATTGTCATTAGAAATACTAACAGGAAGCAGAGGAACCAGATCTTTTCACAGATTATCTGTTTCATGTACTTCTTTCAGGATATAATGAGCAATTATGACAAAAAGTTGTTTTACCGGTAGCTTTAATTGCAAGGTTTTACCTTATGTTACATTCCACCACCTAAAGTAGTATTAATAGCATTTCTCAAATCATTAAATTTGCTTATATTGAGGTTAAAAGAACCATTTTCCCAACAGTTCAGTGGAAAATAAGTATAAAGATGCACAAAATTATAATTAGTACATAAAAATTTTAACGCAGGGGCGGGAGTAGTATAGTAGTAGTGACTCCCATTACGTCGTGTTTAGCTTTTATCCATCTCACCATCTTACAGTTCTCTTTACAATGAATACCCTCACAGAGCGAAGGTTAACAATCGGCACAGCAGAATTTTCATGCGTTTAAATTCTACACCCTGTTGTCCCTCTGTTGTGTGTTTACACTCAGTACGTTGTGGACACGTCTCTGCATCAGTGTCACTAAAACATAATACTGTTGGTTTGTTGTTTTTGGCAGATGATTATGATTATGATTGTGATTGTGACTGCCCTACTGGGTCTGTCGCCTTTACCAGAGCATCTGTGCTGAGCAGCCACTGGATCGGGATTGGTTGTGTTCCAGCAGCGAGGGGACAGAACAGGGAACAGGTTGTTTTGCTGCAGCACCAAAACAGCAGCTGTGTGTTGAATGTGTGTCCGTGAACACACAAGAGAGAAGCTCAGTGCTCGAATGCATTAGCTGATGGCTGTGAGTGAGTCCTCCTCGACTTCAGCTGAGTGTGACAGGCAGCAGATGTTGAGTGGAGTGGCTGTAATGTTCTGATATATAATTATTTGTGTATCAAAGAAGGAACAGAGAGGACGTCCAGGCTTTACCTACTGCTGATAACTTCTCAATGCTTTCACAACTTTTTGTTGCGATACAATGTTTGATAAAAGTGCGCGTTGCATAGAAAGACTTTTTGAATTCATGGTTTTAATCAGTTTTAAATACTAGTAAATGTTGTCTTTTTAAAACCCATTTAGGCTTCAATGCTTTTTGCTTAATTGGGTGATATCTGATGTCAAAAAGGCCAAAAGTAAATGTAAACAAAATCATATTAACATATTACAGAGCCAGGTGTTTCTGAGACACATTCCAGATGTTGAAAAGATGTAAACGCACTCTTCTCTACACGTTTTATGTTATATTCACTCCCACCAATCGTAATTATGCCAGTTGTTGGTGGAGTATCTCCATTGATGTCAACAGAGATGCTCACAAGTCATTTATTGGTCTCCTATTGTTTTAATGAACTTTCTAATATCTACTTCATGCCATCCTCTGTTAAGAACACTGCATAGCTATATCTAATGAACTCTAACAATATTAGGCATGCACTAATTACTGTAAACTACAACCATATAGCGTCTATATAGAGTCTCCAGCCAATTAAATAAAAAATCTGGTCTAAATTAACACATCCCTCCAGCCTCTCATAGCCCGAATAATGGTAATAAAATAAACTGCCTGCAGCCATCGTTATAACGTTGGCCAGTAGATGGCAGCAGCAAGTCAACTCTCAAGTCACCGTGTGTGCGACTCGAGTCCAGGTCGCCGACTCGAGTCCTCATCTCTGGATGCATTATGATCCCAGCTCAGTGCAACCGTAGAGTGATCTGTTAGAGAGCAGTGAAAGCTGGATAGAGTGTCTGAGTGCAAACAAAACCTTTGTCCTGGAAAAAAACATCCATCTGTGTAGTTTGTGTATTTGTGGTAGATGATGGATGGACATTAGTGGTTTTTAGCACAAGTTATTCTTCTGCGAGGGGATTAAGATATATCCTGCCTCAATATGCATTTGGAACAAAAAAATGTTTGTGAAGTGTCGTGAATAACCTCTGGATATGTGTGATTAAGTGTTATCTGTAAACATCTGAGGGCAAAGCTGTTTATATACATACCAAGTGTTTTACTTCAATCTCTCCTTTAAGGCGTTTGGGGTGTTGTACTCATTTGTGTGAGGAATGCAAAAAGAGAGAGCTTGAGATACGGTCAATTTTTTGTCTTGTTTGTCTCAGAATGTTTTATTAAAAGTTTTTAATAAATGTTGTATGCAGACTCAACCTGCTCCCGCACTTGAAAAGAGGGTTTGAAAGTGCTTTGTTTGAAGTATACTGACGCTTTTAAAGTGTTTTAAAGTAGGGCAAATCACTCAAAAAGCCCTTTTCAGTTACAGACGGTATGAAACCCTGGAAACCAAAACAGTTTTTATGTGACTAAACAACCTTTGGTGGGAAAATTTTACCATTGTGTCCCTAAAAATAAAAATATTCCCCCGATTCTAAGTTGCATTCATCTCAGGATTTTATGCCACTAACCAAAGAGAAATGGGTCAGCACAGATCCTCTAACAAATGAAGTTGGTAAATATCATTTTCAATGCTTTTCCTCTTTTGGACAGATGAGCTGCAGGAGCACACACACACACACACACACACACACACACACACACACACACACACACACACACACACACACACACACACACACACACACACACACACACACACACACACACACACACACACACACACACACACACACACACACACACACACACACACACACACACACACACAGCACCCGTATGACAAACCCATTGTGGGGGATAAAAAATGTGTCTTAGCAGAGCCGTCTGTGTGGCAGATATCATTCGGCCTCCTACGCAAACCAACATCCAGCCACCTATAGCATAACTGAAATAGATGTTGCTGTGGGCTTGGAACCAATGGGATTAGAATACAAAAACGCCAAAACAAGAATGCTGCGTATTGTCTTTGTGAGGGCAGAAGACAATGCCAGCCTTCACTGGCTTGTGTCCATTGTGCTTGAGGTTTCTTGGGCTCGACTGAGGAAGAGAAAGGTCTTCATTCAGCCTGGCCGGGTGGAGGGTGGGGGGGGGGCTTCTTCAAACCTGCCATTGTCATCGCTTCTTCTCTCTGCGTCCCGATGTTTTCGAGGCTGATTGATGCCCCCGTCTGCTGCAGAGACGTGCAGCGTTGTGTCACTCAGCAGCAAACTGAAAGCTCTTGGCTTGTTAGCGCTGCTGGGTTTTTTTTCTTTTTGTTTGACGCCTCACCTATCCGTCAGTGTTTCTGCCCAAAGATCTCAAAAATAGGAGAATTGGAGAGGAGTTGAATTACAGGCAAGGTCAACTCCCTCAGTCCTTCCACTGAATGACAGGAGATATTGGTGTATTCATGTTACCTCTCTCTCCTCTGTCACTCACGGCAGTTTTGACCCAAATATCTTACTCTGTGTGACAATAAACTTTCCCCGTTGAACAACATCCAACATCCAACGCCGTGTAGTTATGCCCCGGAATAATTTAGGAGTGATGTCATTCCCAGGCAGCGCTGGATGATAAATGGTTGGAGTAACTAGGCCTCCACATTGTGAGCCTGTTCAGAGCAGCTCTCCTGAATGATTCAGTCAAAAGGAACCAAAGAGAGCCTCAAAAGAAGAAGAAAAAAGGTTCTTTTTCCACTTTCGTCTTTTGAGGAAGTGTCTCAAAAAATCGTGACAGGCTTGTTAAACGGCTGCCTCGCCACCATCCAGCTTCAGTGCCTCTATTCAGAGACCCGTATGATGGACCACTCACACAAAGTGATGCTAATTTAGCTCAGCCTGCCGCGACACCCTCCATTAACATTATGGTAGTCTAACAAGTGTTTCTGTGGTCTGTAACCAATTTTTCCACCGTTGCTCCAGTGACCAGTTTAGCTTTTTTGATTAGAAAACTTTTTGGGGAAAGGTGGGCCACTGGCTGCCTCATAAGCTAAAGGACATAATGTTTAATTACATCCTTTTATAGAAATAGGAGCCCGGTACTGATGAATGTTGGCTAATATTTGTTATTTAAAGGTACTCTTTGCAGGGTTTTTGTTTTGCGGGTGACTCATCTAGCATTCAGAGTTACACTTATGAGAAATTATTTGCAGTAATTCATAGGAATGGAGTATTCCAGTTTATTTTAAAAAGACGTGTCACGACTAGAAATGGACACTTGTTGCTGGATATCGTAGGAAAACACGATATAGTTAAGACTAATTGTTTGTAGGATATCACACAAACCGTTGTATGAGAATACATTGCTCGACGCACATTCCTGCTAAAGGTTTCACACTTTTCTGCTGATCTACAGGTGGTGCTAAGTCGCCAACAAACGCAGCAATGCACCAGCAATGGCAGTGAAGAAAAAGACTGATACATAACCTCAAGGACACAGAATACATTTTGGAAAGTAAACGTTACTTCTTTTTGTTTAGAAAACTTCACAGGGCACCTTTTAAAGGAACACTTTGACATTTTTTCTTTTCATTCATCTTTCTTGCTTTTTATGCCGAGAGTGATTTAAATCAGGTTACTGTTGGCCTCCACAGTCACCTCACTCACCTGCGTAGGTATGTCAGGAGGTGGAGGAGGAGAAACTCAACCACGCTCTTTTGGGAAAGTAAACAAAGTTTCTCAGAAGTCCTGATACGATATCACTCTGCTAGCTACTACGACATACAGTAGTACATTTTTATGAAATGAGTGGGGTTTGCTTAAAATAAAATAGTTTTGCTGGGGATATATTTCATATATAACAAGAGATAACCACAAAATGTAGGTTTGGAATTACTTGGAAAATGTATATTTATTCTACTATGTCTTTAAGTAAGCTTGGACCAGGACATGGTTAGCTTAGCATAGTGTAGCATAGAGCATATAGAGTCAAAATGTTATAAAAATCCAACCACTAGTACCTTTTTGAATTTCAACATTGAAATACTGTGTAGCGCTCTTATTTCTTTTGTACACAGACAGAAATGTAAAGAGGAGGAAGTGAACAGGAAGTATTTCTTGTTTTCTTTAAGGATTCAACCACTTATATTTTACAGTTAGTAAATAAATGTTTCATTGCTCATGTATTACTTATCAGCCTCCACAGATATCAATAAATCTGTCATTAGCTAATAATGTCAGCCGTGCTAATGCATTAGTTGGCTCGGGCAAAACACTGACCTCTGCATAGAAGAATCAAATTAACACCTGCTGTATTAGTGCAATTATCACACAACCACAGGGTCATTAAACCTGTTGATGACATGCTGGGTTGGCTTATTCGTTAACTGTTTAATGAATACGCAGTTTGTGCATATTAAAAAACACTTTTATCTGACTCTCTCTCTCTCTCTCTCTCTCTCTCTCTCTCTCTCTTCAGATTGTGCAGTCTGACTCTGAAGAAGCTGGTTGTGATGAGGGAACTTGATAAAGAGCTGATCTCTGTGGTCATAGCGGTTAAAATCCAGGTATGTTGCACTCAGACAGACACAACAGAACGGTTGTGCACAAACAAACAGCAGATATTATATCTCCACCGGTCCTTGTTTACCATTTTAAATCCATGTTTATTTAAAAGACTTGTCTGAGATGTAATCCAGTATTCGTACATTATAAGTTATATTTTGTGTTTAAGATAGGAACAAAACTTTGACAATAATTAAACCATTTACTGAGCAGAAGAATAGGTCAAATGCATCAAACATATAAAGTAAAACAGCTGCTTTGTGAAATTGTAATATCACTGTGAATCACATGAGATTTACAGTAGATGCCCCACTTGTTTTAATATGCGTGAGTCCTGTTGAATTATGTATTCCTTGCACTGTTGCTGCAGAGTGAAACACAGCAGCAGAGATGCAGAAGACTCCCAGGGTAGAGAGCTCCCACTGAATTAAACACCAACCGGTTTTTTTTCTTACAGGGCTCCAAACGGATCTTGAGGTCCCATGAGATAGTGCTGCCACCCAGTGGGTCTGTGGAGACGGATCTGGCTCTCACCTTCTCTCTGCAGGTATAAAAATATAATCACCATGCTGCTGTTTGTTAACAGTGTAGGATACCAAATAAAAAAATTATAAATGTTTTTTAGTTCTATATGTGATGTTTTTTTCTCATTCACGTTAGATCTTCAAGATATAAAATATGTGTGGGATGAGTTTTATGACACCTGTTGCCATGGCAACGACTCAAATTTACATCAGATATGAGATGTTATGCTGTCTTACGTATTTTGCTGAATTACTGTCTGGAGATGCATCTCCTTTTATGTGTTCACAAAGGACTCTGTGTTAAAAGATAAGTGGTATTAATCTATATTTTTGTTATCGTCAACAAATCCATAAAAAAAATCTAAACCATCAAAGTGTTAGTCACTCTGCCTCACAACTCCTGCGGCATCCCTCATTCCCACTGAAGACGTAAAAACAAGTCACAAATGAATTCTTTCAAAGAAGGAAGTCATTTCCCAAAATGGCAGAGGACGGCAGTGTTATTAAAGACATATTTTCTCAATAATCTTCTTATAGTTCTTACAGTTCTGGTTGATTCACAAGAGACATTTCTGTGTTTGTGTTTTCGTCTGTCCTCCTCTCACTGGTGTGAAGTGGTTGTGGCTCAATTTTAAAAAGATGATGTCACATTTTTGGCTGCAATTCAAACAAACAGACATGAGGGGTTGTTTGCTTATGTTGTCACTCAGACAAATCAAGATAAAACAAACTAAAACACACTCGAAAAATCTTACTCAATTCCTCCTTATTCAGTCATGAATATTTAATGAATTAGAGAAATACTTTTTTTAAAACCAAAGTTTAAGGGGCTTTAAGCATAACTCAAACAAGTAAATTGTGTTTTTTTGTTTGTTTTTTTCGGGGATATTTTCAGCTCCTGATTTAAAGCTCTGGTTAATATTTACAGCAGCAGTCTGTGAATGTGGGATCAACCCAAAAATATCCTGCAGTTTATCTAAATGAAGGAACATGTAAAATGGTGTGTTTGTTGTATTTTTTGTGCAACAATGTCGCTCTATGGGAAAGAGGAAAAAGATATATAACAGAGGGGTATTTAAATATATGTAAATATTTGTAAAAGGATCAATAAATTGATGGTTTTAGTCTTTTTATGGGATTTGATGACAATAAGCAAAAAATATGATATCACCATCCTTTAAGCTACCAATTCAATTTTAGGTTTTCTTTTCCTTGCTTCCTCTCCTTCAGTACCCTCACTTCTTAAAACGAGAAGGAAACAAGCTGCAGATCATGCTGCAAAGGCGGAAGAGGTACAAGAACCGAACCATCTTGGGCTACAAGACTCTGGCAGTGGGATCTATCGATATGGCCGAGGTACAGTCTGACCGCGCTGCAACCCAAACTGCATTCATGTTCGTGTCGGTAATGGTTGAATATTGTTTGTATGGTGTGGAGAGGATAACAAGGTCACTTCAGTCGCACTTCTCTGTTATGTCTGGAGAAGTCTCAGGAGAGGAGGAAGCATACAGGTGCATCAGCTCTAACAGGCTGTTAAAATATAATGAGAAAATGGTGGATGTTGGAGCTGCAGGTTGACATTAGGAGACTTTGTCCTCTTCAACTTTACAGGGGGAATTGGCTTTGCCTCCTGGCTCTTTGAAAAGCTGTCTAAAGAAAGTCCTTTTGCCCTTTAATTAGTCTGAAAAATAATACCTTTATCTTTGAAAGGCTTCATTTAATTCACTTTATCTCAGTACAAACCAGCTTTTTTCAAATTCCCCTAAAAGAGGTGAAGAAAACTCTCTTGTTTCAATAAAAATAACTCACTATCTTTAATCCGTTTGTCTCTTGTGTTTAAAGAAACCAAGAATGTATGAATAAAAGCCCTTCTTCAGATGAATATCTTGGTTTCAGTGCACATGATGCTGATGCACCCAGGAGTTCGCATATGGCTCACAAAGCTCAGTGGAGCTTATTAAGGTCACCTCTCAGCAGCTGAGGTGCAAAAAAGAAAACATTTTGGCGCCTGTGAGGAAATAAAAAAAACACACACACACGCAGAGCTGTAACTACTTCACCGCAAGAAAGAAATGGTTCTCAGTTTTTCAACTCAAGGATACAAAGAGGCCTTAAGACAGCGTGCCACAGAAGAAACAGTGAAAACAGCTGAAGGCGGACTTGGTCTCACTGGAAGACTCGTCCAGATTTGAATGAGTTGTCCTGAAGTGACCTGGAGTGTAAAATATGTCCAGGATAAATGACACTCACCTGCTTTAGTGGAGCCTCAGTTTCAAACAGCAGAAAAATGGTGGGTGGTTAAACTGAGCAGCTCCCAGATGTGAATATGTAGGTGTTATGTAGATAAGGTAAAAAAAACTTTTATAGCCTCATATCACAAATCACACATTTGCTCCGCAGCATGCAACATCCTCTATACTCTACTACAGTAAAATATCCCCCAAAACACCACTTAACAAGGAAAATAAAGAAAACCTCAGGAAGATTAACAGATGAGTGATCCCTCTGCCTGGATGGAAAGACATGAAATAAATGTCATGTGGAGAGAATAAACAACATAATAAAATTAAAGCATAGACACTCAAGATGACAAAAAATATATACATAGAATTTAGACATATATGACGGAAATATTAAGGAGAATTTTACAGGATTGTCTACTTATGAAAGTACTTTGAAATTTGATTTTAAGCATCGCATGGTTTTAAAACAATAATATTTGATTGTTTAACATTAGTTAAATCTGTTTTACAGGGTTCCTTTCTGCCTCCGTTTCTTGAATTACATTTAAAGTTTGTTCCAAATTCCTATGTTTGATTAAAATTTAACACAGTATATCTGGGCCTGCAATGCATTATGGTATATAGAGTTTACGGCAGGATGAGGCCTTGATATTTCCTAATTTTTGACATAAAAAGGTCCTAAAAGTCTCTTAAACGGTGGATATTTATTGTATTTGTGATACAAAGAATCATAAGAACTGAAAATGGAGCTGAAACATTCCTCTCACTACATTTCCTCCTCTCTCTCTCGTGTTTCTGCCTCTCCTCTCCCCTCTCAAACCCGTTCCAGGTGATGCAGCACCCGACGGAGGGAGGCCAGGTTCTGCCTCTCTGCAGCAACCAGAAGGAACTGCTGGGGAAGGTGGCCGAGATCTGGATCTTCTCCCTGTCCAGTCAGCCCATAGACCACGAGGAGGCGGCCCTGCAGGGAGGACAGAAGATCAAATGCTCCGGTACACTTTGCCTCTCATTACCCATGATGCTCCGAGGTTAACGCGGCAGGAAGCCATCGTAATCACCTAATATGCTTCGATGTGCTTTACTGAGCAGGGATCACAGGGTTCAGGCTGTTTTTTTTGTTTTTTTTACTCACTCTAAGCTAAACGTGCAGAAAGCGATTTAATTCGGGTAGCATACAGCGTTATTGTACATCATGTTCATTTAGAGCCTGGCTGTGTGTCAAATATATAAAAGGGTCATTGAAATATCCTTCACTCCGGCCTTTAATCTCTCTACTTGTCCTCTGCTTTAGATAACTATTCAGAGGAGGAGTATGAGAGCTTCTCCTCAGAGCAGGAGGCCAGCGACGACGCCGTGCAGGTACAGGTGAGTCCGCCACGACAGCAGACTTTTAAACAGGCCCTATTATGCTATTTTCTGGGTGCATATTTTTTTATCTCAAGTTACAGTTACAACATGTTGACATGCGTTAATGCTCATAATCCGCCTTGTTTTTCTCATCCTGGCTGTCCTGCAGCAACTCTTCTCACCCTCTCTCTGAAACGCTCCGTTGCTCCTCCCTCCAGAAAGCAAAGTCAGCTCTGATTGGTCAGCTAGCCCGCTCTGTTGTTATTGGTCAACATTTCACATTTAAAAAAACTCTTCCTCCGTAGCTTCAGCTCCGTCTCTCTCTCGTTGTTTTACGTGACTTACGTAACATTGTGACCTCATAAAGTTACGGAAGTGAAGGAGAGAATTCAATGGAGACGTTTCAGGCAGTTCAGGAGCTTCTGAGGGGTTGGGGGTAACTCCTTTTAGGCGTGGACTTCAGGTTTCACACTCTACGGACCTTTAAAAAATAAATAAATATATAACACACTAAAGAAGAGGGAAAACGTGGAAAGCATAATAGGGCCACTTTAAGGATTGTGATGCAAAACAAATCAATTGACCTCATCCTGGTCAAGTGGGTTTATAATAAAGCACATCTTTCCTCGCGCTGCACAATTTTATGTTTGTAAAAGTGAAATTAAAATCTTTTTTTATTGGAGGCTGAATTTTAATTTCATTGCGTCTCTATTTCAGGATCTGGAGGATGACGAGTACGACGTGAGAAAGCCAAAGAAGCAGAGGAGGTCGATTGTGAGGACGCCCTCCATCACCAGAGTAAGAGACGAGGCCCGGCGATAAGATAAAGAAGATAAAGAAAACAATACATGGAAGTGTTTAGTTTGAGCTTCCATACCTACAGAGAAAACCAAGACAGCCACTGAGCAGTGAACCCATATAGTGACCTCTAGTTTCCTGGAGGTAAAAACTGGCTGTTTGGGCAATTTCTTGGCCAAAGAAAGGTACTACTTGGAGGCCGAGGTGTGGACATGAGTCATACGACTTGGACTCGAGTCACAAATTTGATGTCTTTAGATTTTACTTGACAAAATAAAAAAAGACACTTTAACACCAATGACTCGTTACTTTACTTTGACTTGAGGCTTTTAACTTGAAAATACCCACAATCCCAATGACAAATAGATATAAATTGACATATAGGCATTTATATCTATATATAATTACAGTTGAATGTTTTTCTAAAATAAACACCACTTATTTACATTCATTCATATCGCAGATGGTCAAGTAATATTGGAACTTTCATTGAGCTTTAATGCTTCAGTTTAAATATGTATTTTGCTCGTGGAAGATATACTTTTCTAGAGCTCAGTAAGACAGAGCAAGAGATAAAAAGCCCCAGAAAGCAGATGATGCATGATGTTGCTTGATTATTGATTTACACGAGCACACGCAGCGAAATCGATACCCAGCCAAAAAACACTGCAAATGCATCCACTGCCGGTAAAAATGACTAAATTGGAGGAGCTGTAGCGGCTGTAGCGGCTGTAGCTGTTTTCTCTGTATTGGATTGCTGAGGGTTGAAGTGAATCCTAACTGGTTCACAGACTGACTGGTGGTTGTGTGTTTGCTCTCCTGTGTTTTAGCAGCAGAACTTTAAGCAGCGCGTGGTGGCTCTTCTGAAGCGCTTCAGAGTCTCAGATGAGGTGAGTGTTTCTGTCTCGTGTTTCCTCTGCTGTGGAGCTGCTGAGCTACTAAACATGTTAATGTCTGTGTTTGTGTTTGTGTGTGTGTTTGTGTGTGTGTGAAGGTGCTGGACTCGGAGCAGGACCCTGCAGAGCCGCCCCCCGAGGTGGAGGAGGAGGACCTGGACCTGGATAGCGTAGAGTTTGAGAACCCCAGTGACAGCGGCCCGGAGCTGGATGACGACGACAGCGTCCTCAGCACCCCAAAACCCAAACTCAAGTGAGTGTTCCTCAGCAGTAATGTTTGTGTTTATTTGTGAAACACTTTGCTTATTCAGCGTGGGGTATCAAAGGTCAAATAACGACAATAATAAAGTAAAAACTGCCTCACAAAAACTCTGAATTGCATTGTAATACTGAAATTCCTAAAAGTAGGCCTTTCTAGTTACTTTCACCTGTAATTCCTGCATGAAAATGTTTCTAATCTTTAGTAACAGAGTCATGATTTATGGAAACAGACATTGCTGTTAAGTTTTAAAATGTATTTTTGGAGCTTTGAGCACCATAAACCTTCTATTATATAGTCCAATTGTATTTGAGAGAAGGCTCACATCCCTACGGCCAATGTCTCCAACAATCGGCATCTCACACCAAAACGCTCTAGATTGATAAAAAGCACTACAGGTAAGAGAATAAATATGTATTTTTAGATTTTGGGGTGAACTGTCCCTTTAAACCCTGCAGCAGGCGGTCACATGTCAGAACCAGAGGCTGGTTTCATTTAAATATTATCCATGTTAGTGAAACTGTAGCAGCCAATATGCTGCACTAATGTTCCGTGGCAAAAATATTAAAATGTCACTGTTTTAAAATAAAAATGAAATACATATTCAGGGTTTGCTCTAGGTTTTAATACTTTGCAGCGGAGGAAATGCTCTGAAACAAGATAATGGGATACTTCATTAAAACATACTTAAACTTAAAAGAGTACTCAAGCAGTTGAGTTTCCCATTTAAATCTATAAAAGAATCCTTTTAGTCCCCCGTCTGGGTCAAACTCCATTATAAGCTGGATCTTTGGCTTTCCATTATTTCATTCTTTGAATTAATCTTATCTAATTAACCTTCCTGTCTTTCTGCCTTGTAAATACTAATTTTTTTCTAACTGAAAACTTTAGAAAAGTTCCTCAAATGTCACGGAAGACATGATACAACTGAATAATATACAATGCAGATTACAAAAAACTTCAAATGCAAGTCAAAGCTTGGTGTTGGTAGAGTTAAGCATGCCGTCATTGACTGTACATGTCATTAAGTGACCCAGAGGAGACGTCTCATATCGGTCAATAGTTCATGTCACACAAACCGGTAAGTTTTCTTTACTTCAGTCCAGATTGTTTCTTGTGTTTCAGGCCATATTTCGAGGGTCTCTCCCTCTCCAGCTCTCAAACGGAGATCGGCAGCATCCACAGCATCCGGAGCCACCGGGAGCCTCCGAGCCCGGTGAGAGCAAAGTCACTGCAACAACGCAACGTTTAAAAAAACAATCCTGAATATAATCACCAGGGATTTTTCTTCTGCGTATTTAGAACATGCAACTTCAGTTCATTTCACATCATATCACACTTTTGCTCCTCTACATTTACTCAAACAAACTGGGTCACTTCTACCACAATGAAACATCTGGAGGCCGATCAGTGGAACCACTGAACTGCACCAAAAGGACAAACGCACCGGAGCAGAAAGACCTCAGTTATCCTGCTAAAGGGCATCTTTTAGTGAAGTGAAGAAGAGTAAAAGTCAGATTTTCCCATCAGTCCGCAGGTTTAAACCAGTTATGAAGTGAGTTTGTTTATGAAACTGTAGGGCTTCTGTTGAACTAATAATCCACCAGGAGATGTTGAATGAGACACTTCTTCATGTGAAATCAAAGTTCCTGGGGCTCCATCAGAACCAGGTAGTGTTTATTATTCTTCTCTCCGTCTCATTCCAGTTGGACCCGGATAAAACCAAGTGTTCTGGGGCCAAGTTTCCAGAGGACGGTGTGTCTGATAACGTCTCCTTTGTGAGTATCAGCTCTTCAAACTGCACAGAGAGTTTTGATGGAACTGCGTTGCTAGGCAACAGCTTGGTTCCATGCTTACTTCCTGTCAGTTTATATCATTCACATACACTGCAACACAGCAACCATGTTTTGTTTTTTCTCTTTTTCTTGTAATGTAATTGTCATGTATCTTATTTTTTATTATTTGTGTGTATGTGCATTATTCAACCTTTGTATATTACATTATTTTCAATAAAATAATAAAAATGTAATATTATATATAAATATTTATAAATATACATATCATATATATACATATTATATATACATAAAGTTAGAAATTATAAAGTTCCTGTGTGTGTGTTCGTATATATATCCATTCTTTTCTGAAAAGTCAGCTTTTTGTATATATATATATATATGATCATATATATACTGATCATATATATATACTATATATATACTATATATACTATATATATATATATATATATATATATATATATAGAAAGACAGGGAGAGTGATACATCTTTGCTGTTGTGATTAATTGTTCAAACACACTGACACAATTAGATCAAATCACAATACGTAACAACTAACATTTGAGACTTTTATTGTGTGAAAAAGTGTTAATAAATGCATAAACACATCTGTCAGCTGTGGAGTCATAAACCCTGCTGCTGTTTTTCTCTCTTTCTGTTTTCTCTCAGGAGCAGCCCGAGGCGGTGACTCCAACCACAGAGCTGGAGATGGACAACATGGACACATTTCTAGAGCGACTGCCACCGACTGGCAAAATGACCAAGACAGAGTCCCTAATCATTTCATCCAACAGGTAGAAATACACAAACAACAGTAACCCACTTCCTTAAAAGCATTGATTTCCATCTGCAGGATGGTTTTTAAAGCTGACATAAATCTTTATTATGAGAAGGCACAGAGAAGAACATGACAGATTTCAGTTTCTTTTAAAAGGGAAAATAGACATAAAGGTTTTTTTATTTTTATTAATATGAGTTAATGTGTGCATTTCTGTAATCATCTCCAGATCAGAACAGGGTTTATGCTCCGAGTCTTCGACCATTACATCACTGCGTTTGCTTCTGGCACTCCAGTCCTCCAACCTCTCCTCCTCTGTTGCTGTTTTTCGTTTTCAGGCAGGAACCGAAGTTGGCAGGGAGGCGAGGAAGGAGCACGTCGCTGAAGGAGCGCCAGCCCAGCAGGCCGCAGAACGAGAGGGCCAACAGCCTGGACAACGAGCGGTCTATAGACACCCGCTGCCACCTACAGGTAGGAGGAAAATACTGTTCTTTTTGTGGAATATGAAATATAAAATGAGCTTTGCCTTTATACATCCCATGATGTCTTATAGATTCATCTTAAAATAACTCTTTCACTCTTTGTTAACAATTTTATCAAACATATTTTATGGTTCCTGACATAGCAAAATATAGGTCCTTATTTTAACCCAAAGGTTTCTTATTTTTCTGGCCTAGATTCCAAGAAAGACAGTGTATGATCAACTCAACCACATACTGGTGTCTGATAACCACCTCCCCGACAGCATCATCCTCATCAACACGTCAGACTGGCAGGGCCAGGTGAGAAACACCTGCACGACGAGTTTTAAATGGCTGCTTTTGTCTCAACACTTGCCAAGCATAATTAACTGGTAGAGCGGTGGATGGATTTTCTTTTTGTGATCAGCAAATTTATTTTAGAAGGGACGAGACACTATAAACATATAAACAACAGTGCGGTACACAGTGTTCAAAACAGGAATTTAAAATGTAAAAACATTGATACATTACATCAGCAGTAATAAATGAAAATAAATGGCTGATATTCTAAAGCAAAATACAAATACCAGTAGACTGGGGAAAAAAGGGTTTCAAATTAAAACCAAATCCTTCTATAATAAAAGCACCCCCATCTGATTCTTCCTCTCCTTCCCTCTCAGTATCTCTCAGATATGCTGCAAAACCACCACCTACCAGTGGTCTGTACCTGCACCACGGCCGACATCCAAGCTGCGTTCAACACTATTGTCTCCCGCATACAGAGATTGTAAGTCAACCTCTCACATCTGACTTTGTTTGTCTGTCTTTTCCCATCATATATTCACTTTTTTCACACAAAAGCTGTCGACCAAATGTTGGTGTTATTGATTGTAAAACTGTACGCTGTCTATTTATTTTCTTTCCCAGTTGCAACTGTAACTCCCAGACGCCCATTCCCATAAAGATCGCAGTGGCCGGAGCGCAGCACTACCTCAGCGCTGTGCTGAGGCTTTTTGTGGACCACCTTTCCCATAAGACCCCTGACTGGCTCGGCTACATGAGGTTTCTTATCATCCCTCTTGGTTAGTGAAACCTAACCCTCATGCTACTTTTTGTTGTTGTTGCTGTTGTATTAAAAGGTGCTACATTTGTTCAAACATGAATATACGATTGTCATATTAAGAGTTAGCAAAATTAAAATGATGTATTTACTGAAAATTGATACGATAATGGTGTAGATTTCTTGTAGCCTGTCTAGTGGTTTTTAGAATAATTTAACTCTGCATCTGCAATTGTTTGTCTTCGATTGGTTTAGGTGCACATCCAGTCTCTAAATATCTCGGCACGATTGACTATCGATACAACAGTTTGTTCCAAGATGCTGCTTGGAGGGACCTGTTTCACAAGCCAGAGGCTCCGGTTATTGGTGAGCTTTTATCTCATTGACCTTTGAATTAGTACAGTTTTTATTAAGTCATAAGGGAGCAGTGTTGAGGATTTAGTGGTATCCAACCCCTCCCCTACCAAGCGTGTCGGAGAACTACGTGGCCTTCAGTTAACGTAAAAACCAGACGGCCACCTCCTGTTCTGAAAAGGGAAGCCAATGTGGAAGTGCCTTAAACTTGCATTATCTCTACTGGCCAGCAGGGGGCGACACCTCTGGTTGCAAAAATCTGTCAGATTGTATAGAAGTCTATGAGAAAATGACTCTACTTCTCACTTGATTTATTACCTCAGTAAACATTGAGTTCATGGTCTCAATTGCTAAATACAGCATGATGTTCATTTATTAAATTATGATCCAATTAAAGTTAAATAGACAATAAAGTAGGGTAAGCTTTACGGCGGGGCTACCTTGTGTTTGACCCCTTATACGGTGCCTCTCTTCCACGGCTTCACTCCTCCACAATCCAAATATGGTCACTCTGGTTCACTGGTTGCAAAAAAAGAATATGGCGACAAAAATGACAAACTAAATGCTTCAAAACCACAGTTCCTAAAACCATTGGGTGACATCTAGACTCAGTGGTCAGTTTGTCCGTTCTGGACTACTGTAGAAATGTGGCCATGCAACACTGCTTTGTGAAGCGGACCCCCTTCTTATGTTAGATATAAACGCCTCATTCTAAGGTAACGAAAACACAACGTGGTTTCAGGGGATTTTACACGAATGAAAACATAGTTACTGCCAATAAAAAACCCAATCCTACACACTGTTCCTTTAAGAGACCACCTACAATAAGGAAAACTGGTCATTTAAAAATCAGTTTGAACATCTTAATTATTGTATTTTTCCATGTTTACAGTCGGCCGTAGATAATTATTTAATCTCTGTGTCTTGTGCAGCCCAGCAGAACCCAGACGTGGTGTCGAGGGTGACCCAGTACATGGTGGGAGCTAACGGAGCTCACCAGCTTCCCATCGCGGAGGCCATGCTCACCTACAAACAGAAGAGGTATGTTTTCATCCCTCATCCAGTAACCTGAGAACATTTCACACTGAGCTGTGCAGCGTTGGGACTTTTAATGGGTTTTTGTGAGCTACACTGAAAAAGCTTGAATTTAGTGAAGTCTGGGGGTTTTCGTCTAACAGGAAATGCTTCTAATGCAGAGCTTTCAGTGGTTTTTCAAAAGGGGATTGAATTGAACTGTTGTGTAAAACACTTTGAACAAGCCACGAGATACATTAGCCGGCATTTCAAAATACATTCCATACATTTCTTGCACAATATTTAAATATTCAGGCAAAATTACAAGGAGACAAAATATACTTGCTTGATATCAAACATTAATTAGCAGGATTTCTTAAAAATTTGTTTTGCAATTTTACATTTAGACAATTAAATGTTCAACTGAAACAACTGCTGCTGTATGAATAGTTCATATAATCTGGAATACTATTTAAAATAAAATGTACATACATTACAATAGTGTTACATTCTGTTTATTTATTTAAATATTTTCAACCCCCTTTTGAAAAACCAACTGGAGTTTAAAGTTTCATTAATGTTGCGAAGTTTGTGTGTTTGTGTGGGAGTGGCAGTGTCTGTCTTTTAAAACATCACTGTCTTTCCATCACTGTGTGTGTGTGTGTGTGTGTGAATAACATGTTTTTTTTAACCTTTTCGTTGTATTTTTCTTTTCTTTCATTGAAGGAAAAAGAGCTTTCATTTTGATTTTGCAGTAAGGTATTGTGGTCGGTTGAGTTTCTCATGTAGCCTGGTGATTCATGCGCTTTCTGTGTGTTGGAGCTATTTTCCCCCTTGACCTTTCCTCAGCCTTTTCTTGGAGCTTGCCACTTTAACAGCTGCCCAAAATGTTTTTTTTATTTTTATTATTAACAGCTTGAGCCATAAACTTCTCAGATACGATCTGCTATCCAGGCCACAGCTCACAGTTGTAAATAACAGAAGCACACAGACACAGTTTGAGTTCTTGATCTAATTAAAGCTGCATCGGGTCAAGTTTTAATTTAGAACAGAAACATTTTTAACAGCCTCGACGCAGTGTCTTACAGCTACTAAGACACTCTAGCTTTGTCCTTTTTGTCCAGTTGAAATTGTGTTAGGTGCACCAATAACGTATGTTTTATGAGTAAAGAAAACAACATGAAGAAGTCTGGTTTTCTTGTAGTAAATCAGTGTTTCAATATATTAAAATCAACTAAAAGTCAATATCAGGCACTATTTTAGATAACCAGTGATGACGTTTATTCAAATTTAACCAACTTTGTTTCGATGTCATGCATCAATGTAGATTCAATTCTTCTGCCTGACAACATTGAACTGTTGATTCAATTATATTTTGCTATTTTGCTAAGAAGCTACAGCCAGCGGCTAAGACATGACGACTGGAAACATCTGGCCTGGGTCTGCCCAAAGGAATAAAAACTTCTAATAATCACTAGATACAAGCAACAATTTGCAGTTTTATCGGGAGTTATATGTGTGTTTGAATAGTCCCGTTCATTAATCTCTGTTCACTTCAGTTTTTGGATTTAATGAACGTGTTGATTAGTGAGTTTTCCAGATTTTGGTTGGCAGATTTTGGACACAGCTAGGCTAGCTGTTTCCCTCTGTTGAAGGTCTTTATGCTAAGCTAAGCTAACCAGCTCCTGGCTGTAGCTTCACATTTACCGTACGGACCTGAGAATGATAAAGATACGATATGATAACCCGTGAGTAAAACCATTCATCAAACTTTTCATCTAACTCACATTAAAGAGAGCAAATAAGAATTTTCCCCAAAATGTTGAACTAACAGTTCCTTTTATTGCTTCATGCAGAAGTTGTATGCACATTTTCTAAACGAAGAGTTTTTAGTCTCAATCCAACATCTGTGTGCTCTTGTTGTGAAGTCAAGAAGTCAATCAAGACTTCTGCAAACAGTCCTCATTGATAAGATATGGCTGATATAGATCAGTCATATCTATAGATATCTAAAGATATATAGAGTAAAATGTGCTGATAAAGTGGCAAGAGACCAAATACCATCCGCTCTGTGTTCCCTTTGTTTCTTCCTCTCTGCTGCTTCTTCTCCACAATCTCATCATGCTTTTGGCCGTCATGTCTGTCTGTTATTGTTCAGTTAGAAGTAGAAAACCTGCACACTGTCAGTGAAATGACGACATCAAAGTCTGATTAACACTTTTTTTGGTTGTTAAATCACAAACCAGAACCACCAGATTATTAATTATATTAATATCTTTAAATATATTAAATAACAATATTCTATGCTCAATGTCTATTTTTAGCAGGTGTTACTACCTGTTGTTTTTCACATCAAATATTAAGTTAAAAAGAGTATTTTGTTTAAGAAGAAATACATTAAAATGTCTTTCTGTTTTAATTGAGCTTTTCTAGTTCTCCCTATAATTACTTCCAAATTACATGTATGTAGTTCTTTCAAGGAAAGAGATTAGACAGAAGATGGTGGACCTGTAAAATAAACTGTATGATTCTTTGACTTGGCTAAGCTCATACAAAATACTAACTGTGCAAAAAATAAGAAAGTGTATAGAAGCTGCAGAATAAAAGAATACCATGAAGGTGAATAAATGGAAATATTTACAATATGGAAATATATTTTCACAAAGTTATAAAGTGCCTTGCATTTAAACAAGGAATTAAATTGCAATATGTAAAAGATAAAAATTATATGAATGATGATTTAAAGTTTTCAGTCAAAATTAAGACCAGTTTTAAGAAGGGATTTAAAGGATATACTGACTTAACCAGCCTGAGATTAAGGGGCTTGGAAACCCTTATAATAAGACCCCTCTTAATAAACATCATCGCAACAAATAAATAAAAATAATGATAACATAAACATATAGTCACTAATGTACCATACAAACATTGATAACATACTAATACCACTTCGTTTGTCCTCTATCTGAATAGTGCATGTGTACATCCATCCACACGGATCGACATGCATGTGCATCTTTTAAACGATTCAACCCACATTTAAGAAAACATCTGGCTCAAACACATCAGACAGAAGTCTTGTGTTCTGTCCTAATCCATCCCTACAAGGCCAGATGAACATTTAACACTCACATACCAGGCAGACATCTGGCTTTCTCTCCTTGGCTGCTCCGGAAAAAAACACCCTGATTACAGCATAGATGTGTTTTTGTGTTGAGGAGAAACAGAACGTGGCCTTGATGTGCAAACTGTGACCCACTGCAGACTCTCTCTCTCTCTCTCTCTCTCTCTCTCTCTCTCTCTCTCTCTCTCTGTCTTTCTCTCTGTGTAGTCTGTCTGTTTCTTCCCTGGGGGGGCGATGGCAGGTTTCTTCAAGGCAAGAGCAACAACCTTTCACATCATCAAACGTCTTTGCATTTAGAAAAAAACCAAACATAGAACCCATTCTTATGGCTATTTTTCCGGTTATTACCAGGAAAAATAGTTCACGGAAGGCTTGTAAGTGTAGCGATGCACTACTTGGCTCTCAGTTAGTGCATGGAACCGGAGAAGTTGTGGATTTAGGTTGATGCTCTTCCTTCTCATCCACTTCTTTATGACTCTGTAGTTAAGTTGTTCCCCTGATGGACTTGTTTTTTCCCCTTGAATGTCCTTCTGGTTTGGTAGATCCGGTATCAGCTGCAATAACTGGATGGCTTTGTCGGAGGCCCCGAATCGGCCGCTAGCTTGCATGTTCATGTTTTTAGTGGAGGTTTAAAGCTCAGCAGCAAGTTCAGCATGCTCTGCTCATTCTGTTCGGGTTGTGGTGGCTTTGCAAACTTTCTATGCAATGGAAGACTGCACTATTTCCACATGTGGAACATTGGAAATCAGCAAAATCAAACTAACTACTAGATCTCAATGTTACTAACTGTAGATTCCTTTAAACAATCTTTAAGCATTTTGGAAATGCTTGTAGGATTCAGTCCCTTTTGATTCAATTAGATTTGGAATCATTTGCATTATTTTGTTCCTTTTTTTTTTTTAAACAACACATTAATTCTTTTCTTGCATTCTTTTCACGTGAACTCTCTTTTGGCCTCTGCTGCCTCTCCACAGCCCAGATGAGGACTCGTGTCAGAAATTCATCCCCTTCATCGGGGTAGGTAGCCTCTTTATTTGCCCTAAATATCCACTATGTGTTGATTTTATCTGTATCCAGCTGGTCTTTAAACTCATGTTTGACACTGACAAAGCTGTTAGAAGTTTTATTTGCTTTTAATATTTTTTAATATATGTATTAATCCTTTATCCTCTGTTTTGAATTCTGCAGATGGTGAAAGTTGGCCTTGTGGAGCAAACATCTGCAACGTCAGGCAAGCAATAAGTTTGTAGAAGCATTTTTGACATTTAAAATTGTAGCACAATTTGCGTTCTAATCTGCAAAAAACAACAACAAGTAGCTGATTTCTCCACCACAGTATTTTAAATTATTGCGTGTTTCCTCCCTCAGGAGACTCTGACGATGCAGCACCTCTGGGCTCCTCGCTGCTCTCCTCCACCCCTCCACAAGTATCACCCGCTCTCAAAGAGGCGTCGCCCACCCCGCCCTCCTCTCCCTCCGTCACCACCAGCTTCTGTGCTTACAGGTATGACAAGAATAGCTATTTCAGCAAAGTAAAGCAAAAAAAAATGTTAACCTTTCTGTAAATGTGAAAATATATTTTTTCTCTCTTTTATACACGTTTAAGCAGGTGTAGTAAATAGGTAATATAAAAACTTAAAAGTATGTTATGATATTGTATTTTTCTACCAGAG
The DNA here is from genome assembly GCF_027596085.1 of Anoplopoma fimbria. Lineage (NCBI taxonomy): Eukaryota > Metazoa > Chordata > Actinopteri > Perciformes > Anoplopomatidae > Anoplopoma > Anoplopoma fimbria. The sequence continues at coordinate 5,820,638 of NC_072463.1, read as the reverse complement.
AAGAAATGTATGAAGTTTTTCTACATTTCTTTTGCATGATTAGTATGTAAAGGTTTCTATCATGTTAAAGGAAATTAGCTAACATGTAAAATATATTAAATGCATTAAAGAAATAGTCCAAGATACCACTCGCATATCTGTACTGTAAGGATGAAGCAACAACCAGCAGCTGATTATCTTAGCTACTGTATCCTGGTGTTGGATTCAAATTCACTTCACAAATTTGAAAGTGGTATAAATTTTTCTACCTATTTCCAAAAATGCTGAAATATTCCTTTAATATATGACAGTAAGAGCATGACACCTCAGCTACTGCTTTGAATTAAAGTGTATCTGCCTCTCATATTTTCAGATTAAGCTACTTGAACTCTCCTGTGTGAATTATTCTATTAAAAAAGAGAGAGATCTTCCTCAACGTCCTCCTCACTGACTGTCGTCTGTAGTTCTGTAGGTCAGGTGGAGCTGATGGGGCTCCAGGTGGACTACTGGGTGGCTCCAACAGAGAGGAAGAAAGACATGGAGAAGCGGGACTCCTCCTCCAAAAACACTCTGAAGTGCAATTTCCGCTCGCTGCAGGTCAGCCGGCTGCCACTGGGGGGCGCAGAGCCGAGCCCCCAGCCCACCATGTCCATGACTGTGGTGACCAAGGAGAAGAATAAGAAGGGTGAGCACCTGTGATGTCCAGGTGGACCGATGCATGCATGTGTTATGCATGTGTTATTTTCTGATTGCAGTAAAGGAATAGTTTACCTCAAAATGACATGACATTACAATACGTTACATTTTAAGATCAGGGAGAAAAGAAGGGAAGAATCATATTTTAGGATATTATCATATCTTTTACAATCCGGCCTCAAACGTTGCATCACAAATGTCCCCCGTATTTAATCCTCAGAGACCAAAACAGATTCTGAATCCCCCATTTACTCACAGCGTGCATCTCTGTCCTTCCCCTTCTGCCAGTCATGTTCCTGCCGAAAAAGAGCAAAGACAAGGAGGTGGAGTCGAAGAGTCAAGTGATCGAGGGCATCAGCCGGCTCATCTGCACTGCCAAGCACCAGCAGACCATGCTGAGAGGTAAACACACCTCCTGCCTCGTCCTGACATGATTTCCTCCTCCTCTCAACAGCACAGACGTATTCGGACTTGTTTTTTCAGTTCAGTTCTGTCTGCAGCTTCACTGATTATTACTCAAAGATGTCAGTCATAGTTGATTCTCACACAGTAAAACTGGAGATAACCTCTCGACTGGTCAGATTTTGGACCAAATGTAAAATGACAACATATTTCGGTGCTGTTATTTAAACTAAAATGTGACATCTCACTTGAATGAAGAATCTTAGAATCATGTGTGTGTGGTTATATGTTAAAATACAAACTGAATAACTTAATAGACATATTATAATTTAAGGTTTTTCCAAAAGAAATCTGTTATTTTTCTTTATAATGTCTTATGTTTTCAATATCATTGCCAATTTATTACTTACTATTCAATATTATGGGAAATATTTCTTTTCTATGTTAGTTTACATTTTTTTTAAACTAAATTTATCTTGTATTTCTATGACAGTATTACTTATTATATACTTTATATTTATTACTGACTTATTCATTATTTATGTATAGCTGTGTTGTCTGTTGTTGTTGCACTATCCACTCTGCTGCCATAATCCTGCACATTTCCCCACTTTGGGACCAATAAAGCATTATCTTATCTTATCAAGTAAAACATTTAAACATTCTTCTGTTCTTCTTCTTAAATGCAATGTTTTCTTTATAAATATATATATTATATATGTGTATATGGATTTTGTTTTACTCTTTTTCTACATTTAAGAGACTAATCAAAAAATTACCAACTGATAAGTCATGCCGCTTCTGTAATAAAAGTGTAACTTTATGTTTGTTATGCGTCTCTTCCTCTTTAGTACTCATTGACGGCGTCGAATGGAACGATGTCAAGTTTTTCCAGCTGGCGGCTCAGTGGTCCTCACACGTCAAACACTTTCCCATCGGGATCTTTGGACACACAAAAGGTCCTTACTAGCAGCACCTAAGAGACTGAAACACTGAGGACCGCACCCCCCCCCCCATCTTCCCTTTTCCCCCTCAACAGCTTTTAACCTCCCTACTCCCTCCCCCCCCCGCACACTTCTTCTATTCTGCTGTCTTAATTTAAGCAACTGCTTTCCTTTACCTGTTGCATTTGTCCGATTATTTAATCTTTTGCGTGTTCTTTTTTAATTTTCTATTTATGTAAAAATGTCTCGAGGCAAAGCTGCCAAGGGAATATTTCTTTACTCAGCTTTTTAAAAGAAAAAAGATCCTGCTGATGTTTTATAGACTTTTGAGAAAAACAAAAACAAATTAAATAATAATTAGACATGACTTCTAATATTATGAGTGCCCAGGTTGCATTCTTGCCATCATTTCTTTTATAAATTTGGTGAGGCTGGTTTTAATCACACGGCTGGGACATCAAGAATATACATATATATATATATATATATATATGAAAAAAAAATGATTTTCAAGTTAGGAGACTGTTGTCAATTCATTGTCTTAATCCCGAAATAGCAAAAAGTAAACGGCCCCTGAGCTTTGGCTCTCTGCACTCAACTATGAGTCTTATGTGCAATAGACTGAAAACTGTGTGAATGTGACTCTTAATGATAACCTGGCACTGATAGAGGATTACACACCACTCTCAGTCATGACTTTTAACCCGTTTTCTCCTTTTGTTTTGAGGATTGAACAGTTTTGCTCCAAAGTGAGACATATAACAAAATAGAGGCAAGAAAATGATTAATAGCACAATATTAACTACCTTTAAATTGGTAGTACAGACTGAAAGGTATACAGTGACATTTGGGGTATTTTTCTTTCTTTCTGAGAGTTAGATGAGAGGATTGATATCACCCTAATGTGTTTAAAGGAAATATGTGGCTAGAGCCAGCAGTCAGTTAGCTTAGCTTAGCATAAAGGCTGGAAACAGGGGGAAACAGCTAGCCAGGCTCTGTCCTAAGGTATTACAATCTGCCTACCAGCACCTCTAAAGCTCGTTAATTAACATGAATTGTCTTGTTTTGAGTGTAAAACAACAAGTTGTCGATGTACTGTGGGATTTAAAGGAAATAGTCTGAACTGAACAAAGTTAAATAAGAATTTGACTGATAGTATTACTATCTTTTTACATTTTCTGTAGATGTTGCAATAATATCGTTATCATAGATTCTCTTGGCCATGAGAATCATGTAATCCAGTCTTCATACTAAGCTAAGCTAACTAGCTGCTGACAAACATCTAGCATAGCTATGATCACAAAAAATCCATCTACCAGCACATGTTAAGCTCAAAAATGAAGACGTTATATATCTTTTATAAAATTTGTACAAAAAACTGAGTGTTAAAATGACAAGTTGTGGTTTTACATCGAGCCAGGCTAGCTGTTTCCCCCCGTATCCAGTCTTTGTGCTAAGCTAAACTAATCAGTGGGTATCTGTAGCTTCATGTAGCTACTAGAGATCTTCTCATCTAACAATCATTAAGAAAGAAAATGTAATTTTTACCCAAAATGTCTAACTGTTCCTTGAGGCTTGTTGTATAAGATGATACACATCTTACATTTGGTTCCTCTGCAAATTTAAATTTATTTCCCTACAATGTTCTTTTAGAAATAACTCTTCATCCTCCAGCCCCACACACCTTTGACACACTCCATATCTTTTGCTAAAAAGCAAATGTTACTTTTGCCAAAGGAATACTCATCAACTGCAGCTCACTCATTACCTGTGTGGTATTATAGAAGACTTCATAATGTAGAGGTGAATGTATTGAAGGTACCTTAATGTAAAGCACTTTTAAATGTTTGTCCATGATAGACTAGTGTGTTAAACCTACCCGGGAAACCTGCAGGTACGACTGACTGTGGTTCACAGACGCACATAGACGGACTCTGTGTCTGCCTTTATATCTGAGCTAAACAACAGCACAAACAGCGGTGACATGGCATAGTTTATATGCAATGCAAACCAAGCGTCTGTATCCTCTCAGCACTGTGTAATATCACTTTATGCTCAGTGTGAGGCCTCCTTGGATTTTAGATTTTAGTTTGATATTCTGTAAAGTTATAATGTGTATGTGAAAAAATGTTCCGTCAGTAGATTTTGCTCAATCGTTTGTTAACCTTTAAGCATAACACTAAAAAGTATTTTGCTTGTACAATTTCTTTCAGTAGCAGTTTCATCATGACTTTGCCAATTTCTTGATAAGTGCCTAAATTGCTTAATTTTGACAAATCAACATACATAATTTGTCCTTTGCTAACATGGTGCTGATTCTGGTCGGAAGACCAAATAATATCTGAATACAGTGGATTGATGTTGCAGGATAATGTTAACTGTAGGGAGGGAAAATCACAGTTGGCTCCCAAACATGGGTTTGAATCAATTACAAGAAGACTAGAGCCCATTCATGTTCAGCAGACATTTGTCTAAAATGTTATAGATGTTTCGGTTTTTCATGTTGTCTCAGAAAAAGGCTTGTTGAAACTGAAAGTCCCCTAAAGACTACCACTGTAATCCCAAAACTTGGAGTAATAAAACTACTATACACACTAACATGTACTTTTCTTTTCAACCGTGTTTACATGTCAATTTTAATTTTAATCATCTTAATTCCAGTCATTAAGCACAAAAAACAATAAAGGTTAATCTCATAAAAACAATGTTATTTCCTGAGGTTCCAGGAGAAAACAATCTCACAACACGGTCCTTAGCTGTCAGTCATAACTCATGAACTTCATCAACAGAACAGCTACTAAATTGACTCAACTACTGTTTATAAGGTCAATAATAAACTTTGAACTTCAGTTTTTAATCCTAAAGTGCTACAAAATGGATATAAGAACATCGATGATTTCATTAGTAACTAGTTAAAACATGCAATATATGATATAAATTAAACTACCCAACCAAGGCTATACAAGTACAGCTGAAACGATAAGTTGATTAACAGAAAATATATTAATTTGGCTGTGATAGGCTGGCGACCTGTCCAGGGTGAACCCTGCCTTCGCCCATTGACAGCTGGGATCGGCTCCAGCACCCTTAACTGGATAAGCGGTTACGGAAGATGGATGGATGGATGGATATTAATTTGGGAACTTTTTTGTATTTTCCATGCAAAAACATTACATGGTTCCAGCTTCTCAATTGTGACGATTTGCTTATTTTAAAAATTGTTATATCTGCTGTACTATTGTTGTACAATGTGTCACTTTGGGCTAAGGGTTATTGTGACAGCATTTCTCACTACTTTCAGAACTTTTTGCAAACCAAACAATCAAATGCATTAGTGGAGAAAATAATCAGCAGATGCATCCATAATGAAAATAATAATTAGTTGCAGCCCTATACAAAGTTTTAAAACATGCTTTTACATGAATGCATGAGTAATAATATTATAATGATATGATACAAAAAAACAGTAGCCTATACCAGAGCACATTTTCTGAATACTTTCAATGCTTTTACTTCATTTTCCTGATAGTTACTTTTTCAATGCAGTACTTTTACTAATAATGGGTATAGGATAGTGTGTATTTTACTTTACTGTAACCCTGTTATTAGTAGATCTAAGATCTTAAAGATCTAAATACTTCTTCCAGACCATAGTTTTTTATTTTTTAAACCTAGACATTTGCATGATGGTGTAACTACATAGTATGAGTCCAATGAAAGCATATGCATGTGTTTGCACAAATGAAATCCATTGGAGTCCTGGCTGGTGATGAGTGACAGACAGGGGGAGAGAGAGAGATCCTGCAGCAGATGCATCCATAATGAAAATAATAATTAGTTGCAGCCCTATACAAAGTTTTAAAACAGAAAAAACATGCTTTTACATGAATGCATGAGTAATAATATTATAATGATATGATAAAAAAAAACAGTAGCCTATACCAGAGGACATTTTCTGAATACTTTTACAAAATTTTCCTTATAGTTACATACTTAGGTTACCTTTTCAATGCAGTACTTTTACTTACAATAGGTATAGGATAGTGTGTATTTTACTGTACTGTAACCCTGTTATTAGTACTTTTAATTAAGGATCTGAATACTTCTTCTAGACCATAGGTTTTTTTTGTTTTTTTTTTAAACCTAGACATTTGCATGATGGTGTAACTACATAGTATGAGTCCAATGAAAGCATATGCATGTGTTTGTACAAATGAAATCCATTGGAGTCCTGGCTGGTGATGAGTGACAGACAGGGGGAGAGAGAGAGATCCTGCAGCAGATGCATCCATAATGAAAATAATAATAAGTTGCAGCCCTATACAAAGTTTTAAAACAGAAAAAACATGCTTTTACATGAATGCATGAGTAATAATATTATGATATGATACAAAAAAAACAGTAGCCTATACTAGAGGACATTTTCTGAATACTTTCAATACTTTTACTTCATTTTCCTGATAGTTACTTTTTCAATGCAGTACTTTTACTTATAATAGGTATAGGATAGTGTGTATTTTACTGAACTGTAACCCTGTTATTAGTACTTTTAATTAAGGAATACTAAATACTTCTTCCAGCACTGCCAGTTTTTTTTCCTATTTTATTCTACATTGTAGATTAATATTGAAGACATCCAAACTATGAAGGAACACATATGGAATTATGTGGTAAACAAACAAATGCTCAACAAACCAGAATATGTTTTATTATTATTATTATTATTATTATTATTATTATTATTATTATTATTATTATTATTATTATTATTCAAAGTAGTTGAATGAGAAGGTGTGTCCAAACTTTTGACTGGAACTGTACTTAGGTTACCTTTTCAATGCAGTACTTTTACTTACAATAGGTTTAGGATAGTGTGTATTTTACTGTACTGTAACCATGTTATTAGTACTTTTAATTAAGGATCTAAATACTTCTTTATTTTTTAAACCTAGACATTTGCATGATGGTGTAACTACATAGTATGAGTCCAATGAAAGCATATGCATGTGTTTGCACAAATGAAATGAGTCCTGGCTGGTGATGAGTGACAGACAGGGGGAGAGAGAGAGATCCTGCACCGGAGCAGGAAGCTGCTGCTGGGACTGCCGAGCAGACAAGAGAGAGGAGGTACAAAACAACGTCGACATCTGCGGGGTTTCCACCATCATGTAGCCCCAAAAACAGAACAACAACAGCAGCCGACGACACGACTCTCAGCTGCAGAACAAGAGAGGTTTCTTTATTATCGTGTGGTGTTTTTGCACGGTGGCCATGAAGGAGCTGCAGGGCTGCGGTATGCGGTCCTCGGTGGGCTTTCTGTCCCGCAGAGAGCTCACCGGGCAGCCGCTCCTGAAGGAGGAGTTCCAGAGGCGGAGGATGGCCGGCTGCACCAGCCTCTACAAGAAGGACATGCTCGGCCACTTCGGCTGTGTCAACGCCATTGAGTTCTCCAACAACGGCGGAGAGTGGCTGGTGTCCGGTAAGTTGACACACAAACACACACACACACAACAAAAAAAAAATCCCTCTTCCCCTGCTGGCTGAGGCTGTTATAAGTCGTTAGCATGCTAACGCTAACTTAGCCTGAAAAAGCCCCCCACTGGTGCTAGCTGAGTTAGCCTAGCATGTGGCTAGCATGCTAACGTCAGAGGGGCTGCAGCAGACCCGGAGCAGGTCCCATGTGTCAGGCCAGAGGCTCCTCACTGGGGCAGTGTTTTTAGTAGCTGTCAGTCCTGAAACCACTAAGATATATTTGTGTTCTTGGAGGATTTAAGAAAACAAACATCATCTGGCCTAGTATAACAACCTGAGGCTCTGCACAATGGGGCTGCTCATAACTTCATATGTTTAATTGTTATGAGCTTGACTTTACCTGACCAGGTTTGTGAAACTGTACATACAGTACCAGTCAAAAGTTTTCACCTTCTCATTCAATGTTTTTTCTTTATTTTTATTTTTATTTTATATATATTTTTATTTTATATTTATATATATATATATATATATATATATATATATATATATATATATATATATATATATATAGTACCAGTCAAAAGTTTTTCACCTTCTCATTCAATGTTTTTTCTTTATTTTTATATATTTTTATTATATATATATATATATATATATATATATATATACAGTACCAGTCAAAATGGTTTTTCTTTATTTTTATTTTTATTTTTATATTTTTTATTTTATATATATATATATATATATATATATATATATATATATATATATATATATATATATATATATATACAGTACCAGTCAAAAAAAGTTTTTCACCTTCTCATTCAATGGTTTTTCTTTATTTTTATTTTTATTTTTATTTTTTATATATATTTTTATTTTATATATATATATATATATACAGTACCAGTCAAAAGTTTTTCACCTTCTCATTCAATGGTTTTTCTTTATTTTTATTTTTATTTTATATATATTTTTATTTTATATATATATACAGTACCAGTCAAAAGTTTGGACACACCTTCTCATTCAATGGTTTTTCCTTTATTTTTTTTTTTTATTTTTTCTACATTGTAGATTAATATTGAAGACATCCAAACTATGAAGGAACACATATGGAATTATGTGGTAAACAAACAAATGCTCAACAAACCAGAATATGTTTTATATTTTAGATTCTTCAAAGTAGTCCAAACTTTTGACTGGTACTGTATATATGTATATATGGTGACTAGAATTTAGCTTTTTAGCAGGCCAACATTTGCTAAATAGAATTGAAACATAAGGAAATAAATAAGAAATAAATGGTTCTAGATAAAGAAAAGGCATTACCAAAATCTGGGAGTTTATCCTCTGGGGACCTTGAATAATATCCAAACGGAACATTAACACCATATTCAATGAATGAAAGAAGAAATAATACATAATAATGATTACTCTGATATACAGTACCAGTCAAAAGTTTGGACACACCTTCTCATTCAATGGTTTTTCTTTATTTTTATTTTTATTTTTTTCTACATTGTAGATTAATATTGAAGACATCCAAACTATGAATGAACACATATGGAATTATGTGGTAAACAAACAAATGCTCAACTAACCAGATGACCTCCTGATGTATATTTGCAGCATATGCATCATGCAATTGTGTTTTAATTTTGCCTTTGTCATCTTGCAAAATATCTTATTTGCAAACTACAGTGAGGGCTGCAACTAACTAATGCAGATTAAGCAATTAGTGACAATCAATCAATCAATCAATTATCATTTATTATATGAAATGTCCTATTTTAGTTTCCCACAGTCTAAGGTGATGCCTTCAAATGTCTTGTTTTCTCCAACCGATAGCCCTAAAAGATATTAAGTTTATAGCAGTTTTAAAAGAAGTCCTCAGTAGCAATATACCAATGTAGAAATACTCTGTTAAAGGTAAAAAAATCATGCATTCAAAATGTTAGTTAAGCAAAAGTACATAGGTATTTGCATCAAAATATACTTAAAGAACCAAATGTAAAAATATTCATTATGCAGAATGGCCAATTTTAGAAAAAAATTGTATATTACATTACTGGATAAAGTTAAAAAAAAAATTGTACTTAAGTATAGTACTTGAGTAAATGTACTGTTACATTCAACAACTGGTTTATGCTGATATAAAACAAAGAAACCCAGCAAATTAGAGAAGCTGGAACAAGAGAATGGTTCCAGTTGTTGTTTGAAGATGACTTTAAAAATTTGCTGTTTATTTTCTGTCACTCCACTTATTGACAAATGAACCCTTGTGGACCCAAATATTTCCTTTTATGCTGTGTTTCACCTCTTCAAATCAATCAATCAATCTGAGAAGTGTATGTCAGTCGTGTTGATCTGCTTGCAGCTCAAAGAAATATGCAACCTTTGACGGGGTCTTAACTATGTTAACACATTTGGAAACATCTGCTCCAGACTATATTGTGGATGTTTTTAAGTTGTCAATCTGTCTCGTCTTCAGGAGGAGATGACCGCCGGGTGCTCCTGTGGAACATGGAAGAAGCCATCCATGCTCGGTCCAAGCCTCTGAAACTGAAGGGAGAGCACCTGTCCAACATCTTCTGCCTGGCCTTTGACAGCACCAACAAAAAGGTCTTTTCTGGTGGTAAGAGCAAAAAAAAAAAAAAAAACTTACACAACAACAAGGTTTATTCCTCATCCTTGTCCTTTGACCTGTGCAGGTGTTTTTCTGGCTTGTCACTTGTAGGTAAAAGGTAGATCTGATATGAAATGAGAAAAACTTTAATGCGCTAAGGGATGCCATTTTTGATAAATAATGATAAGAAATAAAGGAGTTAAATAAATGTAAAAAAAAATACATATCAATAAAATGTGGACCAGAAAAAAATATTATTATTTAAATCATCAGAAAACAAAAGATTCTATCAGGTAAAAATGTTAAATGGCTAATTGTATGTGCATTTAACTGCTTGCAGAAAAAAAAAAATTGTAGATATATTGCAAATTAATGTTGTTAATTGGGAAAATCTATATTTTCTTACATGCTTGAGTTATATGTTGGAGTCATGTGATGAATGCTGCTCACTGTCAAGCTGCCATGCAAATTAGTTGAAAGAAAAGAATATAATAATAATTAATAAGGATTTAGTTTATAGATAATTAACCAACAGCATTTAAAACACACCTGAATGCCAAACTAGCTTTGCATCTCAACAGAGCATTCTTTCAAATCCTGTGCACCTTGACAGTCTGTTTGTTATTTTGCAGGAAATGATGAGCAGGTGATTCTTCACGATGTGGAGAGGTGAGTAAAATAACACAGATGATACTCCTTACTGTATCATCAAAACATTTCGATAAACTCCCAGCCTTTTATAAACTGTATTTGCGTTTACACTCTCAAATCAGTTAACATTTGGATGATTGCTTTTCCCACAGAAGGGAGACTCTGAACGTGTTCCTGCACATCGACGCCGTCTACAGTCTGTCAGTCAGTCCGGTCAATGACAACGTGTTTGCCAGCTCTTCTGACGACGGACGCGTTCTTATCTGGGACACCCGCGAACCGCCGAGTACAGGTAGGTGGAGGAGGCGTGTGTGTTCCTGTGAAGCTCATTGGTTTGTTACATTTCTAATCATTTTATATAGTGATGCTATGTTTAACGTTTATGCTGAGGGCTGCAAGGCATGTAGAACTAAAGCCCATTGCAAAAGATGAGTCTGATAACTCCTTGGATGTGATTTCTCATAGTCTGTTATGATAAACTGCTGTTGTGTGAGGCTTACAATGGATAAAGAAATGGTTGTATGTAAACATTGTGTTGCCTCAGCCTCCTACATTCCCTGCAGTGGAGGATGTAAATTTAGCTTAATTGCATGAAAATGAACCTTCTCTTAGTTGTCGTAGTGATAGTAAAATACACAAACACAGCTTGTCTCTGAAGCAGGGGTTCTTAAACTTATTGTCTTCTACGGGGAGAAGACCCCCCTTATAACCGTAACACTTATTAAGCCTGCTTACTACCATTTGCACTGTTAGATGCCGATTGAAGAATTTTTATTCTAAAACTTTCCAACCTAAATACGTTTGACCTGTTTCAAAGTGTTAAACAGAAATTTGAATCATGGTAAGATAAAATGAGATAATCCTTTATTGGTCCCATAGTAAGGAAGTTTGCAATGTTTTTGAATGTTAATGCCACTTATATACCTCATGATTTCACTCAAAATGTATCTGGATTCAACTTGACAGCATTTATAACCTACATTTAAAGTTATTGTTCTTCAAAGCTTTCAGGAAGTGAACAGTAGCAAGTCTGCCATTGTTGTAATAAATCCAGATGTTTTGTTTAAACTTCCCAGTCTGAAGCTGACTTTAGTGCTTTATCTTGAAATATACAATATACTTGTTTTATTGGTGGAGATCCATCTGTAGATTTGCACCTTTTAATGATGCAGCTTAATTTTATAATTTATAGCAAATTATTTAGCAGACTCCTGTCAGAATGCCCGCTTTGAGAATCACTGCTCTAAAGCTCGTCTTTTCTGATGTAGTCTGGTTGTAATTAAAAAGCCCTCTTCATATCCAGTCACACGGTGTATTCTAAGAGACACTGTTGGACTGAAAAGGGTGCAAAGGTCCTCCTAATGGGACACAGTGAGACCTGTTGATAACTTTAAAAAAGCAGCAGATTGTCTTGCATGACGTCCTCATCCTTCTATTTTTGAAGCCGACCTGTGACCGAGTTGGCCTAATAATATATTTAGCGGTAATCAGTATTCCATGTCTGCCAGCAGGCTTTTCATGTGGGTCTGTTGTGGCACTCACAAATACAAACAAGACTAAGCGTCTTTGCCAGCAGCTCTGTGAGGTAGCACTTGTGAGTTTGCATGTATGGTAATGATCGTCATGTTTATCTTCGTAGTTTGGTTTGTTTGCATGATAACATTTGCTAATTAGCACCAGAAACAAAGCGCAGCTGAGGCTGATAAGAATGTCATTAGTTTGTCATTCAATGATTGATGAAAAGGTCACGGGATCCCAAAAGTCATTAGGAAACATCATCTGAATCCATGAATGTCAGTAAAAATAAGCTTCTGCCAAGATGTTCAGATATTTCACTCTGGATCAAAGTGAATATACTGACATCCCTAGAGCTGTGCTTCTTGTGTTGCTAAAAAACATTCACAGAAGTGTTAATAATCATGTGATCATAATCCATCAAACCCTCATCTCTTCCCGTAGAGCCGTTCTGTCTGGCCAGCTACCCCTCGGCCTTCCACAGCGTGATGTTTAACCCGGTGGAGCCCCGGCTCATCGCCACAGCCAACTCCAAGGAGGGAGTTGGATTATGGGACATCCGCAAGCCACGCAGGTTAGACATTTTTTCCCCCATCTGGTAAAGTTTCCTTTTTCTTGACCCAGTTTTAAAAGAGAAGCTTCAACGTTGTGGTTCTCTGGGGGGAAGTTAGCTTTTATTGCGAAATATTACAAGAATGGGAATAATGCACAGAGGAGGTATAAAAACAATAATCATTAGAGTTAATAAAGCAGCATTTACTTAGTATAAAAAAAAAAAAAAAAAGACTAAAATAATTGTGAGGTTAGGGTTAGGGTAGGAAGTTTGGGAAGTGGCAAAAATGTATTATTTATATTTGTGCATTCAGGCACACATTTTGTTTCGATGTCATGTGTGATCAAGACTGTATTTAGTCCATTTTACTGAATCTTTTAATGGTCATTTCAAATGTGTCGTTATTCATTTTGATTATAAGCAGTCAGTCTATAAATTGTTTTTAATCAAACACATCGGTTTAAAGTCAGAGATCCTCATCTACTCTTGCGATGCGCGTATGTCCCGCTCATGTCCACCAGGGGGCGCTGTTGTCTCACAGTTTACTGATCACCACTGGTCCTCTGCCAACGACACAACAGTTTCGCTGCAAAACCCAAATGTTTTTACCAGATAAATGAGTAAGTAAACACTTACTCAGGTGTGGTTAGGTTTTGGTTACGAGAACACAAGTGGCGGCGCGTCCAGTAAAAGTAACCACTGAGTCATTTCTCTTCCTCCTCTGTTGGCTCTGCCTCTCTGCAGTGTGGACATGTTTACAGTTATTACTTAGAAAGTCCCACAATTTACTTTTAGGTGTTTTTCCTTTTCCTTTTTTCATTGGGATTGTATATGAGATTTTTTCATGACAGACAAACATAAAAAGAAAGACAGTAAGACAATACAAAGACAAACCAGAGGGAGGGGAGGGTTACACTGTTAAATTATTTTGACTATTAAGTTTAAACATAGCTTCCAGTTAAAGTCTATTTAATGAAATGCCTGTTTCATTTATCATCACAAAATTATTGTTAAGAAGTCTCTATCGTCTACATATACATATAACAACATATCTTCTGTATTATAACATTAATCATTTTTATTGAAAAGTTCCTTATAGAGCTTCAAAGCGTTTTTAAAAATTGTTATATCAATCCTCAGAAATCATATTTTACAACCCGGCTGTTGTGTGATTACTTTGATATCAATGGGGAAAAAAAGAAACAAGACAGGCCAAAGAATAGTTACTGTATAATATATATAATATTCAGTAATTCTCTTGTTCAGCTGTTCATAAGAAGGGTGGCGATATTTTCTTCTGGTTTTGACATTTAAGTAGCATCCATCATAATATTTGAGTTTCAAGTCACAAGGTAAACATCCCCATTAGCTTCTCTTTAAGAACATTTGGAAATATAAAACCTATAGATCTTCTTTTTTGCCTTGTGATACGCTCATTAAAATGAAATTACTTTTATGTTTTTCTTCCACTAGAAACGCGAGTTGTCTTGTTAACTGTGCATGTGTAGTAACAAAGCCTCAATGTAAGTTTCCAAATATGAACTTGGCATTCAAACAATTCTCAGTAATAAAAAAACCACATTATAATAATTCAAATCACAATCCTTTGCAATATTATGGATATAAAAACAAACTCAACTGTATTGGACATTAGAGTTGGACTGCTCATCTCTTCTAAAGTCTCACTTTGTGATTCCGTCAGTTTAAAACAAAATAAAAGGGGGATTGTTGCAGACACCTCTGACATTTTCTTCCCTTCTCTTCCCTCAGCTCTTTGCTGCGTTATGGAGGCAGCATGTCCCTGCAGAGCGCCATGAGCGTTCGCTTCAACAGCACCGGCACCCAGCTGCTGGCGCTGCGTCGCCGCCTGCCGCCCGTCCTCTACGAGCTGCACTCCCGCCTGCCCAGCTTCCAGTTCGACAACCAGGGCTACTTCAACTCCTGCACCATGAAGAGCTGCTGCTTCGCCGGGGACAAAGATCAGGTGGGTCAGCAGATCGTATGGATCCTGAACTTAAACTATCATTATTACGACTAGTAAAGATGATAGAAAATTTGTTAAAGTAAAGTAAAATATAGGGATTTCCAAACACCCCCCTACTTACAGGAAAGGAAGGTCTTGAATTTTCCATTTTATTAACATGTGCAGTCATAAAACCAAAGTCCTGCATGTGATATAATATCACTGTGACTCTCAAGGGTGTGATACATCGTAACAAACAGTGGAGACTATGTTTTATCCGAGGCTGGTGGTTGCCTAAAATATAAGGAGAATATTGGAAACATGTGGGACCGATAGAAATATAAATAGAATACATATTAGTCCCTTCTGTGAAATTGGGACCTTTCAGTGTTGGAGGAACACCAGAAGCCCCTGAACTCGGCCAACAGTCCTCCCGTTGGACCTCCTCAGACGTGACATCACTCTGCAGCCATGTTTATTATGTTAACATCATTCTCTGGTGTCAGTGGAGCTCATGAAGAAAAAAAAAAAGATCCCTCTCTACAAGGAGGTAGTTTAAAGGTTACAGAATTGAGTCAGGACTGTATAAGAAGGCTGCTGGTTTGAATTTTCCCACGTTACCAAGCTTTTGAGCAAGACCTTGATCTCTAACTGATCATTGGAGATGTCATTTTTTGTGTTACAGTGTAGTAAAAACATTTTACAATATATTATTTTATAACAAGAAATACCGCGTAGCATCCCTCAAGCACTCGATACACATGCAATGTTCAAGGATGAAACGGCATACAAATTACTCATGTATAATTAAACTAATTATTTACGTGTTGTATATAATTGTGTCTGACTTAAAGATGAAAAATTGGCATTTTTATGTTTCTCAACTGATAATAATTCAAGAGTTAAACCTGTTTTGACAAAGATTACTGATGTAACCACTGATGAAGCTTTGGGGTGTCATTATTGGGATCAATTGGGATTTATATAATGAGAGTCAATCAATAGTCTTACTTGCTAATGTGGGGGCTGAATCCTCAAAAAGGTAGTAGGTGTAGCATCATTTGAAAGTTTGTTTTTCTGACTGCCAGTGTGTCATGACCTGACTCATCAAGCGAAAGAGAAGCAACATTAAACCAGATGTGTGAGATAATATTATTTAACACAACCAAAAATATGTTAAGCAGACTACAAGGAAAAAGAGCTGGTTGCTGTTAAAATATAGAAATGTAACGTGACGAAGGCCGTGATAAAAAAGGTTTGAGCAGATGATTTTGCTCGTTTAAACTACGAGCTTTATCCCACCGTTGCTCTGGCAGCACAACCATTTTCAGAAACTTTCTGGTATAAACCCAGAACCACAGACAGGAGAGGATTTTCTCAGAACGATGTGAAAGCAGAGGCTCAGGGTAGAAACTAACCACACATAAAAAATGATGGAAAGGTAAAAAAGGGAGGGAGTTGTGGGTGTAACATTCCTGCTTGACGTGTCCTCTGGGAACCCGAGGCGGAGCACACAGGTGTACAGTTCACACTGTGCTCATGGGCCCTGGAGCTGCAATCATATGAGTAACTATCACATGAGTTTTCATCACAAAGACATAGAGGATTGTTATTTCTCACCCAACAACAAAAAAAAAAAAGACCCTGAAAAAGTTAAAAAACTCAACGCAACCAGAGAATGTTTACAGAAAGGAAATTGAAGACATTTGTTTCAATCATTGGCAGACAGAAACGGCACAAAAATAATTCAGAACTTGACAGAGTCTCAGAAGACAAGACTTTAAAACAAATGAAAATGATTCAACAAAGATGTGTCTCCAGATGATAAAACAAGGATTCAAAGACACTCCAATTCAATTTAAATGTGCTTAATGAAAGAAGAAATGAGTAAAGTGGAAATAGAGGAGGAAAGAAAGGAGGAAAATACTTAAAAGAAGGAAAACATTCTTGTCCCTCACGTTCTGCACCTTAATATTTGTATGTGGATACTTTTGAAGTCCAGTGTTTGACCAACATGGAGCCAAATGCTTAAATATTTGCAAGTAAAGCCGAGCTCAGACTGTAACCATAGACACTGAATGCAACTTTACAGCCTGTCTTTAGTGGTGATATGGCTCAGAATTGACCTACTGAGGTGGGCAAAGACTTTTGTTGTGGCTATAACATTAACGTTATAATGGACTTATGTATTTTGTGTTGTTTGATGTAGTTTATTTGTTATAATGTGGTTGTTGATTGTCTACCTGTCCAGGGACAACATATGCTAATTAGCTTATAGCTAACTCTGGTGCAATTAGTTATAATTATATAATTATATAATATATAATTAGTTATAATACTGGGCTGTCTCTGTTAATATAAACAATTCATTCAAATAAAAACTGGCTACAATTACAGCACATTCAGTCTTAGAACTAGAATTGCTAACGAGAATTATATAGGGTTCTTCAACCCACCTGGAACCCTTTCAGAGGGTTTTACCTAGAACCCATCACAAAGGGTTATACCTAGAACTATCTGTGAAAGGTTCCACCCACAACCCCCTATGGGAGGTTCTCCAGAGAACCCTTTTATGGTGAAATGGTTCCACCCGGAGCCCTCTCTGGAGGATTCTTCCAGAACCAGTTCACTTTCTAGTGGTGCTAACAAGAACCACCAGTGGGGTTTTACTGAGAACCCTTTTTATATTCCAAGAGTTTCATCTAGAACCCACACAGGGTTCCTCAAGAGGCTCCTGAAGGTCTAAATCATGGTTCTGAATCACAAGTCTTTGGGGGTGTGGCATCCATGGAGGATCCATGTTTTCATCAATCCTTGAAGAACTCTTTCATCCAAATAGTGTTATTTGAATGAAAAGGGTTTTAAAGGAACCTTAAGTCTTAAAAATAACCCTTTCCCTTAAAACAAAAGGTTCTCCATGAACAAATGGTTCTGGGTAGAACCTCAGCCCTTCAGGAGGAACCTTTTTGAAAGCCTTATCTCTAAGAGTGTTCTATAATAACATCAGCCAAGACAGCTTTGTACAGCCAGACACTGCAAACACCTGGTTCTTCTATCAGACATTACTCTCAGTAAAACAGTCAGCTTCTATCCTTCCCTGCGTGTCGCTTTAAGACGTTATATATGTAGAATAACCCCCCCCCCCCTCTCAGGCTCTGTCAAAACTTACCTTAAGCGACAGCTTTAACTGGAACCATCTGTTTACAAAGTCTAATAAGAGTTCAGACGAGGAGCTGTGTTCGGGTCAGAACGTCACGTTACGTCAAGAGTGTGTTTGATCGGCGTTATGAGACGAAGCGCTGCGATAAGATCTGGTGCTTTTGGGTCGATAAATTGACCCCCCCAGGGTTTGTGTCTCTGTGTGTGTTTGTATGATTTCCTCAGCTCTCCTTAAGGTCTCATGGAGAGGTTTGTCATAAGCAACGGAGCAGGCTTAAATCTCTAAACATCCCTCTGTTTCCCCCCCCTCAGTACATCTTGTCTGGGTCGGATGACTTCAACCTCTACATGTGGAAAATCCCAAAGGACCCAGAAGCAGGTGAGTTACTGAATCCGTCTGCACCGACTGCATTTATACATGTGAATGAGAATAAATGATCTAGTTCCCATTGAGAGATTGTCACATCTCTTCTCTGTTAAATACTTTGTTTTCTTTCGTGTATTTTTAGTTTGTTTAAGTTCACACTGTTCATCACGAAATCAGGGTTTTGTAAACAGATAAATCACAACTAACAAGCAGCTTGTTTTAAGGACAAAGTTTTGATGACTTCTGCAAGGTTAAAGATTTCAGTGGCGTCAGTCAGGGAAGGCAAAACAAACCTGCTTGACCTCTAAAGTCTATAAGTTTTAGCCCGAGAGAGAATGATGGACGCCTCTGTGCTCTTTGAGCATCAGCCCAGACTGTGGTTTGACCTCAGGTCATTGTTATAATATACTTTCCAGGCCGGAGTTACTGTCAGATATCTTATATTACATTTGTTTTGTCTTAGTTCGGTTTTAGCTCTTACTCATATCAAACGGCCTCAAATGGTTCTTGTGTTTGCTCCACATAAGCTTACAGTACAAACGCCTGAAATCTAATAACTCTGTGAAGAGAATCCCAAAAATGCAACAATCCAAGAATCTGGCCGTTTGTAGCTCTGGAGCACCACCTGACACATTTATGGGTTTTATTTTCCCCGGAGTTACTCACACTGAAAATATGTGCTCTGGGCCTATTTGGTATCAGACTAATAGCACATTATGAGGATTACATTACTGTCGTATTTCACGGTCTGTATTTCCTGAAGCAGGTTAAATAATCTTCTATGCATAGCTGGATGTGTTTGTTTTAATGAATGAAATTATCTCTGAGCTCATGTGTTTTGTTTCATACTATCAGCAAAACACTAACACACATCGTGTTCTTCCTTCTAAGGAGGCCCTGGTCGAGTGGTAAACGGGGCGTTCATGGTCCTGAAGGGTCACCGGTCCATAGTGAACCAGGTTCGCTTCAACCCTCACACCTACATGATCTGCTCCTCCGGCGTGGAGAAAGTCATCAAGGTTAGTGAAGGAATACCTTTGCTGTTATCAAGAAAGAAGGTTTGGACATCTTTTATTTTAGAGGCCCAAAGGTCAGTTAGGGAGAGTGAAATCTTCCATCCTCTGTAGGTTTGGTGATCGGATCGAATATCGACTATTGAGGGGATGATTAAGCATTTTTTTTTTTTTGCCAAAGCCTATTTTAACTAACTTACTATCGGAACTAAGATGTTATCAAAAATAATGTCTAGAATCTTTGCCATAAAGTGCATTTAGAGATGTTTCTGGTAGAGCAGTGTTTCCGCCTGCTAAGCCCCATTAATCAATATGAATGATGAGTGATTGTTTGTCATCTCTTTTCTATGGATCAGGCACCCAGAATCCCGTTCTCCCTATGCTTGCTCACAAGAACTCAAAAAAAGACTAGTTGACAGTATGGTATCTGATTTTGGTATTAAAGATAACATGATTAATAACCAACAATTTATTATAATTAAAGATAATAATGTTAAATGGATGTATTATAATGTTGGCGCACCAAGCACAGAAACACAACATTTTAAAGGAGACATGTCATGCTCATTTTCAGGTTCATACTCGTATTTGGGGTTTTTACTAGAACATGTTTACACATTTTAATGTCCAAAGAACACATTATTTTTCTCCCACTGTCTGTATGAATACACCTGTATTCACACTCTGTCTCAAACGCTCCGTTTTAGCGCCTGTCTCTTTAAGACCCCCTCCTGAAAAAGCCCAAACTACTCTCAATGGATTGTGAGAAAAATAGAGCGGATCTTTGCAAAAGTAGTTCCCAAGCTGTGGGCGGTATATATCAGGCTGTATGTGATGTAGGAAAGGATGCCAAATCTGAATGGCTCGTTGAATCACATGTTTTATGATGGAGGCAGCCCACAAAGAAATGACTGGTTTGGATTATTTTGCAGTTTGTGACCACTCCAGACACCCACATGTATGTGCACTAGCACTGAAAAAGTGAGCTATTCCTGATATGACCCCTTTTAAAAGGGAGCTGATGTTTTAATAGAGGAGACATGCAATTAAATCGATTTTTAAAAAAACATAAAATGAAAATAGAAATGATCTCCGAACCTAAATCCACTGCAGCGTCGGGATGATGCAGTGGATGTATAAATTGCTCTGTAAGTGGACAGACTATATTTGAGTCTTTGTCCTCAGATGTTCAGACAGGTGGACGTGCACTTAAGTGAGACATTGATCTCCGATGACACGACGCAGTAACTGGCTGAGCTGGAGCGAGGAATGAAAAAAAAAAAAAAAAAAAAGATGGATTTCCCCCCAATTATTGACTGTCGTCTGTAACGGATGACGTTGGGCAGTGTTCAAATAAACTGGGTCATGGGAAGGTATGAATGGTTCCACAGATTCAGTGTTTCTGAACCCGGACCAGACGGTGTTGTACTGCCAGGATTTGAAAAGTCTGGGTAGCCTGGATCACATTATAAGTAAATTAACTATTATTGCTGAAGCTCAACATTGAGTAGGCTGAAAGCTAAACTTTGTAGTTTAAGATAAAAAAGGCAGTTTTAATTGTATCTGTTTACTTTATTGACAAGATTCTGCAGTTTGAAAGAAAAAAACACTTTTCACAACATTAAGATTTTACGCTGTCGGATTAACAATCGTAACACAGAACAGCTGTATTTTAAGTCTTATTCATCTCTATGAGTCACTGTGTTGTCCTGGTGCCGACCTTATGAATAAACCAGGCAGCAGTTGAAGTTGGCTGACTGTCTCACTGATTTTTGACTGACTCAGTTAAACTTGATCAGTTAGTTATTTTGCATGTGCTCATAGAAACCACAACAAACGTTGAGTTATCCTTTACTAGTTGTTTTTATTATGTTCTGTGGTCATGAAAAGTAATCTCTAACAGGTCTTTAAAAAGCATAATATTAAAATAAAAAAGTTACCATTTATACATATATAAGCTTTTACAAGGTTTTTATCACAAAGCTATGACTTTATGATAAAATACTAATTATAACATGAAAGAAGTTTCTCCGTATTGTGATTAAGTAAATTACTTTTGTTTTAACTGTTTTATCAGTTTTCATTCACTGCTTGTCGGTTTGTCTCGATCATAATACCAGAAGAAAAGGGACCGATTCATTCGTTTTTTATCCCAAATGTTACAAAATGTTGCCCAAACAATCAGATGCCTTAAACAACTTTATACTTTCCCAATCAAATAAAAAGCATCCAGTAGTTGTTTCTACATACGATAAAATGATTAATGACTCGACACACCGAACATAATAAGTCACACGGGTATCGCATCGTCGTTCTGTCACGTTGATATTGTGGTTTATCTCCGTGCAAATATGTTTGGTTACATTTGTCAGCAAGCAACTGGATTTTCCACTTTTGTTAAATAAATACAGTGAAATCTTTAATTCTAAGTCTACATGTCTTGAATGCTCTCTTATTCTCTCACTGTCCTATATTACTCCTCCGACTGAGACCTTTATCAGGTTAAGGTTGTAGGAAAAATGCAGTTTCTTACTTAATATACATCAGTTTAATTGGTCCTTGCAAACAGTCTCAAACTTCTTGTAGAAGAAGGTGAAACTGTTCACACGAAAGCATTTCTTAGAAGGGGAAGAAAGATTCAGCTTCTTCTTTGTCTGTACAGTAACACAATAACTCTGTTTTGTACATTTTACTGTACAGAGTGAAAGCGGATACAGGTCCAGGTGTTCTGTAATACGAGGATATCAATAACGGAGAATCTGTCAAACTGACCCGGGCGCCTCCTCTTCTCTTCCTCTCCGTCCATTTTTCATCCATCCAATTCTAAATCTGTCTTTTTTTCCTTTGTCTCCATTGTTTCTCCGTCCGTCTCAGATGTGGAGTCCCTACCAGCAGCCCGAGAGTCTAGGTGACCTGGATGGCCGCGTGGAGGACAAGTCGCGGAGCCTGTACACCCACGAGGAGTACATCAGCCTGGTGCTCAACAGCGGCAGCGGTCTGTCCCACGACTACGTCAGCCAGTCCATCCAGGAGGACCCGCGCATGATGGCCTTCTTCGACTCACTGGTGCGTCGGGAGATCGAGGGCTGGAGCTCCGACTCCGACAGCGACCTGAGCGAGGAGGCCATCATGCAGCTCCACGCTCGCGGACGTCGCACCACGAGGGCCACGCCGACACCTCCCGTCGCCGTCCCTGCCGCTATTCACCAAAGCGACTCTGATAACTCGTCGTCCTCCTCTCTGGCTGGACCTGACGCATCTGGAGGAGAGGAGCGAGCGGGAGCGGAGGTGGAGGAGCGGCTGAGGAGACGAAGCAGGCATCAGAGGCACCAGTCCGGATTCCTCGTGAACGAGGACTCGGACTCCAGTGAGTTTTGGCTCGACCCCATGCCGCGGCCTCGCTCCCCGAGCCCCAGGGACAACTCCACGCTGTCCAGCCCCGCCTCCTCTCCCTCACTTCCTGCCGGAGCCTCCAGCTCCTCCACGTCCACCTCCAGCTCCAGCAGCGACGACGAGGAGCGGCGCAGCGCGGTGAGGCGGCGTAACGTCGGGAGGCGGCGCCGCATGCACGTGGTCTCCAGAGCCGGGGATCGACCCGAGTCCGTACAGACTCTGTTCTCAGCCATGGACTCCTGCAGTTACCCATCGATATCAGTCGAGGACCTCTCCTCCTCCTCGTCTGGCGAGGTGCAGAACTCCCTAAAACCCAGCACTGGCGGAGAGGAGGAAAAATGTCTCAGCCCTTCTGACTTTGTGTGTCTGAGCCCAGTCATGTCCTCCGGGAGCCAAGAGAACGAGGACGGGAATGACAGGACTGAGCTGGAAAGACATCCAGCTTCACGGTCTCTGGATGGACGCAGGACTGAAGAAGTTGCCGCCAGCTTGGATAGCGGCGAGGCTTGTAGCAGCTCGCTGGCTTTAGACAGTAACTCTCCGAGCCGACGCAGCCCTGGAGTCAACGGGCGACACCGGACTGTAGCATCGTACGTGAGAGAGAACCTCCACGTCTCCTCAGAATCAGAGGACGAGACCGGCGTCACACCCGAAGACACCAGGCCGAAGAGGGGAAAGGGCCTGAGCGCCCTGAAACGGACTCATGTGGGATCAGAGGAGGGCGAGTCAGGCTCCTCCCCCTCAGAAAAGAAGTTAAAAACATTATGAGAGCGCTTTCTCATCCCCGAAAGACGTTTGTTAACAGACATAACTTAGGAAGTGGTGTTTTTTTTTTATGGGTTTTTAACAACTCAGCCTTTTCATTTAGCGTCTTGTAGTCATGTGACCTGTCATATGAACTCTGATGACTGAAGGAACTGTAAGTATGGTCAGTTTTTGTTTCCGAACAAACGAATCGGACGATGTCATCATCCTTTTGGTCAAACCAAAGATGACAATAAAAGATGGAAAACATAAAAAGGCAAGTTACATATTGTTGATAACGATGGTAGTTCAAGTGAAACACGTTTATTTTCATGCAGCATTAGTGTTTCGTTCTCATACTCCGGTTGCAGAAAAAGCTCCACTTAGGATTTGGAGTTCCTCCAACAGTAAAAACAAACAAAAAAAAAGGTCTTATGGAGGACAAAAGCTTTGCAGCGCTTTTTAATTTTGACGGTTTCACACTGAGCGTAAATCTGATCGGCTCATGTTTTTTTATTTTTAAGTGATTTCTTGACTGCGACTGCTTCAGGGTGTCTGAAGAATTGCCTGTGTGAAATCTTAAGGAGCACCATTTGTTTACGCTGTGCATTGAAAATGCTTTCAGTGTCTCCACCGATAGTCTTTTGTCTCGTTATCCGGCCCCTGGGTACCATTACAAGCCAGCGCTCGCTTTTGTTTTCTTGCAATTAAAGAATAATTTGTTCTCCAGTGACAATAATGCAACTTCTTCCTGGGGCTTCGCTGATTCACAATAGAGTTTGATGGGTGAAATATTCACTATTTCTGACACGCGTCTCTCTGAAACTATGGTAAACAAGTTATTTTACTGCAGATTTGGGTAATTCACTGCCTACGTCTGACAG
This sequence comes from Anoplopoma fimbria, assembly GCF_027596085.1. Classification (NCBI taxonomy): domain Eukaryota; kingdom Metazoa; phylum Chordata; class Actinopteri; order Perciformes; family Anoplopomatidae; genus Anoplopoma; species Anoplopoma fimbria. The sequence continues at coordinate 5,796,268 of NC_072463.1, read as the reverse complement.
AGTTCCCATGGCAACACAGCTTCAATTCTCCTGTGAAATGAATCTGTTCAGCTGGCCTTGACCTGGAGCAACTTTTGGTCAGAGTAGAATATTTTATTGACTGAACAGAAAGCTATCTTTGCTTTCATTAAATGAACAGTTAAATGAGTTTTCAGTCTGACACACTGCTGAATAAAACATAAACAGGAGAACTAAAATGTTGATTCAGATATCACAAATAGTTGGGGGGGGTTTATGATTTATATTAAAAGTACCAAAGTGTTTGGCCATCCTGAAAACAGGCATTTAAAGCAACTGACAAAACAAGATAACCACAAGATCCATTTAGTAGCTGTTCTGGAGCTTTCGATCGCATCACATGATCTTTTTAAGCAGATATCATGGAATTAAAGAAGTTTGGAATTTGAGAATCTACAATCACATGACAACTGGGCAAACTCCATCTGCTGAGGAAGATCATGTGAAATGATCAAAAGCTGCAGAACAACCACTTAATTGAGCTTGTTATAACTACTATTTCCAAGTTAAGGAATGAATTTAGTAGTAATTCTATGAAAAGAATCTTTCAGTTTGAAATTGTACACTTCATGAGTCTGGAGGATTTCTGTTACTCTTTCTGACTTTGGCTACTTTTCCTGTTTTATATTTAAATATAAGGTCCAAAGCCTTCTTGCGCTTAAAGACCTCTAAGGCTGATATAAAATATAGTAAAAATGTGTCCAAATAATTGTCAGTATTGTTCAGCAACAAGGAATTTTGCAATCCGTTCACCAGGGATGTTGCCAAGATTTGAGACGGCTCAGAAAAGTCCAATCAGATGAAAAAAGTAAATTCTCAACTAATCAATTATTTTTTCTGTTGATATCATCCTACGACATATTTGTCAAAATGCTGTTTAAAAACCTCTCTACATAGTCAGACCAAATTCTGGTGAAAACTTTACGAATCCTTAATCTGTTGATTTATTTTGCTCTCTATAAAGGAGCCAAAAGTAGTAAAAAATATCACTTAAATATATTGTGTCTAAATACAGACTTTATTCATTTTTTTTAATTCTTATAAATATTACAGAGAACATGACACTTTTGGGATTTGTTACTTTAAATATCACATTTTCAAAGTAAAAGTACACCAAAGAAAAAAACTAGTATTCTTAAAAATAAAAAACAAGGCAGGATATTGACCTCATCAGGTGAGTAACCATAAATGGGCGAGTATCTGTTCTTTAGATAATCCGGCCAAACCCACTCAGATTCCCAAAACTGTGTAATGAATGTCCATTAAAACACATGACGTCATTTTCTGTCTGAGGAAACAGCACTGCTGCTTGTGTCCTCTCTACGGCCTGAACGACGGCCCTCTACTGCCAGACTACCGGAGGGGCATACCAGTGGTTGTCGGAAAAGATTACAAAGAAAGGAAGAAAACAGAAAAAAAAACAGAGCGCATGGCATCGCGGCCTCACGAGCCTGGCGGTGGAGGCGGTAATCTGAGGGCAGGAGAACATTATCGAGTTGTTTGTACTGCTCTCTTGTCAAAATAATTTCCTCTACTTCTTAGAACGTCTCTGTGTGGCCGTCACTTATCTGCAGGAAGTAGACACCCTTCATTTAACCCCTATGCTTCCCCTGGGACAAGTATTCAAATAGGGATATTGTATGCTTTGGGCTTGTTTACATTTTGACTGGAGTGTGCCTGAAGGGCTGCATATGGTTTAATGATTAACTACACGCTACACAGGCAGAGGTGTATAAGAGAGTCTGAGTGTTTAACAGCTGTAACATCAATCAAAAGTATAATGAGAGTTGTTTTTTTCCAAATTTTCTTTAAGAATGAAGTATATTTTATAACCCTAATCCTAAAGCACACTGGTCACATTAGAAGAGAACCCATTAGTGAACTTACAATGGAACTTTTTTATCTTTATTTATTCAGGGAAGGTTAACTGCTTCTGTGTGCTCTTTTGCAGCAACACCCTCCTAGATAGGTCACATCCACGACTGGGAGGGGCCCAGTACAACCACAGACCTTGAGGACTTCCACCAGAGCATGCATGGGTTTAGTCAAATGCACCATGTTGGTTTGGGAGGAGACACCCTAACTTTTTTTTCAGTTTCCTAAAGTCCCCGAAAAACCACATTTATCAATCGGGCTTCTTACTATGAGTGTTGTGAACCTACATGAGCACACTATCTTCTGCCTCAAGTCAAAAGGAGTTTTGTTTATTTTACAAGAGACTTCTGTAGAAGTGTTTTTGACCTTGCTTTTTAACACTGGTTCCTGATGACATGTTTTTTTCCCCTGCAACAATCAGGATTTAGCGATATTTGTATGAATATGTGATGGCAGTTGTGACAGTTGCTTTGAGTTTTAAATTCCAAACTTTTAACTTTGATTTATGTATGTTTGGCAATGAATATCTTTTGTTGCATAGAAATACTTCAAAAAGGAATACTGTGCTGATTTAGCATTGCACTCCTATAACATTGGCAGTAAAAAAACACAAAAAAAAATCAGAAATATCATCTTTTTATTCCACATATTCTTCCCCCTTTTCAAAACCCTATGCCTACATTACCCATAATGCCACTCGACCACCAGCAGCTCTGTCAGAGAGTCAGCTGCGTTATGCTAGTAGCGGCTAACATAGCCTTGAGCTGCTAGCCTCAAGCAGAGATGAGGAGATGGCTACAGAAGTCTGTTAAACACTTCTTTCTAATTCCACAATAACAGATTGTTGGTGTTTTTTAAACTTGTAGTTTTCAGCCCCAATCCATGCTGACTCGGGTGACATCACTTGAGGCCATTTTTCAGATTTCAATCAGCTTCCTCTGTGGCCACAAAAGGCTTTATATGCCTTGTTGTTTTTACATATTCAGTAGCGCCTGTAGTAGACCTAACTGACTTTCAAAATGTAACATCTGTGGAGTTTCCCTTTAAAGTTTTGAACTCCAGTTTTCAGGGGCTTTAGGTCAGATCCGGCGTTTGACTCCAGTACCCCCCGCCCCCCCACCGCTGCGTCATATTCAAGAAAAAGAGCCAACCTCTCCTTTTAGATTGAGCCTTCACATTCTTTGTCCCGTGCCTACAGAGTGCTCCCTTTGGCCCCCAGATGGTGTTTTGGCTCGAGTTGTGTTTGACCACAAACCCAAACACATGTACGACTCAACGGGATTATCCTGTTTGTTCTGCAGGATCCCATACATGGTTCAGCTTTAACAGCAAAGGACAGCTATTTAAGATTTCCCCTCCCTTACATGACTGGAATACCTTGGGAACTTGCCAGGGAGCAGACAGAGCCCAGTGTACCGGTTCTTCACATGACCCGTGTGCCTGAGTTTCTTTGCACCACTGACTCTTCACAAGATATTCTGGGATTCTGCTGAATAGTATAATGTTGACGTCAACTAGCTGGATGGACCAGGTTGAAATTACTCCGGTTCTCCTAAAAGCAAACTGTGCCACCAGAATAATTATACACATTTCAGTGGTTAATTATAATGAGTTAATTGATGCATTAAATAAGCTTCCATTTGCAGTGTTGAGAGGAAGAGACTATTTTATCACCTGGCCAATTAGAACTCTGTGGGTTGGACCTATTTTTAGCTTGTAGTGCGGGGATTCTGGATGTGTCTAAATGAGAGAATGGAAAAAAAAAACTCATTAGCAATTTAAATTTAAATGCAAAAGTGACAATTAAGAGCTGTTTTTAGCCACGCTGGAGGCACGGCTCTATATGGAGACTTGGTCCACCACTTTGGTGCAGAATGACATATCTCCAAAACTATTTTGTTGAATCGCCACAAAATTGTGTTCAGACATTCATGGTAATCCACTAAATGTTACATCTGGTGCCACAAACAGCAAGTTGACATTTGTGGTTTTCAGTGAAATGTCTTAACTGTTGTATGTATCGCTGTGGAATTTGGTAAATATGTACTTTCGTGTTCTCCTCAGGATGAATTGTAATACCTTGGGATCTCTTTAAGGGGTACTCCAATGTTTTAGTCTTTTGCTTCCATATAGTTGGGAACTCGCAGACGGATTTAAAGATTGAAGCAGCAGGGGCCAAGATATCCTGACGGTTAGTCCCTTATATGGTCAAGCCCCTAAATACTGGTTCCTATATTTAATTGAACTCAATGGGGTCTTTTATTGGCTCCGCTTCGTTTAAACCCCACACCTCCAGCTTTCATTGACAAATGTGAAATCTGGAGTTCAAGCCAAGTTTTAAGATGATGATGTTCACCTTATTTTTGGGCCTGAATTTGGGAGATTACGCATTGCGTCATTTTGCGTTCTCACTTCCGTTTTAGATGACAGTGCAATTATTTTGCTTAGCACCGGCAGCTTTGTCATCCTTTACTTGACAAAAAAACTGTTTTTAAGCTTTTAAAACAGTTATTAAGTTTTAATAATTATTTAGGTTCCCAATATGTGATCAGTTTAACACCCTAAAACCAAAAAGTGGGATATTTACTGTCGTATGTTATGTCAGAGAACAAAACTTTGAAATCTGCTAAGCTTGTGTTATCCACAGAACCCTTTTCAGGCATATAACAGAAAACAATAAAAAAAAAACAACATTGATTTTGAGACAAGGGAACAGAAAGTGCAGAAATGCTGAGTTGTTTACGGGTCAAAGCACTGATGTGCCCAGTAAAGACCTTTCAAAATGTTTTTTTCTTTTTTTTTTTTGCTAGGTAAAATGTACAATGTATGTTTCCCTGGGTCAATATGTTGAAATCACACTTGTAACCTACTGACATTTTACTCCTCAATATGTGCAAGACTTTTCTTGACTTCAGTGATATCTTCACAGTGTATCAACAGGTTTTTACTTTTCAAACTGCATTTTAATCGTCCATCTCCCTTCGTCCTGCTGTAATTTAAGATAAGATAAGATAAGATAATCCTTTATTAGTCCCGCAGCGGGGAAATTTGCACCCTTACTAATCACTTACAATGTTAGTTCAAATCAAGAGACACACATTCCCCATTTATAAGCTCAATTAAATCATTCATTATTTAAAGACACAATAATGAAATGGAATTACTAATTGGCACATATAATGAACATTGTATAATCCTTTAGCTAAAAGTTTAATTTAAATGTAAAGTTGAATCACTTTGTTTTTCAAATGACTGTAGCTTAATTAGCTAATGGAGTACAAAAAAAAAAGTGTCTAATTATCTCCAGACTCTATTAGGAACCAGCTGCAGTCAGCTACTTTTGGTTTTGTTCACCGGTTGACTTTCATCACCACCAGCAGGCTGCCGTTGGGACCTGGGCGGGCGGTGAGCTGGCAGTCTGCTCCCGCTCCGTGACATCACTTTCCCAAACATTCACCCTTGGAAGTTTGTCCATATATGGAAGAGCGCTCCACTTTCTCCTGACTGCCGGGGCTATCCCGTGTATCTTTCCTGCTCTGTGTTAGAGTGTGTGTGTGACTGTGAATGTGTGTGTGTGTGTGTGTGTGTGACAGACAGAGAGGGAGAGAGTTGGTTTACCTTACAAGGCAGACAGACCTGGCATTCCGATCACATGTTTACAGGAGCCTCGTTTACTCACCTTTCTCTTCTGAATGACTGGGAGTCTGTTGTGAGCATGTACAGTGCAAATACCATATTTCACACTTTACACATGATGGAAGAGCTCAATATATGGCTTGTACATATAGATATCAGTGGTGGAGGAAGTACTTGTATCCTTTACTGAAGTACAAATAGCAATGCCACTCTGTAAACATGTCAAGTAAGAGTCATACATTCAAGATTTCACTTAAAGTATTAACAGATACATTTACTTTAAGTTAAAGTGTGTAGCATTTTAGGGGATCTACAGGCAGAAATGGAATTTAGGATTATTAAGTATGTTTTCTTTAGTGTTTTATCAACTTAGAATAGGAATAGTTGTGTTTACGTTACCTTAAAATGAGCCATTTATATCTAAATAAGGAGTCCGTTGTCTTCATAGAGCGGGCCACCATGGTTCTACAGTAGTAATGGACAAACTAAACACTGGCTCTGTCATTAGCATTTTCGTGTCGGCCGTAGTTCTCCTACACGCCTGATACAGTGGAGAAGTTTCAGTTGGTTGCAATCTGCAACCTAACCACTAGATGCCGCCGAATTCTACACACTGCACCTTTAAAGTAAAAGTACTAGCTGGGTAGAATTGCCCCTTTCAAAAAGTTATATTATTATATAGCATATTAATGGAATGTTATTCCTGATGCTTTAACCCGTAAGTATCTTTTAATGTTATGTAACTACATTATATACAGCTGGATAGTTTCATCACAGTATTTAATGTAAATTGATCACACGTTTTGATTGTAAAATCTTAATCTGTAAAGTAACTAACAACTGTAAGATAAATGTAGTTGAGTAATAAGTACAATATTTGCTTTTGACATTTAGTGTGGTTTAAGTAGGATACAATTAAAATACTCAAGTATTGTACAAGAACTCAAAACTTGAGTAAATGTACTTCGTCACTTTCCACCACTGATAGACATTTATCTAACATTCATTGGTGGAGAGTAACACAAGTACAATTTTAAGGTACTTGTACTTTAGTTTAATATTTCAAATTTCTGCTACTTATAATATTGGACTTTTATGCCCCTTTTTGATAGCTAATTTGCAGATTCAGATTACAAAATGAAATCATATTGCTTTTTATGTCAAATTAAAATATGCTAACTAACTCATAAGTACAGTTAACAATCTAATTATATGGAGTAAAAAGTATATTCAATATTTCCTTGTAGCATGACATTGAAATAAGTATCTCAATATAGCCTAATATATAATACTCTGTACAGAAGCCTACAGTAAATGTAATGGACACCAATGGATTGTTATTTTTATTTAACTAGTCCTAACTGCTTTAAAAAACACCAAATATAAAAATGTATATATATTTTTTTCTACATCTGGTGCCACAAACAGCAAGTTGACATTTGTGGTTTTCAGTGAAATGTCTTAACTGTTGTATGTATCGCTGTGGAATTTGGTACATATGTACTTTTGTTGTTTGTACTGCATATAGTTGGGAACAATGGATTGTTATTTTTATTTAACTAGTCCTAACTGCTTTAAAAAAACACCAAATATAAAAATGTATATATATATTTTTTTATTTTATATTTATTATATATTTTTTTCTTAAAAACTTTCCTGTTTTAAATATTTAATTATCCTCCAACAGTCAAGCTCAACCCCATGCAGTCAACCTTGGCTATAAAGCCCACGAAACTGACAGCCGAGCCGGCCAATCCGCGTCGAGCTAGGGGGCGGGTCCTACGCTCCCCGCGGCGTCCAATCAGAACGCTCGGTCGGCTATCGATTCAATTTGTCTGAAGCAAAGTTTTTACGCGTGTGTCGCTCCGTGTCCGCTGTAGACCTGCCCACCGCGGAGCACTGCTGCCGGGCGAACACCACAGCACAGCACAGCACAGCAGATAGAGAGAGAGACAGAGAGAAACAGAGAGAGAAAAAGAGAGAGAGAGGAAGAGCCGGGGGTGGACCGATCATTTCATCCACACACCGTCTTGAATGCGTGGCGGAGAGTAGACAAGAGCTGCAGAGGACCGGGGGACATACAGCCTGCCAGGAAGAAGATAAAGAAGAAGATATAGAAGAAGAAGCGTCTCTATATTAATATAAAGCTTTATATGTACATGTATAATATGGAACAGTATGATGAAGAGATTGTTTATATGAACCAGGAAGATGACTGGGACCGGGATCTCCTCCTGGATCCTGCATGGGAGAAGCAGCAGAGAAAGGTGAGAACGACTTCCTCCTACCTCTGGTGTAAAGGTGCGGAAGTGATGATGGTGATGATGATAATCTGCTTTATTATTATTATTATTATTATTATTATTATTATTACACATGGATGGGTGAGTTCAGAGGCAGCCAGCAGCACCACACACAGACTCCTTCACTGTAATGGTTAAGCTCATTATCCTGTTGGTGATCACCTGTTGGGGTTTTTTTTCTCTGAGCTCCAAAACTTTATTATTATTATTTTATTTTTTTGCCCCAAGATGATCCTGTGTAGTGTTTATGAAATATCATGGAGACTCAAGAGGGATAGAATAGAAAAAAGGAGGGGGAAGAAGAAAAAGAAAAGAGGGGGGGGCAGAAAAATGATTAAAAACTGGACAGGACAGGACGCCCACCTTTCCAGCAACAGATGTCAGCCATGCGCTTGACTGCATATGGTGTGTGACTGGCCCCTCCTGTCATCTGGCTCATGATGCGACGTGGATTAGGGGATGGAGTGGGTGAAGGGAGGAGGAGGGGTGGGAGATGATAAACCAACAATAACTCATTATGCGTCTTCCTTTATTTGGCTGTTTTGGGGATTTTTACGCACGGATTCTGGGTAAATTTGGAAGTGGTTTGGTTGTGTCATGGCCACAGTCTTGGAAGTTAGTTTGCTCATCTTTAACGCCTACTTTTCCCCCCCTTGGGAGGAATATAAACTCCATAACCCAGCGTGCAAGCGGCTCATCTTTTATAATAAAGGTCTATAAGACATCCATATATGATCTTTTAACAAGCCCAGATCACCTACACGCGTCCAACAGCTGCTTCTCTTTCCTTTTTCTTTTTTTCCCCCCCAGACTGTAGAGTATGAATGGTCTGTTTCGAGAAAAAAGGGGGTGTTACTTTTTTCTTTTTTTCTTTTTTTTCTCTTCTTCTTCTTCTCTCCCTGCTCCCTCATACTTTTCCTCTGCTTTGGAAAAAAAAAAAAAAAGAAGAAAAGCGCAGTGGAATCTGAGTAAGCGCTGCGGTTTGGGCTGGGCTTGCATGGGAGCAAGCGTGCCCAAAAATGGTAATAATCGGCCCCTCTCGCTGCCGTTGGAAAACTTTTCTCCCCCCACCCCCCCACCACCACCACCACCACCCTCTAAATTTCTTCCTTGCTCTGCGTGCTCTCAGCTTCTAGTTTCCTGGATTATGTCATCCGGCGGGCTGCTACCGGTCCACAGCAGAATTAAAGGGGAATAAAAGGGAGAAAGGTATGCAGCGCTGATGTCAGGTGTGGGCAGCACACAGTGTCTCCTGCTGCTACTTCTTTAGGGCCTTAACCTCCCCCCATGCTATGGAGGAAAGGTTTTGCACATGACACCTGATAGTTTTGCTCACACATCCACTCCGGTCTGGAGTGAAGTAGTTCTTCCTCTGATGACCCCCGTCGATCTAATCATCCTGCAGAGAGCGAGGATGTTTTATTCATCTGCTCCTCTCCTCGGAGAGCAGAGGGAAGTGTTTACGTTGAGATCTGACGAGACGAAAGCACAATCAAGAGTCTGAGAGGGAAGACGGCAGCACCTCTGTCCTCAGACACAGAGTATCTCCAGACACACACACACACACACACACACACACACACACACACACACACACACACACACACACACACACCCAAACTCCAAACTCCAAGCTTTAGCAATCAGCGTTCCTGTTGATGAGCAGATAACCCAGAGGCCCTTCCATGTTTGCTGATTGTTCCCCATCAAGAAAAGTATTATTATTATTATTATTATTATGGAGATATTATATATTCTGACATGTTTAGCGTTTAAATGAAGCAACCAGCTTCTTGGAGGAGCTTCCTTAGACGTTTGTTGGTTCAGTTAGTGTCATCTCTGTGCGTTGCTTTACTTTGTAGACTATTTATTTGTTTGTCAAGAAGTGACCGCAAATATTTGCCCACCAAGGTAAACCTGTTTTTTTTTTTTTTTAAACAAATAACCAAGAAAGTACAGATTGCACAGGTGAGAACTTTTTCTTTGGCTCCGTTTCGCAATCCACTTTGACGCACGCGAAACCCGGCATGTCAGAGAGTGTTCGACATAGTTGGAGCCTGATGCAAGTCTTAACCTGACCCCCGGGCGTAAAGGCGCTGGCATCCTCTTATCTCGGGATCTTCATGTCTTTGCTGATCCAGGTGTCTCAGGTACACCCAGCCAGATGTTACTTAAAGCCGCAGCTCACATATAGTTCCACTAAAACAAGGTGGGATTCTGTTCATGTATAAGTCACATCACACACACACACACACACACACACACACACACACACACACACACACACACACACACACACACACACACACACGGTCTATAGCATTCCTGTCTTCATAGCTGGAAGGTGGAGTTCAGGTGTTAGCCGCTGTGGCTAATTTGTGCAGGTTTGTCCTTATAAGGAAATAAGCTGCAGTACCTCCCACTTCCCATCTCCCACACCCCAACCCCTGTGTTCCCAAACACTCCCAACCCACACCCACATTCCCCCCGCTCAGACTGTGAGAGCCAGGTCACAGATAAAATCCACTCACTCCTGATCAGTCAGATAATTTGTGTGTGTGTGTGTGGGGGGGGGACTTTTGTGGCTTTGAGTCTCTAGTGAATTAGTTGTGACAGACGTGGACTGTGGCTCTTTTCTGAGTGCTACATTGAGAGGAAAAACAACACTATTATGAAATAACTGATTCACTTTTACTTTTTTGGAAACCAATCAAGGTCTTGCGGTTTTTTTAGCAGAAGCGTGTTGGTCAATACATTTCAAGGAATTATGAAGCAAGACTAGAGAACGCTGTGCAGGAACTTGTCTTTTTTGTGTGACAGATAAGCAGGAAGCCTCCACTCAGCGACTCAGTCATCAGACTTGTCGACACATAACACTCCCCACTTTGACTAATCAGCGTTGGGCGGGGCTCTCGCTCAGCATCCCTACCGCCATCTAAAGTGACTGACATTATAACACTCCTGGCAAAAGTACCATTCACTGTATCTGCATACATGTTAATATTGCAGTAAAGAAGAAGAACCTGCTTCTGCTTTCTTCAGAATCTTTAACTTACAGCGTCGAAAATTCAGGAAACTGACTCTACGCATGAATGAGTGTGTGACGTTTGGGTCCTTTAGTGAGAAGGCAGCAGCTGTTTGCTAAATTGCATAATAGGATGTGTAATGTCAGCTCCGTCCACCTCACAAAATGCTTCCTGTCATCAGATTCCTCTGTTCCCATGATGCACCTTGTGCAGCCCTCTTTTAACAAAAGAAAAGAGCGTCACAGAGCGGTGTTGACAAAGCAGGGAATGTGGGAAGAGTGAATATCTTTCTCTCTCTCTCTCTCTCTCTCTCTCTCTTTGCGGCAGGTGGCTCTGTTCTCTACCCTGATAAAGGCGTAATGTGCTGAAATGTTGCTTCTTTTCACCACATTAAACATGAGCGCGCTGAAGAGTGTGTGATTCCCCCCCCCCATATTCAATAAACTGTCTTGTGGGTGTCATGTGATGTTTTCCATCCTGCAGTGAGCCCCTGATTAAACTCACATTATTCATTTTCAGACACCAATATAACATTTTGGACATGTAATTAGGATAGAGGCAGTTTAGTGATCTGCAGGTCATCAGTTCAGTTCTCCTGGGAAAGTTGAGAAAAGGTTTAATGCAGCAGTAACACTTCCTCTTCCCTAATTTGCTGAAAACCCCTGAAAATATTCAGAGAGGTTTCTATTTAACATAACGTATTAGAGTTAAAGTTTGGAAAGACATCCTCAGTTGTTGTTTGAACAGTGAAAAACGTTCCTACTCTGCCTCATCGGCAGCCTGGCATCCTGAGCAAAACAGAAAATACAGAAAACTTCTCATGTAACATAAACTAAACTGTTTATAAGTTAGGCAGACGATTTAAAAGGCAATTCTGAACTTTGTCAAAGTTGCCTTTTGTTGTTTGACGGATATGACTCAAAAAACGTAATACGACAAAATCGACAAACCAAGACTTTCTTGACTTCCAAAATTGTCTTTTAAATTCACAAACATCATATGTGTAATTCAACCCAAATGGGCTGAAAAAAAAGAATTGTCTCTTGCCGATGACTACCGTACATATTCATTTCCAAAATAAGGCTCAATTGGGGACACCGGAAAATAACCTGGCTTCTTTTGAGCCAGAACACTGACATAGTCTGCATATGGAGGAAGACTTGGGGGATGTGTGGGTCTAAAAACACAACAAGACTTTCACTCAGGAGACAACTGTACGTGTCCCATGTGAAACCCAAAAGTAAATGTTGACTAATTTATCAAATAACTTCCACAAACTTTTCCTAAACCTACTCAAGTAGTTTTGTTGACTACTGATCTCCCGTTTTGCTTTTTTTGTAGGAAAACGCATATAAATATATATTTTTCTTTTTTTTTTGTATGAAGATACATTGCTGGCTGTGATCTTACATTTAACGTACACATTTTAATTAAAGTGTATTTCAAAAAAATGTCAAAGTATTCCTTTGAGGGAAGGTGAGAACCTGAATCAGCCTTGTGTCTCAGATGACTCCTGTCTGATGAAAAGACGCTTCAGGGAAATGAGCTCATTTCTGTCTCTTTCTCGGTCCGGAGGCGTCTCAGTGTTCATTTCTCACTTAGTCATCTGTCATGGCGGCTGATGTTGTCTGTGAAATAGTAAGAAGTACGTAAATTGACAGATATCTTAACAAAGGCCTAGAGTAATCTCGAATGCTGATAATCCGGCGTCTGCTCGCTGTCGTTGTTAACACAGTCGGGCTATAAATCCCAAGAGGAGCTCCCGATCATCTCGCCCCGGTCACGCTGTCGGGGCCCTGTCTCGTTTGTCCTGATTGATGGGGTCAAGGGCTGACACCACAGCTGAGAGGACCCAGGAGCATCCAGCCGTCCACTCGTACCATCCGAGGACGCTTTATGCGTGTGCTCACAGATCAGCCAATGGGATGACACGGTTAGAGTCCAACTTTTTCAAATTCAGGAATCGTCCACTGGAGATGCAGATTGTCTTCTCATGAATCAGCATTTAGTTGACACTGTTAAGGACTTACACTAGCTTCTAAAAGTTTGTAATCACCCAGAAATGGTCATGATTTGGATGGAAATGATGCTTTTAATAACCATGGATTCAAGTGAACTGTAAAACTAAATTAGATCTGAGCATTTTAACATGATCAATTAAGGATAAGCCCATCGTCAAGACTTGAATGTAATGGCTGCTAAAAATGGGGCTTTGCAGTTAAAAAAAAAATAAATAATTATATGTCAGTCATTCCTAGCAGTAATAGCCATTTTTTTTATATTAAAGGTGGAATTTACAGTGCTGGAATCAATGTTATTCCACCTTGATGTAAAATATGAATTGATTTCTATCACAAATATGGACATTTTCTTGGTTTCTCATAACTTTTGAACACGTTTTCCTTGCAGCATTTGTCCCAGTTGGGATTCAAACCTGAATCAAGCTCACTTTTCTATCTGCTTCACCCCTCATCCTATCCCTTCTTCCTTTTTGGGTTTGATTGAGCACATTTTTTATTACTAACCGAAACATCTTGTTATGCACAGCTAATGAGAATCTCTCAGTCGGGAGGAAACCATCTTACTCTTTACAGCCTGAAGCTCCTGTCTTGATGTATGGAGTGTCAGAAGACACTGACCTGCGTCTGATGACTCATACATAACCAGACTCCACGTCTCAGAGAGGGATATTGTTCTCCACTGAGGTGTACTGAGGTGTTCTAGTAAAAAAGCAGGTAGGAATGTTTACTCAAGAACAGTCAATGGGACAGCTCACACAGTGTGATCCTTTTTAGAGAGTTGTTTTACTACACATGTGGGTGAAACCAGCTTTTTCCACTGTGTTTACAAGCTAATTAGATTTTTAGCCAGGCTAGTGGTTTGGCTCTATCCATGGCAATGATGGTCCGTCAGTCCATGGATTGTCATGAGATTTTGTACACACATTCATGGTCCTCAGATGATGAATCCTTATGACTTTGGTGATCCCTTGACTTCTCCTTTAACGCTTACAATCAGGTTCACTTTTTTGCTTTTGATTGATATGTTTAAACAGCGATTGGTTGGATTGCCATTGACTTGCTTGAGCCGTTCATGTCCCCCTCAAGATAAATTATAACATCCTCATCTGTAGTTTTTATTATTGCTAATTAGCAAATGCTACCATGCTAACATATCAAACCAAGATGGCAAACACGTTAAACAATACATCTGCTAAACATCAGCACTTTATTGTCGTTAAGAGCATGTTAGCATGTTAGCTTAAACCACCACTGGGCCAAAGTACAGCCACAGAGCCACGACTATTACTGAAGATATGTTATCTAGATAACCTTTAAAGAATCATGATGATGTTATGATCAAAAAGCCTAAACTAACAACTTACATCCAAGACTTACAACCATTTATGAGATTGGTTGTTATATTCCTTCAGGAGAATTACCTATTTCCTAATACGACAAGCTTACAAGTTGTTTTTCATCTTTAGCAATTCAATAGCCGGTTGCAACACGTTTGAGATACATGACACAACTGTTCATTCTTGTTCTCTTTGTGTATTGGTGAACTGCATCTCCTCAGAGTTTTGCATCACAACTCTTTTTGGGTTTGAATACTTGTTTCGGTGCCAACGATTAAGAAAGCAGGACCCAGCTCTAACCTTTATGTCCGAAGAGAGAAAGAAGGTTGAACTCCTCATCCATTCTCGCTCTGGAAGACATTTTCTGAATAGTTTTCCCCTTTTTATTTGTTTGGGAGAAGGTGAAAGCTAATTCCTCCTCATCAAGCTGCACAAAGAATGTTTAAAAAAAAAAAAAAAAAAAAAAAAAAAAAGAAAGAATTCACTGTTTGAAAAGTCAAATGTAAGCAATTACCAGGCTCTTATCGGAACAGCTCCCAAATGCCAGGGCCCCAATGCAAATTCTTGCTTAGCTTATTTTCTCAGGCTCCAGCTCCAAATTTAGAAACGTATAGAGAATTCAGCTCCAAGCTCTCAGTTGTAGGTCATTAACACAATCCAATAGCGATGAATTCTAACAACCTTTGGATACGTTTGACTGCTTTGCATCATAGTCTCATAATAAACAATTTATCCTGCACACACTGGACTTTTATATATGCAGCTCGGTGGCAGATTTGAGACTCCAGACGGGGACTTTTTTTTCTTTTTTTTTCGGATTCCACATCCAACATGGGATTTTGGGGTCAAGGTGCATTTCCTGTGGAGCAAAAAGTGCAGCGCTAACAAAAACCTGCTCAATGCTCGAACACGTCTGGAACCGCTACACACATACGGTCACATGTCTTCAATCGCATACGACCCAGAGGGGCTTTATAGACGGATTCTGTCTGCATGTTCCCAAGGAATTTTTCCTGCACCACATGGGAAGGATGTAGCCGGGTCTTTCCTCCGCTAATGCTATTAATCAAGCCACATGCATTCTCAAGTGCATGTGCCTCGCTGCAGAGCCTCGCTTTGAAGCCCTGAGGGGGGGGCTGGCTCTGTACTCTGAGGGGTCTATGAACATGTGAGTGTATTAGCTCTAAGCCTCCTCACAGGAGCAGCTGCGGTGCGTCTCATGTACCCGAAAGCAGCTTTGAGTAAACAGATACTGTGGCAAAAGAAAAAAAAAAAAAAAGCAGGCACACCTTTCAATTCAGGAGCTGTGTGGGTGGAGCTCCAGGGCGGGGGGTGGGGGAGGCAGGAGAGGGAGGGAGGGAGGCAGTGAGTGGAAGAAGAGGTTCAGACAGAGGAGCTTTGAGGTCTCTGCACAAAGAGAGCGTGTTCGGGAGGCCATCCTTTGTCACATTGTCGACCGGGAGTCAATAATTTATCATCACCGAGATATCAAATGACTCTTTACTCTAAAGCTGCTTCAGGGTGTTTCCCTCCTGCAACATACCTGCTCTGTTAACAATGTAATCAAGTACTCTCGCATATTAAAAGTAACTACATCACTTTACTAATAGCCTAGTCAACAGAAAAGTAAGGCGACACATCCACCACACGTCACAACTACTGTGTTGAAGTGAAAGTTGAGCATTTTGAGAGTTAAACTAGAAGATTGATACCACTCTCATATCTGTCATATCTGTTATTCATGTTTATCCGATGTTAAGCCATGCTTAGCTTAGCTTAGTTTAGCTTAATGGAAACAAAGGAAAACAGCTAGCCTAGCCGCTGCCAAGCAACCAATGGAGCCTCCAGGCCATTGCTGGTCCTAGCTAAGAAATAGTCAGACACATAACCCCTGTTAAACATCAGATTGTTATTTTTACACACAATAAATATATATATATATATATATATATATATATATATATATATATATATATAATGGATTATTTGGTGAACTTTAAGAGATGCTAGTAGGCTTTTTTCTGTTTTAGTTACGTTTGGACAAAGCCCGGCTAGTGGCTTCTATTTGTTTCCAGGCTTTACGCTAAGCTAAGCTAAGCTAACTAGCTGCTTGCTCTGGTGTCATATTCAACAGACAGATATGAGAGTGATGTTGTTTTTATTATCTAAATCTCCTCAAGAATGCAGATTAGCCCCTTTCCCAAACATCAGAGGAAATGGAAAACCAGACATTATGCTTGAACGTTTGGAGGTATTTATTTTCTGCCCGTCAGCGAGAGAGGACTTTTTTTTAAATGGAAACATGTGAGACCAAAATCAGAAGTGTTTCTTGTTTTTTTCTCTTGATGAAGTTTGACTTCTCTTTGCCGTGGTGGCCCTCTCCGCTCACACTAATCACCTGTTTATCCAAAATCAGCCGCTGCTGCTTCTGCCGGAAACTTATCAGCGCATCACTTCTCCATGCGGGCGCAACAGTTTGTTCCCCAGGACGAGTATAGTCGACTCTTGGAGAGTGAAACTGTGGGAGCTTTAAGATCCCAGAAAAAGTGGAGGTTTAAACGCTGTTATATTATGTAAATTTGGGGGAAAATGGAGATCTGTAAAAACAAAAGTACTCCAAATGTTTCCTATGCCTCTTTTTGCTCTTTCTCTCCATCTCTCTACCCCCTTGTCTGCATAATGTGACTGAGTGGGCGGCGATGGATGTAAGTAAATAGTAAAAAATGTTTTCCTTGCTTCAGCGTTGAAATCTCCCTCCAGCCTTATCATGAAGCCTGTCGTCACTGGGCACAGTGTGGTGCGTCACTATTATTTGCTCAGTGTGTAATAAATAGGCAATTGTAGCATTTGAACAATGAAAACAGGATGTTTGTTTGGGTTTTCATTTACACTGCAGGCAATTAAGTCTAATTCAGAGGCAGTTAAATTCAATGTGGTGAATCAGGCCTCCTAGGTGGCCAATGTTAACCGCAAGGAGCGAGTAGAAGAACAATTAAAGCCACAGTGCACAGAAAGGAGACGCAGCCAATGTTGTGGACCTGGAATGATGATAATGATGTAAATAGATCAATCTATCAATCTGTGTTCGTGAGTCCTTGTGTTCTGATGGAATCCGAGGCCAGTGGCTATTTGCCCTGCTGCGCTCTTCCACTTTTCTAAAGTGGGACAAGTATTGAACGTCTGACTTTCAATCAGTGGCCGCTATCGATCGCCCCGATCCGTTTTGTGCTCATGATCAGTTAGAGTTCGAGTCCCGCGGGCAAGTCGCACTACGCGCTGACGACTCTGTGCTGTTTGTGAGACAGTCTGCACAATTAAACTCCGCGGAAGGCAAACAAGAGCTGACCGACAGCTCTTCTCCTCTGCTCTACTCTGTTTCATAGCAGCAGGGATTAGTCTGCACGCTCCCAACGTCACTTGATTTGCGACGGTAAACAACAGCGTGAAGTGCTCACAGGCAGATCTCATTACAAGTTGTAACAGCCACCTCCCCCTCGGACCGCCCCAGACTCTGGTAAACCGGCACAAGGACAGAACCGGCCTGCTGCTTGTTGTAGTGGAGAGCCCTTGGCAGAGCGGCGGGGGCAGTGGAGTGGTTTGAGCTGTGTGGAGAGCTGGCAGGTGCTGCAGCTGGTGGACGGACACAGACGGGTAAAACGGCAGCCAAAATAGCTGATTTAGACGCTCATTTGTAGCCGTGGTTTCAAGGTTGTGATGAGCTCTCCAGAGAACAGATGTCCTCCTGAACTATTGTCATGGTCCTCTTCTTCATGATTTTGCCATGAGCTTCCTTCTCTCGCCCGTCTTAATTACAACCTCTTTGACCTCTCACTGATCTAGACCAGAGAAGCCAGAGAAGAAACACAGCTGCCCACAAGACACAAAATACAGTTCCTCTTTCAAAACCTCATGTTATTCTAACTGCTTTACCACATATTCTCAGGTCGTATTTGGCTGAAGCTGTTACTGCGCACCTTAAACACCCTGCAAGATAGTTTTTTTATTATTATTATTATTGGTTGGCATGAATAAAAAACGGAATATTCCACTTTCCTGAAATAGTCAGAGCTGCACTTGGTTTCCCCAAGGAAACGGTCCAGCTCAGGTGTTTTTTTCTTTCAGAAGAAAAAGAAGTAATGGTCTGCTCTGACTAATTACTGCAACACAAACATTAGATGTGATCCTTCGATTATTCATCCACAGAGCTGAATCAGACAGATCCTCCAGCATCTCATAACAATATGGGCAATGAGCATATGTAGTGACTAAGTCGGTGTATTTTCAGTTCCCTTGCAGATCCTAGCAGAAAGTAGCAGCTCCATGAGATTTCTGTAAAACAGTATAAAAGATTGCAATCCAGCTTTTAAGCTCCTCCACCCAGCAAGTCAGCAGACTGAGTGTTATTGATGATTTATTTTTGTGACATGAATAAACAACCCTGAATGACTATTTCACGTTGAGGTCAGAGGAAGTCAAGTGGCCACAGTAGCTTGTGATGAAGATTTCAGTTGCCATGTCACCTGGATGCACTTCTCTGTCTTCAAACCGGTTTTCATGTGACGTTTATTTGCTGAACTGAAAATGTTCCCGCTTCTCTCTTTGACTCACATGTGGAACTGATGATCAGGAAGCTTCATTTTTTTTTTTTTTTGTGTTTGGATCCCACGTATAAACAACTCCGAAGCCAAAGCAACAATTCCCAAAAGGTGCCCAGCTCACATGGGCTTACAACACACTGCAGACATAACAAGCTGGAGCAATAACACAGTGAGAGAGACAGAGCGAATACAATACACCTCCTCAAACACAGTCCAACAATGTCACAGCAAATATGAAACACAATACATTTTCCACATTCCAGCTATGAAACATAGCTTATGCACATCTGAGGAACAGTCTGCGTGTTTTAATGCATGAAACATAAAAAGCCCTCCTACGCTGTTAGGAACCATTTAGCACAAACTGATGTGAAACAGTGTCTGTAAACAGGAAGTCTACCTTCATCAGACACAGAAAACAAATCAGGACACTCTGCAGACATTCTAAGGAAAAGTCTGTATCTCAGATTGTGATAGAATACACAATAGAAAAAAAAGTGCATTTCATTTTCACCAACTCTCATCTCAAACGGTTGACACCTTATATTGGAAGAGTCCATTTTTTACCGCCAGGGACAAGATACCACAAAAACAGACCTCTGTGATCTGGTCATTTTGAAATTAAATGAATATAAAATCCACTTTTACCAGCTGCAACATTAAAGAAATGAACACATAAATTCATCAGTTATTATAATCCAATAATAAATATACATTATTCTGAAACGGGCCATTCCACGTAAGGAGCACTCTTACTTTTGATACTGTAAGGATATTTTGACGCCAATACTTTTGTACTTTTACTAAAGGAAAATTTGAATGCATGACATATAAGTATTTTATTTTTACACTTTAACTTGGGTAAAAGATCTGAGTACTTAGTAATTTGAATGCATGACATATCAATTTGAATGCATGACATATAAGTATTTTATTTTTACACTTTAACTTCGGTAAAAGATCTGAGTACTTAGTAATTTGAATGCATGACATATCAATTTGAATGCATGACATATAAGTATTTTATTTTTACACTTTAACTTGGGTAAAAGATCTGAGTACTTTTTATGGACACCATCAAAAATAATTTTCTTTTTCCATGATACAGGATGTGTATTTGTTTTTAACAGATATAATATTGCTTCTCTGCTCCTGATAATATATTTCTGGATGGATAGAATTATTGCACATAGGCATAATGGCGTTAACAGTTATGTATACAGTACAGTAGATGTGTAGATGTGTTG
The DNA here is from genome assembly GCF_027596085.1 of Anoplopoma fimbria. Classification (NCBI taxonomy): domain Eukaryota; kingdom Metazoa; phylum Chordata; class Actinopteri; order Perciformes; family Anoplopomatidae; genus Anoplopoma; species Anoplopoma fimbria. The sequence continues at coordinate 5,776,207 of NC_072463.1, read as the reverse complement.
AAAGCGCCCCTTTGTTCGAGGGCAGCGTAGCTCCTCCTCCCAGCTCAGCATTTCTCTGAGTCAGCTGACGGTCAGCAGTGAAAAAACGCTGCTCTGGCACAAAGCGGCACCTCGACCGGGACGCACGCCTCCCCATCACACAACCACCGCGGCCAATACCGGGCTGGAGCTGACTCATGACTACTGTGTTATGACTTGGGGTGAATAGGCCGCTGTACTTCCCATCACACTGCTTAGATTGGCATCTGACTGTTGTCAGAGAGCATGAGTCGGGAGTTACGGTTGTGCTGAGTCGCCGTGAAGCAGCTTTATTCCAGTTGAGCGAAAAAAGAAATCCCTTTTCTGTTTTGTGCAAATCCATGTGTCCATTTTTAAATAAAGTTCTGTTGAAATTTAGTGATACTTTTAGAGTTTAGCTCATGACATCCAATAAACAACTTTCTAATCGACATGCTTTCTTTAGAACCTACTTTAAGTATTCAAAATGTGAATATTTGCAGACAACAATCCACATTGGGCTGATAATTTTTAAGTAGAACTTTAGGTTTATACAATGTTTGCTCTGCAGCTGTATGTATCTCTGTGCACAGAGTCCTCCATGTTCGTTAAGTACCATAAACCTTAGCTGTGGACTCTTACAGAACAGAGAACAGGGCTCTCTACAGACGGGCCTTTGTGCAGCGGGACACGCCTGTTCAGAGCCGCTGAAGCGATGAGATACATACTTTTAGACGACTTTAGATGCTTAGCATGGCCTCTTTGATGGCGCTATTTGAATAAGATCTGCACATGGATTTGCATCCAATTTGTGTGTTGTGACATCAGTAGAAGTGCCTCATCTTCTTATCTACTTGTGTCATGTTCGGTTAGACATTTGTGACCTAATAAGGAAACTTAATGGAGGAGATGGAACATCACTGACGCCTTAGATGTGAGAAAAATTATAATAATAAGAGTACCCTTTGCAAAGTAACATGGCTTTGCAAATTAAAACTTTACATATAAAACAAACAGTATGATCAGTTTATAATATATGATTCGTTATGATAGATTAAGGACAGTAACGTTATAAAGAATTGCTCCATTCAACCTGATACATCATCAACATGCTGCTGACGAGTTAATGCAATCAATAATAATAAAATAATATAATACATAATAATATAACACTCTAAAGGGAGCTATTATGCATGATAAGTATTTTTGATATTTAAGTAAATGTATTTAGTTACATACACGACTGGAAATACCACCGTCACATCCTTTAGAACTTAAACACATGATGGATATTTGATACGCTTTGGATAAAAGCGTCTGCTAAATGACTGTAATGTAATGTAATGTAATGATCCAGCACCAGTTCAGGAAAGATTTTAGCTTTAAGATTATTTGAATTAGAAATCCTTTTCTTCCACCAAACCCTCCATGGAAACTCCAGGCGAACTCTCACCGTCACA